>NC_088884.1:49101947-49726947 GCF_037157495.1 Lathamus discolor
AGATGTACAGTCTTGATTATATTAACTTTTAGGGTAACTGGTAGCAATCCTACTATTAAATACTCAGGTAGCCAATCTTGTAAAAGTGGAAATGTTTACAAAATTCAGACATTTATACTGTTTGATAACAGTTTGCAGGGTCTTTGAAAATTAAAATGTGGAATGTCAGCAACAAAAGCACGAATCAGGTAATGCAATCTTTTTGTTGATGTAGCTCTGTTTGTTTGATATCTACTCTCCCTAAGCCTGAAGTCCGCTCTTTAGGTGCAGTTTTAAGACAAATAAATAACAGTCCTTGTTTTCCTTTGTAAAGTGGTTTCACATAAAAATGCTGTGAAAATTGTTCAGGATAGTGCCTTTAAAATCTTTGATAAAGTTCATAAATACATTTTTTTATGTCTTGGTTTCTTTCTTGCCTAAATATCCAAAACAGTATGCTTTGCCAATTTGATGCAGGTGTGAAGATGGACTGGCTGGTATAAGCATGATTCTTTCAAGAACATTTTCCAGTTTGCCTCCAAATTAAAAATGTTGCCTACCTTTGAAAATGCTGTGAAAGTTTCAACATCTGTAATTCTTTTAATCAGTTTTTAATTTTAAAATTTAAATTAGAGTATCGGTACATCTCTCTGATCTTTGTTTTGACTAATTCCCTTTCATTCTTAGTTCAGGACTTCATCTGAAAAATGGAGAAAAATGGAGAACTTTGTGTTCTCATAAGTGGATGGTCGACCATAACTCTCCTTTACAGCTGATCTGTAGAACACATGCTCTTGTTGCCAGATTCCTAAGACTATATTGGAGTACTTTATTATCAGTACTGTAGTATATCACCATACGCAGTCATACTCCAGCACAAAGCAGTGACAGAAAGATCCATATATTGATAGGAGGCAACTTGAATTGCAAAGCTGGATCTTAGATCCATTCTGGTTTAATTCTGATGTTTATATATTAAAAAAAAAAAAAAAAAAGAAAAAAGAAAAAAAAGAAAAAAAGGGGTTATCTCATCCTATGGAGAAGTACTTATAGCCCTGAGTAAAGTGAACCAGGATTTTCCTGTTGCTTGAAACAGGAGAGCTGACGGTGTTACCAGAAGGTCACCTAAGGCAACACAAATGCTTTAGCTCAGTGTAGCATCTTTGTCTAGAAAGTGAGAACCCTGGCTTACTGTCTGCCTGACATGACTTTTTTTTCTGTATTTTCTTGAATTCAGAAAAATGTGTGGATTATACCTGTGAGTTGTCTGTACTGTGGAAAAGTGTGGGAATAGGCAATGATCCAGTAACCAAAGTCACTCACAGGGTTGCCATGGCATTTCTCATTTCTTCCTGTGGATTTCAGCTTCTGAATAAGGAAGACAACAGTCTTTGAATATCAACATCAGGAGATGTGTTCAGTATGGGCTGTACACTGCTGTGCTTACAATCCCTGACCTAAACTGTGAGCTGGGAAAGGGACAGACTTGTTCCACTCCTTAACCATCCATTTGGCTCACTCAAGGGCAAATGTATTTTAACAGCAGTTGATTACCTATCTGGAATAAGTGAACTTCAGAGAAGGCCAAAGAAACAGAGAGACTCACATCTGTTCAGACCACAGTGCCAATGAAGTTTGTGAAATGATGCATTTATCCTGCAGAAAATCCAAATTACTCCTTTCTTTCTGCATAAAGTATGTCTTTTTCTCCAGGAGGTAATTAATTGATATTTGAGTTTCATAATATGTTCCTTCTACTGCTAACATTTTAGCCTGCTGTGCAATACGCACATCAGGTGTTTTTTCTTTTTGCAGGCTTTCAAACAACTGTAGCGTGGCACTAGCTGTTTAGCAAGACAGAGCACATAGTACCCATTACTAATCCTTCTTCAAAGCGGCAGTTGAATTAACATAAGCTTTAAGTGGGCGTTATGTATTCATTTGCACATTTTCTGCTGCTGCTTATGACTGGTTTAACTGCAATCTGCTACACATGAAAGGACTACTGTGCCTATGCGGAGCCTTATAGAAGTGGCAGATGCTTCAGGTGTCTCTGCATAAACTCATGCAATATGCTGAAGGTCATTAGTTTTAAGTGTCTGGGGGCAAAGAGATACAAATCTCTTCCTCTCTCTTTCTACCCCCAGTCTCACCCACTACCAGCTCTACACAGATGTGTTAAGTTGGCACTATCTAAAACTTACCTCATCATCATGAGTCATGTTTCAGCTTATGCCCCCTTTTCTCAGCTGCCTATTATTCAGGTGAGATATTTGTTTAAAATATACCCAGGATACACTAGTTATAAGAGAGATATTTGTTTTGCATTTACCTCAGAAGGCTGAACCTGGTAAAATGCAAACAATTGCTGCACTTGCTTCTCCACACACCCCTGCTGCAGTATCCCCACCCTGAAGGACTCCACACATAACCTCTCTGCTGAGAATGCTGAAATAGCTGTGTTAACCTGTTTCCTTAGAAAGAAAAAGATGAAACCAACAGTATCATTTTCTGCCATTACCTAGACAAGACTTGAATTCAGATTTTTTGTAGAAGTTCACATGGTAGCTCACAACTATCACAGATAGTTCCCTTTTATCTGGATAAGCACCATGTGCAGAAAAAAAAAATCAGGACTGTGAGTCCCTGAATTCAGCTTAAATCATGCAATATATGCTATTTCTGTTTCTGGAAAATATGATCTTCTTTTGCTTTCTGCTCGCAGATTACTTTGCATGGCTTTTTTTTTTTTTTTTTTCCCCCAGAGCACATTATATTTTTTCCTTGATATATGCAGTGGTAATTTCCAAGACCATAGAGGAACAAAAGCAAAGCGTGTACTGTTTGTTTTGATGGCTTATCCAGTCATTGCACAGCAAGGGTAGAACTCATTCATAAATTGCTCTTCATTTTGTATCAGTTACCACTGTGACCACTCTGTGCAAGTTGCTTTCCACACAAAACTGTAGAAGCATATTTGATCTCTTACCATACTGAGATCACTTCATAAAGCAATGCATGAAGGGAATTAAATCAAAATGTGTTTAGTTTGATTTTTAGTTTTGGTTTCTTGTTTTTTTTCTGGCCTACATTTTATATATCAGGCATTTTATAATAACTCTTCTATATACACTTTCACCTTGAAACATCCTTTTCTACAGCTACTAGTTGATGTGTATGAAAACCTGTAAACTATCACTGAAGGCACGTTAAATATTTAATGTCATGCAAGGCAACAGACCTATTCTAAGGGTAGTTGGCTAAAGCTTTAACTGTGAACAACAGTGTATTAGGCTCTACTTAAGGTAATGAATTGTTCTAGTATCTCCAAATGATGATATAACAAACTGCCTTACTTTCTCCACTCTTTTTGGTAGCACTGATTTACTGAGTCAGGCTGTAGTTGTGAGATATTGAAAGGGTGGCTGACAAGCTGCAGGAGTCACTGTAAGAACTGAGACAAGTGGGGTGATGTCCATGTTCTGAAGTCAGGAATTATCTGTATGAACTTTATCTCTGGACACGTTCACTTTCCATTGCAAATCATGCCTTATGAATTGTTCCTTTTTCCTTCTTGGCTAGTGTAACATACAGTATAGAGTTTCCCACCACTAACAGGTTTCTATTTATGTGCCATACTTGATAAAGAAAACTAATAACATTTGAGCCTTGCTTTGGAGTGTTAAACAGGCACCCTTTAGAGGTAACTAACTTGTTTATATTCCCACACACTTCTTTTGTTTTGTTTTGTTGGGTTTTTTTTTTCCATGTTACTGGCTACTCAGTTTAATGGCAGAATATTTTAAATAATCCCAGTGGAAATGGTTTGGATGCAGTAACTGAATGCTAAATTGACAAGTAGCTTTTCAGCTGTAGGTGAAATGTCCCTATTGTTGCATATACTATTTGACATTCTGAAAATTGTCTTTGAAACAAACATTTCCCAACAGAGAAAGACAACAAATAATATCATACACTTTTATTTAAACCAGCACAAATGGATGCCACAGTAAAAATATTAAGACTTTTTCTCTTTTATTTGTTACTATTTTATTTTATTTTATTTTATTATAATTTTATTATTTTTTATTTTTTTTATTTCACATTAGATTGTGCATTTTTTTAGTTCCTAATATGTGACATGCCACATCAATACTGATGATAAGCTCAAGCCTTTGACATGGGATGATATACATCTCTCCAGGTCTTTACCATAAAATAAACAAACATTTAATCTGAACTAGCCAAGCAGGCTCCATTTGCAGATTAAATGCCTCCATACCAATTAAATGCAAGTGGTGTCCTGGGCTGGTGGGATAAATGGCCCTCAGTTAAATGCAGATGGAGCCTAGATGACAATCCTAGATTTGATGTCACATCTATTTTTTAGATTTAACAAAGTTTGATGAGGTGGGTTGCATGTGAATTCACATAAAAACTGATACAACATAGTATGAATTCAAGATGTGTTTATTTAGAAAAAATTCCAACATTAATTGCTATATAGAAGAAAATAAAATAAATTACATAACAAAATCTTTTGCTATTATATTGCACTGCGATATGATTTCATGTGAAGTAATGCACCAATGAAAGGAAGAGGTCTGAATAATCAGATAAATTATCAGTCTCCTTATGAGAGCAACAGAGTCCTTATTCCTTCCACTGTTCCCTAGTTTCACTTTCATCATCCTCTATGGAATTTTGAGAGTAGGAGCAGCAAAAGAAAAAAAGTTGTCCTTTAGGAAAATAGGGTATTACAGGACAACTGGGCAAATGAGGAGAGCAATAAAGGTGAGAAATCATGGGAAACTGGCATTTGAGTTCAATTAAGAAAAAAAGCAAACCCACTCTGGTACTATTTTTTTTTTTTAATGTCTCTGAACTGGATCATCTTTATCTACCTGTTTTTGTCAAAACATGGCTTCCTGATGAAAGTTATTTCAACATTCATCTCCTGTGTTTCATTTTTCATAGTGTATTTGGTAAACTCATCTATTAAATCACTCTTCTTATTCAAGAACACCACTGCATCCAAAATACAAACTGTCATGTTATGAAGTAAGAGGAAAATATGAAAAATAAAATGCCAAGGTGTAATTAACAAATCCAGATCTAAATTGCTGCATCCTGTCCACTTACTTTCCCTGTAATTTCAGCCGTGCGACTACTGTGTTTACTAATTATTTCTACAGAAATGCTATGCATCATTAAGCAGCTGTAATGACTGGAGAGAGTGGAATTTCAGTGATGGACTACAATCATGCATTTGGATATATGAGAGGTATTTTGCCAACAGTTTTGCATCTGATATAAATATCAAAGAAGATTAATACAGTTGGGGGACTTCGTGTTACTTTTTCTTTTCTCCAAAAAGCTAAGAAAATTCTTTTGAAAAACTGTCATCTAACTGTGGGAGACACATCTGTCTGTGCATCAGATTCTGTTGATGGAAGGTGCTAAGCAGAACAGAAGTTCTTGGCTACTGTTGTAATGAGATATCTGTGTTCACTAATGACCAGAAGAATTTTTTATGAAAAATTACTTTCTGTTGTTGGAATCTTAAGCCAAAATGTTTGGACACAAAAAACTTATATGCATAAAATATATTTAGTTACTCATGTGGTCATATCTTTCCTGGAGTCATTTACTCAAAGCTTCCACTGGCCTCCAGAAGAACCATTTTGTGGCTCAGCACCTCTGAAAACGAGACTATCCAAAACTGGGTTGAAAAATCAAATGTAAGTAATACTGATTGAAAAGCAAATACATTTCAAAGCCAAACATTTTACTTAATGTATCAGTCATTGTAAATAGTGATAACATCTGTATTTAGCTTTTGGAGGCATTTGCACTTTGCACAAAACAAGTGACGTTGATAAATTAGCTAGTTTGAGCAGTCATGCTTGTTAGAAAAGTTAACCCTCCAAGCACATGCTGAAAAGCCAGCCTGAAGCTTTTCCAGCATATTCCTTGTGTTTAATGAGCTATGACTACACAGGGACTTACTGTCTTTTCGATATGTAGTCCCACCAGGGTCAGCAAACAACACAGGGAATCACTATTCAATAATATGTGAATGGGTTTATGATGCTTCAGAAATGTAAGGGCTAGGGGGAAAGGCCCTATAAACACATAAATCAAGACTATACTCATTAAAACTAAAAGTGTTTTAAATAGAAGCACTTCTACTGAATTCAGCAGAAGAACTATCCCAGAATGTTGATCTTTAAAGCCACATGGGGATTGTCTGTAAACTTCCCATTAACTTGTTGTGAAAATTTCTGATGATGATTACTGTTTTCCTTTTGTTCAAATGATTCACCTATTTTATTTTTTTTTTAATGGAAGAATTACTTTGTGTTAAATGCACTTCTCTGGCAAGCTCATAACATTAGTCCTCCTTCAACAAATGTTTAAGATAATTACAAGACAGAGCATTAGAAACAATGATTTGCTGCTTGAAGACCTCATAGCAGCCTTCCAGTATCTGAAGGAGGCCTATAAGGATGCTGGGGAGGGATATCCTACTAAGGAAGAAGTTGTTTACTGTAGAGGTGGTGAGGCACTGGAATGGGTTGCCCAGGGAAGTTGTGAATGCTCCATCCCTGGCCAGGTTGGACAGAGCCTTGGGTGACATGGTTTAGTGTGAGGTGTCCCTGCCCATGGCAGGGGGGTTGGAACTAGATGATCTTGAGGTCCTTTCCAACCCTAACTATTCTATGATTCTATTATTCTATGACAGACAGAGAACTACAGCTTCTCTGTTCCAGATGATTTGACACTTGAGAGATCTGAAAAGGTGGCAGTGATGTGGGAAAGTAGCGCCAAGACAACAGGTTTCACCCAAGAGTATAGTTCAGACTATGGCATAAGGAGCAGGTATTACTTAAACTTGCTCAAGTCTCATCATGTCATTCTTGTACCTGTTAAACTGCAGGGGTCCATCAGCTATAGTTTCCTTCTTATAGCAAAGTCCCATAGTAAAGAATGGTGAAAAGGGAAAACAATTGGTGAACTATGGACCATTTTTGCAGATAAGGTCCAAATAAAGTTCCTTTTAATCATAGAATCATAGAATAGTTAGGGTTGGAAAGGACCTTAACATCATCTAGTTCCAACCTGCTGAGTATCTGAGTAATCTGAGTATTGATATCTGAGTAACATATCTTTTAAGTTACTTTGAACAAATTTGAATATGTGGTTAAATATTATTTTAAAATGCTACTTCTATTTTACTATTTAGAAGCAGGCTTGTACCCTCACATGTATGTTTGCATGTGTATGGATATATGCATTTTAAAATGGAAACAAATCCAGTCATATGACTGTGCAGGTCCTATATTATATGATTAGCCCGAGATTGTGAATGATCTTGCCCTTTAATACCCTGAAAGTTAAAATCCTATCCTAAGGTAATTATGAAGGTTGAGATTCTTCTTACCTTTAGTTCATTTATTACATTTAGACTCCTGACTTGCCTCCATGGACACTGGTCATTTCTGGAAGGCTGCTGATGCCTCCTGTCTTAACTCTCTTTCTCAACACATGCCCCAAATTCTGCATAAAATACAAAGGCAAGTACATGACTAACTTAGGCTGGACTCACAATTCAGATGACTGAAATCAGAAATTAGTGAGGTGAATCCTACCCACACAGTTTCACTATCTCCATGAAGATACTTTGTGTTGTGTGCAAAACGGATGCTACAACAAATGTAGGATGTCTAAACTGGGTGTGAAGTGTACGTATTTGACTGACGGTTTGGTAATATCTTCAGCATTGAACAGGCATTTTCAGTAACATATACAAATAAATTTTTAAAACCCTCAGAGATTCACCTCTTTTGCTAAAAAAAAAAAATTGATTAGGTCTTCAACACCTTCTTGTGAAGCAAAAAAGATTATTGTAACAAATGCATTTGGCTGAGAGCATAGGCAAGAAGACTAGATACAATTGACTTAGCTCAGAGTCTAAACCCTTAATTTTGAAATGGTAATTAGGTTTCTTTTTTTGTCTTGAAAATGTTTCAAAAAAGAAAACAACAGCATGATTATTTAAAAGTCTCAGTCTCTGTTTGATATGATCATATGAATGCAGTCTATAGTGAAATTGCCACCTGGGCAGAAAAGACTCATTATGAAAGGCATGTGAAAAAAATAAATATATAATTATTAATTTGATATTGTCTCTACCTGTATTTCTTTAGGGTATAAATAAAATAGGAATGGTCATTTGCTTCACATGTTGGTGCTTGTGGGAACAGCTAAGATATTTAAAAGCTCAGTGCTGTCTATTCAGCAACTGTTGGCAAGAGCTGTTTATTTTTAGTTCAAGACTTCTGTTGATATACAGATATACAATTTTTTTTCCCCTCATTTTATTCCTTCACAAAAGAGAAAGTAGCACATGAACCTTACACTGATTTATTTTTTGCACATGACTAAAAAAATTCTCAGCTTGGAAACTTGGGGAAATAACGTGTGACATTTACGTAAAGTCTGCCTCTATCACAAAACAGTAGAAGCTTTTCTGGCTTTTCACCTCCAATCTGGATTAAAGTCAGAGCAGAGACAAGTTTGGGTAGATGGCATCTTTCGTATTTCTTCTTCCCTAGAAGAAGCTGACTAACTCCACCTGGATTCTTTGGCAATCCTTAGTGACAGCAGCCCTGGTAGGGAGAGCATGGAGGAGATGATCATGCAGTAAGGCTTTCGAACACAACAGCTTGCACTTCTTAAATAAGAGAAAGAAAGAATGTTTTCTTTAAAAATGCCTGGTGCTGATGGAATACGTCCCTGTTCTGTCAAACTGAAGCATTTCTTGCTGTGGGGCCCCATTTTTTTAACATACACTGGCATAAAGTACTCTCCAAAATATCATCTATTTAAAGTGGTTACCTTCTTTTCTGTTCTCCAGTGAAACTTATAAAATAACTTCCTGATAAAGATGAAAGCCAGTATCATCTTTATTCTTCCCACATGAATCTTTTCTTTTTAATTTAGCAGCAAAAAAAAAAACGTGATTTGGTGTTCCTCTTAACAGTGACAATGCTAATTTACCATTTTTGTTTATGTCTTGTTTCTTGTAACCCTAGGTTAGGAATTAGCATTTCCCTAATTCACAAGCAACCCTTTTTGTAACTGCATACTGGGTGCTTCATAAGTAAGTAGTATTTGGTTTATTCTGCATGCTCTAGCAGTCCAACTGTTGCTCTAGAGTCGCTAGCCTGTATATAACAGCCAATGAACAGCAACACTCAGCAGATTTCATCCAGTGGCCATTAGTCTGTGAAATCTTCCTAGCTTTTGCTGCCTTAATTTTAATTCTTGCTTCATTTTCAGTTCCACTATAAACACTAGTGGAAATTTTCCTGCGTATGTACATATTTTATGTTAGGCTATCGTTCAATAAATTCAAAACTGTTAGGATTCTGAACATGAACTGAAAGCCACATTGAGGGGCCATTCTTTCCTTAAACCAAACATGAGCTGCTTGTATGCCCATGGATCATAGAAAAATGTTAAACCAGCTAATGGATCATAATAGTGTTTTCACTGAAAGCCTCCAACCCCTCACAGGAACGTGGCCAATACAGAGATTCTCTGTATGCATTAGGGTCTGCAGACTGCTCTTGTGTTCTGTCTCCCCTGACTCTTTCCCGTGATACTACAGATGAACCAGTGATGACTAAGCCCTTGCTTTGTAGCTCTGAGCCTGCTTTCAGCCACTCTGCACTGATCTTGAAGTTTTCTCTGCAGAGTCTCATTTCTTTATAACCCAAGAGCCATGTCACTAGTGCCCACTCCTGCAGCTGGGGATGCCCTAAACTGTATGGTTTGCTTACCAGCAAGAGTAAGTCTGAACTCATTGAAAGATCTAAGTCCTTGGGACTATATGTCCTGTAAATATTAAAGGCAATTAACACATGTTTTTTATGAGGGTCTGGATTTAACATGGGCTACCTATCAGAGTATGATCACATAGCACGCAGATCACAAACAGCACACAGTTTAACTGACGACTGGAAAAAGGGAAATATAACCCCCATTTTCAAGAAGGGGAAAATGAAAGACCCAGGGAATTACAGGCCAGTCAGTCTCACCTCTGTGCCTGGCAAGATTTTGGAGAAGATTCTCCTGGAAGGCATGCTAAGGCACATGAAAAACACGAAGGTGCTTGGTGACAGCCAGCATGGCTTCACTAAGGGAAATCCTGCCTGACCAATTTGGTGGCCTTCTATGATGGGGCTACGGAACTGATGGACAGGGGTAGAGCAGTTGATGTGATCTACCTGGACTTGTGCAAAGCGTGTGACACTGTCCCACACGACTTCCTTGTCTCTAAATTAGAAAGACATAATTTGATGGATGGACCACTCGGTGGATAAAGAACTGGCTGGATGGATGCACACAAAGAGTTGTGGTCAATGACTCAGTGTCTGGCTGGAGACCAGTAATGAGTGGTGTCCCGCAGGGATCAGTGTTGGGACCAGTCTTGCTCAACATCTTTGTTGCTGACATGGACAGTGGGATTGAGTGTGCCCTCAGCAAGTTTGCCAATGACTCCAAGCTGTGTGGTTCGGTTGATATGCTGGAGGGAAGGAATGCCATCCAGAGGGACCTTGACACGCTTGTGAGGTGGGCTGATGCCAACCTCATGAAGTTTAACCATGCCAAGTGCAAGGTCCTACACCTGGGTTGGAGCAAGGCACAGCTTGCCTTGGCACAGGCACACACCAGGCACAGCTACAGGTTGAGCAGAGAAGAGATTCAGAGCAGCCCTGCGGAGGACTTAGGGGTGCTGGTAGATGAGAAAATGAACATGAGCAGGCTTCAGTGTGCGATCACAGCCCAGAAAGCCAACCGTATCCTGGGCTGCATCAAAAGGAGTAGTGTTCAAGGCCAGGGTGGACGAAGCCTTGGGTGAGATGATTTAGTGTGAGGTGTCCCTGACCATGGCAGGGGGTTTGGAACTAGGTGATCTTAAAGTCCTTTCCAACCCTAAGTATTCTATGATTCTATGGTTCTAGCTGTCCTTCTGTACTACCCTAGGACACTGGCGTGACTAAACTGAAGAGAAGCTGCTTTGCTTTTTTAGCTTTTGCTTCAAATTTTCTGGAAAAAAAAAAAAGGAAAAACAAAAAGAAAAAATAGATGGATTGTGGAAAGGCTTGAGCAGAAAAGGAAAAAGAAAAGATCTAATTAGACCAAATTGCCTTAGAAAGACTGAACCAAAGAGGATCACTACAACAGAAGGACTGACCAGGTGTTTTAGAAGTGGGTTTTTAGTCCTAGAACTAAAGAAGTCAAAGCTAGAGGACAAAGGAGAATGAACAACAAATTGTGGAAGAAAGAAAAAGTGAAACCAAGGAAACTGAGACAGGAAAATATATGCAAGAGTATTTGCTGTCATTTGCTTAAGGCTGTGAAGATCCTGTGGAAGAGTACCCAGAAGAGTGTTTTCTCAATCCTTCTTAATGTTACATCATCTTCTTCTGCAGCTGGCGGATAAGATGACGGAATTAGTACTTATTTAAGTATTGTGTGTAATTATTGTGTAAAATAATCTTTTCTTGAAGTCCAGAAGGCTTTTATCCTGCCGTACTATACCTGTCCGCAAGCAACTCCTCTCCAGTTTCTGATTTTAAGTATTTGTTAGAATTTTTTGTAAGAATTTGTTAGAATTTGTTAGCTTTTATGTCACCTGGCAAGGTGACAATAGAACAATCCTATCTACAGTAGAAGGAAATGCTCTCTTCAAAAACATAATCAAAAGAACAACAGGAAATAAGAATTAAAATAAAGCATTTAATATGCCACAGAGTCCCTAGGATTTGTCTGATGTAGATAAATTCATAGAATAGATAAGTTCATAGAATGGTTAGGGTTGGAAAGGACCTCAAGATCATCTAGTTCCAACCCCCCTGCCATGGACAGGGACACCTCTCAGTAAACCATGCCACCCAAGGCTTCATCCAACCTGGCCTTGAACACTGCCAGGGATGGAGCACTCACAACCTCCCTGGGCAACCCATTCCAGTGTCTCACCACCCTAACAGGAAAGTATTTCCTCCTTAGATCCAATCTAAACTTCCCCTGTTTAAGTTTTAACCCATTACCCCTTGTCCTGTCACTACAGTCCCTGACGAAGAGTCCCTCCCCAGCATCCCTATAGCCCCCCTTCAGGTACTGGAAGGCTGCTATGAGGTCTCCACGCAGCCTTCTCTTCTCCAGGCTGAACAGACCCAACTTCCTCAGCCTGTCTTCATACGGGAGGTGCTCCAGTCCCCTGATCATCCTCGTGGCCCTCCTCTGGACTTGTTCCAGCAGTTCCATGTCCTTTTTATGTTGAGGGCACCAGAACTGCACAAAATACTCCAGGTGAGGTCTCACAAGAGCAGAGTAGAGGGGTCACGCTGCTTTTGATGCAGCCCAGGATACGGTTGGCTTTCTGGGCTGTGAGCGCACACTGAAGCCGGCTCATGTTCATTTTCTCATCGACCAGCACCCCCAAGTCCTTCTCTGCAGGGCCGCTCTGAATCTCTTCTTTGCCCGGTCTGTAGCCGTGCCTGGGATTGCTCTGACCCAGGTGTAGGACCCTGCACTTGTCATGGTTGAACTTCATAAGGTTGGCATCAGCCCACCTCACAAGTGTCTCAAGGTCCCTCTCGATGGCATTCCTTCCCTGCAGCGTATCAACCGGACCACACAGCTTGGTGTCATCGGCAAACTTGCTGAGGGCACACTCAATCCCACTGTCCATGTCACCGACGAAGATGTTAAACAAGACCGGTCCCAATACCGATCCCTGAGGGACACCACTCGTTACCAGTCTCCAGCCAGACATCGAGCCATTGACCACAACTCTTTGTGTGCAGCCGTCCAGCCAGTTCTTTATCCACCGAGTGGTCCATCCATCAAATTGATATCTCTCCAATTTAGAGAGAAGGATGTCGTGTGGAACAGTCTCAAACGCTTTGCACAAGTCCAGGTAGATGTCAGCTGCTCTACCCCTGTCCATCTGTTCTGTAGCCCCATCATAGAAGGCCACCAGATGGGTCAGGCAGGATTTCCCCTTAGTGAAGCCATGCTGGCTGTCACCAAGCACCTTGTTGTTCTTCATGTGCCTTAGCATGTTGTCCAGGAGAATGTGCTCCAAGATTTTACCAGGCACAGAGGTGAGACTGACTGGTCTGTAATTCCCTGGGTCTTCCATTTTTCCCTTCTTGAAGATGGGGGTTATATTTCCCTTTTTCCAGTTGTCGGGAACTTCACCTGACTGCCATTATTTTTCAAATATCATGGCCAGTGGCTTAGCAACTTCATTCACCAGCTCCTTCAGGACCCGCGGATGGATTCCATCAGGTCCCATGGACTTGTGTGCGTTCAGATTTTGAAGATGGTCACGAACCAGATCCTCTCCTACAGTGGGCCCAAGGTCTTCATTCTCACAGTCCCTGCATCTGCCTTTTAAGAACTGGGTGGTGCAGTCAGAGCCTTTGCCAGTGAAGACCGAGGCGAAGAAGTCATTCAGAACCTCAGCCTTCTCCAAATCCTGCGTAGCCAGTTCTCCCGAAAGCTTCCTCAGGGGGCCTATTTTTTATGTATTCATATATGTATCATAATAGTTATCCTGCCTTTTCCTGTCTGTTGTTGTATGAGTTCGTCTGCATTGGTTTCAATACTGATTCTTAGAATAGCTGCCTTGGTTATTCTTGTTACACTTCCGTGTTTAACTGATGGACACCAATACATGAATCAAATACTCAAGGACATGTTACTGCTCTCTTTTGCATGTTATATTGCTTTTTATAAAAAGATAAAATTGATTTTCAGGGACAACAGGCTGTTACAGTAAAGCTTCACCTTAAAGAATGGCAGTATAGTTGAACGGAGCAAACACAGTTACTCTCTGATAGGGAGCTCCCTTCTAGTAAAGAGAGGAAATGCTATGGTTTTTCCAACTTCAGACACTAAAAAATCATGGCTTAAGTCCATCCTCAATACATCAAAAATAATAATTTAAAAAATTTTAAAATTTTATTTTCCTCTTGGGTTTTGAAGCTCTGTGTGTGCTCATATCACACTTTCAAGTTATTCTTTTCAGCCAAGAGTAGGTATTTTAGTTTTTAACTAAAACTGGAATTATGTTTTTGCTCCTCATCTCCAAGAGCTGAGGTTTAAGAAAATGCATTGAAGAGAGGAAGGTCCCAAATAAATTGCAGGAGCTAGGAAAACCTATATAAGAAAACCATAGAAGATGTAACATGTATTTCTATACTATAAAATTAAACTGTGGCACCAAGAAAATTATGCAAAATTCAGAGAAAGTTAGATTCTGATAGCTGATCTTTAAAAGGAATTGTGCAAACATTCAAAATGCCAGTGTTTGACTGTTCAATTTAATAAAAGCAGTAAGAAATATGTCTCTCATTTCACTGCTGCTTGCTATTCACACAGGCTAATTCTCACTCTGCCAGTGGCTCATTTCTTCAATTACACGATGTACCTTCATTACAGTTGATGTATTATATTAAACAGTAAGTGCCTGATGTTAATATTCAGAAACTTGTTGTTACCAGGCATCCTCCTTAAAGAAAAAAACCCTAGAATTTTCTTTTTAATTAAACAGTTGTCTTCAATATGAATAGTTGTCATAAGCTACTGCCATTACCCAAGGGGTAATGTTACCAAAGATCATTACAGAACTATTCAATAGGAAATCCCACACCTGTATTTATTGAATGTGTTTATATAGAACACACAAAAAAGAGCCAAACTTCCAAGCAGACAATTCTGTAGTGTGGCCCCCAAAGGGAGGAACTGTGTAGCAGTACTGAAGAAACTTTGGGGAGCTTTTACAGTTTCCATTGTATTCTGTGGAGAAATGAGACAATCACCTGTATCATTTGTATCATCTGCTCCTATGACTGTAATACTCTTCTTTTGCCCCCAGTTTTCCCATGTTGTGTGTTGCAGACATTTGACTTTTCTCATTAACCGGCCTATAAGTTTGATGAGGATATTATGCTACTGGAGAAATGTAGGTAGCTTTTAGTAAGAAGCAATGGCAAAGGCAGAGAGGATACTGACTCGTGTTATGAATCCAAAAGTGGCCCTGAGTGGAAAAGGGTTAATCTGATTAGGAAACTCAGGGTAGCTGGAAAGGTGACTGCCTTGTCCCTTCTTTGTGCATCAATGTCTACACAGCAGATATTGGGTCATGTAAACCAAACCTGATCGCTTACAAAGTCTTGGGTAAAGTGGATAGATCATGTAATGAACCTGGTCTTGATCAGTGCCTTTGGGCCAGCTCCCGAAAATCTGAAATAGGAAATTTGACTGTGAACTTCACAGTGTGTAAAAGTTTCCCCTGCATGATTGACTAAAGCAGAGATCTCATAAATAATATGCTCAGCTTCACATGCCTTCCAAGCCTGGGAAAACAGTGGGAAGTTATTTTACTGTGTTTTTCTCTCTTTCCTGGTTCTTCTTTGGCTACTGCAGTAATATGCAATGAAATAATGATTTTACAGGATTATTGTGTCTTAGAAAACAAAAAAACCAAAACCAAAACAAAAAACCAAACAACTGCATCAACAAAAAAACACAACAAAAAACAAACAAAAAGAAAACAAAATGAAACAAACAATAAAAGCCCCAACCAAAAAAAAAGAAAACCCAAAATGCTTTCTAACAATGTGTTCCATTATTTAATCAAAGCAAAACTAATGTGATGGTGTGTCCAAAGATGAGTCAGTTCATCGTGAGATAATTACCTAAGACAAGTGGGATAAATCGCCCTCTAGAAATGTCATTCTTTTTCTATTGCCTCCTGAGGGAGCCCAGATGACTAGGTTAGATCATGTGCCTAATTTCTAACAGGCTAAAACTAAGTCAGCAGAATATTGCCCTAGATGGTAAAGATAATCTCTTTGACATCTCACGGTATTCAGTGTAACTTTAACACCAGAAGAAGCCTTCAGTTCAGTTTGGTGATGGAAAACCTCTGCTACTGTAAACCTAAAAACAACCTCTAAATTATGCAAAATGCTGTAAGGCAAACCTCCCACCATTTCTTTTGTTTTCAGAAGACTAAAAAGACTTCAGATTGTCTTTTTTATAAAGCTTTAATAATTGATGCAACTACATTTGGTTGTCCTGGTGATTATGTATATCTGTTTTTCTCAGCGTCTTAGCTGAAAATCACCCTAATGGAGAGCTAGGCAGAAAAATATGTTTGACAGGAAACTGTAGATTGTCAGAGAGCTGTTATCTTTATGAAGAAAACCTAACAAAAATGGAGGAAAATATGAGAAAGGAATGTCAACTCCTGCTGTTCCTTTACCAAGAATATTACCTCTAGAAAGACCACTTTCCAGAACAGCAATGAGGGAAATAAAGCTGAAATTTATAACACTTCATCTAAAAGGAACAAAATACTTCAGATGCTGTTAAGAAACATAAGAGATAACTTCAGAAAGATAAAAAATACTCGCATGATATTAAGAGTTTTCATTAGGTAAAGATATAAAGTCATTATGAGGCAGTTTCTACCTTAACTTTAACCAAAGAAGAAATTAAGAGACTTTAAACTGAGCCTTGAAAGTGTCTTGGACAGCCTGAAAAGAATATCTTAGATTAAATTTATATTGAATTTCTTACCCTTTCAGTTGCCTGCTTAGACACTGAAATACCTTATTTGGGAAAGTACTTTTAGCTCCTCTGTAAGACAGTGAGGTATCTCCATTACCTGTAAAATTTTCATTGCTTTCAAGATATGCTTCTTCCACCAGTTAAAATGTGAGTATATTGACCAGAATCAGAATTGATATAAGCAATGTAGGAGAGAAAGCATAGTTCTCTGTGAACTCCACTTTCTACCTTACATTGTGTATTTTTCTTTCTTGGTCTCTCTTCTTTAACATCTGCTGCAGGAGTGTTAGAATTATTGAAGGAATTAATTTGCACTTAGAAAATATGAATTTACTTCTCAGATCTGCAAGAAATTTTTCTGTGTGAACATGAGAAAACCACCTGAGAGCTGAGGTGGAGATACTTGCTTAAGTCTTCAGAGCTCAGTTCTGAAGACCTTGGGACAGTTCAAACAACCATTCTTTCCCCCCATCATGTTGATATGTGAATATTTGAATGGTTCCTGAATGCTTTAGGAAGTGCCCAACAGTAAATAAAAGCCATGCATCTATCTGGTGATAATGTGGGTCATGCAGTCTGGATGCTTTTCAGGGCAAATAAACCCTAATAAACACAAGAGTGGTTGACAAAAGAATGTACCTTATTACACACACTAAAATTATTAAAGGTTTTTTCTTGTTTTGATATTATTAAGATAATATGTATCTTTGTACCTGGCAATAAGCATAATAAATGGTCAAAAGTTTTCCTAAATTTTCTTTTCCTTTTAAGGTTGATTCAAAATTTTTCTCCCCACAGCATCCTAGGAATCAATTATAACATTTAGCCAAGTAAAGTAAAAAAGAAAGCTCAGAATTATTAGTTCTTGGCACCAAATTTCATTAAGTTTTTGCAAGACATCAGCAAATGTATCCAATCAAACCTCAAAATGCATTGTAATTAAATATTTTTCTGTACAGAATATGACCTATTACCATGTACTTACCCTGGTAGTAGACCTTCCTCAGAATCATAAGTACTTCTAGTTATGACTAGTGTTAGAAAATTATTTTTGTACTACAGCAAAAAAGAAGGATAATTATTTGATACTGATAATGAAATTAAATATTTTATGACTCATAAATCAAAATAGAACATTACTCAGGAATTTTAATAAATTAATAATTGTCCTTTACTATCTTTTGTTTGTGTTTCTTTAAGAACAGTTTCATATTTGTTCTGTTTATCATAATAGGTTTGTCTGCCATATCTGTCCCTGAACTTGTAGTTAACTGTTGAACCTCTTACTGATTTCAAACTAATTTGACACAGAGGTGGGAATTTCATAAAGAAATTCTTAAGTATGTCATTAAAATCTGGCTGGGTAGAGGAGTATGTGTCCTAATGAAAAGAAAATTACCATAGGAACTTATATCTGAGTAGGTACAAAGAATTAAACCTTTGTCCTTAAAAAGAACCCTGATACATGGTTTCAGTCAAATTTTGACCTTTCTTGATATGAAATTCAATTAATGATTATAGTGATGAGTTCTGTGAGGATTAGTCCCAGTGCTTATGGAACGTCTTTGTTTACTCAAAGTCTGTAAGCGCTTACATCCTGGTAAGAGGACAGTAAAGTCTAAACAAACTCATTTCAATTATCTTAGTTGAGGACCCCATATGGTCTCTGCCTTTAAACTGTCACTGACTTCCTGAAGTTTCAGACTCAGACGCATCTCTTGATCAAAGTCAGGGCTTTTTTAGTGAATTCCCCTTGCCTGAAAGAAGTTTGCTTTTTTCTTAACCTAGACCATTTTAGAAATGCTGAAATCAAATGAGATGAGCTTTGAAGGTTCTTAAACCTTCACAAGATCCCCCTGGATTCTATACGTGTATGAAATGTAACAGCCCTAAATGCACAGTGAGTCTGACAATTGTTTAGAGTTCTCTTCTTGCTTCAAGCTTTACAAATTTAGGAGCTAAACTGTGTCTCTCAGGTCATTAATACAAAACATGCAAAATAGCTTCACGCTTTTCTGATTGTAGAAGACTACAGATGTCACTCCTACATCCCTAAATTTTTATTTACTAAGCAAAACCCAGCAGTCAACCTGGCTATGAGCAAATACAGGAAGATAATTTAAATTACCTTGGCACCCATGGTAAGCACTTGTGTGCCTTGGCAATGGAGGTTAATGACTGTTTAACATACACGAAAGAAAAACAAAACACTTTAGTTGAAGTGCCAGGGGTTAAAATAGCCAAAGTTGGGCCTGGAGTGTATTATTCTTTAATAGTGCAACAGGCAAAATCTTCTTAAATTAATTCAACCTGAATGAACACAGCCATTTGTAGGTGAGGTATGCCCAACTGCATCACTGATTTTTAATTCTTGTTTCATCCCTACTTCTACTAATAAGGAAAAGGTAAAAATGCTTTTGAAAATATCAGAACATTTTGCATAATTTTACTTACCATAGTAAAAGGCTGGCAAGAAGTTATAATAGAAATCTGAAATCATTTGCCACAGATTCTCTAAGACCTCCATTTCCTGTGAATGAGAATGAAAAATGGTCAGATATGTACATCAGAGCAAAGAGGAACAAAAAGTAAATGGATAAAAGCGTGTTTTACTTTCTTTAGTAAGATGGCCACACATACCTATATTTTATGGATTTTGCTTATGGATATTTTTAAAAATCAGGTTTT
The DNA here is from genome assembly GCF_037157495.1 of Lathamus discolor. Classification (NCBI taxonomy): domain Eukaryota; kingdom Metazoa; phylum Chordata; class Aves; order Psittaciformes; family Psittacidae; genus Lathamus; species Lathamus discolor. The sequence goes on from NC_088884.1 coordinate 49,121,274, forward strand.
GATAGTATATATACATATTCTTGTAACACATGGTAAGTTCTTACTGTAAAAAATATTTAAAAAGTTCTAAAAATATTTTTATTTTACATATTGTTTATATATACTTAAACAAAATTACAAGATTATTTAATATGTTAATGATAATTTATAACTATAATACATCCATATCTCAAGCAATTTGGCAGTCTTTAATTGGAGCACTGATAGTGAAGTACCTTGCTTAGTATTCCTTGATTTTATGATAAGGCAGTAGGTGTTGCTTGTTTCTTTCTCAGGCTACACCACTTCCGCAGACGAAACATTGCTCATCTCATAACAACCTTTGGAGACATCAAGCATGCACAGCAAACTCCAAAGGACCACTTTGGTTTAGTAGAGACAGGTTTGCAGCAGTTTTTAAGGACCTTGAAGAAAATCGCTTGGATGAAGTACCTGGAGGAAGTCTGAAGCTTTTTGCTCAGAGCTCTGCTAGCAGTATTTAGAACATACTTGTAAATAAGCAATAAAGAAACTAGCATTTTAGAAGCACATACCCCTTTCATGTCACTAACCAGTATATATGAAGCAGGGTGACAAGGAGGAAAGCTACTGAGAGCAACAACGAAACAAGTGTGCTTAGCAGCAAAACAAACCAGCACTTAGAGTCTAAGTAGGTGACTCATATAATAGAAAATGAGATAATTAACAGAAATAGAGACCCAAACTGAGGACAGTGGAAAAACTGAATTCTGTCACTTCAGACTGAAAGAGTGTCTGTGGTGACAGTTTATTTATCAGAAAGTAAAGAGCAATACAATATGTGTATGTATAAGTATGCAATTTTGCAAGCATTAAAAATTTCCTAGTTTTTGGCAGGGCCATATCGTGGGACTTGTGCCTCCAGGCTTTTGGGGGATAGTGCTCAGAGAAACCTCAAGGAAAATCTGCAAGTAACTAATGTAAGTGAAATGCTCTGAAAAAGGGGCAGAACACATATAGATGCTCAAAATGAAGGAATTCACAGGCCAGGACAGAGGCTGGAAGCTGAGGAAAACAGGCAATACATTCTGCAGAAAATAAATGGAAATCTGAAGGAATAAAAATCAGCTTCTGGGCTAAAACGCAAGAGACAAAAACCTGCTAGCCTCTTTCTACCCGCTTAATTGCACAGCTTCTTCAGGAAGAAAGCAATTGAGAAGGTCAGAGCTGGACCTGGAGAGAAGGCTACTTGTGATGTGATTTGAACACCCGTTGCCAGACAACTGCTGTGCTCACCGGGGTGCAAAAGGAAGAAAGGCATTGCTTGACAATGACTTTATGTTATTTTTGTTTTCCATTGAGAAAAAAGATGAAAAGAGTGAAAAAGTTTAAAATAGTTGGTTTTTTGGTTTTTTTTTTTTCTTTTTTTTTTTTTTTTGGAGGGGGGGTGTTTGTGGGGTTTTTTTGTATTTTTTTGTGGGTTTTGGTTTTTTTTTTTTTTTTGTTTTGCTTTCTGGTGAATGGAATAAAAGAACAAGGGGAAAAAATGGTGAAAAAGTAATTTTAAAGAAACAGCAGTTCTGAGATAAGAACAAGCAATGCCATAGAAGGCCTGAAAAAATATCAATAAGCACAGATATAGCTGAAGTTTTGGAAAACAAGTTTAAGAACTACTGACCTGAACAATAACTTAATCTAACTGTTGCAGGCATGACAAAATTTGAGTAAGTTCGAACAGAATTGTAAGGATAAAAATTAGGTTAAGATCCAATGTATTTCACAGAAATTATGATTATTCTACAAATTCATTAGCAGTAGTGCTTATGTCTCCTTATTCTGTACAGAGCCAAACACTATCTTTTGTGCTTAATAGTTTGCAACAATAGTAATATGTTAGATTCTTAAAGGATTTTCACTTCCAATGGCAATTTTTTTACAAGACTCAAGCAACAAAAGTGACAGCTTAATGACTGAAAATGTTTGATTTTGTTTCTTTAGATATGAAGAAATATTACATAGCAAAACTGCAACTACTATTGAAAAGCAATGCAGTGAAATCATCAAGAGATGAAAACAAATTCCTGTCTTGGAATCACACCTTTAGGTAAGCATGTTAGTTTCTACACAACATGCCCACATAGATACACATTTTAAGAGTTAATTTTCTGTTTCAAACACTGACTGAAGAAGATTAATTTTGGTGCATGAGGTTCCAAAGTAGCCTTTGAGTTCGATTTTTGTTTTCTAAAGTACAAGGGTGCTTTCACGAATTCCACAGCTTGCAGTTTATGGGTTTGCTTTTAAATGGCAATTGCCAGCAGCCTTGCTCATCCCACTTTGTTCATCCCATAATATATCTTCTTGTTTCTCCACAAATTAAATTATAATTCATAATTCTATCTCTGAATTAGCTTCCCACAGAGATCTTTATTATAACAAATGCAGTTGTTATAACTCATTTTAACAATTTAGTCTATAAATTGGTAGAAAGTACTTTATGTTTTTCTGTTAGTAAACAGAACTTAGTTTTAAAGGGAATTTAAGTATATTATATGCATTGTATACTGACTGATAAATTTTTGTATGTCTGCCATTACAGTACATTAAGCATGTAATAATGCAGCAAATAAGAATGTCAACAGCAGAACTGAATGTGAATTTGAAAGAACTAAGACTGAATAGAAAAAAATCATATTTTTTGTGAAAAAATAGAATTATGTTGATGTTTTAGTGTATGTGGAAATGTCTAATAAATACTGGTGTTTCAAAGAAAAACTGCTGCCAGAAGTGTTGAAAAACTGACTTATGACATAGAATGCTTACCCTGCAGGCAATTCTGAGTGGTATGGAAGATTTTAGGCTTTATTTATAGATAGACAGACTAATATATCTATATTTCAAACTCTTAAGACTGGAAATTATTAAAATGGATATTGTTTATTTCCTCTCTCTTGACATACCCTTAAGCTGTCAGGGCACAGTCAGGCAGAAGTTGTCTGCTCCCAGGCTGGGTGGCTGGCAGGGCAGTCTGCCACCAGCAAGGGTGCAGCCCTGAGGCACCCACACAGGGTGAGCAGGGCAGGGATGGTGGCAGCATGTGGCGACAGCCACGACCCAGCTGCCATCCTCAAGCAGCTCTTTCAAAGAAGCTGATGCAGGGTTGCTTGGAGGCACCATCTGAGGGAATGGGCAGCCAGCCTCCTTGGTGTGGGAGGAGACTGCAGAACCAGCTGTGGGGCTCGGAGTCTTGATGCAGGCAGTTCTCCTTCTCTTATCTTTGTTTCTGTCTATTCTAGTTTGACAATGCAGTGTTTCTTTTTATATAACTCTCACACACCACACTTTTTGCTTGTTGAACCTCTGGTTCAGCTTAAAGAAAAGTAGTATGACTGGCTTTTCACTTTTCAATGCTACATTTCTCAGAACTTTTCATCATCTATACTGGCATGCTGGGTTAAAAAAATATTTCAGAATATTCTTTTTCAGGAGGTAAAATGCCTTTTAAAGGTGAGTGTCAGGCATTTGTATGTCACTACCCTTTGGTGGACAAACAAAAAGTCTTGTGACTGTGCTGAGATCTGAGTCCTGCAAAGTCAGAATTTCCACTCTTAATGATTGATTCTTTTTCTACATTCTCTAATGCTTTATTCATCTAATTCATTGAAGTAGGATTGATAAGGATGAAACAAATTCACAACCTTTAAATCCTCAAATGCCCAAGTTCCTCTCTAAGAACAGAAACCTTGATATCACTTCTTAGTTCCCAAATCCATTAATGCTAGGAGATTATTTTAAAGCAGGGATTACACAATGCCCCCTCAATCATACCAATCTTACAGTTTTATGAGCAAAAGTGCTGGCAGTCTTCATCAGAATAAAGTCGGTATATCTAGGTGTCTTCACCCAAAATTGTTCATGCCATTTGGGCAGGAACATTCCAAACAACTAAAAGAAAATCATCGAGTGATACCTTTTGGCATTTTTATGAAAAGTGCATTTTCATCATCTCAGTAATTTTTGCTCAGACACCACCACAGAAGATCACTTGAAGTAGAATTTAGTAGTGTCTTAGTAATTTCATCAAAGGTTTGACTAGATTATTCTCTCTGGTTTAAGATGGAAACAAATTTCTCAGGGCTCCCTGGAATACAGTGTGGTGTAGCAGAGTCCAAAGAGAGCAACACAAAAATCTGTGAGTCAAAACACATACAGATGCCATAAAAATATAATCCTTTTAGTGTAAATAACTCACTGAGTTCACTCAGTTTGATCCAGTCCTTTCTTATGTAAGTCATAGCAACAAAATCCAGGAAGCAGCTTGCTTTTCAGAGACTTGAAAGAATCTCTCACCTCTAAATCTGACAGTCCGCAGGAGGGGAGGCTGAGCATGGAACATTTAATTGCAACCATATCACTACTCATAACATAAAAAATCCTTTTAAAGTCATTAAAATCGTTGCCTGACAGCAATCTAGTATGCTTCCCCTCTGCTCTCTAGGAATAGCTGGTTTCCATTTTAGACTATTTTGTTCAATTAGGCTGTGCAAAAAAGTAGGACACCAGACAATAGAAACATTTTTCTTTTCAAGAATGAGCTCTTGGTGCATTTTGAAGAGATCAATGGCTGAGGGACCTAAAGTTACTTATGTTACCCAATCTGAACCTCTGCTTCCCAATTCCAGCATCCAGTGGTTTTTATTCCCTTTTTCTTTAATACTCAGAATTAGACTGAATGTCATGTGTTTGTGTAAGAAGTTCATACTGTTTTCAAATGGATTACTTCTAAAAGTACACGAACTGTGAAATCACATCATTGTACCTCCAAATGCCTAAAATAGAATCCATAGGCTAGGCAGAAAAAAGATATGTTATTTTAGACAAGACAGAACTGTTAATTAAGAATTCCTACATTCTTACAAGTTGGGAGGAAACATCCTCTTGTCAAATCACCCTGAACAGAAGCAATTGCCCTGAGAGATTTTTGAAAACTTTACCCAAAAACAGCATTGTACAAGCTAGAAAAAATTAAATATCTCCTGCAATTTCCTTTCCAGGTATTAAGGGTTCTTATGAAGATAATTTCATGCATATTGCCTAGAAGTACTGAAAATCCAATCTCAATATATGCCAAATTACAACACACACACACACCCTCCCCATGCCAAATAAGTAATGCAAGTAGTTGTCTGGCTAAACTGAGCCCCAAGATGTTTTCCAAATTGAATATGATCCGGGGTGAAAACTAGATCTTCTATTCATGATGGCAGTCGTTTATCTACTACTTTCATTATTATTAAACTTTTTAAGTTTATGGCATAAAATATCTTTGTTCTTGCTTTTAGATCCATATTACCTCAATTCAAGGTCAAAATGTGCTTCTTCTATTCCACTTCAATTATAACAATAATTTTGCAGATTGACTGAGATATTGATTTTCCCATACCTATTTAAAGGTAGCACGTTTGTATACATATATATGTATTCACACACACACAGAGGTACATGCAGAAAGATATATACATACCTAATATATTTGTATTTGTATATACATGTGTACTTGTATATTCGTATGTACACATATACACATACATGTGCAGAAACTGGGAAGATTTTTAAAAGTAAAGAGGCTGGGTTTGTATTCAGTCCTACTAGGGATCAACAAACTTGGGCATCTGAAATCCAGTTTGCACTTCTGAAAAGTCTTCATAAACATCATCTTCAGGGTTAATATTCAATAGAGTAATCCTGTCGATAGAAATAAAAAGGGCTTAGATTCTACTCCAGGAATTATGCTGCAAAACTACACTTTATTGGAAAAGAAAAATGAAACAAATTGTGTTCCATTTTCTGTATTTTCTCTTTTCTGGATGTAATAATTACATCTTAATTACTTATGTATATGTCTTTTCTTCCCATAATGTTATCCTAATTGCAGTAACATGTTAAAACATTTAATACAGGAGAAATTAGGGCAAACCCCATAACTGTTATATCATGGTTCTCTTACCATTTTTTAGAAGAGGAGATGGGGGGGGGGGGGGGGGAATTGGTGTTGAGTGACTTAATTAATATCATACTCTAAGAATAAAAAGTAAAATTTTGCCTACCTGGATCAGACAAGAAGCCAATCTGTTTGTTATTGTTTTTCAATAGTAAATCTCTATGAATTGTATTTTTATAATTAAAATATAGCACAATTTGTAGTATTCTGTGAGAAATGTGAAAATTTTTAACAACATATCTTAGTTAAAGTATCTTCATTTTCAGCTGAAAAATAAGCAATTTATTTTTCTGAAAAGGGGGGCAGTTCTTATCTGATAGCTTCAACTGCCAATCTCTTGATACTGAAGACTGGACATCTTACTTCCCTAAGACAGCGCTCTTCGGTTGCACAAAGTCAAAATGGCTCCTGCCCATGCCACAGACTGTTCTCACAGTATTTTTCAGTCCTGTATGCACATGGCACTGTGCGTCTGTCCAAGTCCTTTAACTATTTCATGCCACCTTCTCTCTTTCAACTCAATCTTTTCTACCCTCAGTCCTCCTTTGGGTTTCATTTTTTCAAACTTTTAAGTTTTTCCTTCTGTAGTTCCACAGTACTGTTTTCCTATCACTCCTCCCTACTTCTTTTCCTTTCTTTTCTATCCCTTCTCTAAAACCAAACCAAGTCCTGGACCCCTTGTGGATGGACACAGTCTTTCTATCCCTGCTTCCCACTTGTTCATGGAAAACTCTGTTATTGCCTCCAATGCCACTGTCATGCTTCAACCCATGTTGATGACTCAAAGCTTCTTGCTATGTTCTTATTTAATTTCAAACAGGTACAAATTGTCTAGGTCTCTCCACTTCCTGACTCTTGAATTTTGAGTGTCCTCATCTAGCACAGAACCTATACTTATTTTCTCTTAAGGAAAGACGTATTTTTATCATACTGCTTTGTTTATCATACTTTCTTTGTATAACCTCAGATTTCTTTGCCTACTTATCATTTCTCCTATTGCAGAACACCTAAGTCTTCTCTTCTGTTGTGGTTTGCTCCAAGCTGCTGTTAATTAGGACAGACTAATCTCACCTAATTTTATCTATCTGTCTAAAAGCCAGCATGTAGCTTGAGCTGTTCATCCTACTTTTAAAGTTCTGAAGTTAAGATAGAAAGATAGGCAATTTCAAAGACTGATTCATGTTGCTTCTGTATCTCAGGATAGGAGGACATCTGTAGAGGTGATTACTTTTCTATATTAATTATCAGATGAGTTTACACAGCTAAATTAAACAGGGGAAGTTTAGATTGGATATAAGGAGGAAATTCTTTCCTGTTAGGGTGGTGAGACACTGGAATCGGTTGCCCAGGGAGGTTGTGAGTGCTCCATCACTGGCGGTATTCAAGGCCAGGTTGGATGAAGCTTTGTGTGGGATGGTTTAGTGTGAGGTGTCCCTGTCCATGGCAGGGGCGTTGGAACTAGATGATCTTGAGGTCCTTTCCAACCCTAACTATTCTATGATTCTATGATTATATTATATATTTATTTTTAAATTATTATATTACATATTTATTTTTAAATATGTATTTTAAATATGTATAAGTATATATTTTAAATAAAATAAATCCTTCTAATATAAATTCCAGTATAATTTCATCCCCTGACTTTTCCCCTTACAATCTCCCACACTTACTCTACAGAGTTCTGTATAAAATAATATTTTCAATTTCTAAATTGAGTTTTAAAGAAATTAATAATAATTTCTCAATAGTCTAATTCTGTTTCTGATCATATAATAGATTTTTTTATTTTATCACTATTAAAAACATCTATTTGTTGTTTACTTTTGGCTTCTCACTGCTGTTATTGGGCTGATGATCACAATAGTTGAAAAGTATATCTGCCCTATGATGAGGATGATTTTAATTCATTTTTGCATATACAGCTGTTAACAAGGAATAAAAAATGTCTACTATTAATAGAAGAGGCTGGACAAATAAGACTAGTAGTTGATATAAATTTACAGTTGCTTAGACTTGAGAAAAAAAAGTAGTGAAGGGAATCTAGCTGTTCTACACATGACACCCTCTCCTCCCCCCAGATAATAGAAAACACAGTTTACTGATTATGTTCTATGTCTGCAGACAAGAAGTATGAAGTATAAATAATTTGATATGGAAGGCTTACTATTTGATCAACAGAATTACTTATTTGGCATAATACACAGTTCATGATATAATACACATAATAGTTCATAATACACAATTCATGTTATATTAATGTTAACAAATATAATACAATGGTAAATACAGAATAAGTATTGATATTCTGAATAATTATTGATATAAAATATTAACCCCACAATATTAAAACCCAATACAACTGATATTAATATAAAATATCAGAAACTGAACAGGGAAGAAAATTTTGCCATCTTTCTCAAAGACTCAGATCTGCTCAGAAGTCCAGAATGTTGCTGGATCCAAAGTCAGCTGGTGCATAAAAGCAGAAGATGAAAAATGTATCAGTCATACTAAGGATTATGATGAACCACTGAGCCAAGCAAGCCACGATATAACTTCTTGTAAAGAAGGAATAAAATTCTCTGAATCAGTGAATTGTCTGGTTTTACAGGACCATTAAGTGAACATATGTTGAGAGAAGAATTTTGAAAGTATTCAGCAGATTCATGCAATGAGCTGATAGGGAAAGTAAAAGATGCAACAGAAGATTGGGATTTCTTTTCCTCCTCACTACAGAGTAATTGAAAAAGGCTGAATGCAACTTGGGTAATGGTGATCCTGAGTCACTGAGGAAGGACGAAAAATAAGGAAAATGCGTAATAAAGATGACTTCAGAAGACAGATTTCAGTAAATTTTCAGGAACTGGAAAATAATATCCTCTCAGAGAAAACAAAATGCAAAAACAAGGAAGTGAGAATTGACAGTTTCTTAAAGAAATAATCTTAAGTACAATTACCAGCTGTTTTTCAAGAACTATATTGAGAAATACCTGGTTTGAAGATGGGTGTTTTTTAGATCTTGTGAGGGTGCAGAAGACAGCGAAAAGGCAACAGAGCCACCTTTTTCTTTTTAAGGGGGAGCTGGGAAAATTATAGTCAGCTAAACTGTAGCTGATGGAAAATACTGCAGGAAATAAATAAACAAACTATATATTACCGAATAGAATATATAACCAGATAGAATTTAACAGGAAGATGAGTAACTTCCAACACATTTGTAAAAAAATTTGCTTTTACTGTTTTAATTAGTAGCAAAACTAGTTTTGAATTTCTGCAACCTGTTACTACATAGATATAAAATATAGTGTCCAGAAAAACATCTAAACCTGCCATTGGACAATATTCCATATTAACATGAAACACATTAAAAATGACAGTATATTTATGTATATGAATTAATGGATTTGTTAATTTCCTGATATTTACAGATCCACCTCCCAATACCATCAGCAGAATTGACACTGTAGAACATCTTTTCAATTATTTAAATAGATTGACCATCAACAGACTAGAGGAAATCAGATTTTTTTTCTTCATCAATAATATATAGTCCCAGAAAAGGAGTTGGCAAAAGCAGAGAGAAAAAGATCTTTGGGCTGATTTAGTTGAGAAAGAAATTACTGTTCGCAAGGTAGTCTTACACTTTATGATCAAAATCGCCTGAAGCAGATAAATGTTTAGATCTTTGAATGCAAGAAAAGCTTGTGCATAGAAATTCCTTGCCTATTAATGCAAGAAGTTAAACTTTTTTACTGCAATCAATTGAAAGACAACCATGATGGACACACACATTTATATAGCAAACCAGAACAGTTGAAAAGAAATCATATATACAGTCTAATAAAAGTTTGTATTACTGCCAAGAAGTAAGTGTTTATGCCAAAAATGTTCTGGAGCACAGCTGCCAAAAAAAAAAAAAAGGCTGAGAGCATTATGAAACACACTAAATCTATGCATAGAGTGGGCTTAGAGAAGGAAAAAAAAAAAAAAAAAGCATATTTATTCTAGGGATTCAAGTATATCAAATCATTATGGTTATTTTATGCACAGTAAGCAAGGCTCTCAGCATGCTGGCGAGCATTCAACAAAGCATTCATGTTGCTAAAGGAGCATGCTGGCCCTTAAATTCAGGAGAAAGGCTCAAAAAAGCCACATTTAACTCGAGTGTTTGCAACAAGCTAAACATCTAAAAGGCACAAAACTTTCCATGTTTTGCTGGACATGGCTTGATAACATATCATTGTTATTAATAACTCCTGTCATTGCCAAGCCAACTCAGTCGGCTCCTGATGAAGGTGATTCAAGATGCACAGAGTAGGCATTCTGGGATCAGTCTTGAAAAATGAAAACTGGGTTGCTATTGCTGCCATGTGGCTTTCAAATGAGAATCTCCATGAGAAAGCTGGAGGCCCTTAGGAAGACTTCTTAGCCTGCAATTTCCAAAGTAGTACTCTAACAACCAGATTCTGGAGGCTGGATCATGAGTTTTTAACTTTCCTCTTGAAGTTTGACCATTGAGGGGTCAATAAAATCAAGACTCAGTGATCTTGGGGAGGGACTCTTCATTAGCAACTGCAGTGGTAGGACAAGGGGTAAAGGGTTCAAACTTAAACAGGGAAAGTTGAGATTGAATATAAGGAGGATGTTCTTTACTGTGAGGGTGGTGAGGCACTGGAATGGGTTGCCCAAGGAAGTTGTGAATAGTTCATCCCTGGCAGTGTTCAAGGCCAGGCTGGACAAAGCCTTGGGTGACGTGGTTTAGTGTGAGATGTCCCTGCCCATGGCGGGGTGGTTGGAACTAGATGATCCTAAGGTCCTTTCCAACTCTAACAATTCTATGATTCTATGATCAAGGAGGACAATTGGAAGCCAAAGGCCACTAACAAAGCACAATGATTGAGAGATGTAGCTACCATATTCTGAGAAGAGACTAAAGGGCTGGGGATCTACTTCAGAGTAGAGAAGGCTGAAAGATGACAGACTGTGGTTTAAAATTCATGAAGGCAGAGGGTAAGGTGAATGCAGACCTGTTTACTGAATCCCACAACACTGGAAACGGGGCAATGAATGACACTAGTAGGAGGTGAGCTTAAAATATCTAGAAAAAAGTACTTCTTTACACAGCAGGTATCAAACTTTTGGAACTTGCTGCCACCAGAGGTTCTTTATGTTCATCTATGGAAAAGGATTTCAGACACATTCTCCTCCTTATTCCTTTTTGTGGGCTAGCTTAAGTGTCTCAGTGCTCAGACCACTTGTGACACCTGATGCAGGAGTCTAACTCTCCTCTGTCTCATTGCTGCCCAGCATCTTCAGCTCTTAGCTTGATATTATGAATTCAGTGACTAGGAGTGTGCTCTTTGGGGCATTATAGCACTACCTGCCACAGTGCCTGACAGGTTTTGCTCAGTATCTGCCTTTTTGTTTATGGAGATACACAAACACGCACATCAATTCCTTTTCCAGGAAAGCAGTTTAGTTTCTGCATTCAAGTGAAACTAAACTGGGAAAGAGAATCAGTTCACAAATATGTGTGATAGGTATCTTAATACAGGTGGCAGGAGAGAGAAATGACTAGAAATCGTGATCTGCAAGCTGGTCATTTTAGTAATGATACTCTCTGAGATTATGGCAAGACTAGATGGGAATTCATCTTCCACCATTAACAAAGTATGAACTTCTGAGCATAACACATTCTGCTTCTGGTGGGGTGTGAAGTTCATGGTTACCTTTCTTCATTACTTCTTCCTTTATCCATATACATTGAAGAGAGAATATAGCTTCAGATTTTTTTGGCTTACAAGCAGGGAAGGAAAAGTGGCCTCTGACCCGATTTCGTTTCTTCCTTACTGGTGATCCCAAACATACGGTGAGACAGACCCAAGATGAAGAAATTTATATTCATTTTAACAACAGAAACGATTTTCTTCATTCTGGTATATTTTTCACAATTAATCATTGTTATCACAATTTCAATTGTGATTTTCAATTGTTGCGATCAAGGATGTTGGAATGAATGTAATAAACATCAGAATAAAAATAATTATGATGGTGATATCACAACATCTTAGATTCCTATTTCAATTTTAATCAGCCTTCTGATAAATTCTATATTGATTTTAATGGCTGAAGAAGGGCAGAGAGAGGACTCAAGTATCCTGTAAAGATACAGTAAAGAAATAATTATTAATGAAAATAGTATGATTGAAACCAGTAGTTCTTTCCTCTGCAAAGCCCTGGCTAGTAACATGGTGCTGGCTCACTTCATTTCCAGCTGCTAGATTTCGCTAAAAGAAGCTAAAAATAAATTCAATACTTTCCTAAAATGACTTTCCCATGTAAGCAAGTGCTGCAGTTGCCATAGGGATGTTATAACATCACAAATGGGAAACAGTTCACATGGTGGTAAATAAGCACATTGGTGGGCAAGTTGTTCATTTGAGCATGTCTCAAAGAAGATATCTCTCATGCTATATTTTTTAAGGGAAGGTGTGTGTGTGTGTGTGTTTGTGTGTGTGTGTGTGTGTTTAAAAAAAGAACCATTGATGTAGTCTGCAGTAGTGCAAATCACTGAATCCAGGTTTTCACAGATATGGGCAGCTATGCAGACACAAGATAGTTACTACCTATGCTAAGTGCTGCAATACCTAATTGTAGGGCCTATATCTTCCATTGAAAATGGATAAAAATGTTGCAAACATCTGTAAATTCTGTGAAAAGGAAAACATCATTGTGTTCTTGCGTTTATTGTTTGTTCAGTGAGCCTGGAGCTGTCCAGCCGTCCTTATTTTTCCTTCTCCTCTGTAATACATTAAGTGACTGAATTCTGGAAGTACATTTTTTGCCTTATAACATCCATTTATTTTGAAAGTCAATACAAATAAACACAAAGATGCTTAACAAACCAATGGGCTCAATTTCCAAGTTTTCTTCATAATGTTCTACGTCATAAATTTTCAAAGGTCAGATGATATAAAAAACCAGTGACTTCGCTGAAGTTGATACTACTGTCCTGATTTACAGCAAATAGTAATATAGCCTCAGCACTCAAGCTTTTTATTCTGTGCTCAACCCAGAATAGAAAGCAAATAGCTTGATGATAAATACCATGGAAACAAGAAAGAAAAAAACAACAAACTCTAACCTAAATCCTATGAAGAATCAATTTGGGGAAAAAAAGAAGAAAAGCCAGATTGTCTGTAGTTAAAATAGAATTCACTGGGATTCTGCAACAAGATCATTTAAATACAAAATATTATGATAGTTTCTGCTTTTTTTTTTCTTTTCTTCTTTTTTTATGTGCCTTCAGTAGATGTCTGTGGGCTTTATCTTTTAAGACGTACAGTTTTACCAGTCTTACAAAGTCATTACCAACTTGCTATTCTGAAACCAGTTTCAAAGTGGTCTCTTTCCCAGACAACACTTTGTAATTTGCTGGATCAAGCCCTATGAATTAGCTTCTCACAACACTGTATATGCCTTTACTTTGGATCCATGCTCACTTGTTTCCTCAGATAAAGAGTTAAAATGTAGGTTTTCCCCTGAAGTATGCCATATGCACTCTGTACTGTATGTATATTTACAGAGAGAGTAGTAGAGCTCAGGCTGACCACGGATGTTAACCAGAAAACACTTTCTCTCTTTAAAATCCTGTCTGGAATTTAAACTACGCTGCATTTATGGCTCCATATTACAATATTAGGCACATAGCAGAGGATGAGTGCTCAAACATAACACCTGAATTCCAGTGTTGTGCTCTATGAGCACATCATACTAGGTTTCGTGTAAACCCCTGTGTTATGACAGAATTAAGTTGGAAGAATCATTCAGTGTCTTCCTTCATCTATCTCAGTTAAACCAGTATTATCTGGGACTATGTAGCTGGCCAAGCCCAGCAGTACAATCAAGCCCTCTGGAGTCTGAACCATAGAGCAAAAAATAACCATACTAACTTGAAAATCAGATTTTCCCCCAACCTTTCCATGTCCAGTGTTCAATGTCTAATGTTTAGGAGAAAGTGAGCTTTAAAAAGTGTATATCGAAATGGTGTTTTGGTCAGATTATCACCAGGGCTGCTAGAACCCCACTGACCAGTCTGGATTTAGAGTGAGATATGAGTCATCTCTCCAGCTTTTAACACAAAAGGTTCTTATATTGCACTAATCACCTGGGTTCGCTTTATCATCAACAGGAGAAATGACGAGATGGGCTGAATTAATCTGATTATTTTAGACATGTACTCAAGCACGATATAAATAAGGTGAACTGTGCTCTGAATATGCCTATTTATCTTCTTTGGTTATAATTGAAATCTAGAATGAACAACTCAGATGTGTACATTTACATGACAGATGTCTACATTTGGCCAGATGAAAATCACCTTGGCTGCTCATACTGTCCTTGCAAGCAGTCAGCAATCACTCTGAGCTTAGTTTTTCTGCAGTTACCATGCTGCTTTGTAGAAGACAATGCCAGAAACTGCCTTAGGAAGAACTCAGAAGCCTTACAGACTACTAAGCCACAAGGTATGGTAACACCCACTCACAGACCAGGTGTGCTGGACACAAAGAAAATGCTGCTGGGCAGCTCTGGGAATACCACCAGGGCTGCCTCACACTCTTCTTCATGTGCCCCTGGTGGGCACATCCTGGTTTCAGCTGGGATGGAGTTCCCCAAAAAGGACTGTTGGGATTTAACCCCAGATGGCAACTAAGCACCACATAGCTGCTCACTCACTGCCCTCCCCGCCCTGGCCCCGATGGGACGGGGAGGAAAATTGTAAAAAAGGTAAAAGCCTATGGGTTGGGATAAGAATAGTTTATAGAAAGAGAAGAATAAAACCCAATAAAAACAAGTGGTGCGCAATACAATTGCTTGCCACCCACTGACTGATACCTAGCCTGTCCCCAAGCAGTGATTGGTCCCTTATGCCAGTCAAATTCCCCCAGTTTATATACTGGTCATGACATGTTGTGGTATGAAATACCCCTTTGGCTACTTTGGGTCAGGTATTGTCTCTCTGCTCTTCACTGGCAGAGCATGAGAGACTGAAAAGTGTGTGATTAGGGTAAGCGCTACTTAGCAACAACTAAAACCATAATATGTTATCAACATTTTTCTTATACTAAATCAAAAACACTGCACTGTACAATCTACTAGGAAGAGAATTAACTCTATCCCATCCAAAACCAGGACAGACAGGTAGTATTAATAGACAGCTGTTGAAGTGACCATGGCAGGAGAAAGTCAATCCCACAGGTCTGTATGGGTATCCTTTTTGTCAGTCTAGTGCCTTGCGTGTTGCCTCTTACTCTCCTTCTCATTCCCCTGTTCATGTCCTTCTGCTTAAATAGCTAATCACCCAGTGCAAGGCATCATATCTATCACTCATATAGCAACCTTTTTGAGATGTGACAGTATGTTTCTCCGTGAATGCTTTAGTATTTTATATACATTGGAATAACATCAACAGAAGAGCTGGACAGCACTTCTGTCTGGAACAGCCCATGATGTAGTCCTATCAGGCACTGAAAGGTGGAATTTGAAGCAAAAAGTTGTTTGAATTCTTGTCTTCCACCTCCTCTATTCCAAGCAGTAAGGTATTGATCAAAAGCAATAGTCCTTTTCTGCCCATGCTTTTTAAAGCTTGTGCTTTGTGTCTTTCATTTTATCACAAGTACCTGGAAATGAAACGTACTGAAAATGTCAAGAATAGGTTGTTTCAATATTTCAAAACTACTTTTATTCAAAAAGAATTTTGGAAGTTTTGGTTTTGGCTAAAATTGTACGAAGATATTCACCTAAATGTACAGTGATTATTGGTTGTCCCAGAAGTGTGTTTTTCAATGAAAAAATACTTGAAAAAATATGATCCAATTGTCCTGTCCCTCTGTCTAGTATCATGGCCAAATGAACAATGTAATCCAATATATAGACTGAAGGTAGAGCTGATCTTTATAACACTGGAGAAGACCACAGAGTGGGCAGAAAAGCAGAACAGACCTTTCATAAACCTTAGAGTTTTGAAAAGCCAGAAAGCATGTTGCAGTCAGTGGTCTAAAGGACTCATGAAATTATATGAAGCTCTTTCTGAGGCCAGATCCATAGAGCAATATTTGGAAGTAACACTAATTTGGAAGAAAAATAGTGTTCAGATAAGTGTCAGCTTCCATATTTTATTACATTTCTGTGTGTATATATATATATGTGGAGTTTATATATGCATAACAGCATATATGGTATATGTACAGTTTTATATTAATCATGACTAGAAAATTTTGCCTTATGTTGTGCATGCTGTCTTTCTGTTTATATGTGTATACATGTGTATACATAATATGCACACAAACACATATATAAATATATATATAGCATAAGAAAGCTGTATTTTCCAATTTTGACCAAATAGGCTAAAAACATATGAAAAGACAGTCGGTACAGAATGATTGTATATACGCTAGAGTGGCCTTTGTTATGGGTTTTTTGTGGTGTTTAAAGGGACTCTGATTTGAAGGTTATGACTCGGGTGAGCCTTTTATGTAACAAAATAGAGAAGAGAGAAGCCAGAAGAGACGTCGGTGAGATGCTTTCCCAAATGTCTCTAATAGCAGCAGCTGAATCTTCGGCCCTCTGGGGAACACTGGTGCTGTTATACCTCCAGCTTTTGCTGACACAGAGACTTCTGTTTCTGCTTCGTTGGCATGAAATGCAAGATGGTGATTGAGGGGGATGAAAATTTAAATATTAAATTAGTGTTTAATTTTTACTGTTTTTGTGTTAGTTTTTTGCAAACAAATGGATAATACAGTTAATCAGTTGGATATGCATGAGTGCATACCTGTTTACAGTACTGTCTGTATCCAGGGAAGTTGTGAATGCTCCATCCCTGGCACTGTTCAAGGCCAGGTTGGACAGAGCCTTGGGTGACATGATTTAGCAGGAGGTGTCCCTGCATATGGCAGGGGGGTTGGAACTAAGTGATCTTAAGGTCCTTTCCAACCCTAACTATTCTATGATTCTATAAGGTATGAGAGTGATACTGTTAGTGGCACCAAGGCAATTGCCACTGAGGGTTGGTTACACACCTCAGTAGCAGAATGAAAATAAAAAGCTCCTTTGCAATTGCAGAAGTACGTCTTTTGGGATATGTTGTTCACAGCAGCCTGTCCAAGCTGTGCAAGATGTGGAGGGATCAGCCAGTTCTGTGAACACCAATTCCGTGCATCTTGATTCAGCCTTTAGCTGAAGTTCAATCAAGTTCCTCATCGTTCTTGACATGTGAGGTATGAGAGTTTCTCATATTGAAGGCGCTCACGGAGGAAGCTGCTGGACAGGACAAACTGCCAGTGGCTGCCCCATATTAAGCCTTTCTACTACCGGATTTACCGACAAGCTAGTGAGCAGCTGAAAGTTTTCTACCCCCAGATAGACAGGAGCAAACTCCTCAGCTGCAAAGCCTAATCCCTCCTCCTATCAGAACACTTCAGAGAATCAACTCTGTTAAAGCTTTCCCAATCTGAAATAACATTAATAGGACCCCCACATTTTCATTAGTACCTTTGCCTCTCAGAGTTTATTTCTCCTTTCTCCCTCTGCCTTTTGTGCAAAGTGTTAGCAAATCAATTAAATATTAAATTTTTTATATAGAATATATGGGAGCTGACAGATATACTGAGCCAAGAGTACTTGCCAGGTATATTATATGCCAGCTATCCTACATCAGATACACTATAATGGAAGGCATACTGTGCCAACTTCTGACAGCATATACTGTGCCAGCTTCTGCAGCTTCTGACCAGGCCAACTGTGGAATTACAGAAAGTAAAGCTAGATATGACATTGCAAGTCATGCAGTTTATCCCTCTACTCAAACACAAGATCAGATGTTTCTGAATCATTCCTGAAAGGTAACCATCCTGCTAGCTCCTGAAAGCAAGCAGTGATAGTATTTTCACAGTCCCAGGGAAAACCATTCCTGTAAATGACCCTTGGACAATTGCTATTGCTTTTTTATAATGTCTAGTATAAATCTTCCTGCTACTATTTTTTGCTTATTACCTCTAGTTCTGTTCCCAGAGAACAATGAATGTGGTTGTATTCTCTTTCTTTGGCAGTTACCTTAAAAATATGTGAAGGTTGTTAGCACATTTTTCCTCCCACAACTCAGTTGTCTCTTTTATAGACAAAATGAACGTAATTCCTCTGGTCCTTCTTTATAGGTGTTATTCTTTAGATTGCAGTTCATTCTTGTTGCACACACCCGAACTCTTTATAAGACTTAAAGGACAGCCATTAAACAATATCAACTCATGATTTTGCTATAATAACAGACTAAAATGAAAGTGTGAGACTGAATTGTTATTTCTTTCCAGAGACATAAAATAGTCTATTCTTTCATTTTTGGAGATGGGATCTTTTACCTACCCTTACCTGAAACAACTGTTGAGATGCTTCAAGGCAATACCACCTTAGGCCTTATTTTGTTTGTGACTGTCGTAGTCGCAATTGCATAGATACCTGTAAAGCTCTCTGCAATGAAGGTATGACCTCATTACATTGGGAAAAAAAGAGCAGACATGGTCCCTTAATCTAGAAATAGATATTGATATATTATTAATTCTATTTTACATGGAGGAAATTGTGTTCAGAAAAATCACTGTAAGAAATAGTTGTATAATTCAGAGGTTGTTTAAGGACCCTTATTTGCCTGATCTGGTGGGGAAAGGCTGTGACAAGTTCCTTTCAGGTCTTACACTTCCTTAAACTGACACTTTTGCCACTTTTAGTTGATGGAGTGGTGATGTCAGCCAATCAGATTAAGATAATTGTCATGAACCAAAAGGGGGAATCTGCAGACTACAATATGGAAGAGATTTTTCCCCTCTGCTATTCAGGGTGCTAACATACATTTTCTCATCACTGGTATCCAACTTTGGCCCCAGATCCCTATCTGCACTTTGCTGCAACAATAATGCAGATAAAACCAGGAACAGAGCACCTACCTCATATGGCTCTCTCATGTGTCAGCAGTTGGGGCTGTGGTTGAAAAAGCACAAACCACAAGTTCCTCAGCCGAAGAAATCCTAATAGTGATCACACATGACTGTGGTACACAATGGAAGTGTCACAGACACAGGTAAAGCATGGGTCTGCAGCGACAGACTTTGCAGGTAGTTTTAGTACAACTGGTTAGACATGCCAGGAGTCCTTACTCAACTGGTTAGACATGCCAGGAGTCCTTACTCAGCTGTAGGTTGCCATGCTGATGTTTCCTAACAAGACAGCCACGATGAGAAGCAACAGCAGTGTATACCTTTCCCCCCCCACAAGGATGAAAAAGGCACCTTTTAAGTGCTGAATACGAAATTTGTTTAGTTGTGTTTACTCTCCTTTTTGATGAGGCAAAGTAATTTGCTGAACAGATATAACCAACAGGTCTGTTCTTGATATCCTTGCTACATGCAACAAGGTCAAATGCCATAAAAGCTCCAAATAATCCTTATTACGTATAATGTCCTATGCTAAACCATAGAACATTAATAGCTGTAATAAAAGACTGGTCTGTGCATGGAGACAATTTGTAAGAAGGAAGGAATCTAGAATGAAAAGATCTATTCTTTCATTTTTTTACCTCACATTAATATGTTTTTGAGAGGTTAGTGTATTTTTGAAACTTTCCCATCTTTAGAAACAAAATCTCAAAAGCAAGTAAATAAAGAACACAAAAAATAATCCTTAATCAGAGGACCTAAATCTTGATTGCTTTCTACCTTTTAGTTTTATTTTCCCAAGGTGTTTCCCTCCCCAATTCCCCACTGGCCAACACTGCTGAGTGTGAACTGTATTTTCAGCAAATACAGTTCACTTCTAGATTAACAATATACAAGAACAAAGAGGGAAGCTTCTCACTGAAACTTTTGTTCCTTGCAGATGTTCTGTTCCCAAGGAGGCAGAATGGTCTGCTTGAATCAGCTTACAGACAGGAAGTTTATATGAGCACAGTAGATTACCATAGCGCTGGAGATTATGCTAGTTTATAACAGAAAGTCTTAACTGTCACTACTGTAAATTACAGACACATTCATATTTGATCAATTGCTCCTTTGATTTCTATAGAGGGGTTATTCAAGCATGTCCTAAAACTACTGCACATTTACCAAGGAAATTGAGGAAATAACCTGCATATGCCTCTGACACAAATAACAAAGTATATCCCTACAAAACCCCTTCTCCACATTGCTAGAATAAATATGCCTTTACTTCATTTAAATTATTTGCCACGCCAGCACCCACAAGACATGAGAACTGACACCAACCACAGTATTTTTTATGGCGGTGTTTTCTGCTGAAATGTAAACCACACAATAAAGTAGTAGCTAATAATATTGAATACTCTTTTGCAGTGCTTCACTTTCCATACAAAGAATCACTAGCGAACACTGGATTTTACACTTCGTATATAATATAACCTTAAAAAGGATTTGCTTTATTTAAGCCAGTTTAGTTGAGAAGAATTCATGGGGGACAGAATTTTTTAAGTTTGTTCAAAGTGGTGGTACACTCAAACATGTGATAAACATTTGTCACACTTCCAGTCTCTGCCTACTGCCTTTGTACGTAAATATCCCCAAATTATTTAAAAGTTTGAACATGTAATTTATCACTGATGGCATCAACATTATATTATCATAGTCTTTGAGTTAGATTAGACTACAAAAGCAGTGTCCTAAATCCTAAATTTTAGCAAAATATTTCCCACAAGATTACCACATGCATGGGTCAAAGAAAACTGAAGGCCTGGGCACACAGGAAAAAACCCAAGACATAGATTCCTTTCACTAAGGGTGGCTCTAACTATTGCTGAGCAGCAGCAAGTAACCATACCCAGGTAACCATACCCAGCCAAAGCTCTTCTTGGTGTGTCATACATACCAGAAACAACAAACTGTGTGTTTCTGAAGAACATCACATCTTAATCAAAGGAATTTTCACTGATGGAAACACGATGGTTGTCTAAGCTCTCCTTGGACAATGTAGTTTGATAGCATCTTCTGCGTAAGATTTAGGAGTGCTAGGTATGATCCGATTGTATAACAGCATAAATAGTTTGCCTGAAAAATATAAAGTGGGGAAGCAAGAGCTTTGGGGAACAAAGAAAACCCAGCATATCAAATAACTCTATTCTTCCCTCCTGTTAGCTCTTCTTCACCTCAAAGACAGCAGAATTTTTTCTCAGCAGAGGTATGGACCCATATCAGGACTTTAAAGCATCTCCTGATAACTGTCCTTGACCTTATTATGCTGGGAATTTTTACATACCCATCTTTTGCACACATTTTTATTCCCTTGTGGCCTAAAGAATGCTGCAGAGGAGTGAGTCGGGTGCTGTCGCAATTACACCTTTCTTGTGCTTCCTTTCATCCCAATGGAATGATTTTCTTCAGAAGTTATGATCCCTCAGGAATTCCCTGATATGTTTCCCTTAATTCATTCTTGTACAGCTTACAGGAATTTGTTGACTCATTAAATCAGATCCAGATATTGTGACATTTGTTCTTAAGCATAAGATAATGGGGTGAGCTCCATCCACTTCATAGCCAAGTACCACAGAAGTGTGACTTCTGCTAACCTGCCCTCCACTTTAGAGACATTCATCTTCTGGACATCAAACAACCTGCCCTCCACTTTAGTGACATTCATCTTCTGGACACCAAACAAAGCAACTATTACTACAACACTGTTCTATGGGTCGCTCTCATCCTCCCGTGCAGCCTGTTTGACCTTTAGTGGCATCTAGTGGCAAATAAGTTTGCAGGGAAAATGTTCACAATTAAATGGCAATTAAAGCAGTGAAAACTGATTTCATCTTCATATGTGAAAGCAGGAAGAATGACACTTGCAATGCATCAGGATAGTGAGGACAGGTTGCTGGCTGCCAGGCTACTTTTCTGGTCTAAACCAGTCTCCAGGGATTATTAGGGCACGTGGCCAAACTAGTTTCAGTAATAATCTGCAGAGCTTTTGACGAGACTTCCTAATTGTGGCTTAGAACAAGGACTGTGGGTAGTCAGGTAAGCAAGAAGTTAGCATTAAACAGGTTTTGCAAATAAAAGTCTTAATTTTTTTGCTACTTTTTTGATAATAATTTCTCATTTCTTTATTCTGTAAAGCCATGTGGGGGACACTTTTATACCAGAATGTGTCTCTTATTGTGGCCCTTAGAAACTGTAGAACAGATTTTTATACTGCTTTGGAAAAAGAACTGAGCCACTCTTTCTAAATGAGATTCACGAGTATTTTGATTTTATAAGATGTCACAATACTTTCTTCTGCTGTCTAGTATTAAAATATATATGGAGCAGTATGCTGGATAGTGACAACCACATTTCAGAGTCAAAAGATGTTCGTCTCATAAATATATACTTCCATATTCAGGCACCATACTGATAGAACTTGATAGAGACCCTTAGCTCTGCTTGACTGTCAGTCTGCAGTTTTTAAACTGCTGCTTATAATGCATAAGCTTTACACAAAAGTCAGCTATATGCAAGCAGAACCTGTGCACTGAACACTGTACATAACACTATAGAAGAACACTGCAGATGAGGTAATCTGCCCAAATAATTTTTTTAAAGTAATTCTAAATGATAAAAAATCAATGGAGTGTAAATATATATATATATGGAAAATTTCCATGAGAAGTACCTCCACAAGTGCAAAATGTCATGAATAAATTAATGTATGCATATCTGTTTTTTTCTAGCTCTATAGGGGGTGAGAAAGTGGCTGTGTACTGTGAGTATAGCATTTATAATCCTTGAAATCTTACAAAGAAAATTAATATTTATATTACGTACCTTGTTATGTTCATGTAACAAAAAAGAAGGTCTGATCCAACATTTAATATTCCTTATCATTTTGGATGACTGAAAAGGTATTTTTTGAGGATGTTTTTCAGTGAAATGTCCTCACCTAAATTCTTTCCTTTATTGAGATATAGTCAGATTAGACCACCTTTGCATGGAAGCCTGGTAGGAAATGCTGGAGGAGATATTTTGGCCATTGTGTGAAAAACATTATGCAGTCAAATCTTTTTGCATAACTAAGATGACAAAAATACCATCGTACGCCTTTCTGGGTATTGTCGATAAAGTCCTTGTTTCTGTATTCTAGAAATGCCTCCTTATTCCTGTGAGCTGCCACTTCCTTAGGTGCTGTAAAGAAATATGTCTTGATCTCTTAGGTCAGCTTTTTAAGAGTGTTGTTTTAGGACACAGAACATGTCAATGGGTCATAATTCACTATTCAAGAAAGAGACGAGAATACCTTCCTTAGTGGATTAATGAATAAGATACATTAATACAGCAAGTCCTTCTTTTTTCTTTGCTGAGGGGTATACTCATATTTTGACAGCTTGGGAGGCCAGAAAATGTATTTGGACCAATTGACAGTGTATGTCTGCCAAATTAAATAATAGACCAGAGATACTGGAACAGGACTAAAAGATATAGAAGATAAGTGAAAGTAGTGCCAGCTGAGAGGTCTGATGGTCTTATGGAAAGTGGCTTGAACAGCCTACAGCTGAGATGAGACAAAAAGTCAGTGTGGATAGAGAAGTCCATTTGTCTCTGAATGCTTTTTTCCACTTGTTGTTTAGGAAAGATGCAGAAATTATTTAGGTTCCTTGATTGCATAGTGAAAGGGAAATGGGAGAAGATGCTTATGTTCTTCCAGCACTGCACCACTACTTCAAATCAGCTTTTGCTTCATTTAAGAGAAAACCTTCTGCTTGAATAAACTTTAAAGCGTGCGCCTAGCTTCAAACAGCTCCCTATTAATATAACTGAATTAGTTATATAATATATAACTAATATAATATATATAATATATAAAATATAATATATAAGTAATATCATTAGTTATATAACTGATTCTAGCAGTGAAGAGGGTCTATCTAGATGAAATTGATTGGACATATAAAAGAAATACATTCTATGGTTCAAGACATATTGACTGTATACCTGGGAAGTCCCAGAAAAATGTCTTTTCCAGAGGAGGTGAGTTCAAAGAAAGAGAGCCCTACTGGAGTTACCCAGCATCCTGGAGGCATGAAACTACCTAAAACAAGAGCATGAGTCTCTAGTCTTCTTCTAGCGTGCAATAAGCTGATGGCTGACAGCTGATGTATCAGAGAGTTTATTATTTTTGGTGCAATAGTGGCCTTTAGAGAACTAATAGCTTCTAGCTAACAGAGGACTGGTTGAATAATTTGAGTGTGATTTAAGCAATCTCTACACTGTTGGCAGATTTATGAATGCTGCTTAAACTGAGGTGGGTTTTGTTCTGAAAGGTTTATATTTTTCAAACATGGTTCTCCAGCAGTCTTAGTGTACTGTATGCTTCTCTCCTTTCAAATGCAAGAATAGATGAGATTGAAGGACAGGTGTTAACAAAACTGAAATATCTTTTTGCATTTATACATGGTGTGAGCTATGTCTGTCTAAAAGATGTGGTGATAAAATGCATTTGCCAAAATGCTTGAAATCTGAAACAATTGTTAAGGCAAACATAACATTCATGATCAGATTTGCTTAAAAAAATTAAGGGAGGTGATAGCTGGAATATGAGTGTGAGGAAACATTCTAGGTACTCCATCATCCATAGATGATGGAGTATGCTTCAGTGAGAACAGCAGAAAAAGAAGGAGCAATCTAATGAGTTTTGTTATCCTCATAGGCTCTACTCTGATAACTGAGTCACAAATAAAAAAATGAATAAATAAATAAAATTTCAAAGAAATTCCTTCCCTGAAGAATTCACCTACTTCATGGAAAAAAAAAAAAAAAAAAAAAAGAAATTGAAAAGAAGGCAGAAGCATAAAATAAATAATGATCATTCTTACTTTAAACAGACAGGAGCTGCAAGAGAGAAACAAATATCTTTGGCATTGTAAAGAGCATTAAAAGAAAGGGAGAAAATAAGAGATCAGTTTGGATGGTATAGTGTAGGTAAGGGTGAGTATATGCAGCTTGAATGTGATATCAAAGGATAAGTGGAGCTGATCAAGGGATTCAAAGAGGAAATGCTACTGTACTACATGCAAAAGATCAGTTACGATGGGGAAGGTACAGAAAGGATTCAATCAGAAGATACAATTATTAACAGAATCAAAACAGCACAGCTAGGTACTTTTGTTTTTCAAAGGTCAGTTTGATAGCCTCAGCCTTTGTGTGCTGAGTATTCTTACCATGAACAGCCAGGAACGTTAGGAAAATGTTGCTGCTACTCACTTGCAGGGAAATCAGACCTCATGAAGAACTTATTTGTTGAGACTCATTCTAAGGATGTTCTCCATGCGCCAGGGTCTCTAAATATGTTTAAAACAAATACTACATTTATCAGCTATTCAGTTATTAAAGTCCTCAGATAAAGTAAGTTAAAAGAGGCTAATAATTTTTTGTCAAAACTAGATCAGATCAGCCTTGACTTTGTTTTGCTGAATCTTGGAAATCCCCAGAGATTCTCAGGAAACCTCCAGGGATGGTGATCCCACAACCTCTGTTATTGCCAGTGTTACACGGTTCTCTGAGGAAAGAGATTTCTTACTAACTAGTTTGAGCCTCAGTTATTCTCCTTCAGGATGCCTACCAAGTCTAATAATTCATAGCAGAAGTTGAAAAAGTCCCTTTATCAAAGACAGTTTCAATGCCAGTAGACAAGTTCCATGCATTAAGCTATACTCATAGACTCTTTTCTACTATTAGAAGAAGCAGCAACAACACTAAACTGGTCAACATCTTACAGGGGAGAATCCCACAAACATGCCTAACTATCTGTTAATTTTGTATTCAGTGTGTGCCTCCATTTTACCATCATCTATGTCATGACAAGAATGGCACATAGCTCTTGCAACCATGCTTTCCCCCATGATGCTAAACAGAGCTTTAACCTAGCAGCAGAATGGTGAAAAGCTTCTTGCTGCATGCTAAAGTAGAGGTCTATTACACCTAGCCCTGGATTCATGCTACAGGCTGCCCCTGTTATGAATGAAGCTTTGGTCATTTGTTGGGGGATTGAAAGCAGCTGGGTATAATGCTTGCCTTATGTGCTGCTGGCTACAGATGTTGGAATTCCTTAGCCATGCAACTTTCCTCTATACTTGGAGGAGTGCTTTTTGAGTGCTACAATCACAGTAATAGGTATATCCTCCTTCTCTCACACTCCAAGATTTCCTTCAATTCATTCATTCTTTTCAACTCTAATCAAACAGATTTCCCAGTTTGCAAAAATCTGGTATGGGCTTGTATACTGGATACTTATGCTGTCTCTCACTTGTGACAGAAACGCATTTGTCAGTGATGACGTTCTGTTTCCGTCTGCTGGTTCAAACTGGAATGCAATTTTCTCCATATAGCTGAGCAAGGAATCAGTCAGTACCAGCAACAGAGGAGTATTTAATAGGCAGTCGGTTTTTTAACATTGGTCTTAGATCTTGCAGTTTTAAAGTGCTGATCCCTTAATTAGTAGTCTTCATGCTTTTGCTTTTATCTTTAATGAAATGAGCATTCTAACTCTGTTGTGGGATCATTCATGCAAGCCTGAATGAGCCCTTATATTTCCCTCACGAATTGGATGACCACAGCATTGGAACTACATTTGCGGTTTACTTCTAATTTGTATTCTCTTGTCAGTGCACATTTTCAAGTACAGAAGCAACTTTAAAAAGAGTATCTCTGCCTTAACACAGCCATCTGCAGCAAAAGGGGAAGGACTTGGAAACATTAACTAGCTCACAGAAGTTCTTGCTAGGTATAAATAATCCCATTTTCTGGAGAGAAAGTCCTCACAGTGTGATCTTTAGTTAGAGGAAAGAAAACTTCTGTTAGTTGGCACATCTAGCAACATAATGTAGTTATTATTAAAAAAGTGACCACGTAAAAACGGCACCTTGTTAAATAATGTAACAACTCTGTGTGTGTATTCTGGGTCAGATTGGCTTACACTGTTTAAAACAAAAATAAACTTTTATTGCTTTCTACCCCTGTTAACACTGCTGAGCCAACACATCCACACAGAGCAACAAGAGGCCAGAGCCAAATACTGACTGAAGTGTTTTAGCAGGGCCGAGGTGGACTTTAAATACATAAGTCATTAATACAGATTAAAAAAATGGGGCTACTGTAGGCCTAAATTTCTAACAGAATCCTCTTTCTAACAGAAATCCTGATCACAGGGATTTTGAAGAACACACCTGGAATTTCAAGACCTCTTGTGGTACTGGCAGCCTTGATGCTCCCTACCCAGCTCCGCTGTTGTGGGTATGGCTGACATTTCTGCACGGGTAGCTGTCTGGTCAGAGCTGCTCTGCATTTCTTCTGAGTTATCTGCTTCAGGGAAGCCTCAGGTGGATTAGTGACACTTGCTGCATAGTGGCTGCTTCTAGACCAGTGAATTAGAGGTTCTCAGGACTGCTCTTTAGCATGGAGGCCATCGGAGAGAAATGTGCCTTATCCATGCTCTTAACTCTATCTTCCTCCAGCTCAGAGTGCCTGTATTTCTTCACAAGAAGACTTAAATGCCAGCATGGAAACGTACCCAAGACAACAGCATTTGCACAAGAGTGGGTGATGGGTGGCATTTTCCACTCCTTTTCATGAAGCCTGGGAATCAGGGCAGTGATATTACAGATATTACGGGTCTGTACTTCTGGAGTAGAATAAAAATGCAGCCAAACTTTTTGTTTAATTTCCCTACCTTTCCCCACTGTGTTGCATTACAAAGTGCTTATATCACAGAATTTTCAGTACCTGATGTCTTGGAGACTTTTAGTCCTGCTTTGCTAGAAATCTCAAGATCCTGGATTTTTCAGTTATTATTGGTCCCAGCCCTGAATGACATTAGGTGATTAATTAGCAAATACATAGAATGAAAAATAATTGTTTAAATTTGATACAGAATTATCAGGTTTCTGTGCTCTTACTTTTTTATCTTCTAGGTCTTTTACCAATAATCTGTATTCTTAATTCTACTATTTTTACACAAGGTGAAGATAGTACTAAAATGGCAAAACCTAATTTTATTTAATATTGCAACTAAAATTGTACAGAGAAAATACTGAAATCTATATTCTTCTCTAAGAGAAAATTACAAATTGCTACTGTAGCAGTAATCAATGGCACATACCTTCTAGGAGATATACTGTGATATGCTTTTAGTATGTTTCCTAACATTTTCAAAGGAGCCTTGGCAATATAATTTTTGGCCATTTAAATTCTAATACCTTTTCCTAACTTCAAAAAGCTTTGGATTTTTTCATTTTTTCCAGAAGAAAACCACTATTCTGTGATTGACAGAAATCATCACCACAGGTAATTTTGGTTAAAAAAAATGCATGCTATGAAATTTATTTTTAAGCACTTTTAAAGGTCTACAGTCCTGACTCAGAGATAATGGTCAGTTGTTTGAAATGACATTTAAAGCAGCTTTTAGATGATGGGTAAGTAAACCTTAAATACTACTATTATAAGTTATATTCTGGAAGCTTATTATTTCTTAGGTGGTTAGAATAAGTAACTACTTTGAGATAGCTAGAGTTAGGTATGAAAAATCATACCCATGATGTCCAGGAGAGTAGCTACTGGCAAAGGCTAGAAGAGCACTACAGGCACATATATTAAAAATTGTATGTGCAAATACATTCTCTCTCCTCAAATGTGGATTATTCCTTTAATGCATCAGGGAGATATCAGTCAGCCACTTTGCAGTTATTTAACTTCAGTTTATTTGTCTCAGTATGATAAAATTTTAAAGCTGTGCCTCTTTCTTTTAAATGGCTGAGAATGAACATGAATGAAAAGTTTAAATAGTGCCCTGCGAAAAACAAACTACCTAAGGACTGAAGGAGTTTTTCTTTCCCTGAATAATGCTGGTCCCACTAGAGCCAAAAGCGATGCTTGTCACTGATTTAACTGGAAACAGATTTCATCAGAAGCACAAAAGTGATGACTCTAAGGCAAATAAGTGTAAATTTGGTTCTCACAGGTGTCCAGATTCCATTGACAGATGTGGAAGTTCAGCATTTCTAAAAGTCACCCCTGAGTGATAACCCCATCTATATCTGGAAAGGTCAAGTAAAAAGTAGGATGTGTCTAAAATAACTAAAGTAAGGTTTGTTCTTTTTTCAAATGAGAATTTGAAGACCATTTCTGTCTGGTTTTCTAATCCAATACTACTTTTGCAGCCACAGGTGAAATTTTGCGCTGCAGTGTTTGCAGAGCTCAGAGGAGCTGAGGGAATCAATACTGACTGGTAAAGGCTGCAGCTATTGTACTGTCTGCCTCCCCAGCTCCTTCATATCATTCATTGGTGCAGACATTATTTTAGCAAGCACGTTAGTGCTTAGCATTGCCAATAATGTGAGTACTCAGATGAATTATGAAGAAAGAGATGGCATTTTTTACTGGTACCATTAAATATCGATAGTTATCGTTCCTAGATCACTGCATTCTTTTTCCTTGTATCTTGGTTTTGTCATAGAGTGATTTGTTTTAACTTCTTATTGTTCTGATGGGATTTTTTTGACTGTGGTACAAAACCTGTTAGATGACGTCAGGTAAAATTCTTGAAATCTTCAAAGATACTGCCTCACATTTTTTATATTGATGCTGTGTTCTAAGACAAATCTGCAAAATTCACAGCAAAGTTTTGTTAAAGACCCAATTCTGTCATAATTCTGTCATCAGAACTCCTGCTTCTTAGTAACGAGAGTTTTGAAATGTGGATTAATGGCTACAGCTGAACCCTGTCCCTTGACAATGACATACTCCCTACAACAACAGAGAACAGTCTTCCCTTTAAAAAAAAATGCTTGAATTCAAGATAGTTACTTAAAAAATAAGATTAGAAAGAACTATATATAGTGTTACCCACACAGATCTCTAAAGAATATATTTATGAAGTCAAATAAATTGCCATTAAACCCTGACTTGATCTTAAATTCGCTATTGCATGTCCCTTTGAAAGGCTGAAAACTTCCTGCAAGGTGTTCTCGTGAGTATGTGTCTATTCTGTATTTCAGTTGTCACAAAGGTTAAGACCTGTGGCCCAACCATATTGCAAGATGCTCTTGACTTATAATATGGTGACTTTTTTCCCATTAAATCCTATTAGGGAGAACTTACAGATTTGAACTGACCTTGAATGTAGCAGGGGTTACAAGGGGAAATTCAAGCAAATATTTTTTTCACCATGCTTATTACAAAGCAGTGCGAGTTTCTCTGGTTTTATGTACAGTCAGAGGGCACTGACAGCTCCAGAGCAGCCAGGATAGAGAAATTAACATGCTTGTCCTTCTCTTGTACAAATGAGCATACTGGTACCAAACAAAGGATTTCTACAGCCTTACATTCTTTCTCGTTATCATGGCTAGTTTAGGAAAGGGGATAAGGAAAGGAAAATTCAGAGGAATATTTTCCTCATAGTGTAAGCTGTGCCATGAGTCTTGCAGAGGCTGACTATTGACTGTTGTGTTTATCAGCCATCAGTGGACCTTTGTTACACACATTTGTTTCATTTTGTTCAATTCTGTTTGCATTGATGGCAAAACATCCAGAGACAGCAAGTTCCCAGCTCCTTTACATAGAATGTGAAAAAAAGCTCTTTGCTTTTAACGTGATGCTTTGTGATTTCATCTAGTCCCCTGAATAATTATTCGGCTTTTACCTTCTTTTCCTTCTTCCTGTCATGTCTTTCTTCACTTTCTGTTTTCCAGGCTAAGTTTTAGTCCATTTAAGCTCTGCTTGTGTAGAAAAAAGCCTCTCCATTTTCTTTGATCCCTCCTGTTGCTTTTTGTATAATTTCTTGTTTTACTGTATCTTTTCTGAGGTAGAATAACCAAGACAAGGCAAGATAATTAACAGAAGTTTCCATCAGGAATTTGTACAGCAATACAAATAATTTCCCATTTTGTTTTCCATTATCTTCATGCTAATTCCTAGCATTCAATTTTCCTTTTGACTAAGCACTGAGATGGAGGTTCCAAAAACATGTGACTTACAGATCTCTTCAGTAATAAAAGTTCGTTCAGAGTTCATCATCTGTACGTATAGTTGGGGTTGTTTTTATCATGTGCATTATGCAAAATAATGGCATTGCATTTTATTTTCCATTTCATCACTCTACCACTTAGTATTGCAAAATGGTTTGCAGAAATCTATGGCCACTGAGGTTACTTTTTTATCATTCATATTTTTTTTCATGCGATTGCTCAGTCTTTTTTTCAGACTGTTTAAGAATATGCTCTGTCCCTAAGGCAGTTCCATATGAGACTCCTTTGACAATTCTCTCCCTTTTTGTGAGCATGAGCAATTTATTGCAGTAGTTTGTCATTTATTTGTAAACCAAATACTGATCCATAAGAAAACATCTTACTGTTCGACATGACAGCTTAGTTTCTTTAAAAACCACTGTAATAGCTTTTGGAAATCCAAAATTGGAAACCTTCTCTGCATGATTACTGACTCTTTGAAAGAACATAAGTTTGCTCTTCAGATGTTAAATCTTCTAAATAATATTACATTTATTTATTTGATTACTAATATATTTTCTATTAATAGGCCAGGAATGAAAGGCTTTGTGATCTTCCTCAAATTCTTTTCTGTTTTTTAATTTTTAGTTATGTTATCTTTGTTTCCTTCCCTCTGACAGTAGATGGCATAAGAGTAGATGATGGTAAAAGAAACCATGAAACATAAAATTCAGCAATGTTACATCTGGGCTTCTTTGGACCCCTTAGGTGAATGTCATCTGGTCTGCTGATTTGGTTTTACACATATTAAGAGCTGATTCCAAAATTCTTTCACCAGTGACAATCTTGCAAAACAGGTGAGATAAACCAGGTGGAATGACTAAAGATGGTTCCCCTTATGACGGTGCTTTTCTCCCAGGGAAGATGTCTTCCATTCAAATCCACATAGGATAATGAACCTCACATTGCCTGTTGCTGCCTCTCATACCTAAGAAACACAATGTAGCCTATGGTAGGGAAAATCAGATTACTATTTCACATGCACCATGAAACTATCATCCATACCATGTGGCTGAAGAAAACAGTAAATGAAAAAAGAAAATCCGTGTTTCCCATTTTCTTTGAAATTATTCAAAACGTGAACCACTGTGA
Source organism: Lathamus discolor (assembly GCF_037157495.1). Classification (NCBI taxonomy): domain Eukaryota; kingdom Metazoa; phylum Chordata; class Aves; order Psittaciformes; family Psittacidae; genus Lathamus; species Lathamus discolor. The sequence continues at coordinate 49,153,412 of NC_088884.1, forward strand.
TAAAATAATGTAGAACTACAGTGTAAAAAATTTAATCTACTATGTGTTTATAAAGGCAGCCTACAAGGAGACTGAAAATAAGGGGTCTGAGCTTTTTTACTTTCTTTATAACACATAGAAAAGGTCTGAAAATGATAAGGGAAAAGAGGACTCATTCTCTTATATATCAACAAAACAGGTTTAGGGAAGTTGGGAGGCAATGAGAAGTGTTTGGCTTTTCTATAATGAAAGAACCAGATTTTGCTTCTGCATATGTCTTTTTGCAAAGTTTCAAAAAAAAAAAAAAAATAAAAATCAGTTCATCTAAGACAGTCGTGTATGATTTTTCTTGTCTTGTCTGATTATATCTTTTTAACACCTATGTACAGAGAAATACTTAGAAAAAAGGGTGTACAAACATCTCTAATAACATCTCTTGTTCTTTTTCAGCACTAATTAGCAGAGATGTGAATGTATGTTAAAAAGTTGTTAATGAATCTTTCCACAAAACTGACATGACATTACTGATATTTTTATGGTTTAACAATAGCAGAGAATGAAAGCCTTTAGAAGGGAAAAGCAAGAGCTCTTTTACAGTGTCTTTATCATAAAGAAACAAAGGTTATCTGTTAAAAGAAAAAAAAATAGGTTATTTGCTCGTTAAATATAAATATGTCACAGGTTCAAATAGCCATTTGAAAACAGTCTTCAAACCAATTTCCTGGTACCATGTCATAATTTTTTTTTTTCCTAGCTTAACACAGGCTCCCAGTAAGAATTTCTAGAAAATTTGAAGAAAGGCACAAGCTATTAACTACTGGTAAAAAAACCCACTATCTTCAGAAAGTTCTTTGCTACTTCAGCTACAGATGGAATTTGCTGTTCCTTAAGGAACATAAAAAGTAGTGTTGACTTAAAAACAAATCAAAATCACTCTTAACCACAACATTTATCTAGGCCTAATATCTCCCTTATGCAAGAGAAGGGGTATTGTTTTCTCTTTGTTTTCCTGTTCACACTTTACACTTTTTTGTCCTTAGGATTAGTATTATGGCCATGACTGAGAAAATACCCTGGAGACTTAAAACATCTTTTATGTTTCCCTTAGAGTAGTTCCTGTTGTTGAAGACATGAAAAGTTACAGAGAAACTCCTGTTTTGGATGGAAAGTTGCTATGATTTGAAATGTAAATAAGTAAATACAGTGGTAGGCATAATGTCTGATCATTGAATCTACATAGTGCCAGGTTCTTTGAGAAAGTAAGCAGAATTCCGGAATAGTTCACAATCATGCATTTAAAGAGAATACATATTTATGACGTTTTGGTAATGACTTTTGCAGTAAGTACTGTCTTTTGGTTGCCATAAAATCTTACCAGTATTTTCTTCTTCAGAATAAGTTTACCAGTATTTTCTTCTTCAGAATAAGCTCATTGTATACAGACAAAGCATTTATAAGCAAACAGTAGCTTATAAAACTAATAATCTAACCAGAGATAACACCATTTTCCCATTGTCATGTCCATAAGAAATTGTAATGGGTAAATTGCAATTTCTTGTACAAAAAACATTCAACTTTACATTAATATTAATGTAAGTATAGCTATATTTATAATCCACTAATCTGAACAGCTGTATGTTTCCAACATGCAGCACTTTAATAAGACTTTGCATGAGTTAACAACCTTCATTCAGATATTAATGGCATTACACATTGAACAGCAGAGATCATGAGTTGAGTAGAAAAACAGTCAGGTACTGCATTTTCTTACATGTTTATTAGTGTACAAATAAACCCTTTAAAAAAAAGGATGAATCAAATGGGACTCCCTTGTTCCCTCTCATATTCCTAGTTTCAGTGTTTGTTGAGTTAAGCTGATCTACGAGGTGTGCTTAAAACCAATGTGCAATGCATCACAAATGCACTCTCATATTAATCCCAGAAAGAGGGGGTTGCTTGGCTAATCTTTTCACTTATTCTTCAAAGCACCAAAGGCCTGCAAGCCAGTCTATGAAATCCTCCTTTTCATGTAGTGATATAGTCTCATGCACAAAAGTCAACAAGCTGTTTTGGGGAATCATGACTCTTAAAAACCTCCTGACAAGAGTGTCTTACTGTTTTTTCTTAACATTGTTCTGTCATCTGCTATGTCTACATTGCAGCTGTGTCCATTCATCCTGATTGTGTCCCAGGTATCCTTCTACAGGGACTTTTGTAGACTTCTTGAAGTTTCTATTTCTTGATCCTCCATCAGACAGTTGTCAGGATAAGAATATGCCATGCAGGTTGAAGGCTTTAATTTTTGAAGGCATTATAGAGGAAATCAGTACCTAGCTATCATCCTTTCCTGCAGTCCTGAAGTCACTTATATCCTCTAAGTGGCACATGTCAGCCACACAGATGAGCAGCTGCTGAGCAGATGTGCTTTGACTACACAGCCCATGTGCTCAGGGCCGCCCTGAGAAAGTATCTTATCTCAGGGCCTAAAGGGGGACGAAAACTGCTAATGTGAAATCCATGGCCAGGAGCAATTCCAGGAATTCACTATTTCAGTTACCTATCCTTAGGTAACCAGAAGTTCAGAAATGTGCTCTACATCCTGATTAAGGGACTCACACCACTTTACTCCATCCCATTATAATCAGGCTGTCCCAAAATATATTTACATGTGCTGTTACCTGACTTAAATATCATTCCTTTGAATTGGCTAAAAGCTAGGGACACAATTTTAGATCCTCAAGCATATTGCTGGATGAATATACTTGATGAGTGGCATCTTTCTACCAAATTTTGATGTAGACAAATGGGTCACTCATTTCAAGTACACATCTTTTAGGTGAACAATCCTGTCAGGGTGAGTGAGGAGTCTTGATACAGTAGAATAAGCCTGAGTGGCAATATTCTGTTCTTGTGACAGAAATAAAAAAAAAAAAAAAAAAGACTGTGGTTATAAGTCATCTTTCTAAAATTTTGTTGTAGGATACACTCCTTCTTACCTGGATAAAAAAAGGGAATGTGCTGCTGCTACTGTGATGTGCTCATGCAGGCTGCACTTTCCTGGGCTTATCTTAGCTGTTCTGGTGGAGGGGAGGCTGTGAAGCCTGTGCATGTTAGCTAACACACAGAGCAATATTGTGCAGCATAGCTTGGGGGTGTGGTGGTAAGACACAAGGGTATTCTTCAGTTTGTAATGGCAGATGCAAGGATGTTTTCACCAAAGGTCTGAGTTTGTATCCTGTAGGCCACCCACATAAGCAGGAAATATCTGTGATGTTCACTCCTGCAGTTAGATAACACAAGCTCTTCAGGAACTCTACTTTGAGGGAAGAGTTGAAAGCACACTTGTAAAACAGAATGAATACAGTAAGTGATTATTTTGCATTCATTCATCATATCTAATAATTTCAAACAATTCCATAGCTGTGCATATCTCGAACTGGTTATGGCATCTATTGTAATAACTCATATCCCACAGTGACCTATTTGCCATAACTTCCAGCATACTTTCATGTGTGCTCATTCTTCATGAACTACATCTTAGAGAAAGAAAAAAGTAGATTCTCAAATTAACTTTATTTGCTTTAATGTTTCTTGGTTATTTTCTTTTCTTGTCTGCTGATCTTAAATTTCATAGTCTTTCTCTTTATAGTTGCAAATAGGACTTAGTTTTCTATCACAGAATCACAGAATCCCAAGGGTTGGAAGGGACCTCAAAAGATCATCTAGTCCAACCCCCCTGCAAGAGCAGGGTAACCTACAGTACATCACACAGGAACTTGTCCAGGCGGGCCTTGAATATCTCCAGTGTAGCAACATTTATTCATATATATACATAACATATATTTAACATCATTGCAGCAACATTTATTCAACCATAATTAGTTAAGCATTTGAAAATGAAACATACACATTCCATATGGGAAGAGTCCTGAACTAAAATATCCACTGTCAAATCATAGAATAGTTAGGGTTGGAAAGGACCGTACGGTCATTTAGTTCCAACCGCCCTGCCATGGGCAGGGACACCTCACACTAAACCATGTCACCCAAGGCTCTGTCCAACCTGGCCTTGAACACCACCACGGATGGAGCATTCACAACTTCCTTGGGCCACCCATTCCAGTGCCTCACCACCCTTACAGTAAAGAACGTCTTCCTTATATCCAATCTAAACTTCCCTTGTTTAAGTTTTAACGCATTACCCCTTGTCCTATCACTACAGTCCCTAATGAAGAGTCCCTTTCCAGCATCCTTATAGTCCCCCTTCAGATACTGGAAGGCTGCTATAATGTCACTGTATTGCAGCAATACAAATCAGCAGTATCTTCACTGAAGCTGATGCAGTTAAAACAACATAAAAATAATGCAAATTGATGTCTTCAAGACCTAGTACTGTAATTTCTTGAGTAATTCATTTCTGAGTTTAAGCTTGTACCAATCAATCTCAGCCAGAAGTGGGAGGAAGAGAGAGAAAAAGAAGTTAAAGAGAAGCATTATATGCACCTAAGTTTAGAAAGCATGTGTTTCAATCACTGTAAATCTTATCAAATTTTATTACTTTTTTTGTTTGTTTATTTTCTTGCATTTCTCCTGACAGAAAAATTGCTTTACTCAGGGAAGTGCTACACATATGTATGAATGATAATTCGTAAAAAGGAAATTTTAACTCTTATTTTCAGTCCTACCAAATATTATAATTCATGTTCCCACTTTTCTCTGCAACACACAGCTATACACGTTTCATATGCCATCTTTAGTTTTAATTATACAATGCTATTTTTTATTGATCAAACGTGAATCATAAAAAATGTTAATTTCCAGTTAACTATTTCCTGCCACAAGCTTGCTATATTTCCTCTTAATCTGTCAGCTGAATAATGCTGCTTTTTCTGCTTGGAATGGGGAAAATTGTTAGTTCACTATTATCTAATCTGCCCACCTATTCTCTGCCTGGATAAAGGTTTAAATGTATAGATAAATACTTAGTGTATCTAAAAAAAGAAAAGCAACATAACAGTAATCCCTAAATCAGCTTTACATGCTACCTTAGAACAGCTGAATACTTTGCATAATTTAAATAGTAAACTTCCAAACATATCCTAAATTCATTGCTGTATTCCCAGGGGAGGAGAAGACCCACTGAATTATACTCTGAGAAGTGGCCTAGCACAGACATGTGTTGGCTTGGACAAGTAAAAATAATCAGGGATACCAGTCTTTTAGAGTATGACTAACCCACTTTCTAAGTCAGTGAAACCAAAGCACTTTATCTGTTTTCTTGGAAACATGCCTGTGCTTCTGTCCCTTTCCTTCTTGAAATGTACTGCACACAAGGGCAGCTGCCAAGCCAGATGAATTGCACAGTAGGGGGAAATGCTGAAAATAAGCAGAATGCAGTTTGAAAATAGGAGTTGGGAATAATTGCAGGAGAGGAAAACAAGAATGGTTTTCTCCACTGTAGTTTCCTTTTAACTACTTTCCAATGCATCACATACTACCGAAAATATTCTAGAGAAGAGGTGTAAGTAGCAAGGTGTAAGAGCTGAATCAAAACTTCATTGCTTTCAATGTTTTTAGACAACTAAAGGTTTTGATCAGGCTCTAGGTCTCCCAGCATCCTGCATTCAAGGCTTCACATACTAGCAAAAGATGTAGAAAGGTGCACTCAAGTAAACATAAAGTTTGGTGCTTACGTCCAAAACTGAAATCAAGTCCTGCCCAGCTCAGAGGCTGCCAGACAGTAGAAGCACGTTCTGACTACCCAAGCACATTCCTTCTGGGTAGCTGTGTCTTCTCAGGTCTGAACAGCTCAGTGGCTATTTCCCAAGCCAACACATAAGTGGAACAGACTCTTGAAGAAAATGAAGTTGACTTTCTTAAAAGACAGCTAGATAAGCAATTTTTTATGGAGGTACAATTTGAGCATTCATCCTAGAAGAGGGAAAAGCTTATTTCATGCTTTTGTCTATCCAACAGGATGCACACCTGTATTTTCTACTGCTTCCTAACCGTTATAGATACTTAAATGCACTATGGGAGAAAGAGGGAATATTTACAAGTTCTTCTTGAAGTATTGTTACTATAAATGAAAGATATACTGTTCTACAAAGAAATTAAGACACAACACAAAGCAAGACTACTTTTTCTACATTTTAGCTTGGCTGCAGCCATCTAGGTTTCTTGTACTGATTAAGTGCTTTATAAGGAGTTAAGTAATCATTGTATAAAAAAAGGTGTAAATGCTGCTTGGAAAAGGATTAAGATACAGATATCCTATTGCCGGTGTCTTAACTACTAAGCTATGAACCTAGTTCATATATTCTGCTTCATTTTTTGTTCATTGTCCAATCCAGTCAATCCTGAATTTTTACTCTATAGTTTCTCCTAGTTTCATGAGGATAGGTTCTAGAATTTCTCTATTTCACCTGAAGTGTCTTTCCAGCTAAACCCAGACACTTTTATAGGAGGCTACATGTAGCAAGATGATTAAAATCTTCTCCCAGTGTGTTTTCATACTCCAAAAGAGAAGCCTCCCATTTTGTCATGAATATTCTAGCAGTTGCACAGTGATAAAATGAGAGCAGGAGCTACATTTTAGAAAACAGTAGCAATAGTTACACTTGTGTTGCTGTTGTCCCTACTGGGGCATGCTTAGGGGTGATGGGAGAATGCTTGCCAAGCCATATTCTTTTAGATACACAGATGGAGGAGTGCCAGATCCAGCCATACCTTATGCATCAAGCTTCTCATCTTGACGAACTGCGTATCTATCAATTTGGCACCACTGAGAGCAGACAGCAACAAAACGGATGTATCCAGAGTCATCATTTAGGACTCCAGAATAACTTAGGCTCCCAGATCAGGTTTTAGATGCTTAAATCCTTCAGTAGGTCTGGTTCTAAATTAACTAAAATGTGTATGTCTCCATCAGAATATCAGGTCAGGAAGCTGAGTAAAGTCTAGTGTGTTTTCAACTACCACGTATATTGTACCCATAGGATTACTTAGTAGGGTGGAGTGCAACTGAGATCTGATTACAGATGTTTCCCAACCTGACATATGAAGTCATGATCCCTCTCGTGTACAAACCTTTTAGTCACTTCTGGTTCTTCAGTATCACCCCAAAAGGAGCTGTAGTACATGTAATGGTCTAATCTAGCTCTTCCATGTGTCCACAGTAAGAAAAGGCAGCGTAATCTCAATTGTTCTCCCTTAAATAAAACCTCTAAATGCAATCATGCATCCTTACACCTCTAGATATGAGTCCAAACTCATCTCAGTCCCATAGTTGAAAATGATTTAGGTGAATTTGCTCTTCAGTATTTCAAGACAGGTTTCTCCATCCTCTTTGGTTAGTGGGAGATTCCAGAAAATAATTTTCTCCTTGTCATTGCTGGTGTTATTATACTTTTTGACATTAACACAGCTACTATAAGAACTGGCCAGCTTTCTTGGCTAATAGAAATGCAGATCTATTTATATTACTGTCCTGGGTTGAGCAGCAGCAGTCATTTTTCTCCTTCTTAGGAGCTAGTACAGTGCTGTGTTTTGATCTTTTGGCCTGGGAACAGTGCTGATAACGCCGATGTTTTCAGTTGCTGCTCGAATGTTTGGTCTGGCCAAGGACTTTGCGAGCCTCATGCTCTGCCAGGGAGGAGGGGAGGCCGGGAGGAAGCAGAGACAGGGCACCTGACACAAACTAGCCAAAGAGGTATTCCATGCCACAGCACGTCATGCCCAGGATGTAACAGAGAGTTACCCGGAAGGGCTGAGGGACTGCAGGGTTGGAGGAGGTATCGGTCGGTGCTCGGCTGGGGGGAGTGGGGCGAGTTATCAGTCAGCTGGTGCTGAGCTGTTGTATTCTTTCCTCTTGTTATTTCCTTTAGCACTATTATTACTGGTGGTAGCAGTAGTGGTTTGTGTTATACCTTAGTTACTAAACTGTTCTTATCTCAACCCGTGGGAGTTGCATTCTTTTCGATTCTCCTCTCCGTCCCTCCAGGAACAGGGGGAGGGCAAGAAGAGGGGGGAAGTGAGCGAACGAGGTTTGTGGTTGGATTGAAACCACGACAATTACAAAGAATGCAAAGCCTGATCCTCACATTCTAGACCGTGATCCAAACTCTGCTTGTTCAAACATATGTATTGCATGCATATTTGATGTTACACTACAGTCCTTATTCAAGCAAAACCTCCCACTATGGTAAAAAAAAAATTTTGCATCTAGTAATATTCTATTCTCAAGTGACATTATTCTCCTACCACAATTGTTGCTTCTTGCTGGAATAATTAGTGTTCCTTGTTCAGCTTCCTCCATCTTTATAAATCAATTTTCTTTATTCTTCTAACAGAACTTGTCAAAACTTCAAGATCAGGACACAGCATTCATATTATTGTATTTCCTGCACATGCTGATAAGACTGCAATAGATACCATCATATTTCCTCTCTTTCCTCTTCTTAATACAGTCTTAATATATTAAATACTTTTTGAGGTCTCTGGTAAATATTGAACAGATATATTAAATAGTGTGGTGTTTGCTAAAACCCAAGCCCTACGGATGTAATTTTTCATTGATAAAGAGCCATTCACTTATTTTTAAGGAGGGTGATTTTTATGACATGGAAAGCTGCAAAAAACTAAGCAAACATATTAGAAATAGATTTTATTTCTCTTCTGTAGAAGAACTTCCATTGTAAAAAAAACTTTCTAATATCTTCTATAGAGACATTTTGTGTTTCAATTGTATTTTGAGAGAAAATAATATCATAGACTTAGACCCTAGACTCTCCTGAGGTCTTATTATTTGGACAGAAAAATGGGTTTTGACTGTGTGCATATGTATACATATATGCAGTCATACATGTACATGCCAATAGTTACAGAGTGCCATCTGCTGTCATGAGACTAAATAGTGTTGTATCTGTTAAGTTTTTAGGATCAATAAAGTTGTTATGCCCTTCAGAGTCTTTCTGATTAAGTTACACTAGCAGAAAAAGCACATTTTAAAACCGTAGGAAAAGTGGAGGTATTTTTTCCTCCCTTTGAACACATTGACCCCTCTATACTGTATTCCATTTTAATTTAATTTGATTGTGCATATAATTGGCAACACAAATCACAGATAGATCTTCTTGGCTGACCTATCTGTGCAATCTCTTTATTCTTTTGTTCATCGATGAAAAAATAGTTTTGTGACATGCTTGTATAAAATATTGTTATTTTTCTTAAAGTGCTAGCCTTTTTAGACCAACCAATTGTTATTTTTTTGTTGCTCTAGAAATAAATTGCAGACAGTCTATTCACAGTGTAAATAACAGCAGAGTTGTTCCCGGGCAGCATTCAATCTCTTTTTTGGCAATGAAAATCTAAATTTATTCTTCAGGATAAAAATCTACTTTAAGATTTGGAGCCATAACAAGATTAAGGCAAAAAATGAACTTTGCTACTTGTCACAGCTGCCTTAAAGAGGCAAATCCAAACCCCCAGCTGTATGACATTTCACTCAAGACTGAAAACTTGCTCAAATGCTGTGTCTCTTAAGACTGATCCGTACTTCCCTCTGATGGCCTGTCCCATAAAATTTTTCTCACAAAAGTTAAATTGCTTGTAATGCTATGTCTTTGAACTTGGGAAAATTTGTGAAGATGTAGACGCATAGAAGTTTGCTCACAGTTTCAAATGGGCTCTGAAGAGGCTTGATCTTGGTTTCTAGTTAGGTGGATTGTATTGGTTAAATTTATCTCAACTTGAAATCTCAGAAAAATCTCAAGAAGATGTTTAACAAGAAAGATGAAAGCCAGCCACGTACTATGCTGGTTAAGCTGACTTCTTTATCCATTTAGGAAAGGTGGCCAGGGAATCAGCATAGGAAAGGTGGCCAGGGAATCAGCATTTTTTCTTGTATCTCACTTGACTGCACAGCTAAGCCTTCCACTCTGCCATGGCATCTTTATGTGCTGCCAGGATTGTTTTGTGCTGTCTGTGAAATGTATTCCTATAGAAATACTACAATCTCTGCACTCTAATAGGATAACATTGTGTGCTTTTTACCTTATGCTTGATTAGGTTTAAATCTTGGCAAAAAAATACAGAACAAGATACTTAAATGACTTATCAAAGATACGGTGTTAAGTGACCCTGCTATTGGCCTCCAAATATGCTCTTTCATGATCAGGGACCAAGAAAGAAAAAAGATACTGTATTACCTAGAGTTTGTCATAAATCAGTGCAAAATTTTGTTTTAAGTAACAATGTGCAAGAATGGAGATGAAAAGGTAAAAGATTGGATTTATTTTTTGTGTGAAAGAGGAATCATTATCTAAAAATTCAATTTAAAAAGAAAAGCAACAACAAACACCCCCCACCCCCCCACCCCCCCCCCATTGCATTTCCAGCACTCTTTTTACCTGGACTCACCTTTACCTTCCTAAGTCCCTGAGGCACCAGCAGAATATCTCCACAAGCAGGTGGAAATTCAGTAGCTGAAAGAATATGATAGTCTGGCACACAGTTCAGGCAGTTTGGCAAGCAGGCAGGTAAGAAAGCAGGCATAGAAGGAGAAAGCTTGTCTTAATCGCTTAATTCCTTAGGTAAATTTGACAGATTCAATATAGTATCTTGTAATATTTTAGTCTGCTGTAATTGGCTTATTGTGCCAGGGAATAGTTCCAGTGTTAGATTTTCAATCTATCTCATCTCAAGAGTAGACCGTGCTGCCAGAACAGCATCCACCAGGGATCTCAAAACACTTTCCAAATACTCCTGAATTAAGCCTTGTAACACATCCTTCACATTGGGCAATTAAAAAACCTGGGAATTAGTGCAAACTTTTCCTTTCACTGAAGACAATCCAAATTATCATTGTTGAGTACTCCTTTAATTTGAAGTGGAAATATCAACATAAATTTAACACATATCCTCTAAGAGAGAAGACCTGTTTTTAATCTTGTTCTTTAACAAATGCAGATAGATTCTGGAAAGAAAGACTGGAGCAAAGGAAAAGAGGTAGATCCTGGTATTATAAACAATTGTTATTTTTGCTTAAATATTGCCTAAGCAAGGGCCAGGCTCAACTTCCACAATAATTGACTGGAATAATTTTCTATTCAGAGTTGCTTTACCTGTAGGCCTGACAATTTGACATGGGCAGTTTTATTCATACACGGAAGTTATTATAAGAGTAAGTAATACTCACTTTGATAATGTGCTGCTGTAAGTAAAAAAGTTGAGGACAAAAGCAGCTCATATCCCCAGCTGCCACTGAAGCCAGAAACGAAAAAAAATAATGTCATTTAAAACCTTCAAATATCTCTCAGGTTCCAAGTATTATTGCAAGTATTCTGTCTGTGAATGTATACTGTGATACAATATGTATTCACTAAGTGCTGTTTTATTTGACTTCTTTAAAAAAAAAGTAATCACTATGTGTCCTCTTTTTATATGTGATTTTTACTTTTTTTCCTTGCACTGTATATGTGTTCATTTACTAGGTGCCTTTACCAAGTAATTTGGATTAATAAATTCCATTTTTTCTTGTAATTGAAATATAAGCACCTAAGGTAACTTTTAAGATCTACAAAGAGCCAATGAAGTGTCAAACTCAAATAAATGTCTGTGCAAGACCACTCTGTAATTATATTACAATGTCAAATTAAAGGTCAGATCTGATTGCATCAATAGTACAATGAGAGGTAAAGAAACCTTTGGGTACTCTTTACTCAGTTCCATGGGTACAGGCCTTTCATTACAGATCATAAACCAGAAGAAAAATGACAATGTTTCACACTCTAATGTGAAAACGTTTATTTCCTCTTTCAAGCTTTTGTTATTATACTATCATTATAGACTTAATCATCATACACTTACTGTAGTGCATTAGTACCATCAAAACAAAGGGATTCACTTTTATTAAAACAGATTAATATGCCTTCTATAATTAAGAGAGTTTTGAGGAAAACTTGCAATATTACCCCTAAGTTTTTGCAAAGCTTTGTTTAGCTCTTGGAGATCAATGATGGTCTTCAGAATTTTATTGCTGCTGTTTCACTACCGTTAAAAAGCTTCCAACAATAAATCGCTGTTGACCCCAAAGAAGAATTAATAGCATTCCCAGCCATAATATTCAAAATGCAAACATTATGTTGCATAACATTACATAGCATAATGTTACCTTGAAAAATAAATATTTTAATGCATTTTAGATTCTTATTTTTCCCCTGTTTTATATGCACTTGAAATACATTTTTTTTTTTTTTTTCCCCCAAGCTTTTCATTGAAACATGAAATGGGAAAATAGAACAGTTGTTATAGTTGTTTCTATTGTTCCTGTTGTTTAATGAAAACCAAGTTCCAGTTACAGGAAATGAAATCTAAGAAATCTAAGAAATCTGCTAGGCAGTAGACAAACCAGAAAACTGTGAAAACTGCCAATCCTAGCTTCATAAAGATGTAATGTATTTAACTTTTATAATAAGTAGCTGAAACTAAGTCCTAGCTTTAGATTGCAGGTAGCAATTGTTAGTAAAGCTCTTTCATGTTTAGAAGAGTCCATTTTAAGCATTTTGAACATAGAGAAGAAAGTCTCTAAATGAAAAATTCCTATTCAGGTATTCTAGGGATGGATAATAGAATTGGAGTTACATTATCAAATACAAAAGCCATACAAAAGGGAAAAAGAAAACTATTTTAAGAAACCTAATTTATTTCTAGAGCTAATAAATATGGAAGATAAAGGTACAGGAATGAAGTTCCTTTATCATTTTAGAAGGTTTAAAAATAGAATTTTAGGGGAATACATACATTTTACAGCAATCACTTTAAACTTAGGCATTTGATCTCTTATTTCAAGGGAGAGAAAGAGAGATGGATGTTCACTCAGATTCCTACAGTAGGGTGGGAGGAATTGCTGTCTGGTGAAGCCTCTTTCTCCTCTGACCTCAGGCTGTCTTGAGCAATCAGCTTATACTTGATCTCTTAACATTTAGATAGCTAAAATTAGGCAAGATAAATTCCACCTTATGTTAAATACATCTCCTTGAAGACAAAAACATGAAAAAGACTGTGAGGTGGAAGATAATGGAATTATGTACATTGCTTGTGCTACGGGTGCACTGAAGAACCCTAGGTCTTCAACCAAGCTCCCAGTGTTCAATGCACAACACAAACACAAAACAAGAGAACATACCATGTCCTAGAGAGCTTATTCATTCCTCACTGTCAAAGATACTAATAATTCTTCTACCAGAGCAGAAGTATCTTCCCACGCTGGTCTGGTACAAAACTATGATCTCAGTCGTAATTCTGTAATGAGCTTTCTAATGCAAGTAGAGAATACATTAGAAGAGAAAAAACGTTGATATGTTATACTGGTATCTTCTCTGATTCTTAAGGATGCCTTATTCATCAAGCTTCCCTACAGTAAAACATATTACTTCCATCACAAGCTGAAAATATTTAACAGACTGAATGTTTTAAGAATTCAAAGGCATTTATAATCAACTGGACTCCTATCTTATGTGTATCAAGTGGTAAGATTAATGATTCTGTGCAGCTGTAAGTAGGATGTATTGTCCTGTGTTCTCATTAGAGTATGTGGAAGCATAATTTTCTGAGAGATTTAATTTAAAGATCCAAGGTTAGAATCAGATAAAATCTTACAAATTTCAGGGTACATATTCCAGCCTCACTATCCATCCAGTATGGCTTGTCTTCTTTTTCCTCCAAGTTTCCTCAAATAATCACTTTACAGACTGTCACAGAAGATACAGAAGTTCATGACAATGGACAAAAATCTCTGCAGTATTGAGTGTTTTTTCTTAGAAGACAGGTTATATCATTTATCTCTGTCCAACTTGGTTTCTTCTTTTTTGTGTGACACACAAAAAATATACATACCTCAAATCCTGTTCAATACCCCATAGAAAACAATGGCAATGCTAGATACATAGTTGATGTATGCAGGGCATGCCAGACTTCATTTGATGGGAAGATGTCACAAATTCATCCGTATCAGGCACTGTATTAACTAGCCTTTGAAATTCCGGTGATAACTATAGTAAACAAAAACATTAAAACTGCAGTATTGTAAAACTAGCGCAGGTAATCCAGAAAACATAATGGCTTGCAATATAAAATTTATTTACTACTTGCTTGGTTTTTAATGAGCTTTAGCACAGTGTCAAATTTTCAAACTTCCACAAACACTGGGGTTGGTGACTATTTTATTTATTTTCAACTAGAAAAATTCTGTAAATTACTTGTTTCCATGAGACACACACTGTTAAATCCAGTAGCTGAAATATAGTTGGACATATAGTAACATCTAAGATGAAACTTCAGGGAGAAATATAATGATAACTGTAATGCATTAAGCGATAACTGAATTTGAAAGAAATTAATCTGGTTCTTTTTTTTTTTTTAGCTGATATGTTAGTGGCATAACTGTAAAATTTGAGAACTTCCATCAGATATCGCTAGACACCTCAAGAGACAGGCAAACCGCTTATTAAAAGGGTTTAAATAGTTATGGCAGAAAATTAAAATCTGATGATTCATTTTGCTATTACAGAAGAAATAACATTACTTGGAATGTATAAATTATTCTTTTTGTCATAGATGCATAATGACATGCATAATGTATCACAATTTTTGTTCATCACTTGCTTATTATTAATTTAATAGCCATAGAGATGGTGTAATATATTTTCTCCAATTTCATTTTTTATTAATAGAAATCTTCCTTTTCAAGTTTAACATGGTGACCAAGAGGAATGTCGTATTGATGTAACTGAAGGACCAAAGAAAACAAGTCTCCTTGAATTTCAGTTCTCCTGCTTTACATAGCAGTCTGTTCAACAGAGAAAATGTTTGTATTACCCACAACAGAACACACACCTCGTTATGGAAGAGTGGTGCATGCTGCTTTGATGAAGCTACAGACTATAATGCAGTGATTGTGACAGGCTCTTTTGGGATGCAGCTGCTTACCTTATTGCAGAAACATGCAAGGAGTGTATGTGTTTCATCCTTTCTCCAGCTAACATGAAAAAAGTTTTAAGGATAATTAAATTAATATATTACAGCAATATTTACATAGAAATTTTTTGTATGTGTCTAAATATAATATATCAGCTGTCTTTCCATCCAATAACTGCCCTCATTCCAGGACCTAATTTCAACATCTCTCTTTCTATGGAGAAAACAGTATGAAAGTTATTAAACACAGAAAGGAAGTTTGCTAAATGTTCCTTTTTGAAGGTATCAGTGACGCTTATTAATATAATTACAGATCACTTGAAACATATTCTCCTGTTTTCAAGATAAGCCATCTATTATTTATGCTGCATTTCTCAAATTGAAAGTAACGCAAGTCTCAGGAGCTTTAGAGGAATTCTGCACGGCACAGATACAGCATATACAGTGGGTCTGTGTTGAGTGCATGTTCGGATACAACAGCAGCAGAGGAGCTTCTGGTTTTGCCCATGTTGCACAGCTACAGTACCACTGAAGCTTTAATTTGGCTTTCAAAGTGAATCCTCTGAATGCCCACAGTGTCTGACTCCAGCAATGCCCTCTGGAACATCCTGAGGACAATCCGGCTAGAGGAAACTGTCAGGGGCAAGCTGCCCTTTCAGTGACCGTCAGAACATCCTTAGGCATGTTGTGAATCACCACAACACAGAGCATGCCAAATGCCCAGCACAGAGAGAAAGAGAAAAGGGAGGAGCTACACCTACAGCATCCTATTGGATTAATCCCCATAAGGAACACCAATAAGCCATTCAGCAAATCCATATGCTTTCGACTTTTCTCATCACAGATGAATCTCTATTCTCATGTGACAGTCTCATAACATAAGGCCAAATCTACATGCCATGTAGCCCAGGTCAGCCCTCTCTTAGGAGTAGAAGATGCATAAGAGACCATCCTCCTGCTGTGACAAAGGCACTACAGACATATCTTTCTGTAAACTGTGCAAGCACAAGCTCCACATCCAGTATTCAGACCTGCCCCAACCATTCACCCATCCCCAGGTCTGGGGTAAAACCAGCCACATCTCAGCTTGGAAACAGGTCCTGAGTCTCTACCTGGGTCCAGCCACTAGCATATCCAGTAAGGAAAATATGAACTTCCCTTTCTTTGGGCAACCTTTTTCTGGGGCAGGTCCCAGAATCCTTAGCTTTATCTGCTGTTGCTCTTAACGCACCACCTGGAGATGTGCCCTGTATGGCAGTGTAGCCCCTCACAGCAGTATATCTTGTTCTCTTCTCATATGGTGCAGTCTAGAAGCTTTACTTTAACACTTTCAACATCATTTATGGTAGCTTGTGATTCATACTAGTGCAGGAAGACCATTACAGAGACTGATGCTGGGACATTTTAGAGTAAGGTGGTACTTCATGGCACAAACAAGTTAAAGTGGGTGAATACTAAGAGTGTCTTGCTAGACATGCCATGAGGACCTGTGGAATATCTTGATGAGAAAACCTTATGCAGTTTGGATACATCTGGGCTACCCCAAAAATTTCATGGGAATTTAGTGCATTGACAGCAAGTATGAGTCTGGGGTGCTTTTGCTGTCATGGTATTGTAGAGTGATCAAGAAGAGCAGCGAAGACAGAACCAGTGAAAATGAGAATTGCCAAGTTAAGCCTGCAGCTTTCCAAAAGGCGAGTTTCCATGGGGTAACTGTGGAAGGAGGCGGGTAGGTGTGAGGCAAAGAAGTCATCCAAAGAAGTTCCAAATTACCTTCAGATCTGATATGCTAATAAAGTTTGGCCTTTATTTTCAAGCTATTCACATTTCTGAAAACAAAAGTGAAGGTGAATTGCAGGCCTGGAGAAAGTGGAATGTCTGTACAGTCTTGGTCTAAGTTTCTTGCCACCAAATGATAGCTCAGTTGTCTGGATGAAGGAGACAACTATGGTAATTTCTCAGTGCTTGCTGCCCTGAGCCCAGTGACCCTTGCTAACACAGGGGGCTCTCATCTTTCCCTCAGTTCTCTCACCTTTCCTGTCTCAGAGCTGCCCTGAGCCCTTTTAGCCCATTCCTTTCCCTCTTCACTCACTTTTCCCATCTCAAAGCCTTCTCTGCCTTCTGCACAGCTGTTCCCAAATCCCTTCCTGACTTAACAGCCCGGGTTCATGCTCCCTGAAACTTCCCCACCACCTCCTCCTACTCATGTCTGTCTTCAGGAGGCACAACTCTTGGCATAGAGGCTGTTCTGCTCCTGTAACGGTTCAGTGCCTGCACACTGCGGGGGTAGCTGCTGCCACACCGAGCCACTACAGCAGCAGGCATCTGCTTGTACCCTTCAGCTCATCTCCACTCATGTCCTCCTACCAGCAGCTGTGGCTCTCATTCTGGCAGGGATTTCAAAATCCTGCAGAGAGGTTGCATTTATAAAATATTGCCCTAAGTGTATTTCAGAGGAAAAGCAGGGGAAAAGAGCCCCCTCCCTGCAAGAACTCTCTACCAGCCATGGAGGTTTTCTGGGAGGATCTTTTTGGGCTTATTTAGCTTTCTCTGTTAAAAGGGTGGCGGGTTTTTGTGGGAGAATTTAATGCAGCACTAAGGAGAATTACAAAATTTAAACACAGTAAAGGCCAAGTAGCTCATCCAATGCAACCTTTCAGCAGTGCAATCTTGCAGTGTTTGGCAGATTATGTGGTGCCTTTGTCCAGTCTATATCTGCTTTACAAGGGATGAAGCTTCCTGTATTCCTCAGGAGTTTTTCTGATAATTTATATGATTCTAACCTTTAGAAGTTTGCAACATAAGAAGCTTGAAACCTGTGACTTTTATTCAGACTACAGAAACTTCCATTTTACACCGTACTAATTTCACTTATGTACAAAAGCTGAAACATAATGTTATAGCTCAGCAGCAACATAGACAAAAGGGAAAATGGGACACTCAGTCATTTTCTCTCTGCTTCCCATTCACAGGGAAAAAGAGGTCTGACTAAGCAAGATCTCTTCCTATAATTGTCAGTGCACCTCACCTGGTTTTAGCCCGTATGTCTGCTCTTCTGTCTAAGCACGTCTTTTTTCCCCTTCTCTCATTTGTCTTTTTACTTTTGACCTTTTCAGCCATTTCTCCATACCTTTTCTCAGATTCTTTGAGGAATTTAATGAAATACTTCAGTGTGTTCAGCAAAGCCGTCTGAAGTTCAAGCAAGTCTTACTGATTCGCTACAGCTCATGAAGGAAATGCAGTTCCACTAAAACCATCAAGGAACTTGAGATAGATTTCTCTGGGGTTCAAAAGCCATCTTGTTTTTGCTGGTTTTTAGCTTCACTTTTCAATTCCAACAAAATTTTGCAATCACTAATGCTGATAAGAATGATTGGATAACAAATTTTAGAGCAGCAAATAAGATGTGTCAGCTTGACTTTTAACACTTGTGTCAAGCAGGATTTTTTTCTAGCAAGCCGTAATGCTTCAGATTTGCATGATTAGTTGCTCAGATAGGAAAAATCACATTGACATTCAGCAGAACTACATGGAGGGACAAATTCATCATGGATGATTGTGTGACAATTGTCTGCATGACACAAGAACTGTAGGCTCATGTTAGTGCTGAATAAGAAACTAGAAATTCAGGATCTTAGTTTTATGCATGAACTGTAATAAGGCTATTCCACCACTTATGCTCCTCTGTGCAATGAACAAAGGTAAGAACTGTACTAGAACTGGCATTGAAAGAAAGAGATAACATAGGTGTTTATGCTCTAAAGTGCTTGGGGTGCTATTTGAATTGTCAAGTCTTATACTGAGCATCATCCACACCTGTCACATGTTTTTGAGAGAAATTTCTAATTTTTTACCAATATATATTTGGACAGAGCAAACCATTTCTTGTTATGATAGTGAATGACAAGCTTTGCAATTTCATTTGTGGGTAAGTATCTGCAGAGAATTTAAGCTGAAATGAGCAAGATTTGGCCTCCTCTTAGGTGTGCATGTGCAGTGGATATGGATATTACTTGCCTTGCAACAGGCTGGGCCTAATCTTCAGAATTTTTCTTTTTAACTGTGTTGTCATAGATGTGTTTGAAATAAACCAGGGTAACATGCTTGCTATTATGTAATGTGTTTTGTGGCTGCAATACCCAGACAAAACATACAAGTTTTACCTCATTGTAACTTGATGTACTCAGTTTTGAAAAGGCACTATTTTTCCCCATTGGACTGAAATATTCATAAGGAAAAAAATATTTTGCAAACCCTGCATTTTCCCCTGAACTAAACAAAATGAAAACCTAGTAAATGACTCAAGTTATAAACTATTAAACGAGTTGATAGTTGGACAGTATGTAGTGATGAAAATAGTGTTTTGGAGTCATTCTAAGTGAATCAGCCCTTCTGGAATAAAGCACTGAATTTTCAGGTGATTATGTTCTTTATAGTGATTTATTAGTGTGCACTCACAGCCCAGAAAGCCAATCGTATCCTGGGCTGCATCAGAAGAAGTGTGAGCAGCAGGTCAAAGGAGGTGATCCTGCCCCTCTGCTCTGCTCTCGTGATGGAGTATTGTTTGCAGTTCTGGTGTTCTCAACATAAAAAGGACATGGAACTGTTGGAACAAGTCCACAGGAGGACCATGAGGATGATCAGGGGACTGGAGCACCTCCCGTATGAAGATAGGCTGAGAAAGTTGGGGCTGTTCAGCCTGGAGAAGGCTGAGTGGAGACCTCATAGCAGCCTTTCAGTATCTGAAGGGGGCCTATAAGGATGCTGGGGAGTGATTCTTCATTAGAGACTGTAGTGATAGGACAAGGAGCAACGGGTTAAAACTTAAAGAGTGGAAGTTTAGATTGGATATAAGGAGAAAGTTCTTTACTGTTAGGGTTGTGAGGCACTGGAATGGTTTGCCCAGGGAAGCTGTGAATGCTCCATCCCTGGGGGCTGTTCAAGGCCTTTCCAACCCTAACTATTCTATGTTTCTATGATTCTATGATTCCCATAGTTGATGCATCATTTGTAGCAGCTAGGTCAGAAGTGTGAGGTGAGTTTGCAGCAAATTTACAGGAAGTATTAGACCAAATAATTAAGTTAAATGTTAATAAATCACCAGGACCAAATGTTATTTGTATGTGAAACCACAGGATTACTAGCCAAACTGTTTAAATTGCTATTACAAGCAGTCCCTGGATTAGAGCTGAAAGGCAAATTTAACTCCTATCTATAGAAAGGGATGTAGAAGATACCCTGAGAATTATAGGTCCATTCCTGGCAGTGTAGTCTGTGACGAAGAGTAAAAGCATTGTGCTCTTATTCCCCTCAGTGCGCACCAGTTAGTGAGTTATATGTGTGTTGTGGGGAGTTAATGTATTAGAGATGATCATCATGCAAGACATTGCTTAGTAATTTTCTTCCATTTACCCAGACAGTTTGCCAGAGAAACGAATACATAAAACCCAGCAAATCTAAAGAAAATAATCAACTTCAGCTTAATTTAGGATTAATAAGCATGTTATTTACAATTTTCCATGTCGTTTCCTCTGCCTTATGAGTTATGAGAGAAAAATTGGTCCTCTTTAGGACTACATTTTGATGGCTTTTAGACAGACTTGCTAATGTCACATTGTACCTAAAAACATGTTGCTGCACAGTGAGCATATCCTTCCCTGAGGTGCTGGGCCTTCAGTTTCTCAAAGTCAAACTGCATAATCACTGCAGTGCTTAAAATTTGTACCAAGTCTTGTAGCTTGCTTTTTCTGTCACTGATATAAATGTGGGTTTCTCATTCTCAGAGTCTTTGTAGTCAGAACACTTCTCAATGTAGTGTTACTCCCCCTCAGGAAAGAAAACCTTTCATAGTGCTCCATGGAGGTGGATTGTCCTTGACCTGAAGATCCTAGGAATTTCTCTGCTTGCTTGTGTGGGCAGCTGTAATGGCGCACACAATGCAGGTTGAGAGGCTCTGTGGAAATCAGCAGACACTACTGACTCCAATAGGAACTTGGAGTTGTGAGCTTATTTCTCTCAGGAATTCACAAAACAGACCAAGATGATTCAGGGGACCTTGGCATTTTCTGCACCTAGGAGACTTGTTAATTTTGCCTCAGTGATTATGTGATTTTAAAGATATATGGTTAACAATGAAATGACTATTTTTGTTGTATTGATTAAGGGATGACTTTCACATGTAAAACTAACTAAGTGAATCCAACTATTTATTTTCTAGGGAGAGGATGGATAAGAGGTTAAGGTTTGAATAATCTGTATTTAAGAGGGCAAATCTATAAATTGAATGACAAGAATGTTGCATGCAATCTGTATGGCAACCCCACTTATGGTTTTGTGGGAACAGTTCAGAATGATGTAGTTCAATCCGCTCCACTTTCTAATTGGATTGCAGCATACACCAACCTGAATATACATAGCATTAACTGAATCACTACCTTTATGACTATTATTATGTCACCTATGATATTATTCAATAGAATATGACTGAAAAGCTCCATCCACAGGAAAAAATAAAAAAAAAAGATAAAAAATGAGACAATTAAAAGAATCTGGAAGAATAAGAAAAGCCAGTGGGGTACTAAATAATCTACTGATATACTAATCTTTAGAATTCAGAAAATAATAATTACAAATCAAGTGCAACGGAAGATACACAGAAAGAAATCTCTGTAATTAAGATAGATTACATGGAAGTGGAAGGTTTACAGTTTAATTTCAGAAAAGTCAACGGCAGTGCTGTCACTGTCTTCAAAGACTAAAGAGCAGGATTTCTGGAAAAGAAACTCCAGTTTCTGTAAAGTGATACAAATAATCAAAACCACATGGTCACTGCAGATAACAAAGTGTGGGATAATCCACATTTTTTACCTTTAATGGAAAAAACTTTGCAGCATTTCAATAAACAGAGCCTGCTTCATTATTCCTACTACTCTTATCTAAAATTAAACTTTAAGAGATTTATGCCTGTTGGAGGAACAAACATTCTGACATTAACAATAGCTTAAGGTGGTGTAGAAAAATGTTGTAATATTGGACTTGTTATTCTATATATGTACAGTTGAGAAATGGGGTACAGAATAAATACTTAAATAAACACATCCTTCATCTGTTATTTGTAGGAATTCTAAGTATTTGTCAAAACCAAAATATTCATTTTATATTTATTTGTAAAATGACCAGTTAAATGCTTACATATTTCATAACACATGTAACAACAACAAATTGTAATGAACATTTGAAAGAAGAATGGCCAAAGGAGACAAATATGTGTGGCGGTAAGAGTTCCTTTTATCTTTTGAGCTTACACTTCTGAGGTCAATAAAGTCAATGGCATCTTGCATTATGTGGAGCCTTTCTTGATCACATCTATGGAAATGAAGGACAATGAAGTTCAGTTCTCTCCCATCTGCCAGTGGACCTTGAAGGAGTATAAACCAAAGAAATTGTCTTCTGCTGGCTGTGTTCTAATCCGCTAAGCTTATTTAAGGTTTCGGATTTCTTTTGCCTCAAAAGACAATAAATCAAAGAAAGTAGATTGTAATAGTGTTCTTTTGCACACCAAAAAAATACAACAAATGAAGAATTACCTTGTCTAACTTTATACACTTCGGCAGTCAGGTATGAAGATCAGTACTGGCTAGCATTTGCTTCCTTAGAGGCTAAAACATATGGCAAGAAGTCCATCTCCTTCACACATGACATTTAATCGCATCAGCCTGAATCTATTCAGTTCAGTCCAATTGATTCTCCTATTAAGAAAGAAAATGGTTTTCCTCAGATCTTTAATGTTTTCAGACCTAGTGGGAAACCACATAGCCATCAAACAAAGACTACTATGGCACTGAAACTATTGAATTGCTATCACAAGCCCACTGCAGTGATCTTTAAATAAGGTTGCTATTTATTACTTGTGTTCCCAGTAGGCAAAAAAATCAATTGAATCAGGATGAAGTAGACTGCTCTGTTTAGTTGGTGAAAAAAACCAAGAGTGGCTGAGGTGGATAAAGCACATCTACTTTTTAAAATTAATGCTCAACAGCTCTCTTGTAGGCAACAAAGGAAAAGGCGGTTGCCTAAGAGATTGACGGTTTTTGCAACATAGCAAGACGGACCGTGAAACTAAAAACTCCACTCATCTATGATAAACCCAGAAGGAGAAAACTAACCTCATGGCCCAGTGCTTCTGAGTGGAACTCCACTGTTTGGCTTCAGACTTTTCTTCAGAAAATAGCTGGGAAGCTTGGTCTCCCAGTAATTTTTTCAACTAACCAAAGCTAAAATTGAAACTAAATTCAGCAGTTTCTGTAGTAATTAATCATAAAGAACTGAGTCTGCACAGCAGGCTCAGGGGCATACTGAAGCCCAGAGAGGTGGCTGGCTGCCCACAGCACCTACACCAAGCTCCTCTTCTTCCTCAACCAGCCAGCTGACCTGGGAGCTGCTCTGTTGGAGTCAGCCCAGCAGGCCCTTCACTGTAAAATAAACATCAGAAAGAAATGGAGCAAATAAAAATATATCCATACTTCATGGTGGATGGATTTTGGTGGATAGATTTTTCCATAGCTTTGCAAATAAGAGCACCCACATGTGATCTTTCAGGCTGAAGGCAGATGTGTGAGCCTTTTTGCCCTACAGATCTCCCTGACATCTGCTAACTGTTGATTTGTACAGTGATGCTAGGCATCTTTCACTGACCTTTATTCTCTTAGCAGTGAACAGTGAAAGGATCTGTCATTTAAAGTTGTTTCTACTTTCAGGTGCTGGGACATGGAGGATCTGTATCAAACAGGCATGGGGGTGAGCATACTCGGATTCGATTACAAGACATTAAACCTGAATATCGATATTTCCCTTAAACTCGGGAACAGCCTAAACAACTGTTTTCCTCCTCACTTCTTAAGGTACATGGAAAAATGACAACAAAAGTATGACTCTTGAGTTTCAGTTGCCTCAATACTATTTTATTATTGATGTATACATTTTCTCACACTTTCTATTAACAATAGCAAAAGATCTACTTGATATTCTCTGTCTCAATCAGGTAGCTTTCATTTGTAAGGCTGCCCAAAAGCTATCCTGTTAAGTCAGCCTGAGAATTTACCAGTTTTTGGCAACAGAATTTTAGGGTGAAACTGCTGGGCAGTGAGAGGGGATCATAGCTGGGGAACCCCAAAATTGCTGCCTGCTGTACAGGAAACATCTGTTGTATTTCAGAGAGAAAATTCACCCATTATTTGAATACAGAAATGTATTAAATTCTGAATGCATATGCATTCACTGCACTGAAAGTTTGATTATAATGGACAGTGTTTATCCAGTGGTACTGGATAATTATTTACTATACTTCTTCAGTATACAAATCCTTATTTAGCTTTTGAAAGGCCTGTTGTCAAAAGTAAATATGAAATTAATTATTATTCATGCAGGTTTATTATTGCAGTTCTGACTGATCCTGATAATTATCAGTTATTCCTCATTATAAGTGTTCCATGCCTAAAAATTTAATTTCTCTTTAAAGACATATCCTACGCTCTACCCCTGTAAATATATTTAGTTTAATGAGCGTTTACTACCTGACCAACAGTGTGTTACAAAATACTTGCTTCTAAAATGAATGAAGAATAGTGATTTCACATCATTTGATGGTATACATTAAAACATTAACCTCTTGTAGACGTAAAGTACACCACAGAAGATACCTGTTATCTTCAGTATCTTACTGCAAAATTGAAAGTAATTGTTAATTTATTCTGCATTAATTATGATAGCCATTAATCACAGTGGTCTTGCTCAGCATTCAAATCATAGAATCATAAAATACTTAGGGTTGCAAGGACCTTAAGATCATCTAGTTCCAACCCCCCTGCCATGGGCAGGGACACCTCACACTAAACCATGTCACCCAAGGCTTCGTCCAACCTGGCCTTGAACACTGCCAGGGATGGAGCATTCATAGCCTCCCTGGGCAACCCATTCCAGTGCCTCACCACCCTAACAGGAAAGAATTTCCTCCTTATATCCAATCTAAACTTCCCCTGTTTAAGTTTTAACCCGTTACCCCTTGTCCTGTCACTACAGTCCCTAATGAAGAGTCACTCCCCAGCATCCCTATAGGCCCCCTTCAGGTACTGGAAGGCTGCTATGAGGTCTCCACGCAGCCTTCTCTTCTACAGGCTGAATAGACCCAACTTCCTCAGCCTGTCTTCATACGGGAGGTGCTCCAGTCCCCTGATCATCCTCATGGCCCTCCTTTGGACTTGTTCCAGCAGTTCCATGTCCTTTTTATGTTGAGGACACCACAACTGCACACAATACTCCAGGTGAGGTCTCACAAGAGCAGAGTAGAGGGGCAGGATCACCCTCTTTGACCTGCTGGTCACGCTCCTTCTGATGCAGCCCAGGATACGGTTGGCTTTCTGGGCTGCGAGCACACACTGAAGCCGGCCTGTGTTCATTTTCTCATCGACCAGCACCCCCAAGTCCTTCTCCACAGGGCTGCTCTGAATCTCTTCTTTGCCCAACCTGTAGCTGTGCCTGGAATTGCTCTGACCCAGGTGTAGGACTTTGCACTTGTCGTGGTTGAACTTCATAAGGTTGGTATCAGCCCACCTCACAAGTGTGTCGAGGTCCCTCTGGATGGCATCATCGCATCTTTCATCTTCTCATCTTTGTCAGAAGTAAAGATCGATGGAGCGAAGTCACTGGGTTTTCTTGTTATGGCTTTATCAACCCTCAGTTCTTCCTCTACATCTCTGTTATTAAGCTGTCCTGTCACTTCTGTAGGTTTTCTGCTTTTGAGGTACTTAATGAATTTTCTGCCATCAATTTTCATTGTTTGCAAAGTGACCTTCAAAATACTTCTATAATACTTTAGTTTGAAAAGGTCTTTAAGATAATCAAGCCCAGCTGTAAACATAACATTGCCAAGTCAACCACTAAACAGATCCCTACAGTAATGTCTCCCTTCACTGTTCTCCCTTTAACTCTGACCCACAAGCTCTCTGTTAACTGATCATCTGTCCCCAGACAGAGTTCCATACTCTCCAGCCTATCGCTAACATAAAGGGCAACTCCACCTCCCCATCTGCTGGCCCTGTCTTTTCTAAAGAGCCTGTAGCCTTCCATTCCAACACTCCAGTCACAGGAGCCATCCCACCATGTTTCTGTGATGCCTATTATATCACAGCCCCGTAGACATGCACACATCTGTAATTCCTCTTGTTTGTTCACCATATTATGGGTGTTTGTATAGAGGCACCTGAGCTGAGCTCCAAATGAAGACAGCTCATTGGCTGGAGCAGCTGAAATACTTCTATATTGCTCCGAGCTTTTATTATAGATGCTGGCAAATGACTAGGTGCATTGGAATGGAATGATGCCCCCCTCCCCAATACATCTAATTTAAACCTTTCTTGACCAGCCTGGCATGCTTCCTATCAAAACAGCTCTTCCCCTTCATTGTCAGATCAACTCCACCATCCTCCAGGAGACCTCGCCTCCCAAATAGAGTCCCATGTTCTAAATACCCAAACCCCTGACTACGGCACCACTGTTCTAACCATTTATTAACCTGGCCAATCCTCCTAGCCTTTTTTAGGTCCTCCCATTTACCCTGGAGAATTGAGCCCCTAACCACCTCTCCAGGGCTCTGAAGTCCTTCTTTATGTTTTCTGGGCTACTGCTGTCTATATCACCAACACTAGACAAAGTTTCTCAAAGCTCCATCCAAACTGGCCTTGAACACTGCCAGGGATGGGGCAGGCAAAACTTCTCTGGACAATCTGTGCCAGTGTCTCACCACCTTCACAGTAAAGAACTTCCTTGTTATGTCTATCTAAATCTACCCTCCCTCAGTTTAAAGCCATTACCCCTTACCCTGTTGAATCCTCATATAACTTCAGAAACAAAAAACCACTATGTAATATTTGAAAGAGCATAAATCACTGGCTGAAGTCTGTGTATGTGTGTTTGTGAAAATACTCCTGAAGATTATTTTCTTGCCAACCACTGACTACAATAGTGAAATAAAATTGCATATTTGACTACCTACAGCTTTCTGTATTGTCCTTTTATTAAGCTGGGAAAATAATACAGCAATATGCCCATGGATACGGGTTTAGCTATTGAACTGATATCTTCATGTCTGTTTACTTTTCAGAGTACTTTTCTCAACAACATTATTTCTGTATAAAGGCTTTAAATAAAGTCATATGTGTGAGTTTTCATGTAAAATAGATCTCCTCTTTTTCACCCTGTGCCAACCCTCCACAGTTCACACAAGAGACAGATAAAAGACCAGCAGCCAGAAGGTATAATCTGTGTGACTAGGCAAATAAATTTAAATCACAGAATGTAATATTAACAGCCTTCAGAGACAAGGAAGTTCGGCTGTTCTTTATCTTACAGTATAAGATAAAAGGTTGTAGATAAACCATTCCTAATCCCCTGAATCAATGCCCTAAAAGAAGATACAATTGTTTCTTTAAAGGATGTCAAAGGCTGTTTATAGACAATGAGACTAACTTGATTAAACTTCAGTTTCTCCAGTGAATACAAAAGATTAACATTCATTAATCATAGTTTACTAGATTTGATATACTCTCAAAATAAAATGGATGTTCTTGGGATTCAGTCTTTTAAAATAAGTAGTTGTCAGTCTTAGAAATAATGGCAAGACAAAGGAAATAATGCATTCTCTGATATCTGTGCATGACTGCAACAGATTAGAGAATAAAACTAGCTGTAATAGCAGCAATAATAATGGCAATAACAATAATAATGACAAAACCAGCAATATGATGCTTGGAGATTATAGGACAGAGCTTTTGAATAACTTTTGTGTGGGGAGTGAAGGTGATAAGATTTGCATGAAAAAGAGTTTGGGAATGAACTCTGAGGCCTTGGTGCAGGACAAGCCCTGGGGCGATGAAGGACAGGAAAGGTAAACAAAGCAAACCTTGGGAGGATGGGCCAGGATGTAGTTGTAGCGGGAATCTCAGTTGAAGGCCAGAGGATGTGGGGGGTTATGAGAGGGTCTGCAATCTTGTGATTGGACTATTTACCTGGAGAGTTTCACAGTGGCCAGTGAGATTGAACATTGTATATATGTGCTGGTTGGGAAAGTACCGAACAAGGAGATAAAAAGGGCTTGGTGGTAATAAACGAGGATTTGAGTCTCTGCATCAGCTTGAGACCATGTTGTGAAATGCCACACTTTTGTACCTTTAAAATAGAAAGAAACTTTTCTAATAAGAAAAAGACCTGTCATATCTGACAAGGTTATCAGTCCCTGTTAGTGGTTAGTAGTTGGATACCAAAGACTTTAGCAAGAAAGCATCAAAGTCAATAATTGATGATAATTAACCTCACACTATTGATATCAGCAGAGCTGGAATTCACTTCATCACATCCAGGTCTGGCCCCTACTATTTACAAATGGTGCATGGGAAGTATTCGACTAATTGTAGTTACTCATAACTGACTTCAGGGATATAGGCAGTGGCAGGCTGGAAATCCTGCTGAGTCTGAATTTCCAGGCAAAGGTGGATAAAGCTATACAGGAATCATTATGTTTTTCTTACTGAAAAGTCAGGATTACAAAGAAAAAAAAAAAAAAACCAAAACAAAACAAAAACCAAGCAAGTGTGAGACTGGAAATGCAAAACATAACATGCATTTCTTTGAAGTAAATTTGAAGACAGCTAGATGCTAAAGGATTTAGGCCATTTTGGTAAAATGGAGAGCCCAAGAAGCATGTATTACAGTATTCAGCCAGGTAAGCCTAGACACAGGTTTCCACAGTTGTCATGATCCCACAGAAAGCTTCAGTTCTGTTGAATTACCATTTGCCAGCTGAGCCAGTCACTGAAAATCTTCCATCTAGTTCTAAACCAAGCCAGTTTTTCCCCATGCTGAAGCAAGATGCTTTCTAATTCATATTTTAATCAACACTCCTGTCTTTCTAAACAAATAGGAAACAGCTGAATATATTTAAAGTCAAATCATGAAGCAGCTCAAAAGAGCAGCTGTTTGAATCACTCTACAATGAAATGTGGAAAAAAGGTATTCCTGAATAGTACTACCAGCTGACAAGACAATAAAAAGCTGTGATAAGAATATACTTATTATTCTTGCCTTGAAATAGCATTTGCATGGTGACAATTTATTTTAATAACATGTGAAGGATACACAAAAAAATGTATGTTTGGATGATTTGTCTGATTCTGAGGAAGTTACTCCCAAAAGTTATCTAATATTTTGTCTCAGATTTTTTGTTGCTATTTCCTGCTGGTCTTATCTGGTATACATGTTGTCAGAAGCTCTGTAGAACTAAATATATATATTTATATATATATATATATATAAAAATCCTGAAGGTATTGACAGATTCCTTCTTTCCATTTCCCTCCCCTTCAACTGAAGGCTGAAGAATTATAATAAATCCACTTCTTTACCTTTTCCACCTTGAGACCATCTACATTGTAAAAAAATGGAAGTTAGACCTGATCAGTCTAGAAATATTGCTTTTCAGCTCATTTCACTCTCATTCAATAATCATCAGTAGTAAACAGCAGAGGGCTATTAATGACCTTTAATTTGCTTAAGAAACTTAAAGTCATTTTGTTCCCCCTGAGAATAGATAAATGAGGAAATGCAAGGAGCGCACATGTTTGACTAGTCACAGAATAGTCATTAGATTTATTCATCAGTATCTAGCAAATTCCTTACTTGACTCATAAATTTGGAGATTTCAAAACAGGCAATATAAGAACAGTGAAAAGTTCAGGGAAATGGGGTCTTCTGGCTCACAAGTGGGAAGCAAGTTATCACCATTCTGTGGCTGGCTTTCACGGTGACTGAAATGAGCTGCTGAATGTCCCTGGACCTCACATGAGAAATGTGAGGGACTCAGATCTAGATCTAGAAAAGGATGCATATGAAAGGAGGAGGACAATTGCTTCACATAAATAGCTGGAATATGAAAAACGATGATAAAAGGAAGTATAGTAAAACAAAGAATTAAAAGGAATTAAAATGTAGGGAAAATCATAAGAAATGTGCTATCTATTGTGATACATGCAACAGCCTCATAAGATGAATGATAAAGCCCCTATTCTTTGAAAAATAAGATTAGAAATAGAAGTACAGTAAATAACCAAGCACTTGTAAATGCACTTGCAAACATTCACTAAAACCAATGCAGTGTAAATTAAGGACAACTCCTCAGCAGTCAGCAGTTACATAAGTGTAAATCAGCACAAGTGAGGTCAGAGCAGGGTGTAGGAATGTTAATGTATTTGAACTGGAATGTTAATGTACCTGAACAGTAATGCCAGGTACAACTTTACAATGCAGTGCTCAGAATTAATATTCAGTACTGTTCCCTCTAATAGACTGGTACTGTGGAAAATCCGAGGAGCACAAAAGAGGAAATCTCATCCCTCTGCCAAAGGCACAATCAGCAAAACAAAAGGCTGATAAACAGCTGGTTTTCACCCTGAAATAACAGCAACAGAAGGAGAAATATAGAAATTGGAAGGCTGTGAATCAAGATGTTTCACTTCCCCTTCAATTCTCAAGTGCCCCAAGGAGAAAACAGCACCTGAGTTTTGCATATACTTCCCTGACATGGACTTATTTTTACTCTTCCAAAGCTCTTCAGTACTCCTTTGCATTTCACAAGTGAATGTGACAAGTGTCATGTATGTCACAAGAAATCAGCCATTCCAAAAAGAATAACCGTTTTCTGCCATGTCAAAGGAAAATCTCAACTGAAGCCACACAGCCAGCCACCCACCCCCCACTCCAAAACCAGCAGCAAAGTACTGAGAGAAAAGCAATTCAAAAGCACAAAAAAGCAAGAGAATGAGAAAGAAAGGGGGTTTGCCTGAGTGATTTAGGATGGGGATGTGCTGAGTGCCAGGCTATTGTAAAATGAAGTCAGATTGCAGTGGATTTGGCTGGTCTTCTTGTTCGATTTTTTGGGCTGCAAGCCTGCTGGGGGGAATACTACAAACGATAATGGTACTACAAATGAAGTGTTCATTTCACAGCATCTTAGCTTTTGACATTTCACAGTTCTGCACAAAGATACCATTCTAAAGAAATTTGTATTGTGCCACTACCTTACCAAATGGTAAGACTGTAAAAAGCCTGAGAGGTAAAACATAAAAAAAGAAACACAAAAAAGAAGTGAGCTACATTACTATTTCTTTAAAAATACTGCTAAAGTGATTGTGAATATTTGCTGAGTCCTCTTTTTGGCTGGATCTACTTACTGATAAAGCAGCAAGAAGTCCGAGATTATAAAAAGCAAACACTGAAGGGTTAAAATATCCTCAAGCCTGCCATACATTGAAACCTACCTTTGACCCTTTTGCTAACATGACACAGACTATTTCTCTAGCCAGCAGGACCTCAGGGGTCTTGAAATTAAATCAGGTCCCTGCCTCAAGGTATTTAAATTAAGTAGCTCTCTTATTTGGGCCAAGTCATCCTCCCATTTGACTGGGCTGGGGAGGGAGGACTGGCTTTTCTGTCACAACTCCAGACAAGCAGTTCCTTTCAGAGGCCAGCAAAGTCCCTTCCAGCAGAGAAAGAAGCAAAACATTTTTCCCTAAACCATCATCATCTTCTTAATATCTACTCCTTAATGAATCCCAGCTGAATGGGTTATTTAGCAGATGAAGACTATTTCTTTTGGGCTGAAGGAGCTTGACCTCTCTTGTTGCAGAGGACATTAATCTCCTTCCATAGGTACATGTGAGGCACAGGGCTACTCTGCCCACTTGCTGCTGTGTGCATCCCCAGTTGAGAGTAGCGATTGCCATGCTCACACACTGCTTTGTGGAGAAGGTGCCAGCAAGTCTCTGAGCTCCATTCTAAAAAGGGACTCAAAAGGAGGGTACCAACCATTGCAAGTCGCCACCTTGATAATTCTGGTGATTGGCTGTGGGGTGGCATTTCCCAGCCTGGGATGCCTCTACTGGTTCGTCATTTTGGCGTTCTACATATGTTTGTCTGGAATACCAAATCTGTACTTTTCTGTAGTATTTGTTCTTCCCATAAGTAAAAGTCCCACTTCTGTCTGGTTTGGGTTTTTTTGTTTTCCTGGGCACTGTACCCTCACACGCAGCTCTCACTAGAGGGCAATCCTGATTATCCTCCTGCCGCTGGAAAGGTGTTTTCAGAGCAACTAATGAATTGGCTCATTCCTAATGGCTACTAATTATACCTACATTTAGTCAATAAACCACATTAACTTCTAAAGTTTCAGAACTACATTTAACAAAAGCAACACAATAGCGGTACATTATCACCTGGAAAAAAAGACAAAATGAGGCATAAAGATAGCAGTGGAGGAAGTGGTAGCCTCCTTCATTTAAGAAACCCAGAGCTTTCCTTGTGGAAGGGCAGGATAAATGGTCAGGTAAAGAAGCAATACAAAACAATGCAGAAATGATCAACAGAGTTTGGGATTTTCTTAATAAGGTGCTTGAAGCAGACAGGGCAGAGATAAGCTCTTCAGAAGATACAAGGGAAGTGAGTAGATGAGGGAGAGACAAAACGTGGCACCATAACAAGGGAATTCTAATATTTTTTTAGGATTTGAAAAACCGGATTAGAGGATTTTTTTATTTTTTCTGGTTCCACATGCCAGACAAATGTCCTGCTGGAGAGGAATTGGTGCACAGATCCTTTGACAGTTATAGAGAGTTAATTGATCCTGATCTGACAGCCTTTACAGGGAGGGTGCACCTTGGGAAAACAGAAACAAAAGTTCATTTTCTGTCTAAAATAAGAACATTAATAGTCCTGTGCCATTTAGTATGATTTGTTCTTTTGATCTGTGTGTGGCTTTGACTGTCTTGTGCTAATTTACTTAAGTGTTTGCAAGAAGGGGCCAGGGGTAAAGGGCTTTCATTAGAGCTACAGAACTGCTGAGTTGTTTCACAGTAATTCTATTTGGAATTAATTTATTAAAGTACAGACAAGGTGGGGTTGAGGAGTGAATGGATAGGATGAATAGTTGAATAGAAATGTGTGTATTGATGACTGGACTTGCTAAAAGTAAATTCAGGAATAATCCTGAACAAAGTTGACCTAGTGCAATGTTGCATGGGTTATTGTTTGGCCCTTCATGCTGTCCACGGCACACTTGTTCCTGATGTAGACCAAACCAGGCAAAAACACATGGGTACATGAAAGCACATATGCAGTAAAGCCACAGTGAAAACTTTACCTGTATTTTTATCTCAGTGTGTCCCAGGACTCCCAAAGGAATGATCTATTAGAGACAATTTTTCATTCCCCAGGACTATTTTCTAGCTTTCTTGCAGAGACTGGCAGAGATGACAGTAGTGAAGCTGGTTACAAAGATGCACTTATGCAGTGAGCAGAAATTGTACCGAAATGATCAACAGGCTTTTCACTTGAGCAGCAGTCTCTCAGGAACAGATTTCAGTCACTGTTAACCTAAGATGTGTTTAAATCATTGACATGGAGATAAAAGGCTTCATATCTTGTTACCAATTCTCCAAGCCATCTGCTCCTCGGTTTTATTGAATAAAGGAGAACTGACTGGATATGAGTTGTGGTGCTGGTTGGTTTTGGTTTTCTTCTTTTTTGTGTGTGTGTTTTGTTTGTTTTCTATTCAAAGGGGAAAAATGAAGATGATGAAATGTTAAAAGTTTGTCAACAGCTTCTCTGTGCAGACTGGTTGTGATGTCCACCCATGCTTTTCCATGTTATTCCTTGTACCAGGAAGTTCTGTGTGGTCATTTCTGGCTGGGGTTACTCTACCTAGTAAAAGAAACAGAGATGAGAGGCCTCAAATATGAAATCTGCAGAAAAAGACCCTATTGTATAAAATATAGAGTTATACGATAACATGGTGAATATATTAATGAATGCCAGTATTTTAAATCAAATAATAACTGAAAAATGCAAAAGAATGGATAAGAAGAAATTTTGTTAATTTTTTCACAAAATAATATAATATAAAATAAGTTATAAAATATTTTTTCAAAATATATTCTTCTTTAAATGGTAACCTGGCTTGATCAAAAAGTCTTAACATGTATTAGCAGTAAAAACTTGAAGTACTGATTCATTACAGCTGGATAAATAAGTGTTCTGGGTTATTTTTCTCTTATGGCAAATGAAATTATTTTATTGTCTAATTATTAGTAAAGTAAATTGAAATTAATTTTCCCATGCATTAACTTGAAAAAAAATGGAAGTTCCGTAAATATTTCAGCTTATACCTTCTAAAAACACTTGGTTTATTTTGGTAAAACTTAAAAATATAATTATCTCAATAAAAGATGAAGTCAATGTTAATGAATTACTAAATTAAATAAATGAAACCACTAACTGAACAGTTAATAACTTCTCTTAAAACATTTGCCCAGCTATAGATAAGAAATATAATTTCTTCCAGATTATTTAGAAAATAACAGTTTGTACTTCACATATATAACTTATTTTTGTGGATTCCAAGATTACAAGGCCCCTTATTTCCTTCAGGAACAGCACCCATTAATCTTGTATGCCATTAGCTCTCTCTTGAAGACTTTGAAGTACATTTTCCACATCTGGCTGTATGGAAGGTCAGGATGTTCCCAGCTTTATTTAACTACAACCAGATTCAGATCAGTGTTTTCCAAACCATTTAATTTTTTATGTTGTCTGTCATTTTGCATCACTCCCAAGACAATATTAAAACAGTAATTTCTGTTCTGTTGATGATTTGATTTAGGTATTAAATTAAAATACAACAATAACACCATTCATTTCCGTATTCTTCCTCGCAGTAACCTCAGACTACTTGCATATTTCAGTCAATCCTGATATGTGTATTAAGTGGAAATCTCTTCAAATTTTAACATACAGATATAGCACATTAACAAACTTCATGATTAACGGCAATATTTGCCTCAAATACCTTTTAATTAGATTGAAGATAAAAATACATTAACTATGGATAAATTGGCAGTAATTTATGACAGGTATAAATTTCACAGTAGAGGTTGAAGACAGGGTACAGAAGTGTTGGGTCCATATTAGCCTTTGCCAATGAGCACGCAGTTCAGCCCTAAACCCTCATCCATTACATCCTACCTTTAAATGGGGAATATCTCGCTAACTAAAATCATAATGCCATTGGAATCAGTGGAAAAAATCCCAACATTTCATCTGCAATGGCTTTTCACCTCTGTTCTTATATAATACTCTGTAGCAAGCAGGTTTTATATTTGGCTATATTAAAATTCATATATGAGGTACTAATGAAATCTAAATGCCAGATTGTGAAAAGTGGCTCACGTTGTTTCTTTGGTTCCTATTTGATTTTCTTCTCCACGTTTTTCCACCTCTTTTCTTTCTCTTCCTCTACCTTACTAAAATACATAGATACTGTCTATAATTTTGGGAAACTCGGGATATTCATCACTTCCCATACAAAACCATCACAGACACTTCAAGTCTTGCAGGAAGGTTATATGGACATTTACAATCGGTCATTTATTTGTTCCAGCTCTTTTACATAGTTCTTTAAAAATGTGCTCTTTCATTTCACACTTCACTTCTCTGACTGTTTAGATGGATTGTATTACTAAAGCAAGTTTGTCTTGCCAACATCTCCAATATCTGCAGCAGTTATCCCTAATGACTTTACATGACTTACAGTTTCTCTCAGATTTCTTTTTCCATGTGCTAATAAATCTTTCCTCACAACTCAAGGCTTCTGACATCTTTTCCAAATGTAATATTTTATCCTGAAGTTTTGGTTTGCTCTATTTCTCTCCTTTATATCTTTATATTTCACTTATTCACAAATTAATTTCATGTAAGCTGTTATTGTAAATATCCATAGCTTTAACATGCTACCTTTGCATCCCATTGTCTGACAAAATATTTTATAGCTTGCCCAGCCCATATGCAAATTATTTGCAGGAGTTATTTCATTCATTCATTGCAGAAAAGTGGGGTGAAATAAAGAAGTCTTTAACAGCACATTTCAGCATTATGCAATGATTTAAGACAAGAAATGGCAATGTCATATCAATTTAGTCCATGGAGGAATGTGGAAAGGCAAAATGCTGTTAACCTAGTTAGAGTTTTGGGTAGAGACTTACATGCATTATAATATTTTCTCATAGGGTTATAAAATAGCTGTGACTCATAATTCTTCCCAAACTACATAAGATCTTGTCCTTCCAAACTTACTGCACAAACTGTATGCTAATAATCTTTACTGAAGATTCTAGATTGCATTATGCATAAAGATAATAAAATATAGCAGAATTAAAGTATCAGTACTGTTCTGTCATGCAGAAAAAGATATTTTTAACAAATTCATCACCAGTGCCTAGTATTAAGTGAGGCAACTTTGGCAGGGACATCCTTAGCCTCTTAGCAGAATGGGAAGAGGCTGAATCTCTGAAAAAAAATCCCCATACATCGGAAATTGACTTGTACATTCTGGAAAATTTGTTCAGTGTAGAGAGCAGTGAAGATCAGTGCACATACAACACTCAGAGGAGATTAGAAACAGCTCTGGGAAAAGTCATGGCTCTTGGACACGGTGACTGAGCTGCAGGTCTTGTAGGAAACCCTCCTGAACCCACACTAACAAGCCTTTGTTCATGGGCAGTGGACACTGGCTGGAGTGGCACCCAAGGTCTACTGCCTGTCCCGTGGCCATGCTCATTCATTTAGCCACGTGTCTACTATGTAACTGAAACTTCCCCTGCCAAATCTAACTCATGACCTATCTATCTTTAAAGCATATCTTTAGTACCAGGGTCACCACGCTACCTATCGGAGCACTTCCAGCAGCTTTGACACATCCATCCTGACTGTTGGCACAGTCTCAACTGAAGCTTACTGGGATGACAGACAAAAGCAGCCCATTTGTGTTTGGGAAACGCTGCACTTCAGTGCATGAAAATGAAAGGCCTTGGTCTCCCATTTGTAACAAATCTGTTGGCAGATCATTCACATAGGAGCTCGGAGCTGCACCGTGGCGGAAGAAATGATATCTTGCAGTTTTAAGCATTAACTTTTCCATGAATGAAGCTGTACAAAACATTGTACTTAAACCTACTAGAACACAGTTTGGACTTTTTTATGTTCATTAAACTCTGATTGTATTACTGAAACGCCTAGAACTTGGCTGAACTGGAAAGCCAGTGAACCTCCTTCAACAGGAGACACACCAGAAGGAGGTGGTGGACAGCTGCTGTGTTCCTGTGCAGCTTCCCTAGAGGCTACAAGGATTCTGCTTGTTCCTTGTTATTTAAGATATATTAAGCTACAAAGGAAAAAATCATCCCTCAAAATATACAGGCTCCCAAAGCTTCAGAAGTGTGTGCAAGCACATTTTTCACATGCTTTTCCATTTATCGCATGTCCATGTCTGTCTACATCATGTGCCCAGTAACCCCTCTCCCTCAAAATGCACTGTACACAGCTGTCTCCCTCAGCAGTTTCAGACAGCTGCCATTCCTTTAAATCAACCTGCCAGAGAAATATTTCCTCTCTCCAAATGTAAGCTTCCTCCCTCCCCACTAAATCATCCTGGCTTAACGCCCAGAATGGGCAATGTTCAGTTCTGGACCAGTGACAATTTTTCTTTGCAGATGAAAATGTGTCTCTGTTTAGGATTTTCTTTCCCCACCACAGAAAGTTAGGAACTAGAGTTTTATGTGCTTTTAGAAGTAATTTCTGCTTCCCAATATTCCCAAGTCCTAGAGAGTCTCTGCATATTAGATTTCAAAATTTTGCCAGTTTTCTGAACAGAACAGTGAACAATTTTGTAAGTTGGTTTGTATTTGTTCAGTTTAATTTGCCTCTCTTTCTGTGGCATGTGTTGTCAGGGAGAGGAAATGAGAATGAATAACAGCAGAGCAAGAGGAATATGGAAACCCTCTGAGACATAGTTTCAGTAAGATGAGAGGAGAGGGTTATCATGAAGTTTGTGACTATGAAGTCTTGAAGTCTTTCCTGTGGTTCAAGATAAGAAAACCCTAATTGGTCAGTGATTCTCTTAGCCATTTCATTGACAATCACATCTTAAAATCATACCCTTGATATGACGGATATCCTTATTCTGGGAATTACCACTTGATACGTTTGAAAACCCCCCAGATTTTACTGCCATGGTAATACTTCTAATTATGGTCTGCTTTGAAGATGTGTCCAGCATACTCTCTTCACTTTCCTGGAAAACGGTTTATAAACTGACCTTTTGCCACTGCTTTCTCTGGACTGCTCTTAGGTGTTGGCTCCCTCTCAGCGCCGCAGTTTCAATCAAACATGGAGCCTATTATAGTTAAGTCACCTTCTGGCCAGAGCATGTCAGAGAAAACCCCTATCTATAATCCTCTCAATGAACATAACAACAACACCGTGACAGATTCAATGACATCTCCTTCTTATCATTCTTCCCACAAGTTTCAGAAGGACTGGTCTTCACCTAGAAAACTGGGTAACTGCCTAGAAGAGACACTATGTGTCTGAGGAATTTATTGATAAAAGGTCACCCCAAAAGACTCCTAGGCATCGCTGCTTCCTCTGTTCACCCATTCAAAGGCAGCAAAGTCTCTCAGCCTGCCAAATGCGCATGAGTCTAGGCTTGCTCATATGACTGGTAAATTCTCTCTCTGGGAAAAGTCCTTCTGCCATCTAGGAGCGACTTGCACAGGCTGCAACACATGCTTACAATAATTAAGTGATTCATGTGGGCACTGCAAATAACATTGGCAAGCAAATGTCTTTACTCCATTTTCTTCTTGGTGTTTTTCATGATAGCACACAAATAGCACTCACAACCCTTACCTTCCTCTAGGCCTTTGATTTAATTAAAGTCTATACAAAAACATTATATTAAGCAGTTTCAAAACTTAATGCTAAGACGCAGGACTGCCTGCTGGTGATAGCGTTGTCTTTTGATGATGCTTTTGTATGGGTATTTACAAAATTAGACTAAATCAACTACAGATTGCCAAAAGAAACATTAAAAGAATAACACTGCAATGCACTTTTGCAACCTAAGCTTATTTGAGTTAATCAATTTGCATTTATGTAACAAACAATTTAGAGGCTCTATACTGTAATTTTGTCAGCAGCAAAAGTCTTGGATTTTTAACCTACAATGAGAAAAGTCATCTGGACAATGTAATGTTAATTTCCAAAGTACAGAAGTGAATGCAATGTAAACAAATCTGATTTAAAAGTCTTGTAATATCCTCTCCAAATTAATATCTGTTATAAAATAAACCATGGCAACAGTGTTTATGTGTCCTTTCTTACAAGCAATAGAGATCACTCTGGTGAATAAGATGCTAGAAACCGAGCAAGGCAGCACTGGTAGGTTTTCCACATCTCTTGTATTAAAATTGAAATCTTCATTTTGCACCTCCCATGCAGGTCATATTTTCTCAACAAAAGCCAAGTTGCTTCATTTGGTTGTTTTGTACTGGTGAATTTCACTTGCTACTTCTAGCTATTAAGAACATCTACTCCCAGATCATGTAATATCAAAAAAAAAAAAAAAAAAAAAAAGCAAGCTGTTTTAATAAAAATTGTCGGTTTGGAATGGAAGTGTGCAGTATGAGGCTTTGAATAATGACGAGAAGAAGAAAGATGAGTTCTCAGACTCTGTCTCTGTGCTCTTTTCAGCATTGGGCTGCAAAATTGATTCTTATGAGTTAAAAGCATACATGAATGTACTTGAGAAAGCTGGACTGGTGAAGAACAGATGAAAGGTTATTTCACATTTCTGAGTCACTGAACTTTTACTGCAGGCTATATAATTTATTTTGATCTAAACTTTATCTCAACACACTAATCTAGAATATGAGTTTTTATAACCAAGGTAACATTCATTTCCGCTCAAGGGAAAGCAACATGCAAGTCAGTAGATAAACCCTAGTTTCATTGAAGTCTTCAGTAAAACCTGAATTGATTTTCATGGCACTGTGTTTCACTTTTCACAGTATCACAGAATCACAGAGTGGTTGAGGTTGGAAGAGACCACTGAAGGTCATCTAGTCCAACCTCCCTGCTCAAGTAAGGTCCCCTAGAGCACATTATTCAGGATTATATCCAGACTGCTCTTGAATATCTCCAGGGAAGAAGACTCCACAATCTCTCTAGGCAATTTATTCCAGTGCTCAGTCATTCTCACAGTAAAGAAGTTCCTCATGTTCACGTGGAAATTTCTGTGTTTCAGTTTATGCTCACTGCTTCTTGTTCCATTGCCTGTCACCACTGAAAGAAATCTGCCCCCATCCTCTAGATGTCCTGCTTTCAGGTACTCATATATTCATCAGATCCCCCCTGAGCCTTCTCCAGGTTGAACAGACCTGGCTCCCTCAGCCTTTCCTCATATCAGAGGTGCTCCAGACCCTTAATCTGTCTAGTAGCCCTTTGCGGGACTTGCTTCAGGACCTACATGTCCCTCTCGTACTGGGGATCCCAGAACCGGGCACAGTACTCCAGGTGAGGCCTCACCAGGGCTGAGCAGGGGGAGGATTACCTCCCCTGACCTGTTGTCAATGTTCTTCCTAATGCAGCCCAGGATACCATTGGTCTTTCTGGACAGAGGGGCACATTGCTGGCTCATGGATACCTTGTCATCCATCAGTCCTTCTATTTTCCAGCTATTTCCCAGCAGGTCAGCTCCCAGCCCGCAGTGGTACATGGGGCTATCCCTTCCCAAGTGCAGGACCCCGCACTTCATTGTTGCATTTCTAAAGGTTCCTCTCTGTCCATCTCTCCAGCCTGCCTCGATCCTTCTGAATGACAGCACAGCACTGTGGGCTATCAGACACTCTTCCCAGTTTTGTATTGTCAGCAAACTTGCTGAAGATAAACTCTACCCCTTCGCCCAAGCTACTTTTGTGTGGCTTTGCCAAAAACATAGAAAAAGAGAGAAGGAGAGAGAGAAAAGGGAGTGGCTATTTTATTGAAGAAATTAAATTAAATTTCTTTCACCCTATTCTATTTTGGAGGAAGAAGGAACACGGAAGCAATAAAGACGAAACATTTGTCTTCTACCACCCAGCAAAACTGTTCTTTGAACCAGCACTATTAAAGAGAGATAAGAGATTAGAGAAAGAAATTGAATATAGATCAGAGGCAATTGTGCAGATGTCATATTCATTGAAATGGTCACTGAAGAGCAACTGGCGCACAGCACCATGTCCTTCAAGAGGTGGACATCAATATATGAAGCCACTGCCAAAGCAGCAGCAGGGAAGCAAGCTCAACCAAAGAGCCTATGTTGACAAGCAGTGTCTAAGTAATTTTCCCCTCTTTATCTGACTATGGCTGCTGGGAAATTGTTAGTTTTTTCTGAGAGCTAAAAAAAATAATCCGTATCATATAGCGTTCTGCCTTGAACATAATGATGTTACAGGATCTGCCTTCATCCTTTCATCTGTGAACGAGTTAATGCATGAAGAGCATCTTCTCCCAGGAAAGTATAAAGGCCACCACTAAACCGTATGTACAGTATTTTATTCCCAGAAAACCTTCAAGGTATTATGTAACACCATCCTGCAAAAGAAGCCGCACTATGCTTTTGTGTAAAACACTGTCATGACTGTTTCTTGATGTTTAGGCTGCATTCGGCACTTGTTCATGCTTCTAGTTCCAAGGGCTAAACACTTTTAAAATTTGTGTTTGCTTTTTTTTTACTGCTTTCTGTAGCATGATCCAGATTTGTTTTGCAGTCACCTACCCCTAAGTTTACCCGGAGAAAGTTAAGGGATAATACCTTATACATGCCTTATGAACAGAGTAGAAAGGATGATGCAACCCTATTCTAATGAGGCAGTGAGATAGAAGAAGCTAAGCCTCTTATGATTTTCTTGAATCAACATTAACTTGATGTACTATTATTGTTATGTAATGTTACATTACATTATGTTTTTATGTTATTCATTCATTATTAATAAATATCAGAATTAGAACTATCATAAAAGAATGCTAATGCAAATCTAAGATGTTGTTAAATTTTTTGGGTGCCTTTGCTTCTCAGCCATAGAAAGAAATGTAGATATATAGAAGTTATAGTTCAAATGCAAAACTAAAGTAACATGCCTCATAACATACCTGAAACATTTCTGTGCTTTAATATATGCTGTAAATTTTGCTCGAGTCAGAAATGGCTATTTCCTCAGGTACCCACCATTTTGTATTTCATATTTACTAGGAAAAGCACATACAGAAAAAGCCAGCTTTTAAAAACATTCCAGGAAGGCCATGGTCTTGGGGTCCCAGCCTGTGTTCTCTGTATTAGATAAAAGCTGGATAGGGGAGAGGCATCTCACAAGCAAAACAAATGGTTAGGGTTTTCCATAAAGATTTGCTCTCATGAGACTGCAGGCATAGGAAGCTGCACATACAGTCTGGTTGACCAGGAGGTCTAACAAGAATACAAGAAGACTGAAGTATAGTGTAGCAAAGATGGCCTTGATCATGGGAACAAACTGCTCCACAGATGATGAAGTGCCAAGATCAAACTCGAATTTCAGCCTCTAACACCCGTGTGACATCATGAGCCTTAAGTACATATGGTCAGGCGAGTCCAAGGTATGTATGTATCCCTCCTCTCATACAAAAGAATTTGTTAGAACCAATTCTAAATATCATGTGAGTATGAACATTTCAACACACCTATTATCTGATTAATATTCTCAACAATTAGGGGGAAAGAAAACAAAATCATATACACTGTTTTTGTCTGACTGAAAGAAGATTTTTCAGGTGAAGTCTGAGATTTTGGAATTCTGACTAAGATCAGAGGATTCTTAGATCTTAAAACTAATGTCCCAAAAGATTTTTCAACCCACAGTTTCACATTAGGGAGTTTTGCTGCATTAAAATTGCTGT
The DNA here is from genome assembly GCF_037157495.1 of Lathamus discolor. Taxonomy (NCBI): domain Eukaryota; kingdom Metazoa; phylum Chordata; class Aves; order Psittaciformes; family Psittacidae; genus Lathamus; species Lathamus discolor. Next base: position 49,196,270 of record NC_088884.1, read on the forward strand.
ATAAAGTATGCCAAAGGCATAGACAAAGTTGGAAAATAAAACAGTTGCCCAAACTTTGCTTTTTTTGCCTAAATTAAACACCTCCAGCACTCAAGATTCAAGTGAAAATTAAGGACATAATAGCCCCAAGTCATAGATTCCAATTGACATTCTGTGGCAAGAGCGAGACATCAACCTTCATAGTGGCTATATTGCTACTTTTACATTCACCCTATCAGGAAAAGTTATGCTTTTTATATTAATTGTTTTTTTGTTTGTTTGACCCAAGGAGCTCCCTATGTTCCAGGGCTTCTTTTGTTGCTTTTTTTGAAGAGAAGCTGATTATGTCTCAGGCAGCTTAGGAGCAATCACAGCTATTCACAAACAGTAAACACACAGTCCTGATTTTCTGAATGCAACAAGAATCAAACAATAGCACAGAGCTGACTGCTTCAGTGCCTGTTTAGCCATGGGATATGTTTCTGCTCTTTCTCTGTGCTTTATTCTTCATTTATAGGTAGCACTTCTTACCTATGCAGGGTTCTAACTAAAATTATGCTCGTTCAAGCCCTGATCCCACCTAGTTTAATCTCTAGTGTTTCCTCACATCTCATTTTGGTTGTGACAGTGATGTATGCTTGCATTTTCATCATGAGACTGTTCTCGTCTTGGCAGCCTATTATCTGTTATGGGCAGTTTAGTTGGAAGACAGGTTTTACTTGTCAGTCTCAGGGTACCTACTAGTCCATCTCCAAATTGCATGTTTCTGTAGCACCTGGCACGGAACTGTAGGTATAACAGGGGCCTTTGGAGCCTAACATAATATAGCATTAAATTATGAATAGTTATAATGTGTGTGATATATCTGGGTTTGCAGCAGTGCAGGCTGTGAGCCCCACACACAACTTGGAATGTTTCATGTTCACAAGGATGGGTGCAGTCTGTGATTCCACCTGTGTTTCAGCTCCAGACTGTACTGGGGGCTGAAATCAGTCTAACTGAGAGGGAGAGGCAAAAGCACCCTATTGTGAATGGTCCAGACTCTCCAGGCGTCTGTGGCATAGACCGTCTCAGGAGAGGGTACTTCAAAGACCTAAAAGGGTACCGTGGGCTTTTGGTACTGCGGCCTTGGTGACAGAGAAAATTAAGCAGCTGTCCACCTTGCCTGGTCTCTCAGAGGATTCTTCTGTTGTGGGGTTGCTGAATGTCGAAGAACAACGAGTGCCAATCGTGACCACAACAGTGCACCGGCGGCGATATCACACCAACCAAGACTCCCTGATTCCCATCCATAAGCTGATTCATAGACTGGAGAGTCAGGGATTGATCAGCAGGACCTGCTCACTCCTTAATAGCCCCATGTGGCCAGTGCAAAAGTCTAACAGAGAGTGGAGACTAACAGTAGACTATCGTGGACTGAATGAAGTCACACCACCGTTGAGTGCTGCCGTACCAGACATGCTAGAACTTCAGTATGAATTAGAGTCAAAGGCAGCCAAGTGGTATGCCACGGTTGATATTGCCAATGCATTTTTCTCAATTCCTTTGGCAGCAGAGTGCAGGCCACAGTTTGCTTTTACTTGGAGGGGCATCCAGTACACTTGAAACTGACTGCCTCAGGTGTGGAAACACAGCCCTACCATCTGCCATGGACTGATCCAGAATGCACTGGAAGAGGGACAAGCTCTAGAACACTTGTAATACACTGATGACATGATTGAGAAGAAGTTCTTGAGAAAGGGAGGAAAATAATCCAAATCCTGCTGCAGGCCAGTTTTGCCATAAAACAGAATAAGTTCAAGGGATCTGCACAGGAGATTCAATTTTTGGGACCTGCATCCACATGGAGATGAATCAGCATGAACCCTCTGCTTATACCAGCAGGGCCTATTTGCCTGGACTCCGCATCCCAACAGAATGGCTTCAGAGCATCTATACCAGCATCTGGCCAGGTTTGCAGTGCTGATTCATCCAAACATGCAACCACTTTCACCCAGCTGAGTAGTGAGATAACCCAGCACATACCTAACAGTGATACACTTGTGGCTTTTCATGACATAGAGTCCCAAGGAACAGGCCAGCCTCAGAAACAGCAGGAGAACATCAAATCTGTTTTTATATCAGCAAAGAAGACAACCATGAAACTCCAACCCCTTCTGAAAAGTCAGTCTGATTGTTTGCTTTTTGGGGGTGGAAAGTTTTGCTTTCTGTAATCTTTGGCAGCAAGGAAAGAGAACAAGGCAGGGGCAAAAGGAAGCAAGTTTCTTCAGCTGCAATTTGTGACTCAATGAAAACTGATTTGTCTTGGTTTGCTGACAGCTGCTGCCTGCTGGCAGTTGTGGGCTTACACAGGTTTGATTTCTATGCTTCACTTTTTTTGCAAAGTAAATATAGATAAATTGGAGAGGTTGACATGATCAAACTCAACATGTGCTTTTCTCCTGTTGGGATACTGAATTGTCTTTGTCTTTGGAATGGGGGAAGAAGGAACTGAACATTGTAGATGAAGAACAGTGAGGAGGAACAGGGTTGTTTGCTTCAAGATTTAGGAAGGATAAAAACCTAAAGAGACTTCCATCTCCCTGTCATGCATGAGGGTTACTGCTGACAAATTAGAGTAGAAGGAAGCACACTAATTATAGCATTAAACCTATAATTTCATTTATCTTTTTAGTCAATGTAACAAAACCAAAAAGACATGGAGAAAAATGAAGTATGATAACTAGGAATATGGAATGTTATTATTGCACTTAGAAAGTATTGGGTTGATTCCTCTAATTCTCTGAACTCTGTTTGCTCTCTTTTAGCACATGATCATCTATTATGTATTGCATTTTGAGTATAGAGCGGCTGGATGCTGTCCCTCAGGATTCCTCCCTGCACATTGGGAAGCTCTGCAATTGTAAAGCCTCCTACAATCAATGCGTCATTGGTTGGCCTAAGTTCAGACATGGGGTGAAAAAGACAAGAAGGTGAGGAAGCGCATGATGGACCCAGGTTTTTCGGTGAGCAGTTTCCCAGGGGAATCCTGTTGCTGAGGGAGGGAGTCTGGTGAGGCAGGAACCAGTGCTGATCTGTGCATCTGCAGCCAGACGGTGGATATCATAGGAGCAAACTGAAACACATGCTTGGAAAATTCTTTGGAAATTCGCCATATTCAGGGAATAAAAGGTGATTCATAGCTGGAATTTCATATGTGGGAAAGAAGTCCACCAGTCTACTCTTGGGTTAGGTTTGTCTTCTCAGCAGGGTTTATCACACTAAAAGAGTACAGCTTTCCCACAGAAAATGAACACTGCAATATACTGCAGTGGTTATATGTTTATTATATTTCTATAATTATTTTTATATTATTATGTTTTTATTTTAGGTGCTGATCAGCATTATTATCCACATCCTTGAAATTGATAATAAAACTGGTAATTCTAAGCAGGTATAGATTACAGTACTGTTGTGCATCACAAGCATTTTCATTCCCTTACTGAAGCAGTATTAGAATCATGTCTTCTAATCCACTGAACTTGGAGTTGCTTTCCCACACTTAAAGGGTTATCTGTACATGTTCTCTTGGGCTACTTTTTGGTCTTTGTCTTTCTTTGCCTATTTTGACTATTTTTCCCTGCAGCTTAACTTTAAAATTTTCAACCTTTTAGGCAGGCTATATTTTGTTTTATATTTATTTATTCCCTGAAAAAAAAAAAATAAAAAGAAGTTACTGATTTCTGAAAGAAAAAAAAAAAAAAAAGACCCATAGAAACATGCAAAGAAATATAAGGATTTACATTACTGGAATGTAACTTACACATTAGGCATGTAGCAGATTTGATTCCCCAAGGAATGCACAGGGTGTAACTACGAAGTTATTTTTAAGTACTGTCGACTCTGAATATGAAAAGTCAATAAATCTGATGATGTTAGAGTCAAAGATTATCTTTAAAATTTCTGCCCTTCCAGCTGAAGGTAACAAAAGGCTTTAATTTCTCTCTTTCTGAAAGGATATCTAAATGCTTGGGTTCTGCCAGCATGCATTCTGAATTATGGTGGGTGTTCATTAGTTGCATTTTAAGTGTAAAGATTGTAATTACTACAACTTACTAGGAGACAAATAAAGCTTTCTGGGAAGAAAAAAATCCAATGCAGTGTTCCAACTCTTTTTCAATCTCCTGTTACTATGGAAAGATAATCTCTGCTTATTTTTTCAGCAAATGTCAACCATGTCGTCTCTGTTTATAGGTGAATGGACTTCAGTCTTGAAATGTTTATTCTAAGCCTCTGTTAGTGGAGGATTTTTTTCTTTGGGTAGTCTGGTGCAAAGGAATATTGTCCCCATTGCTACTCTAAATGAAGGGAAGGTGAAAAAATTGTAAAGGATTGCAACTAGATTGCAGCTTTGGGCACTATCCAAGTTGGCTTTTGTAGATTTGTAAGATTGCATTATACCCCATTGTGGGAAAGGTAATGTATATGAGATAAAATATAAATATGGATTCTTTTAACTCTAAACAGTTGATGGAAGTGAAGACTGCAACTGAAGAGTGTAGCAGTGTGACACAGACATATTTGGTGAATTGTTTTCAAGAAAATGTATTTAGGGATAAATTTTTAAACTGTAAAAAGTACAAATTAATAGAAATTGCTTCATATAGGCAAGTATAAATACATGCTTCTAGAAAAAATGTGTTCAGTGAAGAACTAATAAAAATGAAGAGAATGTGGAGGTAAAAATAATGTGCTCAAATCAGAAAAAAATAGGATAACTTAAATATATCTGCAATATAATAAAAATCTGAACAAGTAATATTAAAATAAGGAGCATGTGACTTAACAAGGAGGGAATCTCACTCTAAGATTCCTTTGTCTTAATCTTTATTCTCTCCATTAACTCCTGTGGATCAAAGAACACCTAGCACCACTGCCTGCATCTCTTACTCTTTTTGTTTTATCTCTTTCTTTTACACCATTCAACACTTCACTCTAGGCTTTACAGTTAAGTGAAGCTGGAAGTTAAAGCCCCTGAGGGACTGCCTACTGCTTGCCTGTGCCAGATCTCTGGAGAATATTTTTTGTTGTTACCACTACTGGTGGTCAGGATCTTCTGCAAGGACATGACCATTGTTAGTCAAGGCAGGGGTCTTAACAGAAAGAGCAACCTCTGCCATAAAAAAACAAACCCAGAGCTCCCCAGAGCTGACTAATTTTATCCATATCCTTGGGAAAGTAGGATTCAGTTTTGCCTATCCTCCTCCTAAGAAGCCTTCAGTAAGTTTTGCCTCTGGCTGTCATTCAGTGCCCAGAGTCTCTGGGGAGACATTTAGACAGCAGTTACTGTTCAGTTTAAAGCATACTGAAGTCAATAGAAATGAAAACTTTTCCCAAATTGAGGTTTGTTTTTAGCTTGTTATGCTGAGTATGTGACACCATTCAATCTTATATTATTAAAGACTAAACTGCAAAATAATAGATTTTAAAACGATTATGTGGCTTAGCAATTTCTCACTGAGAATTAGTGTCACACTATTGCCAGCACTTGCAAATTATTCAGAATTTCAGGACAGTTTAGGTTCTTCTGCAAGAAGATGTGGAGCTGTGTAATTAATCACAACAAAGATTTAAATGCACTTAGAGATATAGATGTTTTCATAAGTACTCTTTAACAAGTAAGTTTAATTCAACGTATTATTTCAACAAATGCATTCTCTTTCTCTTTTTAAAGACATTATTAGTAACATTTGAATAATTTTTCTTTCACACAATCTATTTCAAAATAAATATTGACTTGGAGAAAGTAAAACTTTTCACGACACAAGCTTAATTCTCAGCTTATGTTTCATCTTGATTTTCCAATAAAAAGTTCCCATCTTAAAATTTAAGACATTTCTGAATTAAAATTGCAAATAAATTATAATCTTTATAACTTTAATGTTATGCAAAGAAAAAAAATCATTCATTCTGAGACAAGTCTTTGATGACAGAAGTGGAAATTTTAAGCTTGCTTCAAGGTGGGAAACAAGAACCTGTTCTTCATCTTATTCAGTTGTAATGTTTGTAAATCTATGGGAGAAATCAAAAAGAAATGTGAGATACTCAGGCTGGTCCAGTCAAAGCTGAAAGAAAATGTTAAATAAGATGTAGAACTTCCAGAGCTATTTCTGTGAAACATGATGAAGGTTTTTGCACAGGCAGAGTGTGATAGTATTGCTGACAAGTAATACTACAGAGAATGCGTTATTTTATCAAGAAGTCAGTCTCATCCTATAATTTCAGAACAACTGGCCTATTTCACATGGGACAATGTTACTCTCAAATGTGTTAAGTTCCTGAAAATGTTGTGAAAATTCACCCCTGTGTGAAGAAAAGAAATGCAAATTAGTGCCAGAGTGCAGGTAAAACTCAGACATCAGCTACAGTCAAGTACTTCTGCAGTGGCTGAGCCCTCACCGGTGTCTGAGCTGGAAGGGGGACCCAGACCACCAAATCCCTGGGGATCAGGGAGAGAACACTTGGAGAGTGCTCATGGAGTCAGGGTGTTTGAAAGGGGCTGCAGAGTGATCAGTCAGTAGTTCCCAGGAGCAGCGCACAGAGGCTGGGATCAGAGCAAAAGTGAGGCCAAGTGACGCTAAAAAGCCTATTCAAAGCAGGCAAGTATCTCAGGGTCCTAAGAAGGGGAGCTGTGTCTGCAAGGCAGAAGTTGAAATTGTTCCTGGAGGGAAAAGCAACTGGAAGTAGATAGACCGTGTGGAATATTCCCTGATCACTAATGTTTTGAAGCATCTTTGTCTGAACTTCTCAAAAAAAGTGCTTGAACTTGAATACTCCAAAACAAAAGAGAAACCACAGAAAGATATCAAATGTAAATAATCTAATAAAAATGGCTAAAATAATAGGGAGAGGTACAAAATTGGGAATGAGATAAACTGTTACAATTTGCTATCTGGTGCCAACGGCTCAGTCCTCACTCAAATCAAGACATGACAAAGTTTGCAGTCATATGGCAGAGGTTTGGTGTTTATTTAATATGGTGACACTGTTAATGTAGAATTAACCAACATGTACAAAGCCACTCTCATGACAAATCTGACTCTGTTTATTTGTACAAAAAATGACTTTTGTAATCTGATCTCAAGAGTCAGGCTGGAGATATATATGCTTTCTTAGCCTGGCAGGTCCCTCAAGACCTAAGTCTATAGACTCTGCTCTAGACCTCAAATCTGTTGTAATTTTACCTGTGACTAAAGATTGTGCTAGGCTAGCCCTAAAGGAGCAAAAATATTTTAATTTGTGCCTATTAAGAAGCACAGCAATGTAGTCCCATTTGCAGCATTAAAGGGTTATTGGATGTCGGAGAGGCCATCAGACACCTCACATAATCTGGACACAACGGCATTTAAATGCAAGCAGGAGTGCTCTGTTTGTCTGCCTGTGACAAGAACTACAGTGAAGAAGTGAGTTAAGTGACTCATTTTGAGCAGTCACTCTAAGGGAAATATGAGAAGCAATCAACCCAATATCAGATATTTCTATTCAAGAGCTCTACAGGGAGTTTTCAATCAATCAAAATAAACATATTAAATTAATATTGTGTATTCTGCCTTGAAACTTTACAGTAAAAATGCAACCCACATAAAAGAGTACTTGAATCTACTGAAAAAACCCACATAAAAGAGTACCTGAATCTACTGAAAAAAAAACCAAACAGGGATCTGAAGTATGAAGCCAAAAACCAGGAAAAAGGCACCACATAAGATATAAAGTTGAAAAATCAGCCTATTTGAGACTGAGGAAATCAAAGCTACTTGAACTCAGGTCTGCATACCCCTGCTTGCATATCCTGAATGCTCATTTCTCTCTCCTACTTGATCTCATGTCCCTTGCTGCAATAAAGCCATTTAACCTTGACTTTCCTCTTATGGCTAGAGTGCTCCCCAGGGAAGGGGTTGGATTGATGATAGATGCCCTCCAGTGTGTTTTTTGACCACCAGCACACACGACTTTGGGGTTCCCCCCGAGATCCTTCACTTTTTCCAGGACCAATGCAGACCGCTGCATATGCACTCAGACTTAACACCAGGAAGCCTAAAAAAGTGACAGGCTGAATTGCTTAATTTATAGATGCCTGTGTCCATTCTTGACTCTAGGCATAACTGCCTGAAAAAAAAGCCACTATAGTTATCTTAAATAAATATTTGAAGCATCCAGTAAAAAACACACAGTCTATTGCAATAAAATAAAAATTGTGAAAGCCTTATTCTCTTTTGCAAGCAGACCCAGAGGGTCAGTGAATATTTGTAACTAAGGAGCAAATATTCTTCCTGTCACCCTTCACATCTGTCATTTAGAAGGCATGATTGCCTATGAGATTCTTTAATTAACCTAAACATTTCAGTTATTGTCCAACAAAATCACATTGTACATTATAGTGTTCCATAGGCATCACATACATGAAGAGTAGTGGTAGCTGCTATAATTTAGGAAAAAAATGAGATAATAGTAACTAACAGCTGCCATATGAAATTAGTTTTATTCATAATCTTTTTAAAAATTATAAATATTAATGTGCACCCTCCTGGATACACTATCGAGACTTCAAAATCAGGACATGTTTGGTAATTTTTAATATTTTTATGAATTTCTAAATCTCATGACAACTTTTCACTTTCAAGCGATGCATTTATATGGATAAAGTCAGAAAAATGGCTTTGCATTTTCTATAGTTGTGTGTAATTTAAGCCTGATGGATACTCTGAGGTAGCTTTCCACTATACGTCTATTAAATGGCCTATTGATCCCTACACTTGTAATTACCCACAGCATGCTCATCTAGCAGGAATGCAGTTTAGCTAGAAAAATTTAAATGGTATAAATGATCCATCTGGAAATGAGTGTCTTCTTGCCAGAACACCATTTGGGATCCATTCTATCCATCCTGGCCCAAGTAACTGACACTATAAAAAAAGTCTAGGGAGTGTATTCATTTTAATATGTTATATATTATGCCACCAAATTAGTTACAGTATCATTCATCTACAAACACATAATTGGGAGCCATGAAATATAACTGTACCACCGACCAGCTGGGGAGCTGAGGAATCTTTCCACAGAGGAAGAATAGCTATAATCCACCATTCAAGGCAGTCTGCCCTACTCAGATCAAGGACTCACACCTGGGTTTTCTAAACCTCAAGTGTGCCAGCTGCCTTTATAATCTTTGTCTGTTCTTATGCAGAAGTGTTTTTGTATGTTTAATGTTTACATAATGTTTGCGGGATTGTACAATAAGGGGGACTGAGAGCCATGGTCTGGCACAGTTACAATATATATTGCTGTTATGAATATCTGTGAAGTCATCTGTCATGAGGTACATTAAAATTTAGACCCAACCTAAGTACCTTTTTGAAGTTAACTTTGAAATGTTTAATTCATGAAAGCTGAATAATTAGCCGCTTGAGAGTCACAGCTGCAAAGCTTAGTTGGTTTGTTAGGTCACTTTAAAAGGCCTTGATGGGTAACTAGAAATTTGGGAGCTCCCAGTCAATCATTCATGAAGCCTTTTAAACAGTTTCTCACATCTGCTCAGAAGCTGCCTGAAATGAGAACGTGTTCTCATTAACATACCTATCATAAAAGATTAAGTTTTTTGTTAAAAAAAGGACAGGTATTTTGGGGATTATGCTGTCCCTGCTTTCCAAACCACACTCTGGGAGCACAGCTGGCTGGAGGCAATCTTTTTTTCTGAACTGATGAGAAAACTTCCATGGGGCAGCAATATCGAGGGGTGTTAGAGTTATTCCTTCCAAGTGACATTAAAGATTCCTTAGAATTACTATAGGTAAAAACTGTGGGTTCTGGGGAAAAAAATGCAGGGACAGATTCAAGGAGCCAGTGGTTGCATGCAGAAGCCTCTAAGCTGGAGCTGCAATCTTTTTGCAGTGATCACACAGTCTTCACGTTGAATTGCAAATGTATAGATGAGCAATTCCAGTTTGCCAGTGACCACCAGGCACCTCCTACTGAGGCCCATGTGTCAAGAGCACAAACAGCTTTCCCTGATAGTTGGGGAATTAAACTATTTTCCTCCTGTAAGCTCTTGCTCAGTGACTTTATTTCAGTTCAACAGCAGGAAATTACAAGTGGGTGTGAATTAAGCAATAGATGTAGGATGTTAGGCAAAATTTCTTTACAATGAGGGTGGTAAAATATTGGAACAGGCTGCCCAGAAAGGTGGTGGATGCACCGTCCCTGAAGACATTCAAGGCCAGGCTGGATGTGGTTCTGGTCAACTGATCTAGTTGAAGATGTCCCTGCTCATTGCAGGGCAGTTGGACTAGGTGACCTTTGAACATCTCTTCCAACCCAACCTATTCTGTGATTCTATGATTCTATGTCTTCTGTATGTGAAGGTGAAGTCTGCAGCCAAAAGTTTTCAAAACACTGGAGTTAGAAAGAGAGCTGAAGTGAGATTTTAAGGTTGCTGGGACACTACATTCTTCACTTCCAGTTTGATTAGACACAGGTCTGGGCTATCTCGTGATCTATAATAATGTTTTGCAGTGCAATCAAGCAGAGGAAAAAACCAATGTGCTCCCAAATACCTACAGTAGTTCTTTATGCTCATTTTATTTTAACACAGCGGGTTGCTGCTTCACTGTTTTTCTGTGTGCTAAACTGTTGACAAACCAAAAATATGAGATGTGCTTGAAAAAGAAAGTTCATGTGATGAAAATACTGTTCAAAGATCAAATTGAAACCAAACTTAGAAACATTCTGTGAGTTTTAGGTAGTGCTACAAAATGTACTGCAGGATTACCATAGCTTCTTTTCCCAAGTACTTTTTTCCTCTTTTCTTCATTCAGGACACATAGCTGTAAGGCATCAGTAACTGTAAAAGTCATCTATAATTGAAAATCCTTTTGGTATATTCTGAAAAGATCAAAGTTATGGAGAATGCTTCAGTACTTTGCAAAGAGTTTATGCCCATGAGACTACATAATCTTAAAGCAATTTCTCTGCTAAAATATATATATATAGTTAATCTCTGTTCAGGATAGTTCCCATAGAAATAACAACACAGACAACTTAATCTGACCAAGCATAAATTTTTTTGCTCAGTCTTAGGAAATTTGCGTGTGTAATTTAACACAGAAAGGAAAATTAAGCTAGCTAGTAGGCTGAAATTGTTGGGGAGGACTGAAGTGAATGACAAAGAGATTTCCTCTCTCACTTGAAAGCAGAAAAAGAAGGAATCAAGAGACTGTCAGGAAGTGGTCAAGTATTTGGGCTATGATGATTAATACAACCATTGCAAAACACCTTCACCATTTCTGACAGGATGAAACCTCTCCTTTCCCATTTAATGACCTACTGCAATTACTTGGGTTAGGTTTTGAATATGTACTTCCCAGCAAGAGACTATCTCGTGTCAGTGAAGTGAATGACAAAAACTCCAGAAATTACTTGAAAAGGAGTAAAAGTGAACACAGTAAAATGAAATTTACTGTGAAATTTAGTCCTAATATGATATTTTTCTGGTATTTAAGCATGATTCACCTGATTTGAATTAATAATTCTGTTTATTTTGCTTAGTTATACATTCATTCAATATTCCTGTATCATGACATTATACATTTTGGAAGCTGCTTGGAGATAGTTGTTCTTGAAATTGGAGTATCATATGAATTACAGATGTAAACTTTTCTCAACTACTTGGGGTTTATCTCAACTTTCCTGAAAAGAGGCATATTCATGATACTTTAATTTTAAAAAAATATGGAGAAAAAGTACATGAGTAAGAGCACAAAATTAGTGTTTGCTGTGCATTAAGAAACATGACCAAGCCATTCAATATGCTTCTGTTTGCTTTCCAGATCACTTTCTCTTCCTGATTCTATTTGTGGAAATTAACACCACGTATTTTGCTATGCATCCAAATTGTTCAGGTGAGAGCATTCCAATGAAAAGAAGCAAAGTACATGCTTACCTTTGAGCAAGGAAATGATATCAAATATCAAATCTGATTAGAACCATTATGCCCAGTATTTATCAAGATATGGAAAATGGTAGTGGGGTGAAATAATGTTTTCTAAACAATTCTTAGTAAAGCCTGTAAATCTCCTCATACATTGGGAATCACAAATACAGATTATCTGTAAAAATTGCACATTTTTATTCAGCATATTTATCTCATATGTTTTAAATACAATTTAAACCAACAGAGCTATCATTGTTTCTTTGTAGATGCATGCCATACTGAATGACTTTTAACTTTTCTGCACTTGAAAGATCTGGCTAAATCCCTTTCTGAAGTGAGATTCTTTACCCAAACACTATTTCAAGAAAATGAAGTTTAATTAAAAGCAATATGTTTGTCAAACTTCTTCTACGAAGTCTTTAACTACATAGAATAGAAACGAGAAAGGAGTTAGTCTCGGATTTAAGACATTCAGCAATATAAATATTTAACTTTCATACTCTTTGCTGCTGAACAGACTATGCAGTATGGAATTACTGATAAAGGTTTGTCATGCAAAGCATAGGTGTGAATAATGTCTGAACAGGGAGTCACTAGTAGGAAAATTAAAAAAAAAAAGAGCCAAAGAAAGCAGCAGCTCAGGTGTGAGTAGAACAGAGACAGTGAGAAGGGAGTTTTCTCTCTCTTCTTGTCTGCGTGGGAAACACACGTTCAATATATGCCTTATTCCTCATGTTCCTAAAGGCATGAGGGCTCTGAGGCGTGTAGAGAGAAGCCTCAGACTACAATGTTGAAGATATCACATTCAGCTCAAGAGAACTGAATGCTACTGACAACAGCAAGAGCTAAAACTGTCTCTCAAGGGAAGGAGATTTTGGCAATCAACCATTCAGGCTTCTCCCTAGTGTAAAGAATGTTTAAGGGTTCCTGCAAAGAGGAGCAACACCAAAAGGACCTCAACACAGAAAGTGAAATTCTGGGATATACTGTTCCTCAGTGGATAAGTGCTCTCCTGACAGGTGAGAACATGAGATGAGTTTCCTTTAGGAAAGTGTTCGTAGGCAGATAAGAAGGAAGAAGACAGCCTTATTACCTTTTTCCCCTCTCTTTTTGTAAGGAGTGCATTAGATATCTTGTTTTATGTCTCTGGATATGACATATGTGGGGAATGCCTCATGCATGAATACTGTTGCAGACGTGGGGTAAAGGGCTGAGTTTCTCTTCAGTGCTGAAGGTATGTCCTTATTGCTGCAGCCACGTGCTTCCCTGGAAAAGGCTTTTGACTCCTGGACGTAGCGCCCCTGGGGTGTGTGTACCAGGAGAGGAGATAGGTGTCTATGCTGCTTGGCAAATGGTGCCTGGCATAAGTAAGGAATGGTTGTGGGTGAGTTTCCGTTTTTTTTTTTTTTTTAATCTGGTTTTAAATATTTAATATTCATTAGGAAGAAACTGATTTTAATGTTGTTCTTCAGTGAATCATCTATGTTTTGATTCAAGACCGGGAGTGGTTTCTCTGCAACTGACTCCACATCTAAGCATTTACTTTGTCACAAGGAAGAGCGTTTCAAGTGGATGCATGATCACAGGGATGTTACTTGTCAAGCCAACTTGTTTTGGGAACCAATAGAATGGAAGAAAGGCATGATGCTGTTTCACAGCTTGTTCTTTCTTTATGAAACTTTGTTTTAAAATTATTAGGCAAAGGAGACCAGATGTCTTTGCTTTACCAAGGCAACAGTTTTTTTTAAGACCCTATTTTAGTGTTTCAACAATTTTTACCGCAAGGCTAAAATGGCTTTTTTTTTTTATTTTATTTTTTTATTTTCTTTTTCTGCTATTAAGCAACTCCCACCCTGAAGTACCATCTGCTGAGAAATGTTGAATGTCTTTTCCATTTCTCAGTACTTACATGTATTCATATAAAAGAAAAAAATCATGGTGTGTATATATCTGCGTGTGAGAATGCATGTGGAAAATAGCATGAGAGAAAGGAGATATTATGCTGTGGTATGCCTATAGGAAGCAATTAACTGTAACTGTAACACGACAAACTCTAGCCTTAACTGGTGCAGTCTGAACAGCAAAATATATCAACACAGAATAATTTATTTAACATCCGATTGATTTTTATATCACTTGATAAATTTCACTAAACTATTTATATACATAGTTTAACAGACACTGAACTACTTGGGAAATATTATAAAAATATTAAAGTACATTGTTGGTAAATGTTATTGTATTCAGTTTCATGACAAGGTTTAAGTAGCAGGGTGGTTACAGGGGTGGCTTCTGAGAGAAACTTCACCTGTATTTGATGCAGCCAACACCAGCCAGATCCAAGATGGACCCACTGCTGGCCAAGGCTGAGCCTGTCAGTATCAGTTGTATTGGTGTATTTAAGAAAAGGAAATAATTACTGTGCAGGAGCAGTTGCAGCCAGAGAGAGGAGTGAGATGTGAGAGAAACAGCTCTGCAGACACCAAGGCCAGTGGAAAAGGAGGTGAGAAGGTGCTTACAAGGATGAATACCAAATTAATTAATATTAAAACATAAAATGAACTCTTAATAAGTCTGTATATCATCTGTTTTCCTGTAGTATGATATTATTCCTGATGGGTTTTTTTCAGTTTATAATATGGCTTTAACTGGTGGTTACAAAATGTCTCTAAAAGGATAAAGGTGGTTGTTACAAGTGCCAGTTGAGTTGCTTTATTGTTTGGGTTTTCTGCAATGCATTTGTGAAATTCACAGACAAGCACAGAGACAATTCCCTCATTCCCTGATAAGGAGGTCTGCAGGGTAGTCTAGTAGTTAGTTTGATTAAATGAGATGTAAGTTTGTATGTCTTACCCTTTGAATCCTTCCTATACTAACCAGCGGAGTGGAAGCGTTTTAATACCAGAGTGATTTGAAACGTCTGATAATATTTAGTACTTCTGAAACTGCAGTTGAACTTACTGTCTTCATTGCTAAGTGAAAACTAACATTTTCATCAATGCTTAAGTTCAACTTCTTTTTGTGCCATTTGATCTCCAGTAATGCAGGGATAGATGGACTTTTTAGTCCCTTTCTGTCGTAGTTAATCCCCAGCTTTATTTCTTGGAAAAAGCCAGGCACTGCTGGCCTCACATTGTGCCAGCTGCAGGGAGGTGGACACCTGAATGGGACTGAAAGCAATTGCCAAGACCTAAAAAAGATTTTTAGGTAAAAGTGATGCTGTGGAGAGAAAGGGACATCACAAGTGACAGAGTGACATTTCAGACATGATCAGCTGCACAACCAGGTCCACTGCTTCTTGGTATCCTGCAGTCTCTAAACAAATGCTATATTCAAAATCAAATACACTGTGGTTCCCCCATCACACTTCCTACCAGTCACCCAAATTTGAAATCAAACATAAGCTGACTCAGATTGTGTTTTGCTATCCCCAAATAATGTATTTATTTACCAGCTGCTAACCTTGAGAAAGGTGAATGTCAAAGACTGGTACAGCTACCTTTTCAGAATAGTTCCTCTATCTGCCTTTAGCAGTCTTCAGCAGCAGCTTTTGTTTTCAGCTAGTGGCTGTTCAGAGTGTAAATAGAGAAAAGCCCATTTTTCAAACCAGAATCCTAAACATCATGCATCAGGATCAGTTTATTTTGAAATGCAAGCATGTAAGCTGCATAATGTTTGTTCTAACCTTACTTACAGATCATCTATTCTTTTCCTTTCAAAAAAATCAAGAGGGTCTAGGGGTTGGGGGTTATGTTAGTTTTGTGGTTTTGGGACTGAACAGTTTCATTATCCCTAATTATATGATCAACTACTCAGAAAATAAAAGGCACATTGAAAAATAGCCTGAAAAGAACAAAAATAGCCCTACAGTTAATTATGTTAAAAATACCAAACACTTGTCAGCATCTCATTAACATCTTAATGAGGGGGAATAACCCTCATCTGTCATTTTTTTTCCTAAAAAAAAAAAAAAAAGTCCCAACTTAGTTTATAAATTTTGCACCCTGAAAAACATAGATTATTTTTTCTCATTAAAATCCTAACAGGGCATCTAAGAGTTGCAAAGTGTTAAGAGAACATTGATGCCTCTCCTCTGGCCATTATTCTGCTTGCGTCCAGCAAGAAGATTAATTAGACTGTGAGACCTTATATTAATAGGACTCATTAGAGCAATAGATCTATAGAGGAAGGGAATGAAGGTTGGATAGCTATGATTTGTGGAGTGATTTGTCCCAGAGGATATGCAAACTGTTCTCAGCCTGCATTTATTTTCTCAGTATAGTCTCTTCTTTTTGGTGTGATGAGGTTATGTCCTGGGCCAGGCAAGTAAAAAGGACATGTCCCAGACAGATCCCTCCCTCCTTTGATCATAGAGGGTTGGTAAGCCATGCTCTTGGCAGCAGTGGTAAGAAAAAGCTTCCCCTGAGCTCTTGCTGGGACTGACTGACAGCAGGATGAGAAAAGCAAAGTAGCTACATTGGTCTAGGAAATGCCAATACCTGCACTGACGATGTAACAACATCATAAAATATCTTTATTCAGATACTGTAGTGTTAGCATATCTGTTTTTTATTTCATACTCTTTCAAAAGGTTAATATTCCTCCTAATTCTTAAAATAGTATTTAAAAACTACAATTCTGTAATACTGTCAATGTTACTTAGCTAAGAAAAAAATTAAGGTAGTTCAGATGGGTAAAGTAGAAAAGGTTCCATTTTAAAAAAATTAATATAGATGAATTCTGGTTTAAATCAATTCTCTATTACATTAGTTGAGACTCCATTTTCTTCTGTGTCTTCTTTATGTCTGAATTTGTTCAGCCTCCTCCTCACCTAGTGTGAGCAATTAAGGATTGTAAAAGAAAACATGGCAATTAAAAAATTATTGTAATGAAATTTCAAAATATTCAAAGATTCTATCATCAAACAACTCTTAAAATATGAGAGGAAGTGGGGCATGATGATGCAGGGTATTTATGTCCCTAGAAAGGCTAGATATGATATTGCTCCTTCTTCATATCACCAGAAATAAGACTACTGGTAATACAATATTCCAGGGTGTTTCTTGATTATGTTCACTGGAAAATCCTAGGATTTTGTAGGATTTTGACTACAGCTTTAATACACTGATGTTTAATTTGGAAAAAGTTATTAAAGGCTTTTAAAATGTGTAACTAATTCCTTTGTTCATGATTCTCCTTATGTAGAAAGATAAATTTGATAAACAGGAAATAACTTCCACATTGACCATATATGCTCACCACAGCTAATTATAATTTTGACTATTATTGTGTCTCAAGAAAGAAAGTTCCTAGAATAATTTGGTTCTTGCACTGATATAATCTTTGTGAGGAACAGGTTTCCCTGAGTTTCAATCTGTAGCTGCCCCTTCCATACTTTGGGTAAAAAAAAAAAAATCTTATTTCCAGTGCCTATTGATTTATGAGCACCTAATAGGGGAAAATATTTCTTCTGAACTGTAATTGTTGTTACTTTAGGTAGCTGTCTCTAGGCAGTCTAAGAATGTCACAGAGCAAGAAACTGCACTTCACCCTAGACCTTAATTATGCCTTCAGATACCAGCAAACTTTCCTGTGGATTTAATACTGTAAGTACAGAAATTAATCTGAAAAACTCTTCTTCAAGATTTTTCTATTACACTTTCTGAAAAGTATGCTACTCTGCTACGAACATGTGACCCACAGGTCTCCTTTTACTGCAGTGTTACAAATTAGTCACCATAGTAGCTGAGTTTACAGACATTTTCAATAAAGCCAGTATGATGTTGGCTCTACTTTATAAATTAACACTTAATAAGTTATCATTTTCAGTGTACAGGGAAGAAACACAGGTTATGACAAGGCATTTGATTTTACTACAATAAAATTGGAATAAACTGATAGAGGAAAATGAATGTAAAAGCAAATCACTTTAATCATGTTCAGGCTTACATGTTAGATTCATCTGCTTAGAATGTATGTTTTTTATATAAACATTTTTATATTTAGTATGATCTGATACTCCTTAAAAGTTTTATGCCTAAGTAACTTGAGCCTGGTTATTCGGATGTTGTTTTTTTCTTTTAAGTGAGCAGTTACAGACAGCTTATCTATACAAAGCATCCCACAAACAAGCAACCAGCTCACAGTTTATTACATTCTAAAGTAATACTGATAAAAAAACTTACACCTACTGATTACAAAACAGCACAACTTCACATCGTGAGATGCTGTGATTGGAGTACATGACTGAGTGTTCTGTACCAGCATCAGGCACCCGTTCTGCTGATGGAGCTAGTAGAGAGGTTGCGCTCTCCTGGACAGTTACCATGATTATTGGTTGCCAAATGAAAATAAGCTTCAGACTTATCTATAGAAGGTCCCTGCAACCCAGAGGAACATCTCCTGCTGATGATCCATACTTTCAATGCACTTTGAACTTCTGGAAATACAGTGACTTTTTTAAAGGTTTGGGTTTGTGGTATTCTAAGCCAGGATCCTGTAGCTTTACCTTCTTCAGAGAGATTTTGGAGGTTCACATTCTAAACAGTACATCTCACAGATAATGGAGACAGCTGTGACCAAATGCTGACAGCCACTAAAAATCAGCAGTTAACGCATCACTGTGTGCAAGATGCCACAACTATTCTCTATGTTATGTAACTGAAAATGACATCTACTAGCTTTTTAGTTTTGACCATTGTAGCTGTAAAGGGATCATTCTCTCAATATAAAAAATGGTCTAAAAATACATTATGCATAATACTCATCCATTAGTGTCCACTAATTAGCACTTTGCTCTGTCTGCATAGCTTTACAAGGACTATTTTTTCCCCCAGCTTTTGCAGCACCATACTGAGCAATCATAGCTACCATTTAGACGAGCAAAAACTAAGGTGTTATTACTTTAATTTGCCAGACAAATTACATGGAAATATGTTTTGAAAGACACAAAAGGAGGCAGACTTTGTATTTTCATAAAATGAGCTACCTAGATTTCCAGATGAAAGGCTTGCTTTCTTCTTCAACCTTCTGCCTCTTTTAACTGCTTATATGTGCTGTATATGTCCAGAGGAGGACCATGAGGATGATCAGGGGACTGGAGCACCTCCCGTATAAAGATAGGCTGAGAAAGTTGGGGCTGTTCAGCCTGGAGAAGAGAAGGCGGTGTGGACACCTCACAGCTGCCTTCCAATATCTGAAGGGGGCCTCCAAGGGTGCTGGGAAGGGACTCTTCGTCAGGGGCTGTAGTGATAGGACTAGGGGTAATGGGTTCGAACTTAAACACGGGAAGTTCAGGTTAGATATAAGAAAGAAGTTCTGTGAGGGTGGTGAGGCACTGGAATGGGTTGCCCAAAGAAATTATCCATCCCTGGCAGTGCTCAAGGCCAGGTTGGACAGAGCCTTGGGTGACATGGTTTAGTGTGAGGCATCCCTGCCAATGGCAGGGGGGTTGGAACTAGATGATTTTATGGTCCTTTCCAACCTTAACCAATCTTTGATTCTATGTTTCCAGTATTTCAAATTATACAATGTACAGCTATAGTCAAACCATAAGATGCACAAATTAACCTGGTAAATATGACGCTGAATTTAGAATGCCAGTCACAAGCATTTATAATCTCTAGCAGCAAGTTCCCCAGCCTGCCAAACACTTTTGCTTCAAACTGAATGTCAAAGCTTTATCTATATTTGTTCTTGAATGAACTGCAGGAGTGCAATGAATTCTTTATTTGCAAACTGCAGGAAATTTTCTGGGTAAATACATAAATTGGCAAAATCTATCTTAATGGAAAACCTATTATTTTAATTACTAGGAGATGGTGTACACTTTTGCTTTAGACTTTTTTTGAATTAGTAATTAGTGCCTTCATAATGGAAAATATTTATTGCTTTCATTTCAGGGAATTCAAACGAAGACAACTCATTTTAGAGAATGTTCAGTATCACCCCAGCCTTAGCAAAAGGACAAACAGTACCACATGGGAGTGAGGGGGAAGGATGCATGTTTAGGAGCAATTGAAGCCAGAGAAGACTTAACAGTGAAATACAACACATAAATGCTTCTGATTAGTGGGATTAATGATTGTTTATCTTGCAAACTCTGTGTTGCCAAGAAGTAGAGGTTATCTTCATCAGTAA
The DNA here is from genome assembly GCF_037157495.1 of Lathamus discolor. Classification (NCBI taxonomy): domain Eukaryota; kingdom Metazoa; phylum Chordata; class Aves; order Psittaciformes; family Psittacidae; genus Lathamus; species Lathamus discolor. The sequence continues at coordinate 49,216,353 of NC_088884.1, forward strand.
ACTAGATGTAAAACTTGCTTACTGGAGGGGAAAAAAAAAGAAAAGAAACACAACACAAGAGTACGAGGAATCTGATTAGGAGATGTCAAGCCCTGGATATTGTCACAGAGCAATCATCCAGCTTTCCTTTATATATGCCACCGAAATTTCAGCAGGCTTAGTTTAGAGCCCTTCGTTTTCCACTGCATGCCCCTTCTCCAAATAGCACCAGAACATACCGAAGCAGATTTTTTTTTCCTTTACTTGATGTTGATATAACTAGTCCTCAGGCTGACTCAAATCATTACAGCTCTTTGGGCTTTTGAAAACCATTTTTGGTGAGTTGTTTTTCGTTTGTTTGTTTTAATCTCTCTCTCTCTCTCTCTCTCTCTCTCTCTCAATTTAGGGCACCTTCTTGTGCTTTGCCACTGCTTGGTTTGGGTTTAACAGTAGTAAGAATCACCTGGAAATAAGTATTCTCTGAAGACCCCTCTTATGAAGACAGGCAAAAAGAGCTGGGCTTGTTCAGCCTGGAGAACAGAAGGCTCAGGTGAGACCTTACAAAAAGCTGCCTTGCAAAGGGGACCTAAAGGGAGACCTACAAGAAATCTGGAGAGGGACTTTTTACAAGGGTGTGTAGAGACAGGACAAAGGGTAATGGCTTTAAACTGAAAGAGGTTAGATTTAGATTAGACATTAGGAAAAAGATCTTTACTGTGAGGGTGGCGAGGCGCTGGCAGAGGTTGCCCAGAGAAGTTGTGGCTGCCCCATCCCTGGCAGTGTTCAAGGCCAGGCTGGACCAGGCTTTGAGCAACCTGGTCTAGTGGAAGGTGTCCCTGACCATGCCATGGGTGTTGGAACTAGATGATCTTTAAGGCTGCTTCCAGTCAAAACCATTCTATGACTCTCTGAACTACTGGTCTTGTTACACATTTTTACCTTTTTTTCTCTTCAAAAGAGAGTTGAATTTCACCTATTTAATTAACATTACGGATATCTGTTCAAACCACAGTTTGGGAGGGGAGGGTTGACTTTTTTTAGTTTTAAAGTATTCACTTTTAGAAGACCAAACAGAACTCATTCCTATATGCTGCTAGTTTTACGACATCCCGAGAGACAGGCTTATGTATAATGGCTGTTCAAACAAAGACTTCATTCTTATCACGTGTAGTGAAGATGGTTATTTTTCACCATCAGAATGCAATTGTAGAAATGCTTTTTACAAGATTTTTTTTTCTCTTTTCTTGATCTATATGATGATTCAAATCTTCATTTTGCTGTTTTTCCAACAGTGTTTTTGAAACAGACAGGAAGTCCAAACTGCACATTGCAGTTACATGGTTGCTTTTTTAGTCTCTAAGATGACAGAGAGCACTAAATTTATTGAACTCTTTAAGCACAAAGAAAAGGAATGGCATCTTTTAAGTTGTTTTTTTTTTAAGCAGAAATCACCACATATAAAGATATGCCCGGAGGTAGAGATAGAAGCTAGAAAATTAGACAAACATTTGTGCAGAGAGAACATGAGGAAGGGCTTCTGTTCCTGAAAGCCCAATTTTCCAAGTTAGTATAGCAGAAGCTATGACTGTATTTATGTATCTTGTCTTGTCTATGTTCTTAATTTGTCATGATTCCAGCACTAAATAATGGAAGATGAATATTTTCCATAAAGGAAAGAAATGTAGCTGTGATACAGAAGAAGGACGGATTTAACAAGTGGCTGAGATGTGACAAAGTAACGACTCACTGAGCTCACTTATTGCTGTTCTATACCAGAAAAAGAGAAATCTTTGTACTACTCTAATTAGATGCGAGTGCAGTAGGTGGATCTTATGACTATCATGCTACTGTGCTCTTTGTGGAATACTCTGCTTTCACTGCTGATTTGTCTCAGTCAAAGTGTCCAAAAGATTGACTTTGCCACATTGATCCTAAAATCTGAGCTTTATGATTCTGCACTGTGAATTTTGTGGTAAAACTGTGCTTCAATAAAATCAACCAATTAGTTAAGCTTCAAAGGCCATCTTCACACACTATAACAGTACTGCAATAATTTTTACCTGGATCAGAGATGTGGGTGTTTTGAAGATGTATCCTACACATTGCATCAATGCACATCTCCCTGGTAATGACACAATAATTCCTGAAATGATTTGCAAGGACTGACAGCACTGAATGTATTAGTTGTTCATCTTCTGCATTTTTTCCCTGACCTCCAAACTCAGATATTTCAGATTTTCTCGCAGCTAGTCTGCATGAATGGCCTGGCTTGAGACATCAAGGAACATAATGCAAGGCAAACTATAATTCTAAATACACCAGTAACATGACACACACTGCCAGTCATATTTGCTTTAACTTGGGGAAAAAATAAATAAATAAATTACTGTTAGATCAACTGGAATATCCTCTAATTACAAATAGTGCTAATTTGATCAGGATCTGATATGATTTAAATATATTCCTGCTGGTTAGGAAATATAGTCTACATATTTTTAGGCAAAACTTTCCTGATACCATATTTCCGTGCCATATTTGTTTATGTTTTACAAAGTATATGCAATAAAAAAAAATATATTAGAGTTTCACAAAAATTAGATACTTTATGTGGTTGAAAATATCTGGATTAAAAAAAAAAAAAAAAAAGTGTGTGTATTTTCCATGTATGCATTCATGGGATTTTTTAATTGAGTACATACTTAATCAAAGACAAATTAGACCCTGTATGATCCTAATTACAGGGCTACTACATCTGAGTGCCTAAATTCAAGCATCTTGAGTTAATCAACCTTCATACACTGCATATTTGGACAGATTTTCTTAACATGACTTCATTTATAAATAAAATGAATCAGCTGCCACATCACATTGCTCAGGCTCACTCTGGAGGACAAAAGCTGTTCAAGGGTAGAATGACACTTGCCAGACAATGACCCATGCTAGTTCTTGAGTGGTTTGTTATGTGGTGGTTTCTAAATGAATCCTAGCTCAACCTGAGAACATTATGACAACCCCAATTACTCCTGTATGTGATCCGAAAAAGGCATCTGGAGTCTATACAATTACTAGCACATTCGGCCAGGCAGCTCTTGGCCTTGGGATATATGGGTGGCTTGTAATCCACTGCATCAAGTGCTGCTGCATTTTCTAATGTCCTCATGAACTATTTTGCATGTAGGAAGCAAGTGGAAAAGGAAGACTGGCTGTGTTTTTTTCCCTTTTCTTTTTTTTTTAAGCTTTCCCCACAGCACACAGGAATTTGGCCTTTTTTTCCTGTTAAAAAGACACAGCCAGAATCTAATCTACATCCAGAGTCTAATTCTTCTAAGTAAATGAAGAGCTGAGTTCAGACAATGAAAACTACATCCAATTAATATCAAATAGAGTTGGAACATTTTTAGTAGTCAGAAGTGTCATCAAATATGTATTGCTGTGCCTCCAAATGATAACAGCATGACTTTTCTAAAATATGCTCTGTAATTACAAGTATCTTTAATCATGATATATGATACATAATTTGTGATAAAAAAATACATTTTCCATGTATTAGAAATTGAAATGCATGTCTATACATCAGAATTTCATCAATTAAACTGAAACAGGGAGACAAATCAGGGTTCTTTAGTTTATAGAACTTTAAAATAGTGAAAGGAAGGACCTACCCCACCTCAGTAACTCAGTGAGAGCAATGCACATCCATACTGTGAAGCTCAGGGGGACATCTGTAGCTCATGCCATCCCTGGGGGCTGTCCATATTGGAAATACCTGTCTGGTATCAGGATGCTATCAAGCTCCATGCACTGTGCTGGAGTGCAAGCACCTGTCTCCTCCTTAGGTCTGCACCAATGTCTCTCTGTGGCCTTTGGCTCCTGAGGCACTACACATACTGCTTTTTGCAAGAGGTTACATAGAAAGAAGTAAGTAGGATCTACTCACAACACCCTTGCAGTGTAAAGAAATAGCATAATCATATTTTGGTTTTGTTTTGGTTTTTTATTGTTGCGAGTATAGGGCAGTAATCCAAAGAAGATACTCTTTGCTTACTGTCAGCTGTGACTACAGGACTGAGATCTGGGAAAGAACCAGCTAGATCAGAAGTCCAGCTGTCCCTCCATTTAAGCTTATGGAAATGTTACAACTGTCTCAGATAGAAAGAGGAATGTTTTTCCTCCTTCATCCCATAGATATGCTGAGGATATAATAGATCACTGCAATTAATTTAGTTTTTTAGTTCATCTAATTAATTAAAAATGTATCTGTATGTACATAACCAGGCTGAAAGGATCCTTTAGGAGGAATGCATTTTCATTTTTTGCTTGTCCACTAAAGCATGATTTTTCAATCACCTTTTCTCAGATGCCATACATCAGATCCTAGAATAAAAGCTGTTAGCCCCCTCTATGTGTGTGGTCTCCCAAAGGATACAAGGCATCAATTCTGTTAAAGACATTAGTATAAGAAAAAATGCAAATTATTATTTCTTTTTCTGGTCTTCATTCAATCTGCTGAAATGAGAGGCACACAAGCTCTGTTTTTATCTTTTTATAGTTTCCAGTCCAGCAGCAGATATCTGTATTGATGAGGCTGAGTATTGAGCTATTTGGATCACTGATGTTATTGGAGAGGTGTTCCTTATTTTCTCATGTCGAAAGTCTCTGGCAATCCATCCTAGTTTTCCCAGATGCCTGTAACCCATTCATTCTTTAATTTTGGGAGCAGAATCAACAGTGCCAGAGGGCTGTTAGAGGGGGTGAAACAGGGCTGACAATCAGGCGATTATCAGGGTGAAATCAGACAGTCAAGATATGGACTGGAATATCTCCATAACATATCTCCATATCTCCATAACAGCATACCTTGCGGTGCTCCCATCAATGCATTACCTGACAGATACATTTAACTTTCTTTTCGAAAGAATTTCTTGAAGCATTTCTTAATGCTGTTGTGCCACTAATGGCATTAATACGACTGCAAAGAGCAGTAATGACAAATCCAGATTTTTTTCTATTTCTATGGTGGAAACGCTCAGTCATACTCCCTCAAAAAATAATTTGAGAAGCTGGGTTAAATATGTCATTATTCACAAAATTACCATGGTGGTAAGAGGGGCAGACTGATCAAAGGGGTAAGGAGAAAGAATATCAAATAATGAAGAACCCATTGTAGAGCATCAGCTGAGAAGATTCATGTCTATGAAGAAATCTTATTTGCTTTCTTGCGAAACTACTAATTCAGAACTTGCATCTCTTGATAATTCAGACTGCCAGATGTTTCCTTTTGTATTGAGTTTCCTTGGAGCTTTAAAAGTTTTAAAGACCTCAGAACTTTCTAAGTTCCTTTAATAAGCCTCAATTAATCCTCTTGCAGTTCCCTGAATATATGACAAACTAAAATATGTGTGTATCTCTAGTTTGTGCTCTGAATAGCAAATAACACCACTACTGGTAATGAATGACACTTAATAGTTCTGATCTGCTAACGGCTGAACCCTTAGCTAGCTAGGAACCATAGTTACATGTGTCAAAAAAGCCTTATCTTTCAGTTTATAGAATGAAATTTCACAAAAGATAATCCTCAGCCTATTTATGGAATAGCTATTTCACAGTGAGATTTATATTTGTGACTGCTTTCCTCCAAGAATTTAGCTGGGGAATTTGACAGAAACTATCAAGTAACAGAAAAGAGGTGCTGGGGAGAAAAACAGGGAATTTGAAAAGATGAGCAGTGAAGACACAGGTGCTGGGCAAGGCAGTGTCCTGGCATAGGTAGCATTGGGCCAATGCAAACTTGTTTGCTCAGAGAAATACCTTAGCCCTGATTACCTCTGTTGCTGTTGAAAACTGAAGTCATGATACACACTTTTTGTGTAGATGAAGAGCAGGGAGAAAAGTGCTCTATTCCAGAGGCAGGAGTTTTAATTTACATTTCATTAAAAGGCTGGGAGATAGTGGGCCTACTAAAAGGCAGGCAAAGTGGAAGAAGACTGCCATAAACTGATGAAAATTGCACCTCTCTTGCCCAGCTAAACTACTTTGCTGTCTCACCTGCTTTCTGCCCAAACCCAGGTTTAGCCCCTATCAGAGCACTACTGGAGGTCTGGCAGAAAAAAGACCTAGAAAAGACTCTGAAGTTATGCTTTCCTTGTCTGCTTTTTCTCCCATATCATTTGCAGACTCAGGTTTTGTTCGCAGCCTCTCACTGATTACCACTGCATGCAGCTGTCAGCGTAGGCAGGTTTAAGGCTGGTCTGAGCGGCTGCAAGAGCATTTCCCTGGTAGACCATCAGTGACCAGGGACTTCTGTCAGTGCTGTGATAGCCTTATATCTGGATGAATCCTTTCCTGCCTCTGTAAGGATGAAAATGTCAGCATAAAAATTGGTGAATATACCTGCAATTTGCTCTAGACTAAAAAAGGAGAAGCTAAAGCCAACGCATAATCCCAAGCGGCAGACTTTGGTATGTGCAGTGCAAGTTGAATTGCTCATGAGAAGTGAATTGTCAAAGGGCCTGATTGTGTGTGACATCAGCAAGGGGAAGGACAAATAAGTTTTCTCATCCGTGTCCAAAGTCCTGATAAGGCATATATAGGCTGCTGAAAACTCAGCTAGCTGAAACTGCTGAAAAAGTGTAGCAGTGTTATTTTCTGGTGTTCTCAAATCAGAAACTCATGCAAACTGACAAGCACTGTGTTTGCCTGTAAGGGCTGATATCTCCAGTGATTTTAGTCAGGTTAAGTGAGCTCTTCACATATTTGCATCGCTGTCTTACATATTACTTAAGGAACATCGGGACACAAGCTGAAGAGGTAGGTTTGTTAATGATAGTTATCTCTAATGCTTCTGCAGGAAACTTACACTACCAGAATATGAAAAGTGAGATGTTGCTCTCAGAATATTAGATGATGCAGCCATTTCATGGTCTCTTGGTGAAGGTGACTAAGTTGTTTATAGTTATGGAAACTGGAACAGATGTTTGGCAGTAACACTGTGATGCAGGTGTGTTGTACAGTGGTCCCCACAGCCCTGACTCAGCGTACACCCCAACCAAATACTGATTTCCCGTGAAGGTAAAACCTGAGTGTGCATTATCCACTGTCACAGACTGGTTTCCCCTGACAAAAAAAAAAAAAAAAAGACAGAGGATGGAGGAAAGAAAGCAGTAGTGCTATCTGGGCTGGTTGAGCAGAGACATCTGGACTATGGCAGAAAGTACAGCAAAGCACACTTTCCCCAAAATATAATCAGAGCCTTAGGTCACCTGTCAATAAGCTGTGACGAGCATGTCTCAGTCACTTCAGCAGAAAAGCAGGGAAGGCAGCATCTTGCAGTGTCTGCAGTAAGAAAATTGAATTCAGAGGTGATGAGAAATTTCATTCATCAATCAAGGTGGTGAAGATAAAAGATGACTGAATATATCCATTATTCTGGGAGTAGCTTCTTCTGCTGTATTATCACACCTTCCACTGTCTGTGAAATACCTTATAACAGTGACCAAGAATACTAAATAACAAATCCTATCCTTAACTAGTTGAAAATAAGGAATCATTCACTGTTCTGTGTACATGGGCATCACCAAATCACCTGATATGCCTGAAGATAAAAATTGATTTTAGGGTCAATCTGTTTGGAATAGGTGGAGAGGATCAGATGCAGATCGCAGTTGGAGGATGACTTAAGGTATTTCTTGCAGTTCTGACCTGTTACTGTAAAGCTTTTTCTACAGAAGGCCTTGGTGTAGTCCAGTGTCCTGTTTATGGTCCACATTCATGTGTTCTTTCTCCATGGTTCACAGACAATGACGTACTATTTCACTATAGCCATCCTCAATTCAGGCAGTGCTTCTTGTCTAGGGAAGATATTTTCATGGCTGAGAGTGGCTCCACAGAGCTCGAAGATCAGGTGGCTTAAAAAGGAATCAAGAGTAAACCGTTAAAATGCAAGACTCAAATCTGCATTTCTCTCAGAAAAGGTGAGAGTTGCTCCTGTACAGAACATGGCACAGTAAAAAGTCTTTGAGCTGTCAAATTAAGTGCAGAATTCAGCTCCACAAGATTTGTCATCTTCTTCTCCTTTAGCACTTTTATAGCGAATGATATGTAAAGAAAGCGTCAATTCAGCTCCTTACCTAGGAAGAACAATGTATTTTGCACAGTGATGCTGTAAAAGGTAATGAGCACAGAGGAGAAAAACAGGTTCAGAGACATCTGTCAGCCTCATACAACCATGTTTTTCAAATTCTGTTGATCAAATACAGCTGTCCTGGGTTCAGCAGTAGCGGTCATTTTTAATCCCTCTTGGTAGCTGGTGCAGTGCTGTGTTTTTGACTTTCGGCCTGGGAACAGCGCTGATAACACCGATGTTTTTAGTTACTGCTCAAATGTTTGGTCTGACCAAGGACTTTCTGAGTCTCATGCTCTGCCAGGGAGGAGGGGAAGCCAGGAGGAAGCAGAGACAGGACACCTGACCCAAACTAGCCAACGAGGTATTCCATACCACAGCATGTCGTGCCTGGGAGGTAACTGGGAGTTACCCCGAAGGGCACTCTCCTCTCGGTCGGGCTTATTTTGGCAGGTGGTATCGTATTCTCTTCCCTTGTTATTTCCATTATCATTATTATTATTGGTGGTAGCAGTAGTGATTTGTGTTGTACCTTAGTTACTGGGCTGTTCTTATCTCAACCTGTGGGAGTTACATTCTTTTGATTCTCCTTCCCATCCCTCTGGGAGAGGGGAGGGAGGGGAGGGGGGAAGGAAAGAAAGAGGTGGGGAGTAGAAACTGTGCGGCTGACTGGGTTTAAACCACAACAACAGACTTTCTAATTATCTCAGGTCTTGTCTGGCTGAGTTTCACAAAAATTCACATTGGAAACTTTCACATGGAAAACCTGTAGTTTAAGTTGTATTTGCACCCTTGCACATGGCTGTCTGGGATTTGGCATGTACAAACAAATGTACTCAGATTTCATAGCACAGTGGTTAGAAGAGCTTTCTCAAGATGCTGTCTTACTTTTGGTTATTCTGAAAAATGAGAGAAAACAGGAAAGGCATGCCTTCAGTGGGAGAAGAAAGTTTAAAGGTTTGCTTAACCACTACATGACTACAGTTTTACAGTTCAACCATAATGTTGGTGATGTGGCTACAGCAGTGAAATATTAGATTAATGAAAGGCACCACAAATAAAGTTTTGTTCACATGTAAGTGAATAGCGAAACTCCAGTATATTTGCTGACTTTTGAGGAGAAAGTAGTTCCAGTCACCTGGTAAAATGGTCATGGTTTGCTTTGACTGCCATTTTGTTGGACATTTATCATGCCATTATTTGATATCTAGTTGTTTTGAGGATTCACATCCAGACCCAATCCTACCAACTTCAGCTAGAGTTGGCCCAGGCTCCAGATTGGCTGGAATTGAAAGTAAATTGGTTACTATTCGTTCCCCAAATTGAAATATTTTTTATATATATTGCCTTTTGTGATTGGCTTACTTGTTACTGTTGAAATTATTGTTATTTGAAATTAAATGGTTATTTATTCCCCTCATTCATGTATAATGAAATAATTCAATTTGGGTGCTCAGACTTCATCTAAAGTTAATGTTAGTCCAATGACATTTTGATGATCATGACATTTAAGATTTGTTTTTTCCTGTCATATAGCAGAAGTTTTCATTAGTGTGCAGGCATATATTTCACATTGGCATAAAAAATAATATTTTTCTTCTTTAAATGCGAATTGTCATTAAAGATAGAATGTCACACATGAGATAAAATTAATTTGTAGATACCAATACAAAGCATTATCTGAGGAGCTGTTATTCATTAAAATATCTGAAAATAATTATCAGAATCCTTCTATTCCCTTATTAAAGAAATACATTATGTTCACCACAGAAATTAAATAGGATGCCCTTTATTAGGAAATTCACACTAGTTTCCAGGGACATGATCAAATAAACCAAGATTTTATGCAGTTCCTTAAGTAGTTTCAGGTTGTTTTAAGTCCTTTTAGCAATGTTATCTAAAAGCAAAAGAAAACATTAAGACTATTAATAAGTTTCATTCTCCTTGTTTCATCTACCCCAAACAAGGCAAACAGACTTTTTAACTAGAAAGGAGAAAACAGTGAAACTAATGATGCATAACATGCCAAACAAATGAAACATTACAGGAACTACATTTTTAGCAATGTCAGCTTCCAGTAATTGTAAGGTATTATTGGAAACAGTAAGTACTTTTTTTAATTGGATGTAAGAGCTGACATTGTTATTTCAAGTGCTCCATAAAATTGTTCCCTTATTCCATTTTATTTTTAGAGTAGGCAAATAAACAACATTAGGAGGTAATAATTTACTAGCAGCTCATGCAACTACAGAGTATCATGGATGGCTTCAGGTTATCCAAGATCTCCTGCCCCACTTCTGATCGCTGTTGACTTGCCACATCTCCACTGCTTATCACAGCTCGTATGACTGCTCCCTCTCTGGGGAATCCTTTACTGAATTCTCTTAAAATCTTATCCTTAAAGTCTGCAGTGTTACTCTTACTGCCCACATACCTTTCTTCTGTTGTCCTCTTCCATATGACCTGTTTTTCTTAATTCTGAGTACTTCCTTATGTCTACCTCATTTACCATCTGTTTTCTTTTTCACAAACAAGATAAACTGAGCATTCTGCAGCACTGGTGTGCTTGGTGAGATTCAAGTTCAAAGCATGAGCCTCCCATTGCAACAACTACTTGACTCAAGTCTTCTCAAGAGGTGAAATTTTAGTCATGCAGACCTTGTTGAGATAATTGCTCCTGATTTTAAAGGGACTAAGAGTTCCTCCATAAACAGCAGGAATCAATCTACAATTCAGTTAATTGACATCAATCTGCAATTTGGTTAAAACAACTCTCTTCAGTCTCTTGTGGCTCCATGAAAAGAACACAGAAGCAAAAGGAATGATACTGAAAGTTACAAAGTGTTATTCTAAGAGGTATTTCTAACATTCTTAGAGCTACTCTCAAAGGTAAGAAAAAAAAAAGGTCCTTTAGAAGGTGATTTGTGTATTACAAAAGGCATAGGCATGCACTGACAATTAATAGATGTTGTTTTGCTAAATCTTTACTATTTTCCAGTGGAAATGTAATTACCAGAACATCTAACAAACCTTTACTTGCTGAAGTTATTGATGACTTATGAGATCACTTTCCTGATTCTATGCAACGGGTACCAGAAGAAAAGTCACCTGAAAATTTACGTCCCAGCAAAACCCGCAATTACTGAGGCTACAAGTAAAACTCTTCCAATGTTTTTCATTTCTTTCCCTCCTCTGTCATCCCATGTGATGTCTGGCCAGTGTGAAATCTTCTTAGGAATGCAATACAGTACCCATTCTGATGCCTTTAGTGAAATCACTTCTTGCTGTGAAACCATAATACGGCCTAAAATATCCAGCCCTGTTTAGAACAGGGTGATGAGGGACAAGGTTCACAATGAATTGCTGTGCTACAAGGTTAAGGAAAATGGAGTATTTTGATCAGACATCATAACTACTGCATATCACTGAAAACCTGAAATATAAGTACATGAACCAAGAAACTAACGGAATCAATTTTCCTGTTTTCCTGGTGTGCTAGTAACACGGTTGATTGGAAGTACAGTATTCAGTGTGCTGCACAAAAGCTATATGTTATTATGCATGGGTAGGTGTTCTGCCTTTCAGCATACTTGAGTACATGCCTGTATCTAACACATTGTGTGGAAAGGACTGTGTTGGTCAGTTTACAGAACTGTCATTCCTCCTAGTCTGTGTTCTGGACATTCAGGGAGGCAAATTTATGTCTGTACCAAGGATTAATGAAAGAGTTACCAAACAGTGAAGTCTCATTTAAGATATATTTAGAGCTGGTGAGTAAGACTTAGATGTTTTGCAGACCTTTTCCTGGCCTTGCACAGAGGCTTGAACCTCACCCTGAGGCTGTGGTTTGGCAATACATTAAATCTGACTTCAGAGTTCCTGGCACCAGATCAGAAAAGCTGAGTTCACATATTGATCTGTCATCTTACTGTGGCAGTTCAAATGCAATAAAAAATCCTAACGATTTGTCAGTCTTCCTGTGAGATCAGGGACAAGTGTCCATACCATCCTAATCTGAGGTTTAGACAGACCTATGAAGATCTGTCTATCCATCAGGTAGCAAACACCAGTGTTGTGAGCATGATGTTACGGTTCCTCACTGTGGAGTGTAGATAACTAGGCAAAGCTGAAGTGCTGTGCTAGACCTGATTCAGGTCGGGTGGGGGCAAGGCCAGCCTTCAGTTTTAATGGCTGTGGAAACATATCCTAAAGTGAAAGATTTGAAGATGCCAAGTGCACTTGTAAGAATGAATACCTCCTCCACCAACTGAAAAACACAAAACAAAACCAGAAGAGTCATCATTTATGGGCAATGAAAGACACAATGTTCTGACTTATAAGTTAAGAACAAAACAGGTTGTACTACCTCTTCACCTGACTTTATATGGAAAGGTATGGTCAAGCTGCAAAGGAGGATTTCGTTCAGGCAACACTTCCTCTGTTTTGAATTAAAAAGAGAGAATCCTGGGCTGAGCCCTGCTAGATTCTTTTGCAGAATAAAATGAACCACACAGCCCTTCCTTTTGTTTTTTCTCCAAAGCAGAAATTATGTCTTCTACTGAATTCTGTGGTAGCTGACACTGGAGGCAGCTGGGATATCTTTTTGCATTCATTCTCCAGCCATTTTCAACCACTTCTGCTCAGAAACAGGGAAGAAAATTGGCCATAAATAAAGGTAAAACATTTGTGCAGCATTTCTAGTGATCATTGTATTTCTATTTAGATAGCAAAACATCTTAAATGATGGTTAAGACATATCACTTATCTGGAAATTCATAAGAATGATTGAATGCTAGATCAATATAGAGTATTTTAGCTTTTTACAGGAGGTGCCTTAATGGTGCCCATTCCAGCTCCACTGAATAATTTTCAGTATGTTGAATGGCAGCATTCCCTATTTTTTTGCATAGAAAATTTCTCTAAACTTGAAAGTTACGTGAATTATAAGTGCTGTCACTCTGCAGAACCTTCACCTGCACTTTTTTCTGACCTCTTGAAGTTTACTGCAGGTGACATTCAGATTTAAACTCAAACTTTGCCGGAGCTCATTTACAGTTGAAGGTATGCATTACAACACGTGTCTTGTCTCTGGTGTTTCTACACATTTCTTTCACAGTATTGTTATCAAAATATGAAAAAAGCATTCTGCAATGAATTGCCAACCTGAATAGTGGTATTTGTTGGAATGATGATGTGGTGTTTGCACTCCTATGTGTGACAACAATTGTACTGTCCCAGATGCACAGTACCTTTTTGAACACAATTATCTCTTGAATTATCATCCTCCTCATAACAATGAAAACATTTCCAGTTTCTGACAATGCCCATCCTGCCCATTCAGAGGCCTGATTATTATGACATCACTTCTTGAAAAGCAGGAATAAGCACCAAGCCTTTATATACATATCAAATAAATATTTTATCCTTTTATTGCACTTACCAACCAATGAATTCCTTCAGATCACTGTTTCTTTTACAGGAACATAATAATAGTTATATTTGTTGGCCTTTTTGACAAATAACTCAAATGGAAGGGAATGTCATTAAATTTTCTGTCTCACTCATGTTCCTTGTTTCTATGTAATGGATATGTGTTTGCATGCACGACGTGCTATGGATTGGTTCCTTTCTGAACACTGTAAAGGTTTATGAATGCTAGGAACACTGCTGCCTGAATGGACTGTAGAGAATGCCTGAGCTTCCTAACAGTTTTGCACTGATTGATTGCTTCTGGTGTGTTTCAACTGTGTCAGCGTATAGTCATGTCAGCAGATAAGTCTTCCACTTTCAGAGCTATTCCCAAACCTCAAATCCCCAAAACAGCCCATGTAACTTTCATCTTGGTCTCAACATTCTGGATTAAAACCAACACTGCTTTGACTTGTCAGGACATTTACACAGACTTTTTCAGCCCATTATTCACTGTTTGAAACCAAAGAAAAATCAAAATATCCTTAGGGGTTAAATAGCAAAAAAACTTGAAAGTGACAAAGAAGAATTTGTGAAAATATCAAACCTTGAAAGCACCCTGCTTTTTAAGTTTCATATCATTGAGTTAATGGACATGACTTATGTAGATATGCTTTTCCAAGGTAATAATTAATATTTTTTGCTCAAAGGTTTGTTTATTTAAAGGTGATCACCACAGACTTTTCTCCTTTTCAAGAGCTACAGAGTTTTCTCATTACCTACTCAGTTGCTTATTTTTATTGTTTTGAGAAACCTCAATAAGTGTATATTTTTTGTGTAGAAATATAGCTTTCTGTAACAAAGAAGTAACATTTATGTACCAATATCTGCTTCAGGAATGTTTTTGTCTCTCAAATTTCAGCATACAGTTAGTGCAGAAAGATAGATGTTAGAGAAGCATATCAGATCCTTGATCAAAATGCCATCAAAATCAGATAAAAGCTTCCTTGAGGCTACGATTTGCTTTCAGATCAACTCCCACTAATATTAAAAATTAAAATCCATACTGATTCTGAGGATTAGTTAGGAGCAAATCATGCTTTCTTGTCTTGGAAATCAAGCTCAATAAGCGGAGGAGAACTCATTTTGGCAGCTACTTTTTCGCCCACTTGGAGTTTCAAAATTGCTGGTGTTTGATTTATGACTGGAAAAAAGGAAATATGACTCCCATTTTCAAGAAGGGGAAAATGGAAGACCTGGGAAACAGCAGACCATTCAATCTTACCTCTGTGCCTGGCAGGATCTTGGAGAAGATTCTCATGGAAGGCATGCTAAAGCACATGAAAACCAACAAGGTGCTTGGTGACAGCCAGCATGGCTTCACTAAAAGGAAATCCTGCCTGACCAATTTGGTGGCCTTCTATGATGGGGCAACTGAACTGGTGGATAGGGGCAAAGCAGTTGATGTCATCTACTTGGGCTTGTGCAAAGCGTTTGACACTGCCCTGCACAACATCCCTGTCTCTAAATTGGAGAGACATCAATTTCATGAACGGACCACCCAGTCGATAAAGAACTGGCTGGATGGCTGTGCACAGAAAGTTCGATCAACAGCTCAGGGTCCAACTGGAGACCGGTAACAAGTGCTGTCCCTCAGGGGTCAGTGTTGGGACCAATCCTGTTCAACATCTTTGTCGGTGACATGGACAGTGGGATTGAGTGTGCCCTCAGCAAGTTTGCCGATGACACCAAGCTGTGTGGTTCGGTTGATATGCTGGAGGGAAGGGATGCCATCCAGAAGGACATCCACATGCTTGTGAGGTGGACCAATGACAGCCTCATGAAGTCCAACCAAGCCAAGTGCAAGGTCCTGTATCTGGATTGGGACAATTACAAGCAGAGCTGGGAAGAGAAGTGATTCAGAGCAGCCCTGTGGAGAAGTACTTGGGGGTGCTGGTCGATGAGTAAATGAACATGAGCCAGCCTCAGTGTGCACTCGCAGCCCAGAAACCCAACCGTATCCTGGGCTGCATCAAGGGGAGCATGACCAGCAGGTTGAAGGAGGTGATCCTGCCCCTCTGCTCTGCTCTTGTGAGACCTCACCTGGAGTATTATGTGCAGTTCTGGTGTCCTCAACATAAGAAGGACATGGAACTGCTAGAACAAGTCCAGGGGAGGGCCACGAGGATGATGAGGGGACTGGAGCACCTCCCGTATGAAGACAGGCTGAGGAAGTTGGGTCTGTTCAGCCTGGAGAAGAGAAGGCTGCGTGGGGACCTAATAGCAGCCTTCCAGTATCTGAAGGGGTCCTATAAGAATGCTGGGGAGGGGCTGTTCATTAGGGACTGTAGTGACAGGACAAGGGGAAATGGGTTTAAACTTAAACAGGGGAAGTTGAGGGTAGATATAAGGAAGAAGTCCTTTAGTGTTAGGGTTGTGAGGCACTGGAATGGGTTGCCCAAAGAAATTATAAATGCTCCATCCCTGGCAGTGTTCAAGGCCAGGTTGTATAGAGCCTTGGGTGATGGTCTAAGGTGAGGTTTCCCTGCCCATGGCAGAGGGGTTGGAACTATATGATCTTAAGGTTCTTTCCAAGTCTAACTATTCCATGTTTCTGTGGTTGTCTAGGTTTGCAGAAGTATCCATTTTATGTTCAGGAGAAGTCATAGAGTGATTTAATCCATTAGGATGTCACAAATTAAAATGAATTTGATCATCTTATTCTAGAGTATACTGCATGTTTATTTTCTCCTGACTGTCCACTATTCCGTTAAGCATGTCTGACTGTCATTTCATTTTGAAAGGTTAAAGACTTTACTGGACTTATTAGACACATACTTGAGTTTCACTGCCAAAATTGTGGATAGTTGCACAAGCACTATGATGGTTCATGGAAATTTAATTTATACAGATCTTTTCTTTAGCCTTACTCAACAGCCCCACTCAGGTTCAGGAAACTGTCATCACATTAAAGTTTAAGAGTAAAGCTTTTCCAAAGCCACTGCTTAAATTTCTAACTCACAATCAAAGAGCAAAGTTGGGTAGAACGTATTGTTACAAAAGAGGAAAAAAGTCCAGAATCAGAAATTCAGGTGAAAATTTTAGTAGTTTCCTTAAATTAGAAGTGTAAACAATGTATTTCAGGTCAAAGTAAAAGAACTGTTTTAGTAATTTCAAAGCACTATTTTGATTTTAATTTTTACTTTTCAGTATACATTAAGGTATATTTTTTCAAATGCTATTTTTAATGAAAAAATAACTTCCTAGTTTGAGAGTTCAAGATATGCTACATTGAACTTTTCTCATTTTTTTTTGTTTTAAAATTTAGAACTGACTTATATTGACCCTTTTCTGCAACAATCATTTGGTTGTTTTATGAAGAAAGCTTCTATTTTTTTTTTTGTCAAAAATTCGTGAATCTCTCTACCTGTAGGAATATCAGATCAGATGCTGAGGTATCCAGCACCTGTCAAAACCATGCATGCATTGTGAATCTGAATGATAAGCAAGTGAATTTTAATTTTAAGCACCTTCTGTCTATAACCTCAGTTCTTAATGGACAGAGAAGCAGAGAGTATTGATAGAGTGGTGAGCTACCTAGAAAATAGCTGGTGTTGTTTCCAGGTCTTTTACTTTTTTTCCCACTTATCTCTCTTCCCAGAGTTTCTTCATCACTACAATATGAATGATGACACTTTAAATGTCTTTTCATTCTTGTCTGAAAGGCCCTCTGGCTACACCAGTGTTGTCTTCCCAGAGTAATCCTGAAGCTGGGATAATAGACAGCCATTAGTGATGGATGACCAGATGATTAACGATTGTCCCTGTCAGCATTAAAGAGGATCACCCAAAGTGGATTTACCATTCATCAGCTTTTACACATGGGTTTGGAGCTGAGGCAACATGTAGTCTATAATTGGCATTGTGGATGAGGTGTTAATTACATTTCACACCAATTCCTGGTCTAGAGAGATTCCAGGATTTTTTAATTTGACTCCCCCCTGTGTAGATACATGCAAATACAGGTGGGTGATCTGCCAGCTCAGTCCAGGCTCACAGTAAGTCAAAATGATGAAATGCATAAGCTCACACAGACCATGGTTTATAATATGAACATCCACTGAGCCCTAACCAGTCACATAAGAAAATCTCGTAGAAAGTTGTTTTCTTCAATAATGCTGAATCACGTTAAAGTTAGTTGTCTTGATTATGAAAAACTTTTATTATTGTAAAAAAACTAATATCCTTTTTTGGCACCAAATTTCCAAATGCAGACACATCATTAAGCATAGAAAGAATTTTTGATAGAAACTAAAAAAACCCCACATATGCAAGTGAAAGCAAAATTAACAGGACATCATTATTTTCTAGTGTTGAACTGTAAGCCAAGAAATTAGCTATCTCTCTGAAACAGTTTATTGTACACATGACACAAGTAATGTATCTCCCATTCTACCTGGAGTCTCAAAAATTTGAGAGCATGGGTATATTTATAGGACTAATTGACAGGAGAGAAGTTGCTACCGTTAACAACACGGCTAACTGAAACATGGTAGACTGCCTGACAAAAATGATTCTCATTCTTCCTTCTCAATGTAAAACTTATTCTCTTCTCTTGAGCAGAGCTGGATTCACCATATTTGACCAAATATTAAATAAGTGACAGAAATGACATTGCATATACCCTTAAGGCCTTATAGTTATTCAAAGTAAATATGCATCCTTTACAGTGAAGACATTCTTCTGTCACTTCTACATTTCTGATTGAAAAAAAAAAAAAAATCCAGAAACTAGCATCTAAAAACACTGGGGTAAGATGTATCCTGAACATATGAAAATCACCAACATTAGTATATGTGAAATTAAGTGTTATATAGATATCCATAAGTGCATAAAGTACTTTTTAAACCTATAGAGAAAATATTTGATAGAAGCAATTTGAGGTGTTAATTACTTGACCTTTTCAAAGCAGCTTTTCCTCTCTGAAGGCAAAAGTAACTTCTTTAGTAGTAGTTCTATTACCTGATGAGAATAACTTTAACAGGGTGACCATTAACATTGATGTACATTGATCTACGTATAAACTCAAACTATTCTGCAGTCAGTGACTACCTGAAAACTATCATCTGAACATCAAAAAACCAATATATAACATGCCTACAGTTCATCTCTAGACTCTGCTCAGGAGAAGGTGGATATCACAAAAGTAATGGAAATGCTCACGTTAATACAATTTAGAACTGCATTCCTTTCTAAGTACTATTTGCTATTAACGAACTTACTGTACTTTTGCAGGAGTTGCAATACAGATGCTTGTGTGTGAGTCAGATTTCACATTGTCGGTTCATATTTCCCTCACCCCATTTCCAGTGTGGATTAAATGCCTGTGATATTATTCAGGTTTCGTTTCTTTTTTTTCTGTTTGGGGTTTTTTTGTTTTTTTTCCTAACCATGTTGGAGATAATCTAAGTAGTAAAAGATATGCCTCACTTTATTCCAGAAGTAGAAACTTTTTGGTGATAGATGAGTCTGTCTTCTAAGTACTTGTTAATGTATATCACAGCCCTACAGGTTCCTTCTTGGAACCATAAATACATGTGTCTAAACCAGTCAAATCTGGTTTTGTGTTGCCTTTAATCTACATTGCTCTAATTCCTTCCAGAACAGACAAGATAAATAACTTGAGGAACCTGCAGCAGACTTTGAGTGGAGGACAGGACCCTTCAGTTTAGAGGTGGTCTTTCAGCTCCCTAAGGTACATTTCAGCCATGCCTCAAAATAGCTGCAAGTTGTCCTGGGTTCAGCAGTAACAGTCATTTTTTTCTTCTTCTTAGTAGCTGGTGCAGTGCTGTGTTTTTGACTTTCAGCCTGGGAACAGAGCTGATAACACCGATGTTTTCAGTTGCTGCTCAAATGTTTAGTCTAACCAAGGACTTTGTGAGTCTCATGCTCTGCCAGGGAGGAGGGGAAGCCAGGAGGAAGCAGAGGCAGGACACCTGACCCAAACTAGCCAAAGGGGTATTCCATACCACAGCATGTCATGCCCAGGATGTAGAACTGGGGGCAGTTACCTGGAAAGGTTTGATCACTGCTGGGTTGGGCTGGGTATTGGTCGGTGAGTGGTGCGGTTGTATTCTCTTCCCTTATTATTTCCCTTATTATTATTATTGGTGGTAGCTGTAGTGGTTTGTGCTATACCTTAGTTACGGGACTGCTGTTATCTCAACCCATGGGAGTTACATTCTTTCAATTCCCCTCCCTATCCCTCCGGGAGTGGGGGAAGGAATGGGGGTGTGTGAGAGAGAGGCTGCATGGCTGGGATTAAACCACGACACGAGGCTGGACACATTGCAAAACTAGCAATTTTTAAACATGGCTATAAAATATTTACAGACTTTCCAGATTCCATTATCATCCAGAATGTCCATAATACAGGCCTTCCACATATTTAGCACAGCTGTAGCCCACGAGAGACAGCAGGCTGTATTCTTGGTGATCACTAACTGTTTTCCACTGACCTTGCTCTAGAGAAGTCTTTTCCATTAGCAACAGACAGATTAAAGCTGTTTTGGCCCCTTGTCCTCCTCTTAACTTTAGTCAGAATAGATATTAGCATTTTACTCTGGACTTACTACAGCTCAGTCCTGACATTTCTAACCAAGCGACACATCTTTAGTAGCAAAATAATCTTCCTTAACCCTGAAACTGAGTGTTGAAGCATAGCTCAAGTCTAGCTAGTTAGACTTCCTTCCAACAAACAGCCTGGCTTCACCCATATGCTTTACTGACTCCTACATTGTCCCTCTGATCATGCCACCAAAATGCTTGGCCCAGACTAAGTCTGTTCTAGTAAATGTGCAAATAATTAAATGATGCAAATGATCATAGGACAGAGCTTCGGCTTGGCCCCACTTAATATCTTTGTGAAGATAAAGTCAGTAGTCACACAAGCAACAAACTCAGTTTACTGTTAAAAAAAAGATAACAGAAAAACTGAATCTCCCTCAGAGACACCCATGACACCTTAATCAGAAAAAAGATTAGCTATTGCAGTCATTTGCTTTCTGAGCACCATTGTTTTAGAAATTAGGAGGAGATGCAGTGTTACTATTACTGATACCTTAAGCAAAGCAGAAGCAGAAAGGAGCACTCATGCTCATGGTACACAGATATCTAACCATGCAGAAACTACACATGAAATTATTCCAGTTAGCACGTGAGACAGATAGCAAAGACCCTCAATTATTTACTCATTTCATAATCCAAACAACTATTAACATGATTAAAAAATGTTGGTTTAAAAGAAGACTGTTACTGAATATATTACTTTCTAAAATTATTTGCCATGTGTGTTTTTAATATAATAACCTTGATCCATTTTAGAAAGAAAATGCTCTAAATATATTGGCAAACTTATCTTCCCTCCCCCCCCCCCATATTTTACTTGCAAATTTAATGAGAAATCCATATTTTAAATTAAGAAAAACCCAATTTACCAGCAGGGTGCTCCCTCCAGAAAAAGTGGCATTTAATAATAAATTCACCTGTTTTCTGCCCAATCTGTGTTCCATCCTGCAGCATGGTGAACGTTTTTGTTCTGAGCCAATAGCTGTAATGACATGGTTACTCACACTGAAGTTAGTTATGATAATTCAAGCTTATATTGCTAGAAGGGCAATAAATTTTCAAGACATCCATTCAGACTGTCTTAGTGCATTGAGAGCTTACATGAGACCTTCCAGGACTCTCTTCACTAAAATACTTTTCATGCAAAATGCATAAAAATACATTAAGCTTTTCAGCATAGAGAATTAGTGATCTTTATGCCTGCACAATTTCTACTTCAGGTCACAGTAAAATTGCCTTGTCATTCACTTTCAGCTCATGAGAAGTAGAAAAGTACTTGTATGTCATTTTCCTGCCCATCTGAATATAATGGCCCAAAGAACTTAATGACGTCAATGCAATTTTCCCTATTAGTTAAATATAACATTATAGACCGTGAACTGAAACCCTTCCTCAGAGCTTACTTGAAGTTTGTTTTTTTACATGCCTTTGAGTATGTATGATACAAGTATCTCCATAACTGTGGCAGGTTTTCTTCTATCTTCCTCAACATTGTAAAGCAAAGGCCATGGTTGGAATTAAGCATTTCCAAAGAAGCAAATCTCACACAGTCTTTCTGAGAGTTTATGATATAGCCTGCCCCTTCCCTTCATACTTCATTAAAAAATAAAAGAAAAACCAGTATAAGTTTGAGGAAATCAACTGGAGACATAGATCTTATCCCTTATTATGATATCGTCTAGCTATATAAATTTAGACACTTTACTTTGTCATTCTGTAATTTTGTTTCATCTCCTGTCTCATCTGTGTAGATTGCCCTGTCAGTCAAATGGAATTCCCCAACTACCATTTTTTTTCTAGGTAGGATAATGTAAAACATATTGCACTCCATTCTAGTGTATTAAGAATATTTATATCCTGAAGTAGCTCAGTGTCTCTGTTGTCCATTGCTTGTCAAAATGCATGCATAATTTTATTTTATCTCCCACAGTTCTGAGTATAGGTTGGCACAGAAGACAAGCCTCTTGGGTTAAGCACTCCTACAAAATTAATAATCTGAAAGAAAAAAAGATCCTCCAAATGCAATACATTCAATTATTTCAGTATTATGTAATATTACCTAGCAGATGCAGTATGATCTTACCCACCCTGGAAACTGATTTTATCTCTCTTTTTCCCCTACATTATGTATTTAAAAGAGATTTCTATGGTGATTATTGTTGAAATACTAAGCATTTCTAACTTTTTTTTTCTGTTAGAAATATCTGATTCACTCTAGATCTTGTTTTCATTTAACTACAGGATATGTTGCTTATATTTTTGTGAATTACAGGTTATGCAACTTCCCTGAATTACAGTTCTCTTTCAGTATTCTTGGTTAATAGAATTCTTTATAACACACAATGAAGTACTAAAAGAGAAAGACATTTAGAGAATCATTTGTTGAGGTTATACTTGGTGAGGCTTCTCATCCTTCCGAAAGCGCATTATTGTTTCTCATATGACTTTAGTCAAACCGAGTATTTATTCTTGACTTCACAGATATTAAATTAATTGGGGAAAATATGTTTAGATACATATTTCAATAAAGTGGCAAGACCAGTTTGAACGGTTTCAGATTTATTGTAATAATTAAGCCACATAATTATTTAAGTATGATAATTTCCACAGCAATTTTTCTTTATAAGTCTGGAAGAAGTTTATCACAAGCCCAAATATATTTTTGGGCTTGTGGGGTTGAATTGGTTTCAATGCTTATTAATGGTGTCTGAATTAGCAGGCCAAAGAAGCAAAAGTGTAAAACTAAAAGCAAAGTAATTACTTTCAATATTGCATGACATTTTTCTTATAGTTGATTAACATTAGTATGGATCTGGGAAGTACATATTAGTTTTAAAATTTGTGGTGGGTTAACCTTGTCTGGATGTCCTTTCTCATTGTGTGCCATAAAGGCATATGGCTCTCTGCCTTCATGAGTTTATGGTAGGTGAATGCTATCCATATGTAACGCATGATATTGTGGGATCAGGTAACCCCTGCTCAGAGCTGAAAATAAGATCCAGATGTATTCTGAGGTCTGTATGAATGATAAGTTAACCTATCACTCTGCTCCTCAGCAAGATGGGGCAGGGAGAAAATGCAATGGAATAAACTTCACGAGTCAAGATAAAGGCAGTTTAATAAAACAAAAGAAAAGGTCACACATGGAAGCAAAGGAAAACAAAATATTTATTCTCTACTTCAAATCAGCAGGTGATGTTCAGCTGCTTCCGGGAAATAGGGCTTCAGTACATATAGTAGTTGCTTTGGAAGACAAATGTTGTAATAACGTCTTTATTACAACATGTATTTTAAGCTGACCCTGTTTTGAGGAGGAGTTTTGTCTAGATAACCTCCTGCAGTCCTTTCCAAAGTAAATTATTCAATGATTTTATTATAAATAGGTTGTTCAGTAAAAAAAAAAAAAAAAAGTCACAAAGAACTATCTGATTTATAACATCATAATATCTTGCACTATATTTAGGATTATTCTACTGAGACTGACAAGTAAGCTTCTAGTATGTACAGTATCCTTGCACATGGGAATCACTGGTATTATTTTATTCAGTTTCTTGTGGCCAATATGTCAAGCCTTCAGATCACTTAGGTAGACATGTCAAGAACAGCAATATATGGAGGAGATGATACATCTATTACAAAGCTGCTGATTTGAGATACAATATCAAAATTAATGGGAAGTGATGGTGAAGATGGGAAGTGACCAAGAACATCCCCCCCTTCTCCTAGTGTTTACTGCTGTGCAGACATCTTGTGGTTTGGAATATCCCTTTGGTGAGTTGGAGTCAGCTGTCCTGACTGTGTCCCCTCCCAAGATCTCGCCCACCTCCAGCCTGCTGCTGAGGGAACTTGTTGGAGAGACAGCCTTGATGTTGTGTAAGCACTGCTCAGCAGTCACCAAAACATTGGTGTGTTACCAATACCTTTCTAGGTACCAGCACAAAGCACAGCACTATAAGGGCTGCTAGGGGGAAAATTAACTCCAGCTCAGCCAGATCCAATACAACGATGTGCTGCTACAGCTACAAAAAATCAGGTACTCATATTCAGAGCAGTATTATATGTGTGCTTAACTTTCTTGTAGAACAGTAGGATTTTAATATAACCTCAATGTTAATCATACGCCAAAGCTATTTAGTGAATGAAGGTAAACTTGAGTAAAAGTTAAAATCTGGGCATATGTTAACCTTTTATAGAATTGAAGCTCCTGATTTCCCAGCAAAAAATTATCTAAGGTCCTGACTGCCACAAGAAAACGATCTGTGTTCATTGTTACACTGGAGAATATCCATACTTACATGTTTCATAATTCAGTTGGACAGTTAGGTGGTTAGGCCAGTATAAATGTGGCTTTAATTAATGTAATTGCATAAGTTAAAATAAAAAGGTGCATTAATACTCCATGGATTAGCAAGCTAATTAAAATCTTTAACCTCACCAGTGAAGTTTCCTGTCAGCTGCAGCTAAAGTCAAGTCTTGCAATGAAAGTACAGTAGTGTCCTAGACACAGCCATGTGCCCTGACTGCTGGTCTACAGTCTGGCCTCAGGTTGCTCTTTTTTATTCCAAAATAGTGAACTTTTCTGAGCTGAAGAAATTAATGTTTCAGTAAAAATAATGAAGGATGCTCCAAACTACCCAGTCTCCTTCGAAACAAACCTCCCCTTTCATCCTGTGACTGGGTGGCTAGTACAGACTTCCCAAATGCGTGAATTCTAGACTTAAATTTCTACATTTAGTAAAGAGGGTGGAATTCAGGTTTAGTATTTCCAAAGTGGTTGATCTAAGACAGATATGATACTAAAGTTATGTAATACTACTGATGTCCTTTTTGAAACCAGGTCTTTCAATGAAAGAGCCTGGGATTGTCCATTTCTGTGTAGAAATGTGGTGGGTGAGGTGTGTCCTACAATGTCTACTAAATCAGGGGCTGCTGCTGCTTTATGTGATGCTTTCTTGCAATTCTGCATCTAGTTGGTCATCGATAGAAGTAAGTGAGAAATGGGTTATCAGACCTCTCAAAAAGAAGTGTCTGTCCAAATTTAACTTTTATATTTGTGTATCTAGAGAATATCAGGGTGCAAAATGTTGGTGCCAGCAGCATATAAAGCTGTCAACAATTTAGTAGCCATAATGAAAGGCTTTTCAGGATAGCAGTGTTTTATTTTTTTTTTTAATTGCCTAAAATCTTTTTAGTGCTTACTAAAGATTATTTGAATCTACACTTTCTCTGTGTTACAATGTATTGCAGGTGAAGTTTCCCAGCTTCTGTGGAATCGAGTACATTAGCCATAGCTTTGAGATGTATGGAAGAAGAAACTCTATGTAGCAGTATTCCTATGGACCTTGACATCAAAGATTTACTTCTTCCTATTAAGTAAAGCCAATGACAAAGATTTATCCTTTAAAGATATCCAAAACTTTTAAGACAAGTAACTTCCTATATTGGCCAAGGAATTGATAATAATTTGGTTTGCAAAGAAAAAGTGAAGTACTCTATGAAAAGGAGGCTAATTTTAAAAAATGGTCTTTTAACTCTTGGAAATATTTTCCAACAGGCAAAGCAGTCAAACTATTCATTCCGAACATGTAATTTATGAAAATGTGGACAAGCTGCATCTTTTGTATTATTAACAGCAAACTACCATGTATATCCTGTGTACTCAAAGTCTACTATCACAATTCACAGGAAATAAGACCTTCTGCTGATGACTTAATGTTCACAAGCCATGACAATTCACATTTTTGTATGACATAGGCATATTTAGAAACATTTTTATTTGTTATTATTAATAAGTCATTAGAAATTTCTTCCTTGTTGATATCCTTATTATATATTACGTATTTTCTTAAGATTTAATTTTTTGCATACTGTAAGCTTTACTCATTTTTTTTTAATGAATTATAAAAATATTTAAATGTCCCTTGCTTTTTAGCTTGCTTAATACAGTTTTTGTACTGAAGTTCTGGATGGAAATGCAGTTTAAAAATACTCCTTTGCTGCCAGAATTCATTAATTTTATGTCTTCTATCTCCTGCCCACCCAAATGAAAAATGACTTCTTAGGCTTCAGTTCGAAAGAGTAGCTACAGCTTCCATTTGTTACCTCATGGAAGCTGCACTAAAGAAATTTATTTGGTGGGGTTTTCCTGTTTTTACTTTCTGGGTGAGTTTTCACACATAGCCTATTTTTTAAGCTTGGTTTCCTAACCTGTTTTCACTGTCCAAATGTGTAGATTTGTCAGTGTCACTACGAAACAATTTTTGAAGTAGATAATTAATTCCAACTTAATATGATACAAAGGAAAGAGTCTCAAAGATATTATGCTCCAGAAACCAGAACACTAACAGTTCTGCAGAACTGACCAAGCAGATTGAGGAAAAAAGAAATCTACTTGATTAGCATTCTTACAGAGGGAAAGACAACAGAATTGTCAGCCTCTATCTATTTGATCTGGCAATATATGGCTGGCCTTCAAAGCATGTACTTTGACTATTTAAACACCACAGATCTAATGCACAACCAGCTACTGTATCCATTATCTTTTATCCAGTCAACAGGATTGATTATAATTAATTGAAACGGGAATACGGTAGAGGACATAGATAAAGCTGGAGATCCATACAAACAACAGCAGAGCCCTGTGTGGAGTATGATAGGAAGCATTAGGCTGACTCAGCTAGTGGTTACAGCATTGTGAAGGACTCAGAAAGAAGTAAGGGGTATAAATGTACTGAAAGTACTCCCTATGCAAATTTGAGAGCTTCGTCTTTCCCACCTGTAGTTCCCTCAGAATATTTTGCCTTTTTAGTGTAACCTACCATTTTACCTTATCTAAAATAAACTGTTTAGTTAATATGTACTTAAACCACAGAATTATGAATTATTCAGTGCATATTCAAAGAAGCGTGTCAGTTTTAGTAGTTTTCCTGGCTTAGTGCATTTTTTATGCATAATAAATCACCCACTTCTAATTGTACTTGCACCTTTATTTCATTAAAATTTGGAGCTGACTCTTACTGTGTACTAGCTAGATACAAACATCCCAATGATGAAGCTGTGCAGGAGTGAATTCTACTTTATCCTTTAAAGTAAACCTTTGCTCTGAACAATACCTCTGTCATCTCAGCCAAATGGATGTTATAGTCCATTATTAAAAATGTACTCTAAGAGAAAATGCTGTGGCAGATTAAAGGAAAACAAACAAAAAACACTGGAAAAGGAGAAAAAGTGCAATCACTTGCATGTTTGTTTAATTTTCGTTTTTTCCTCTTTTTTTTCTTCTCTGACACCACTAAATTTGGGTCATTTTTTTGAGTAGATGTAGCTAAATGCTGGTTGGGATTTTAGAAGAGTTTTTATTTGTGTGGTATGTATACTTGTATATGTGATTAAATTTATGTATGTGAAAGATTGTACCCTTTCAAGATTACTTACAGCTGGATCAAAGGAAAAAACGTTTGTGTTACAGGATTAGGAGGAGGTCAGTGCATTACAGTTTCATTTATTTTCACTGTATTGCTTTGCTTTTAGGATCATTCACTATTATTCTATTATGCTGTGTGATGAGAACCTTGCTGAACTAACCCATTTTTTGCCTATACACCAAAATACAGGAATTTTTTCTCCCCTGTCTATGGCTCATTGGTGATCTGCCAGATTAATTCTTTTTGGACAGAATATTTTAAGAGATACTATTGATAACTTGACTAAAATCCAATCAGAGTTGTATTTAAAGTTGTCAGAGGACATCTTCAGAGAGTAAGATAATATAATGCTTAATGCTATGATTTCTTTCATAGCATTTAAAAGTTTTTGGTATCTTTGTCTCATCTGATTATACTAGTCTATTGAAATGAGTCTCAAACTATGCTTAATGTTATTTGAATGAGAGGAAAATGTACTGGAGGTTCATGCCTACAGGTATAATAATAATAATAACGGTTATGAGACTGTCAGAAATGCAAACACCCAGAATTTTAGAAAGAGACCAAGCTCTTTCTTTCTTTGTTTGTTGTTGTTATAACTGAAGGTCAGCTATGGAGCACTGATAGTATTGGCTTGAATGCATACACTTTGCTTTTTGAAAAAAAATGATGCACATCTACTATTCGAGTTTGGTCTTTTGGCACGTTCCATTACCAAATATCAGTAAACCAAATGGCACAACTGCACTGAAAGTATGTTACAAGCAACTTACATTATGAATATTTTTATCCAGATTGATTCAAAATGAAAAAAGTTACCTCCAGCTAAAAGTAAGGTTTGCTTACTTGTATTTTATTATAGAAAATTATTAAATGTGTCAGTTTTATTTTAGCGTTACAACTGCTACTGTAAATATCACTATCCTTTCACACTAGAACCTAAGAAGTGTCATCTCCTATGATTTTTCTTGGCTTCCCTTTTTTTACTGCGAGCTAGAAACTTTCAACCACCAGTAATAGCTGCTACTGAAGTTTGCCTAGCAACAGTTGTATGTAAACTCATATGCTAAGAAATCTGATTCAGAAGCACATTAGCTTTCAACATGAGTGCAAAATTGCAGCTTAATTATTAGCAGATATGAGGTACTTTCTTCAAGTCTTAAGTTTCTTTTAAAATCATAGTAGTTCATTCTTGCTGGTGCCAGTCTACATCTCTTGTAAACAGTTTGGATCAGTACTGTTGATTTACCATCACCAGTCTTTACAAATGTAACAGTGTAGGAATTAAAGAATCTTAATTTATGCATAATTCTAATTAAAATATACATATATGTCTTTTTTGAGAAATGTATCTTATAAGATGAAGGATTTCTCTTAGATATCCTGCTCAAAAAACCACAAGTAGTTTCCATGATGTTCTGTAGAAACAACTTTTAACGTTAGATGTGTTGTATGTATAAATTATAGCTATTAGATACTGTCCAAATGTACTGACCATACAAGGTAGATGGTAAGTATTATTTTTTACCCCCAAATGCTTTAATGCTTATGATACATTACCTCTTGCTTTAGAGTCTATAATCAGCTGACTTTGGTCTTTTGCCTCATAATTAGAAAAGACTTTGCTTAAAAGTGTTCATCCTGTTACATTTGAATGCTAACATGGAGGAACAATGTATATAAACATATAATTGAAGACAATATGTTTATTCAAATTAATTTAGATGATCATGCTGTAGATGATAAAAAATACTGTCGTTTCTATATCCATAGGAATATGACTTCTGGAAAGGTTTTATTTGTGGGGTAAATTATTCTAGAATTCTCTGCATAAAGGATGCATAATGAGTCAAACTCTTCAATAGCATCATCAGTAAAGGTAAAGTGAGTATCCCAGTCTCTATTTTATTTTTTACATTCAGTCTCTATTTTACTTTTTAGAGGCATAAAGTCATTCTGCTTCTCATATTTTATTTTTGTATTGCTAGTAAATGTCCTGTATTAGCAATGTAAAATAAATAAAATTCAGGAATTTTTCAGTGATTAAAAAGCCCTTTAGGATTTATTTTATCCAAATGACTATTTTGCATATTTTGATTTAATCCACTACCCTTAGCTCATATCCATTTTATCTATTTGATCTGTTAAATCAAGTATCAGAATGTATGATTAAAAGAAGTCAATCCTCGACTTCCGACACACATCTCCTAAAATGAAAGTCTAAGACTGTATATTGTCTTTAAACTTTTAAGAAGCCACCTAGTTTATTTCAGGATTGAAATTATAGAGCAAAATAGATTAAAATTTAATTATAAAGTCATTCTGAGACAGAAGAGAAGTAACCAAACCAGATGGAATCCATTGCAAATCATACTCCTGAGACTGGCATTATTACAAGGAGTAATATTTCCATGTAATGATGTCTCTTTTAATCAGGTACTGTCACGGCACCAACATTAGAGCTACTTCTATAAGCTTTATATAGAGGTCACCTCCACTCATTGCAGCAATAGGTCCTGTCATACTTGACTTTTTAGTCTTAATTAAATGGATGAGTCCTAAAGGAATTTGGAGATTGTAAGATGTTAAAACTCCAGAAAAATAGTACTGGCGATATCAAAATGAAAAGAAATATAAAAAGCAAGTTAGCAGCTGATGGGCAAGACATTGTTTTAAAGAAGAGATTCAGAGCGGCCCTGTGGAGAAGGACTTGGGGGTGCTGGTCGATGAGAAAATGAACATGATCCGGCTTCAGTGTGCGTTCGCAGCCCAGAAAGCCAACCGTATCCTGGGCTGCATCAAAAGGAGCATGACCAGCAGGTTGAAGGAGGTGATCCTGCCCCTCTACTCTGCTCTTGTGAGACCTCACCTGGAGTATTGTGTGCAGTTCTGGTGTCCTCAGCATAAAAAGGACATGGAACTGCTGGAACAAGTCCAGAGGAGGGCCACGAGGATGACCAGGGGACTGGAGCACCTCCCGTATGAGGACAGGCTGAGGAAGTTGGGGCTTTTCAGCCTGAAGAAGAGAAGGCTGCGTGGAGACCTCATAGCAGCCTTCCAGTACCTGAAGGGGGCCTATAGGGATGCTGGGGAGGGACTCTTTGTCAGGGACTGTAGTGACATGACAAGGGGTAATGGGTTAAAACTTAAACAGGGGAAGTTTAGATTGGATATAAGGAGGAAATTCTTTCCTGTTAGGGTGGTGAGACACTGGAATCGGATGCCCAGGGAGGTTGTGAGTGCTCCATCCCTGGCAGTGTTCAAGGCCAGGTTGGATGAAGCCTTGTGTTGGATGGTTTAGTGAGAGGTGTCCCTGTCCTTGGCAGGGGGGGTGGAACTAGATGATCTTGAGGTCCTTTCCAACCCTAACCATTCTATGATTCTATGATTCTATGATTCTATGGATGAACTGAAAGCAAAATAGTTTTCCGTTTGGCAACCCCAAGGAAAACTACGGAATAGACAACTGCTTCTTGTTACCAGTTCCCCTCTCCCCAGTTTCCCTCTCCCTTTTTCATCTTATGGAAGAGAAAGAATAAGGAACAGGGCAGTAAATGCCACTTACAGATTTTGATCTTCTGCTAAGCTTTCAAAGTTCATTTGGGCAGACTGAAAGATATGCCTTCATTTCTTATTCAGATAGATTTGCCCTCAAGCCACCTGTACTCTAAACTAGACTACAGACATCCCCATGATGTGAGTCCAGCCTAATATATCCTGCCTCCCATCTTGGTGGTTAGTTGAATACTGCCCTAACCACTGCTATCTCACTTCCAGTGGAGAACTGCCTTGTGTCCACATGTGCTAAAGCTCATGGAGAGGAGCTGTTTATCTGCCGTATTCTGAATTGGCATAATAGCACTGGAATAGATTTAGACCTCTGTGCAAAAGGAAAACTTCTATTATTTTGAAAAATTACCAACATCAGTTGTGAAACTAGGCATAAAATTAGAAGTCTAATAATATTGGTAGGAAACATAACCAATGTGTTTTCAGGATTATTGTTTATTCAAATTTATTGTTTTAGGTTTCACAGCTGAAGGGAAGGCTTGTGGGGCTGGAGATGTGAAAAATGGGATTTATAATTTATAAATTAAGGTAATAATATCACAAGTTTCCTGTCTCGACATTGTGTCATATTGTACATCACTCACTGTCTTACACATACATGCAAACAGAACACGAGGTTTACCAAGCTGGGTTATGAACTGCAAGTTTCAGACAATCATTCTCATTCATTAAAAGTCATGAATGAAAATAGAAATTGGTGGCTTTGACTCTTCTGCATCATAGTCAATAAAGCTACAATGTATATGTAAGGATTTAAAACAAATAAAAACCACAATATAGTAGTAAATATACGACCCTATTTAAGGACATGCAGCACAATGCTATCTTTAAATACTTCATAACTTGATGTACATATTTGCTCAAATTTAAAGTAAATAACAAAGTAAAAGGAAATAAAATCTATATGCTATTCCGCTTATCATGTTTAGTTTGAATAAAGCCTGCTTTGAGCAAGTTTCCTGATTCCTGCTACGATTTTCCTGGAAAAATTTCAGAAAACCTTGAGTTGCTCATTTTGATATATAGTCCATTTCATCCAGAACTCATGTATGCCAGTTATGCTTTCCCAGTTAAATCATTAGTTAAATAAATTGGGAAGCAATTTATCAAATACTGTAAAAACAGCATAATAGATTTGTAGTGATTATCTTAAAAATCACTGGTAAGAGTGCATGAATAGCAATAGGATTTGATCCCATTTAAGCAGAGAATTGAAGGATAGACCCTTTTCTTGAAGAACAGGAACAGTGGACCCAAGTTGCCTTAGGGTTATATAGGATTCAAAGGTGAAAGCTCTATTTCTGGGCAAGTCTTCTGACCATATGGATCTAGTACAGAAAAATCCTCTCTGGTGTGTAGTGTCTGCCCTCAGGGAAGGATTCAGAATTCTGAACAAGTGGGTGGAGATGCTCACTGTGATGTTCTGTGTTCAACATTTAGACCCTGTATGATATTTTCTCCATCTAATTTGAAGAAACTTTCCAGCTCTTGAGTTGCAGTACAATGTCTTCTAGTCTGTGGGAAGAAAGTGTGCTTCATTTAGGAGTCCTAATCCGGGGTCCACCTTTAAACCTGTCTGATTCTCACTCCTGTGGGAGCACTTCAGCACACAAAAAGCCCCACCTGAAATGAGGGAAATCAGCCCCCAGCATAAAATTTGTCCTTGAGTGAGAAATCTAACAGGGTAGTTTTTCCCAGTCACATCTAGGAAAGTCTGTTATATGCGCCCTTAGAAAGACTACAACAGCACTCAGATTGAGTTGCAAAGGTTCATATCATTAGGCAGTGTCTTGGCCCTTCATTCATCCAAGCTGGGGACTAGCCAGAGTGTAATACTACTCAGGAACCACATACTCCTAGGTTTCCCTTTACTTTAAAGAAAATGCTGTAGGTGAGATGAATCACCAGCTCAAGGTGTTTGTTTTCCCAGTGACCATAGCAGGGATCTAGATGACTAGCTCAGACTAGAAGCTTAACTTTTATACAGTAAATTTAAGAAAGATGAATCCAAACTTGACTATGCTGAGGCATACCTAAAAATTTTTCATGGATCTTACAGCATTAATACAGAGTGAGGAAAAATTTTATCAAGGACTATAAAGCAAGCTATGTTCCATAAATCCTAAAATATAAAATAAGAATGCTTCCTGTGCTTTAGAGAGACAAAAATAATTATTTGACTGAAACAGCATGGAAAACAGGTGGTTTCTGAAGTTGTGTATCATTGGATATCTCATCTGTGAACTTTAAAATGAATTCATGCAATAAAGCAGACCAACTTGAGCAGAGTTCGATATGAAACATATGACAAGTAGACTCATTGCCCTTCTTATCAAGCAGACAGAAAGCAGGTAGTGCAAAAGAAAATAAAAATATACTAATAAGGGAATCAAACTGATTAATGTGAAAAAAAGTCCTGCAGTTACAGCACTAATGCGTTTATTTGCAGAGATGCAAATACACATGTAGCCTACTTTCATTTTCCCAGAGAACAACTGAATTAACACTGTCATGTTGCTCAGGGTAACAGACCCCCCTAAGAGTCCTCCCACACCACAAGATCAATGGGACTCTGGAAGCTACAGCTGAAAGAAAATTAGAACATGCAACAAATTGTTGAGGCTGATGAAGAAAACACTTTTGCCCTTCATGTATTTTTAAAAAGGTTCTTTTTCATCATGACTTGTAAACGGCTCCTCTGTGACCTGCACAAATAAAATTAAAATAAGCTTCCCCCCTTCCCATCCTCTCTGCCTATTGGAAGTCTGCATGGGTCCCATCCTGAAAATTCTAATATTTAAGGATCATAGATTAAGCTATTCTACTTCCCAGTTTTGAGTCAAGGTCAAGTAAAACTGAACAACCCCTGACACATATTTGTCTTGTATGTTAATATAAAAAAACCCAACACAGAGATTCAACAGCTTCCCAAAGTGGCCTGTTCCCCTGTTGGACAATCCTTGCAATTAGCAATCTAAATATAAATCTTATCTATCAACTATTGAAGTAAATTTAAACTTTTTTTATTTTTATATTTTACTCCTGTGCTCTACAGCTGTGGGATATTACTCATTACTGTCCTCCTTGTTACAGCATTTCATATATTTGAAATTTTTTATGTTCCTTGTTCTGATTTCCTCCCTGAAATCATTATCCTACATTTCCTCTCCAGCCTTAAAAATCTCAGTCCCCTCAGGCTATACAGATTGTTTCCAAATTTTCTTTCTCACAGACCTTGTCTGAGTCACCTTTAATTACTCTAAAATGCTTGAAACCTGATGTTTATATACCAGAAAGACCTTGGAATACAAAAATTGCTGTCTTAACAGTAATGACATAAATCACTCCTTAGACTCCATTTACACTATTGACTAGTTTTCCCCTGACTAGAAGGAAATATTAGGCACTTGGTTTATATGTAGAATTCTTAGAGTGTCTCAATCCACCAGCTGATTCCACCCAGTCTCTGAATGCAGATAAATTTCTTTCATTGTAGCATATCTATCTATGAATGATCTTCAAAATAAAGTTCTCAATTTTACTTTTTGTTTTTCCATTTACTATCCATACATTTGTGTCAGTTTACTGTTATGAATTCATTTTTCATATATGTTCTTCATTGTTTTTTATTACTTTTGCTGAAATAGTAATAGTCAATTCTTATCTGCTACTGTGAGAATTTAGGTACCTTTGGCAAAATTCCTGACAATGTATTGATTCCCTTTTCAACTTTGGGAATCAGAACCTAACTCTCCCATTAAAAAAAAACACAAACAACCCAAGCAAACAAACAAAAAAAAAAAAAAAACCAAACAAACCAACCAATGAAAAGCAATAACAAATAAGCCAAAACAAACCAAAATAAAAATTAAGAAAACACCCCCTAAATCCACAACAAAACCCTGTAACACTGAAACATTTAAAAAACACTTAAACCTGCAACCACATGATGTTGGCATGACAAAGAGTCTCAAAATGGCCACTGATCAATTTTTCTCATTCTACTAGTATGGCTTGAGATCCTGACCACAGCCATACAAACAAGGGACTATCATTGTGCCTGGCAAAATCTTGGAGCAGATTCTCCTGGAAGGCATACTAAGGCACATGAAAAACAACAAGGTGCTTGGTGACAGCCAGCATGGCTTCACTAAGAGGAAATCCTGCATCACCAATTTGGTGGCCTTCTATGATGGGGCTACGGAACTGGTGGACAGGGGTGGAGCACTTGATGTCATCTACCTGGACTTGTGCAAAGCGTTTGACACTGTCCCACATGACGTCTTTGTCTCTAAATTGGAGAGACATCAATTAGATGGATGGACCACTCGGTGGATAAAGAACTGGCTGGATGGCTGCACGCAAAGAGCTGTGATCAATGGCTCAATGTCCAGCTGAAGACCAGTAACGAGTGGCGTCCCTTGGGGATGGGTGTTGGGACCGGTCTTGTTCAACATCTTTGTTAGTGACATGGACAGTGGGATTGAGTGCGCCCTCAGCAAGTCTGCCAATGACACCAAGCTGTGGGGTTCAGATGATACGCTGGAGGGAAGGAATGCCATCGAGAGGGACCTCAACACACTTGTGAGGTGGGCTGATGCCAACCTCATGAAGTTTAACCATTCCAAGTGCAAGGCTCTACACCTGGGTCAGAGCAATCCCAGGCACAGCTACAGGTTGGGCAGGAAGAGATTCAGAGCAGCCCTGCAGAGAAAGTCTTAGGGGTGTTGGTCAATGAGAAAATGAACATAAGGCAGCTTCAGTGTGCGCTCGCAGCCCAGGAAGCCAACCGTATCCTGAGCTGCATCAAGGGGAGCATGACCAGCAGGTTGAAGGAGGTGATCCTGCCCTTCTACTCTGCTCTTGTAAGACCTCACTTGGAGTATTGTGTGCAGTTCTGGTGTCCTCAACATAAAAAGGACATGCAACTGTTGGAACAAGTCCAGAGGAGGGCCACGAGGATGATCAGGGGACTGGAGCACCTCCCTTATGAAGATAGGCTGAGAAAGTTGGGTCTGTTCAGTTTGGAAAAGAGAAGGCTGCGTGGAGACCTCGTAGCAGCCTTCCAGTATCTGAAGGGGGCCTATAGGGATGCTGGGTATGCATGCTTCATCAGGGACTGTAGTGACAGGACAAGGGGAAATGGGTTTAAACTTAAACAGGGGAAGTTTAGATTGGATATAAGGAGGAAATTCTTTCCTGTTAGGGTGGTGCGGCACTGGAATGGGCTGCCCAGGGAAGTTGTGATTGCTCCATCCCTGGCAGTGTTCAAGGCCATGTTGGACAAAGCCTTGGGTGGAATGGTTCAGTGTGATGAGGTGTCCCTGCCCATGGCAGGGGGTTGGAACTAGATGTTCTTAAGGTCTTTTCCAACCCTAACTGTTCTATGATTCTATGATTCTATATAGTTACTAGTAGCAATAAATGAGTTGATTTCCATTAACTGTTTACAGAAAGGTTTCTAAGGCATTTACTCTGAAGCAGTTCAAATTATCCTCATTTCCTCACTTTCTTTAACTTCCTAATTCTATGTCTTATTAATTCAATGTAATCTTACGTATATACATATGTATGTGAGTAACTGCATATGCAATAATACTGCATCTAGATCTAGGTTCTTGCCAACAGTTAAAATGTAATGCCTCACATGATAAAATTCTGGATTTAGTTTCTTAAATTTTTGCACAAGTTTAACTTTTCAGGGTGATGTTTTCTAAGGCAACAATTGGAAGCAGGCTTAGTTTTATTAGAAATTTTCCTCTAGAACATTACAATAATGGTAATGTCAGAAAATAATTACCCCTGTTAAAGAAAATGTCATTATAACTCTCATACCTACATACTTTCAAGTGAACAAATGAAACACTCTAGGGTTACAGATACATTTTGCTAATGGTATGAAAATGTATCCAAATGTATAATTTATTAAAAAAACAAACAATAACTCTCTGTTCATGGTTAGCCACATGGCTAGTAGCCATGTCTATGAACCAACTGCTTATTCACTATGCTGAATTGTTACCATTGGAGGTCTTTAATGGCTGGAAACAGCAAATCTGACTTTTTGTTCAGTCATTCCTTTCAGCTACTACAGGCTATTTTAGGAGAGGTTGGTTTTGTGTCCTGCTCTTGAAATGAGAACAGAAAAGGTTCTCCTTGTCCTTCTCCTATGACCCAGGTAGTAGGAGTAGGAATCTGGTGTAAAATAAGTGTGAAATGAAAAATTCTTTTGAATGTCAAAGAAACTTAGAGGAGACCTAAGGCAAGATAATACAACACAGAAGGCAGCACATTGAAAGCACCCAGAGAAAAAGGCAAGAAGTTTTCAGTTGCTTTTCTTCTTCCCGTTCCAAAGGTCCTGTGACCATGATTCTGCTTTTAAGTAGGGTGCAAGTGATTCATAAGGGCTTGGCACCAATTTGTTTTCATTCCCTTGATAGTGTTTTGCCTCTGTAATGCTAACCCTTTCTATGACCATCACTTCATGAACAATTTCTACCTGCTCTGTCTTGAAAGATTTCCTTTTCCATAATTACAAAACTTTTTACAAGGCTATCTTGCCTCACATGTGTTTCCCGGTATATACATATGTCAGAATAAGATTGTATTTCCTCTATGCCTTACATTTCTTATATTACAATATATATATGTGATATATATTTATATTGCAAATTTTGAATTTAATATTAAGGCATAAGGTATATTCTAAATTGGCTTCTTTTTTTTTTCCAAGATTCTGTTTTTTTTTTTTTATAAACCTCTTTAGAAGGGCACTCTGCCATCATAAAACTAGGTTTAGTTTACAGTTTGTGAGCTGTGATTGTATATAAAAGTAAAGGACACAGCATTAAGTTCCCCAAAATGGATGCCAGAAGTACAATTCATATACTGTGAAGCACGACAATCATACTGCCAACTATTCCCATTTATCCTCATCTTTAAAAAGAAAGAGGAGGGTATGGCATCTGGGTATGTGGATTTTGCCCTGTGACTGCTAACCACAGACAAATGTCACACTTTTTCTGTTTATGGACGTACAAATGTCCCATGAGAGGACATTGTGGTAAAACCTGAAGGAAAGGGAAAGTGAGTGAGAAAACCCCACAGGAACATACAGAGTCACAGTTAAATCAATCTAAGAAAATTGTACAGTTTCATAAGAGGAATACTTTAACAGTGTTAATTTATTTTGTTCTATGTTATGGTTTTATATTTGGTTGTTATGTTCATTTTGCTAGCAATTTTTTAGACAACATAACAAAAAAGTAAATTTTGTTCACCAAATACTTGTGTTCTGGTGCAGAAAAAAAGAAAAAGGATTATATGCATTTACTTTTTTCATTAAACCTATTGAAAAAAATATGTAGCAAGTTATTACATTCATTCCTTTTCTCCATATATGTGAATATCCCTATATATTTCTGAGTTGAGAGCAAAACTGGAACACACTTCGAATAATTTTTAAATTTATTTTTAAAGTCCAAAGAGTGAATTTGAAAATGCAACTTCAGTTCTCATCTAAACTATTTTGCTTACTTCCATAAGTTCTTTCAAAGTGCATCCATCCACAAGAGATTCTAAATAACCATTCGTTCAGACATACATAACAGTAATGTTTCATG
The DNA here is from genome assembly GCF_037157495.1 of Lathamus discolor. NCBI lineage: Eukaryota > Metazoa > Chordata > Aves > Psittaciformes > Psittacidae > Lathamus > Lathamus discolor. Next base: position 49,255,103 of record NC_088884.1, read on the forward strand.
TCTTCCCATATGGGTCTCTGTATTGTACTCGCTCTTCTGAATAATGAAACTAGTAAGACAGAATGGCATTCAGCAATAGCCAAAGGAGAAAAGGGTAGGGGGGCAGTTGTTTGGAAAAAAAATAATTCTTACTAAAGATTTGGGCAAATTTGGTATAAAAATGGGCTTGGTCGAGAAACAGAAGATGGAAAATTACTTCTGCAGAAGTAGCCTAGCCACAAGGGAAGACAGCGCTCCAGCTGCCTGTTTTTGCTGTAACCAAAGAGAATTATAAATTGATCAGGTTTTTATATATGTTCAGGTAAAAGCGATTGCTAATTCCATGATAACTTCTTTTCAGTTTTAATGTTCTACTGTGACATGCAGTGTTAATTATTTCTTGAAGTGTGAAGTTTTACTGAGAATAAGGTTTCTGCAGACCAGAAAAATAGGCACCTGCTGCTCCCATCAAATCCTACAGTTATTTGTCAACTGTTTCTGCAAATCGCCATTACATATGCAACACAAAGCGCAACTGCCAAAACAAAATAGCAGTCTGAAAAGAAAAACAAAGGTACCATTTTGGCAGTCCAACAGCATTCGTTTCCCATTTATGGTCATGTAGCTTGATTCTGAGTGTTTGGCAAAAGAAGGAAACCCAAATTAAGTCCTAATTTAAAATCCTATTCCTATATACATATAGAAATACATACAGAATTCCTCTTCCTCTTCTTCTTTATCACCATTAGCAACAGCAGAAGCTTTTCACTTTATGACTTCATTATGACATCACATATTAACTTGATTAAACCTACCTTTATTAACTCTCTCACCAGTGTCAAAAGCATAATTTCTTTCCAAACTGCTTTGATAATGTGGTGAATGGTCACATTATGTTTGACAAGTCTCTGTGGTAGTTTTATATTATGGAAAAAAGTCTTCTAGTTCAGAAGTATGAGCTCAGCAATGTTATGAAGCAAATGTGATTAAACGGATTTATATATTTTCCCTAGAGTATTTCAGCATGGCTGGCTTACAGTGAAAAAGAGCTTATTATTTACTTACATAATTTTTATATGTTACCACTGTAGAGCAGTATTGATTGATGCTTCAAACAACAAGTGAAAACGTGGAATACCTGCTGCAGAGTTTACAACCTGATATTGTGTGTGCACTTAGTATACTGAACACAAGTTGAAACACTGAACAGCATTTTCTGAATTGCCAATTATGTTACATAGAAAGGGATTTTATTAAAAAATATTTTAAAGTCTTAGTTAAGGCTTACCATGTGTATTTACCCTGTTTGCATCTTATGATACCATCTTTCTCCTTTTCTTCCTTTTTTGAATGTGCTCTCTGGATGCCTCTGCCATTTGACACTGTACCTCTTTGTCCCATATTTCTCAAGTACCACTAATAAAGATAGTCTTTTGAAATCTGGTCTTCCTTTGGATTAGTTTTCTTTTAATATTCCTCCTTTTTATTTTAGGGGATTTTTTGAAGATCCTTCTTGTCCTCCTTGTATTTCTACAGCTGTTTCATGGAGCACTGTCTTTGAACCTGTTATACTTGCTTCACATAATTTCAGGTTAGTATTTCTAAAAAAGAACTGTCTATGAGATCAGCTAGTGGCTGAATTGTGTCCAAAAACATCTTAGCTGCCTTCTGGCATTATCTTATATAAATTTTCAATCAGCTGAAGCTCAGCTTGACTAAAATGTCTCTTAATCTCTCCCACACAAATCTTTCCTTCTTAACTTTCTCAACTGTGGTGCCATTTTTCTGCTGACATTTAAAATTGTGTCACAGAGAGCTTTCGGGGTTTTTATGATGGGATATTTTATCTCATCATCTGTACCACATCTCATTCCTGTCTAGCCAGATTCTTTCTGTGTAAGTCACTGATGGCACATCTGTCCTTTATCTGGATCCAGCAGCCCCTTATTCCCCTTTTCAGCTTATTTCTCATATTCAGAACAGAGTGCTCCAGGCTGGGTAAAAAGTAGAATATGGATTTTCTGTTAAAGAACAGGCCAGATTAGCAGAAATACACGTGACTATGAATTTGAATATGAGATGTGGGCATCTAGCAGTTATCTAGTTGACTATTGTATCTGACTGCATGTGGCTTGGTCAGGTAGGCAATTCAATATTAGACAACTAAGAAAAAAAAATAATCAGGCTTTGTATACTAACTAATGTGTGTCAAAATGTATGGTGGTCACTAAACTGTGGTGGTCCAAACTTTAGTCCCAGGAAGCCTTTGGAAAGAAAGAGGGAGGAAGGGGGGGAGTGAGTGAACAAGCCGCGTGGCTGGGTTTAAACCAAGATAACGTCCTTTAAAAGAACATATTTCTGTCAGTTTGCTCTTCTGATAATTAAAAAGTAAGAATTGCTCTTATCCATGCTCTAGTGTGTTGCTATCATGTTGCTGGACTTCAAACATTGTTCCAGCTATAAGATTCGCTATTTTCTTTTCCATTTATCTATAAAAGTCTTTTTTTCTGTGATTCATTCCACCAACTCCCAGGACAAAACAAAGCAGCGGAACTGTTAGGTCTTTGAAGTAGGATTTGTCTCATCTAATTAAATATGTACAATGCAGACATTACATGACCTATAATGGCACTGTTTTTGTCAAGAAAAATATAGACATTTTCAGGAATGATTAATCTGAATTCCTTTGTTCACCTGTTTTATATTTACTAAATTATACTTTAGGTAGTGAAAGGAGTCTTGGACAAAGGGGGCTCCTTTGTAGATATCTATATTTGGTCAAAAAAATCCTATCTGTGGTGCCCAGTACTAAAATCAGACGATATCATGTTACCCATTATTCTTCTGGGTACCCTTAAGCTATTTGTTGCCATTTGTTACCTTTGTATTATGAATTATTAGCTTGTTTTGCACTTTACAGTGCATTGCACCATGAGTTCTGCTTCCAACCTTGAACTACGTGTGATATCATAATAACATTGTGCACTGTGGCACAATAGTCAGTAAGCAGACAAAGGTTGGAGACAGTTTAAGGTTTGTAAAGAGTTTTTCTCAGGCTTTTCAAGTATTGAGGAAAATAAAAGGCACTGGTTCTTATATCTGCGGAGTCTGAGGACTTCTGCTTTTAACTTTTAGTATTTCAGGTTCCCTGATAGAAAGCTTGCCGCAGGTTGTCCTAGTTCATTCATGGAGACTGTGCATGTGGAGTTTAATTGTTTGGAGCACTGTAAATTCAAAGTCATTGTTAAAATCTCTAGCTCTCTGTTTGCTGTGGAACCTCTCACAGACATTTGTTTAGTGTTGGATGTAAGCATGAGCTTGTATGCGAACCGTGTCATGCTAAACCACACTAGTCCTTTTACAAGTAGAGCTCCAGAACCATTATAAATGGAGGTCCTTTTATGTTGAGATTAACTCCTGCTGAATATCTTATACTGAGGTTGTAGTTAATTCTCAAACTAGCCAATTTTCAGAGTTCTTTTTGTTTGGAATATCACAATTGATAAAGAATATTTTTTAAAGCTTTCCCTCTTTTTAGTCTTTTTTAACATTTCCTAATCTGCCTGTTAGCATGCTGACATCATTAGTATAGATGCTAGTGTGCAGTTAGCTATCAATCAGGCTCAACAAGCAACACACCTGACCTACGACAGGAGTAATTTGCCTTGAAACAGCAGTCAGATTGTACAACTAAGATTTCTGGATGTCTAAGGGCTCTAACATATCATTGAAGCAAGTCTATAAAATAAGAGATTATGGAATTATTATTTTTTTTTTTATTTATCAAGGTTTTAACAGAAACCATCATACCATGTTTTACTCTAGTAATCTGGCTTAGAGTATTAGTCATGCTTGAAAAGAGTTTTCCTATGTGTCTATTAATGCAGCAAACATAAAACCCATTATTATGGAAAAAAAACAAGCTTTTATTAAAATGCTGATATCCAATGTAACCAAATATGAAATTTTACATAGGATAAGCATCTTGATTTATTTGGCTAAAAAAGGCTTGTGTCTAGACTAGACACATGTTTACCTGCTCTGAAAAACTTGGACTAAACGTTCCAGTAGAATTAGGAAACATTATTCCAGTTAATCATGTAAATGTTTTCTCCTTTGAGAATCATGAAGCTGACAGAAACAAAATAATTACAGGAATGGATTTTCTGAAATAATTTTGTATGTTTTCAATCATATTACAATCAACCCCATCTGTGACTAATACTGCTCGTATGATTCCCTCAGTCCTCCCCAATAATACACAGAAGTCTTTTTCAGTCAAAATTTTGTTTTCTGATAGACTGATGATCTTCATCTGGAGCCAAAGAAATTGGCTAAGGGCTTATTTTCCTGGGAGTAATTAAACTACCTTTAATTAGAAAAAAGGATAAAACAGGCCAAAGTAAAGCAAGCATAGCAATCAAACACCCTGCAGTAGACAGGAGATGTTGAAAGCTTCCTGTTACAGAAAAGCATCACAGAACTCTTAAGTCATTCAATAAAGTTGTAGCAATAAAAAAGATCATAGAACAAAAGCAAAGAATCAACGTTGCTTCAAGCTATAGCTGTCTCTTCAATTTTGTAGAGCATATACTTTTCTGTACCTACTAAAATTATGAAGATTAAAAATACTCATGAAGGTAGGAAAAAATGCTTGCTTTTAGATTGACTTAGTTACTTTTATCAATATTTATTCAGCTCAAGCTCAAACCACCTCGAGTTATTACCATTACCTTGAACAGACTGTGCCTACGGAATATCCTGTACATATATCATGATCGGAGTTAGCTTCCCAAGGGGTTCATGCGAAATCCAGTCTTTTGTTCCATGTTGTCAGTGCAGCTCTAGAGAAGTGTTTTAATGTACCAGTTTAAGAAGAGTTTCCATGATACATATTGTTCAGTGGCAGTGTTGAAACTGGACTGGGAAACTAATCTACCATTAGAAGAACGCTGCAATTTTTTCCCCCTACTTTCTAGCCAGCTTAGCCCCACAGAAGTGAGCTCTCACACCCAGCATTGAGTTCTGCTGCCCCAATTGCACAAAATAGTACCATGTGTGTCAAAACAAATGGCAGAACCCAAACCCAATGGAGATTTTTACTATGAAAGCCTGCTATTTTTAAATTTTAAATTTTTAAATTTTTCTTAAAGGTACTGATAGAAGTAGGATCTTGAATTAGGTGTTGATACTGTTTCTTGTTCAGATAGCATAGGAGCAATGCTTGATTCCTTAACCATAAATAGTTCTATTAACCTGAAGTAACTTGACGAACTGGGATTTATATGCTTAGCTTGTAGTTTTCTTGCAGGAATTCAGGAGCAACCCCGAGTACTCCTCTTTCCATGAATACATGGTCCAGTATTACAAATATTTTCTACGTATAGGAAATTTCAATCAGGCAAATCTAGAAAACCTCACATGGGACCATTCAGACTGCCTATGAGACACATTTTTAATGTGTTGGTATGGTATACTTTTTGCCTTGATCCTCCCTCAGGCTCAGTGGTGCAGAATCCTATCAATATAATTACCTCAGAGGTCCCTACACCAAGCTTACCGTCACCTATCTCTTCTGTGAGTTATAAAACAAAATTGTGACATGTCTGATTGCTTTTGTCATTTGCTGCGCTATATCCTTCAGTAAAAGCCTTTGCAAATCAGTAACCTCTATGATGAACTGTTTGCTGTCACTGCTCATTCAAATGTAATTCCTCTCATGCTTTTCTCTTTCAATAAAAGTTACAATTGGCTGTAGTTGGTTTAATTTTCCCTTGTTGTATTTTATATTTACTCAGTGAAAAACTGTCCAGAATTTTTTCAAAGGCCTTTGAAAACAATGTTCCTGCCTTAGCTAACAAATAATACCAGAATCATAAATGAAAATGACAACATTCCCTCTTTCACCCACAAGCTCCTGGTCTGTTCCAGTCAAAAGCAGGAACTGGCAAGAGAGTCTGTTTCTGGTGCAATACTATTAGCCAGAAAAGGATGGCTCTTAGTTCAATTATTTGTCACATGAATGAAGGGAAGACTTGGTCAATCTATCAATATTTCGTGGATGAACACTAGGCAGCATAATTTTTGAATGAACCTTGTTTTCAGCATAGAATTCACCTTGAAGAAACCTCAGCCTTTCCACAAAACAAATGACAAGATCCTCTTTCTGCACCATCTTAAGAGTGTACTCAGTAGCGTGCTGAAAACAAAAGTTAACAATAAGGTTTCTGTTTGCAATTTTGTTTGCTGAAATGGGATATTCCCTCAGCTCTCTAAATTTGACATTATAACCTAGGTAAGGAAGTCGTATCCTAAGGGAAAAAGAAAAATAACTCATGCTTAACTTCATCCGTTGCTAAGGAAAACATGAAAGCTTACTAAATGTGAATTCTCTTGGGTTTCCTACAGAAGTTCACTGATTTCTTCCTGCTTGGAAGGGCTTCAAAATATGGCCTCAAAGAAGCTTATACTAGGAGTCCATGGACAGCCATGGGTGACTTCAGTAATTTTTCATCCAGGCTTTGCAAACCATAAAGGAAACAGGCTTCATGCCATTACAGGGCTTCAATGAATGCATTTCTAGTTTCTCATCAAAAGATTTCAGAGGCCTATGACAGACCCTGAAACAAACTTTGAAGTTAAAACAAGGAATGGATAAGAATCTCTTTGAGGAAGAAGTCATCAGTCCCCCAAAGTGACCAGTGCATGAAGACCAAAGAACCAAGCCAGAGTTAGGTAAAATGAGAATGATGAAGAAAACCCTTGGGAGTACTCCTTTTCCCCTGGGTTCTGAGCAACTGACTCTGAACTGCTTTTACTGATGGTTGTCTTACTCCTGTATGTAACTATGCACCTTTAATATTATAAGGTCTACTTTTTCTTATGGATTTTCTAAGGAAAATTCTAGTTCCTTTCTGCAACCAGTTAAGCATTAGATATGATGCTTTATGATGTTTTAGATATGCTTCCATAATTGTTCTAGTTTGCCTAAAATAATTGAAATATACTTAGCCTATATACTCAATGTTTTAGAATGCAGGGGATGATTTTATTCCATATGTTTGTTGTGTGATAAATACTGCTTGCAAGTAGCTCATAACTGACCAGCAGTAGGATGCATGAAGTCCATAGAAATCATAACCTAAGGTACTGATATTTGTCAATCTGTAAGGACTGTTCCAATGACAGTTACTACAACTGGGACATTCCACCCTAAAACATGTTTCTAGATGGAAAAGACTGTGTACCTTCTAGAAGTTATGAAGAGGTCATTGATCCTGGATGGCCTGGAAGGTGGATAACTTCAACTGGATTTATTCTACAATTCTGAGTTTTGCATGAAGGAGAACATTAATGCGCCCTGCAGCTCAGTCAGAAAGTGTTTTCTCACTTGTTTTTCGTACATGTTGGAAAGATCATGTTATAAAAATATTTCTTAACTGAAATTTTATCAGTGATTTTTAAAAAAATATTTCTGTTGTTAAAAATTCCAGATAGAGAAAAGACAACAATGGTGTAAACAGTTTCATTATCTTTTATGTTTATCATTTGACTGTGATGCAAAATAGTTTTGTTTCCCAAGACTTATTAATAATTCAAATTGCATACTTGGTTAGAGAAAAACTGCATATATTGCCTATGCAAACTAATTTCAAAATTGAGGCAATACCTGAGAACTTTGTTTTTAGAGAACAGCTCTTTTTATTCGCCACTATGTGTGCATATCAGCGCTTGGTAAACTCCTTAGCAATCATAGCACAAAGTTCTGATCTGTTTTTACGTCTGATCTGACACTGAACGTCATGATTTTAGCTTATTATTAATGAATATTTAAATGCTCCACTTTTCAGGCTCAGCAAAAGGTAATTCATGTTCTCATTTCTATGATATTTAATGCGACTCACAGGATACATTTTTCCTAGCAGTTGAAATTATAAAATGCCAATGTAAAATAAATTATAGCTCATGTGTTTTCAAAGTTCTGGATTAGTAAAATTCCAGTATCCCTTATTTAGGTTATTTCAGGAGAAGGTGAATGAAAGGCACATCGCTGTTCTGCAGTGTAGGTGACATTGCTCATCTCAGCATTGCCAGAAGTGACAGCCAGGTACTTTTCCCTGTGCACTCCCAGTGTGTGGGATGTGAGGGTGGCAGGCGATAGGATTCACAGAGCAACAGGACAGAGGTGGCATTTCAAGTAAAACGAGCAAACCCAGGGAGACACAGGGTAGCAGCTTTCCACCTGTGGTGTCGTGGTTTAAGCCCCACCAGCAACCCAGAACCACGCAGCCATTCGCTCTCTCCTCCCACCTCCTCCCCCCACTCCACGAGGGATGGGGAGGAGAATCGAAAGAATGTAACTCCCATGGGTTGAGATAAGAGCAGTCCGGTAACTAAGGTATAACACAAATCACCACTGCTACCACCAATGATAATAATGATAAGGGAAATAACAAGGGAAGAGAATACAAACCCTCACCCCCCACCAACCGATATCCAGCCCGACCCAGCAGTGATCTAGCCCTTCTGGGTAACTGCCCCCAGTTTATATACTGGGCATGACATGCTGTGGTATGGCATAGTCCTTTGGCTAGTTTGGGTCAGGTGTCCTGTCTCTGCTTCCTCCCGTCTTCCCCTCCTCCCTGGCAGAGCATGAGACTCAGAAAGTCTTTGGTCAGAGCAAACATGACTGAGCAGCAACTAAAAACATCGGTGTTATCAGTGTTGTTCCCAGGCTGAAAATCAAAACCACAGCACTGCACCAGCTACTACAAAGGAGAAAAATGTCTGCTACTGCTGAACGCAGGACATAAGGGTAGAAGGTATATGTGAGACAAGCATTAGTGGTCAGAGGTTATGACTATATTTGCAATAAGGAGCCCGTAAGTACAGCAAATTGAGCAATTTTGTGCTAAGCCATGTTAGAAATTAAGATAAGAAATGCAGGTCCTCCTAATGAGAAAATTAAGGCACTATCCTAAGAGTTAACTGAGGCTTTAACTATTTAATGTGTGAAGAATGATAACATAACCTGCCAAGAGAGGCATTTTCCTGAAGTGTCCTTCACCGTAACCTGACCTGGTTTAAAAGTACTGTAACTTGTGTTGCACCCTGATGTTGGAAAGCAAACAGCTTGGTCCATCACTGTTTCTGTGGGACAGAGAAACTTCAAAACTTATGCTCGGTAAACTTTCTTTTTAAATGTAGTATATCTTTATACATTTCATGTATATTACACATTATACAAATTACATTATACAAAACTACATATTCTTGTATAAACTTATAAGAAGAACCTCCATGATCGTTTCATCATTTGACTTAAAGCCACATAACTGGAGAGATCTGCCTCAAAGTCTTATTTTAGGATGACCAATGAAAAGAAACTTAAAAATTCACCTCAGTAGTCTGGAATGGTTTGCAATAAGGACAAATAGGAAACAGTTTTTCAAAGGTTATTAAAAAGAAATGAATGTTGCATATGTTCATTAGGATTAAAATTAGCACAGAATATGAGACACACAGGAAAAGTTTAAAGTAAATAATCAATTTTTAGCATTTTGGCATTCAGCAGCATTTAAAACAATTCCTTCTGACTTCTCCCATGTATGTACTATCAGAAAACTCAAGCCCCCAAGAAGCACTTTACTTTTTCATTTATTCTGTAAATAAATATACATTTGTTTTTCTTTTCCTTTGTGCCCGGAGTACTGCATCCTTCAGTTGTTTACTTTAACCACCTTGGACACCTCCTCATCTGGAAGCTTTAAACTTTGAAACTGTGATGTGAAGATAAACTTTTCAAAGCAGAAAAGTGACAGTTCCAACCTACAAGAAGATACAGAGACTAAACCATAGGGCCTGTCTCCCAATAGATATAGAGAAATTCTCCAAATATTCCACAATACAAATCTGCGCTTCCTAGCTCACAGTGTCACTAATGGATTGCATGGTAAGGCAAATTATTGCCTCTCATGTAACGAAATTAAATAGTTGTCAGAGATGGTATTCAAATGCGCTTTATCCCAGATGGCTCTATAAAGTCAAACAACTTTTTAGCTAATGTCAAGTCAGTCAGCCTAAGAATGACATATTTGCTTATTTTCCCAAACAGGAAACCATTTCTTTGTTTATTTTCATCATTTTTTGATTTGTTTGTTTTGTTTTGTTTTTTTTGCGTAGTGCTTTCACTGCTGTTCATATGTAACAGGAAGTACCTCATCTTTTCTGCAAAGTAATATGCAAAACAATACAATATAGGTTGTTTACATTTTGCCAAGCAGCACATAGTGTGGCAATAGAGCTGATGTCTTGCCACCGAGCAGTCAAGCAGGACTCTGAAGAGCGAAGTTTCCGTCTTTCTGCATGCACTGTTTAAGGAATAGTGACACAGAGACCCTTAAATTCAATGGCTTATTTTTAAATACACTTCAGCTGCAAGAAAATTTGACAATCTAGTATTATTTCCATATTTTGATAGCTTCCTCAGGAACTTTGTGTCTTTATGACTATTTCTAGGAAAATCGTATTGTTGGGTTTTGTTTTGTTTTCCTTTTCCCAAAGGTTGATAGACTAGTTCTTATATTAAACTGTAAGCATTGGTAGAAGCATACAATTAGTGGAATCTCTCCTATTCACGCAGGCTCTGTCTAGCTGACTGAAAAGCAGAACTCCACCTCACACTTATGGAAACAAAAGCAGTAGGGAGGATAACCATTGAATGACTTATTTCAGAAGCTTTAGCGAAGTATTGTGACTTAGGTACTGTGTAAATACTGGGGGGAAGTAAAATTTTCTAATATCAGCAGTTTAAATGTAGAAAACATTTTGAGCTTGAGAAAAAAAAAAGTAGAAATTCCCTTGACTGGAGTTCCTAATACACAGAAAGTTCTCACACTTGCAGAAATGTTCCCAGTCTTCAATAGGAAATAAAAAAACACCCAAACCAAACAAAAAATCCTAGATAAAAATTATTGGAGGCTCTTTAAAGAAAGAAAGAATTCCACATCCCGAAGCCAGTTGTGCTGAATGAAAATCAAGTTTTAAAATACTAATAGATTTTGTTTGTGTGTGTCATACATGGTAACCGTCTTTTCTGACTACATTTAATTCAGGTCATCTGGATCACCATCTCAGATCTCAGCCCTGCCTTTAGTCCTGAAATTAACCATTAAGTGTTTTGCTGCTCCTGAACTTCCTTACTTTACAAATACCCCAGCTCCCCATTAAAGTTAATTCTCTGCCTTTTGCATTATTTCCAACGTACAAAAGAAAGACAAATGGGGGTGAGGTAACCCATAAGGGATATGGGGTATTTAATAAGGAATATGGGGTATTCGGTAAGGGATATATGGTTTAAAAAGGACTACAATTTCTTCAACTTCATCTTAGACTTTTATTACTAAATGGTGAACTGCAAGTAAGAGCTGCTTAGCCTGTGCAGAGTATGAAGAGCTGGTCCATTATTTTGTTTCAGTTAAGATAAGGATATAACAACTTTTACAACTCTTCTCCTTCCTCTTTCTGTGCCTTTATAAAATTGCCTTATGTTTGTTTCTATTCTTGTTCTTTTCCTTCCTGCTTACACACCTTTTCTATCCTTTCGGTCTTTTGATATTTGTTATTAACCTTGCCAGTGAGGTACAGACTTCATTCTGTGAAGTCCAAAGCTCCTTCAGTCTTTGCTGGCAGCATGGGTTCAGCACTCTCACTTTAGAGATTGCATGTACCTGCCTCTCAACATTTGAAATGTAAAAGACGTAGCCTCCACATTTTTGACCAGTTAACAAGATGTTTGTGTAGAATGTATCAAACCATCAGAGATGCTATGCAACCACTTTGCACTTACAAGTCAAACGAATATGGGATCTGCCATGTCTGAATCACTTCTCTAATGCCCATGATGCAAAACAAGTCTGATCTGTTTGACTAGATTAGACTTGCTACTTAAGTACATCCAGACCAGCTTGTCACACGAGCATATCCATCACTTCACCTTGCATTGTATACAGTGGACTGTAATTCTGTGCATGCACACTAGTACAGTCTGGGATTCCCAGATTTCTCTAGCCCCTAAAGGGACTGTTGGGACTATTGTCGTTATGCTTACTAAGCTGTCCAGACTCTGTAAATACCATACTGGTGTTCGAAGAAGACTTACAGTAGCAAATAATGCTTTAGAAAATGTGCAGGTGGGGGACTCCCTTGGGAACATGTTCATGGCAACCTTCCCACCTGGAAGGTTAGCATTTTCAGCTACGGATTTACCATGCATTTTTGATCTACAGCCAATTTTCTTCAGCTCTTTAGTCATCTCCTGTAGTGTACACTGCTGCATATATATTTTTACAAAGCCATGTCTTGACTAGAGTTACTCACATTAAACACTAGAATTCTTTCCAAGTCACAGACGAAACTACAAACAGCCTCAAAGGACAGTCAATTTTATCACAAGGGAAATTAAAAAATCCCCCTGCCTTTTACTACCTATATTTAACTTATTTTGTATGGGGGTTTTATGCCATTAAGCATATGGGAAATGATGCTGCCAATATTTCAGACCCTCAGGCTTCCATTAGAAAGGGGCTGCTTCGAAAAGCATATTCAACAGTAAACCTTTAAACTGTACTCAGATCATAATATTGGTATCGCAAAATTGGCTTCTACTGGAAGTCTGAGATTTTTCTTCTGAAGAGGGAACCCCTCCACAGTTCATTAGCTTCTTTTCTGCATGGCGTTGCAAAAGACAAAACAAAATAAGAAAAAAAGCACGAAATTAATTAAGTTTCCTGAAATGGGTTATGTGATATAAGGCTGCTGGTGCACAAAAGTTGTAAAATACATACATTTAATAAGCATTGAAAAGAAATTCTTATTATTTTGCTCAGCAAGAAGAAAGTCTTATATTTCAGAAGTGGTTTTCATCCATGGCTAACATACTTTATGAAGTGGGAGAAAAACGTTTCTGAGCATTACCTGACATTTTTTAATCCCATATTTGCAAAAAGCATTATACCAAAAGATTTTGACCCCAAAGGCTTACCCACCATAGATCTTGCCAGTAGAAAAAAGCTCCTTGAAGACATGCTAAGGCACATGAAAAGCAACAAGGTGCTTGGTGACAGCCAGCATGGCTTCACTAAGAGGAAATCCTGCATCACCAATTTGGTGGCCTTCTATGATGGGGCTACGGAACTGATGGACAGGGGTGGAGCACTTGATGTCATCTACCTGGACTTGTGCAAAGCGTTTGACACTGTCCCACACGACGTCTTTGTCTCTAAATTGGAGAGACATCAATTAGATGGATGGACCACTCGGTGGATAAAGAACTGGCTGGATGGCTGCACGCAAAGAGTTGTGATCAATGGCTCAATGTCCAGCTGAAGACCAGTAATGAGTGGCGTCCCTCGGGGATGGGCGTTGGGACCGGTCTTGTTCAACATCTTTGTTAGTGACATGGACAGTGGGATTGAGTGCGCCCTCAGCAAGTTTGCCGATCACACCAAGCTGTGCGGTTTGGTTGATACGCTGGAAGGAAGGAATGCCGTCGAGAGGGACCTTGACACGCTTGTGAGGTGGGCTGATACCAACCTTATGAAGTTCAACCATGCCAAGTGCAAGGCTCTACACCTGTGTCAGAGCAATCCCAGGCACAGCTACAGGTTGAGCAAAGAAGAGATTCAGAGCAGCCCTGCAGAGAAGGACTTGGGGGTGCTGGTCGATGAGAAAATGAACACGGGCCGGCAGTGTGCGCTCGCAGCCCAGAAAGCCAACCGTATCCTGGGCTGCATCAAAAGAAGCGTGACCAGCAGGTCGAAGGAGGTGATCCTGCCCTTCTACTCTGCTCTTGTAAGACCTCACTTGGAGTATTGTGTGCAGTTCTGGTGTCCTCAACATAAAAAGGACATGGAACTGTTCGAACATGTCCAGAGGAGGGCCACGAGGATGATGAGGGGACTGGAGCACCTCCTGTATGAAGATAGGCTGAGAAAGTTGGGTCTGTTCAGCCTGTAGAAGAGAAGGCTGTGTGGAGACCTCATAGCAGCCTTCCAGTATCTGAAGGGGGCCTATAAGGATGCTGGGTATGCATGCTTCATCAGGGACTGTAGTGACAGGACAAGGGGTAATGGGTTAAAACTTAAACAGGGGAAGTTTAGATTGGATATAAGGAAGAAGTTCTTTCCTGTGAGAGTGGTGAGGCACTGGAATGGGTTGCCCAGGGAAGTTGCGAATGCTCCATCCCTGGGGGGGTGTTCAAGGCCGGGTTGGATGAAGCCTTGGGTGAGATGGTTTAGTGTGAGGTGTCCCTGCCCATGGCAGGGGGGTTGAAACTAGATGATCTTAAAGTTCTTTCCAACTCTAGCTGTTCTATGATTCTATGATTCTCTTCTTCCCCCCCTGAAAATCCACTCTCCTCCAAAGGCTCTGTGCTGGGAGGTGTGCAGAGGAGTTTCCATGAATAATTATCTTGCTGCAAAGCATTATCTGTTTGGAACTCACAAAGTTATGAGGACACAGCAAAAATGTCCACATCCAATGACTTGTGCCTGCTATTGTTGCCCACCTAATGAAGGAAGGACAGATGTATATAATGTCATGCAGCTTATAAAAGGTGCATGCTAACCTCACTTTCGTAGTGCTCCCTAAAATATGTTCCTGTTTCCTGCTAGCAATGATAATTTGGTGCCAATTTTGGTAATTAGATCATTTTTACATGCCTTAATAACAGCGTTCTGTAGTGTACATTAAGCTCCAGCATAGACAACGTCATTAATGCTTTGACTTTTTCCTCTTGAGGAAGAAGTAGGTTGGGTAGTAAAATTAGGAATTAGTCATGTTGCCAGGATGTACGAGTTTTATACATGCAGCATAATCTGTTTTGAATTTGGACTGCAGTATTTAATTGCAAAAATGAATGGTCTGAATGAGGAGTAAAAGAATTTCCAAGAAAAACAGTATTTTAGACTTTGGTTTAAATTTCTAAACCATTTAATTAACAAAGAAATGCTATCTATCTTTTAAATTAGGTACTATATTTTCTAGAAATTAAATACTAATTTTACATAAAATTCTGTCATATTACATGCCACTAGTCTTTTTTCTAACCATGTACTTTTGTTCTTTCTCCATCAGCACTTTTGCATGTAAGCATGTAAGAAAAGGCTAAACCCCTGTCACATATAGCAATCAGTTGCCTAAAGAACTGTCACCTGCATGATGTTTTATCTATATTACGTTATGCATTTCCAATAAGGAGGCCTGAATATGAACTTTATATCTGGACCCTGGACTCAGGACCATCACATTCCTTTTATTTGTCAGAACCTAAATACTCTGGTCTAAGCTCTTAAGCATATAGGTTTGGAGACTGAACTCACTGCAGTGTTTGGCTCAGAAACATTTTAAAATAGGTTCAGTCTGCAAACTGGGACTCTGATTAGGGCTGATTCTTCAAGAATTACTCAGTCTTCTTTTCCACTGCTTTTAAAGTGTTGTGCCATTTGTTGTGTGTGGATTTAAGATTGAGCAACTTTGGTTGAGCAGAAAAATCAGACAACTCCAGCAGTCATTTGCCCTGTGTTGTAGAAAACTATATAAGAGCACTATATAGCAAAGAAAGAACATGTTTGTTTTGAACATTGTTGTCATACTGAAACTTCATCCAGCAGAGGATTCAAGCACTAAGCAACTGGAAGAAAACATCCTCATGAAATCCTTATTGATTATAGAGCACAGAGTTGCCGACATTGCCCAAATTCATCTGAAGATTGTAAAATCCTACTACAGACATTTTTCAGACCATCCTTCTTCTGGGCCCCTAGCTCAATGTAATTTTTTTGTCTAATTTACCATTTGGCTGCCAATTCTTGCTGCTCCTATTGAATTCTCTCTGAAAATATTCAGCAGGTGCAAAATCTCCCTATACCTGTTAAAGCTGTGATATTTTTTCAGCATTCAGCCATAGCTGTATCTATCCATATCTCCACAGACTATAGTATGAATTAGAGATTTCAGTTTAAGGAATCATGTCTTTGCCATAATGCATAATTGATGCTTGAGGGCACTGTAAGATTCAAGGTTTTCTGGCAGCTAGTTAGAAAATGATCTCAAAGGAATGGGAAAGAAGCTGTCTTTCCTTTCTTTGGTTTATATCACTTGTACGGATATCAAATAGTCAGGAATGTAAAAGACAGCCTCTAATTTGCTTCTTTGTACTAAACATATAAAGAAGAAAGCTTTTGCAATTCAGAGCAATTCTGTCAAAAGATTGCTATATACAGGTACTTACTCTGCTTCACTTCTCATTTGCATATGAAATCCTACTTGACAGATCTCTGAGTGCAGAGTAAATTAGAAAAGTTAACCACTCTTAACCTGTTATTTGTGTGCTGCAGAGTGCAAAATTTCCAAGTTTTATTCATAGAGTGTGCTAAGGTACAAAATTTTTAAAAAGCTACATCAGGAACATATTTTTATGTTTGCATGAAATAAGAGCATGAAAGCATTAGCAATGTTTTTCTTTTTAATTAAACACTAGCATTTTAAAGTGTCAAGATGTATGCTGCAATGGAGAGCTTTTGAACATACCCTGAAGAGAAAAGGCAAATTATTATGTAAAAGTTAATGAGCTGATTTCTGTAATGGACTGGGTAGAGCTAATTGATATGAAGTAATAAGAAAATCTGGCAAAAACTGAACGGGAAAAATTTTCAAGCTGATGGGAAGTGACCCAAGAGAACTGATGACAGAGGATAAGTCAAACAATATAAGCAGCAGGGTCTGACAAAGATGTCACTAGAGTACCTGTTGAAGGATTGTTATGACTTCCACAGTATGAAGTAGGATTCCTGGTAGTATAAAGCACTATCTTATCTCAGTTCACACAAAAATCAAAGAAGAAAGAGTGAAACACTTATAGTTCAGTTTCAGACGCTATATTTCTGATTGGACATTCGATATGCTAGCTTTGAAGAGAAGGCTCAGTAGACTACCTTTTGGGCTTGATTTCAACAGTATACCTTCTTGCTAACACTTTATTTGGCTGAAGTAGGTAGAACTTTCACATGGTCAGCTTTGCCATCATCTAGACAGACATAGATATCATTGTGTCTATAATTTTGCTGTATTACCTGTTACTTTCTCAGATGAATTTCCACATTTAAATCCTTCATCTGATGAGATATTTCCAGAAACTCCCACTTGCTCCTGACCAGAGCCATTTATAAAGGATGTTCTCTCACTCATTACTCAATCATAGAATCATAGAATGGTTTGAGTTGGAAGGAACCTTTACAGGTCATTTAGTTCAACCACCCTGCAAGAAGCAGGACATCTTCAACTAAATCAGGTTGCTCAGAGCCCCATCCAATCTGACCTTGAATGTTTCCAGGAATGGGGCATCTACCACCTCTCTGGGCAATCTGTTCCAGTGTTTCATCACCCTCATCATAAAATATTTCTTCCCTATATATTGTCTGAACCTACTTTCTTTTAGTTTAAAACCATTACTCCTTGTCCTGTCATTACAGGCCCTACTAAAAAGTCTGTCCTATCTTTCTTAAAAGCCCCCTTTAGGTATTGAAAGGTTGCAAGGTCTCCTTGGAACTTTCTCTTGTCCAGGCTGAACAGCCCCAAATCTCTCATCCTCAGAGGGTGTTCCAGCTCTCTGATGATCTTCATGGCCCTCCTCTGGACTCGCTCCAACAGGCCCACGTCCTTCACATGTTGGGGGCCTCAGAGAGGAAAGAAGTACCCCAGGTGGGACCTCAGATCACAGAGTAGAGGGGCAGGATCACCAACCTTAACCTGATGTCCATGATACTTTCTATGCAGCCCAAAATCCTCAGCTGTGTCTGTACAACTGCTTGAGTGGCCATACAGTAAATGGACCAGTGAAATGTTCCAATTTAACATAAAACTTCTCCTCAAAGCTGGTTCTTATATTTAACATGGATCATTACACAGAACAGTCAGAAGAACAGTTGAATTACCAAAGTAAGGAGGAGAATAACCTCCAGTGAGAAGCATTAAAAAGGGATCTGGAGGTGGACAGGATATGAATTCTTGGTATTGTGCCTTTAAGGCAGCTCATAGGAAGAGGGTCCCAGAGCTGACTGATAAGAGTGCTTTCCCAGAAACTGATTTTTTTTTTTACCCTGAAAAGATTTAAACTATGGCTTTTACTTGCCATATTAGCATCCTAATTACCTGCATATGAACTATTTTGGTAGACTGAGCTCTATAAATCACTGCTTATCCTGATGAAGACACCCTAGAGTTCAAAAGCTTGCAGGGCCATGGAGCAGGCAAAAGGAGTCAAAACTCTGTGTCTCAGTGATTCAAGTGTTTGTCTGGAAGAAATCCTTTCAAGGGTTTTAAACACATTTCACATTAAGCCTTACTGGATGAAAATAATTACTGGCCTCAATGAGCTAAAAGTGGCTGGATCTGTGATTTCAATATGACATATTTATCTTCTTGCAGTCCAAAGATAAAAATTTAGTTATCCAGTAATGGTAGCATTGCCAGTTTGGGACTTTCTAAACAAAGACACAGAATCTATTTTAGAAAGAGTAAGGTTCTCAGTGGAAATCACAAATCAAGCGCACCAATGACTGTAAGCTATTTATACATTTTGACAAAGAAATCTGTGTCCATTGATTGAGTTACACAATTTGTTTGTTATTTAGTAGTCCAGTATAGGATTACAGTAGTAGGATTCTAAACTCATGTTTATGTTTAGCATTTCCTCTTGGCCAAGTTTGGTAGCTCCCGATCTGACACACTGACTCTTATGATCCTGTGTGAAATCCCATGTGTTTTCCCAGTTTAGGAGGAGATGGTATTTACCACAAACTGCAGGTTCCAGTCTCAGAGTATATGCTTCAAAGTTTGGTGTTGCAATGCTGAGAAACACAGTGCATAAATCACTTTGTGAAAATACTCCTAAATGTTCAGGACTTTTAGTCATAGCAAAAATGAAACTGCATAATTAGATTTCTACTCTTTATTACTTCTAATATGTTGCCCAAATTCTGACTTTAGATAAGCATAACAGCTCCCCTCCAAAACTCTGTATGTATTCCAAGTGAAATGTCTAAAAAGCATGTTTTGATGAGGTGAGGATAAATATTTGATTTTATGGGGTTAGAAAAGTCCTCTGTGTCTGAGTCATACTTCTGGTACAAACTCACCACAATCTTGGAAATCAGCAAGAGTACAGACAGAGTGGAATTTTCCGTAAATTGGTGTTACCATAACGTGTGCTGTGTAAAGTTCAGTTTACAAATGTTTAGAAAAAAATATCAGAAGTATGTAACTGGACAAGATCTTCGAAATGTTTCTAAAGAAGCTTTTGGCAAAACATTAAAATAGATATTCAGTCATGGATTATGCCCTGTAAAATCCCTTGTTTAAATAATGTCATACCGATTTGTAGCATAAAGACTTTATGTAAGGAAAACTTGCCACTTTTTCTAAAAAAACCCTATTTGATAAAGTAAGATTATCCTGTACATTTAATATTGTTAATTTTTATTATCAATTTCAGAATATTTAATTCATGGCTGTTGATGGAAGTTGAAATAAGGTTTTTGAAATTGTTTACAGAGCCATACGTGGAAGACTTACAGATAACAGTACAGGGACAAACACCTTAAGGTGCTGTAGAAAAATTAGACAATTTCCTCTGAACACAAGATAATATGTACTTTATATGGAAAATATTTTGATGCTGAAACATGTAAACAGGTGAATAGCAGGATTTTTCAAACATTAAATACAAAAAATACCTGAGGAGTTTAGCTGACTCACACTGATTTCAAAGAGGGTAGAACTTTATTATCATCAGTGAGGTAGGAAGAATATCAAACAAGTAATGGAATTTTCATAAGATTATAAATTATAAATAAGTCATTTATCATAAGCACACTTGTACCTAGGCAAGTTTTAGCATTAGAGAAATGGGCTGCAAAAAGCCTACTTCTTCCCCAGCCTGCTCCTCCAAGGCAGTGGGTGAGACCCATCCCACTATCAGTTAGTTGCCAGTGGGGGTTTGAGCTCTAAAAGGAAACAAAGTTTCACACCTCTAATGAACCATTTCCAGCAGCCAACTGGTCCTGCAGTCTGAGAGCTGAACATGAGACTGGGGCTTTTAGAGCAGCAGTCTAGCTCAGTGGCAAAACAAACAAGTCTGTTCACAGACAAACAAAAATGACAAATTCAGAACTGGACCTATAACAGTAAACCATCCATCTGTCTAATGCAGTCGCAAGTCTTGAGTTGTCCAGCACAAGGTTATGTGTCAAGTTATGTGTCTAGTTGGCAGGCTAATACAAAACACTGGTAAAGGTGGAGAGCATTATATATAGACCTTTCAGTATACAATTCAAACAGTTTTAATTGCAAAAATGAAACTGCATTTAATTTATATTTGAGCAGGGCATGGTACCAGTCTGATATCAGGTAGAACCATAACAAAACTGAATAAGGAAAATGAACTGTCCCAAACTCAGCATTTGAGATGCTCCCTTAATTCATAAAGAAAAATAGATATATGAGCTCACTCTACTCAGGTGAGAACATCGGTTACTCTAGGACAAAACTGTTCTCTGCCACCTTTGAATCAGAATCAACAACAGCATAAAGTCACACATATATATGAACATATGCCAATTGAAAATTGTAATGAGAATTACACCATTTAACAAGAAGCCCTGCATGTTTTTAAATATAACTTTAAATATAGCTTAAAGTAGAAAATTACTTCTAAATGTTCAGTGACACGCAAGAGCAGCCAAATATAGAATAAATGTACTTGTGATTTGCATAAAAACCATAATAAGAAAGAATGTGTTATGGTCAGAAAGATAAAAATGTCAAGTCAATGAGACCAGTGGGAAATAGTATAATTCTTGTGTAAAATATTTCTGGCTTGAGATACTGTCTATTTTAAAGAAAAATTAAATGTTCTTCTGAGAAATTTTAAATCTGTAGAGTTCAAAACCTGGTGAAATACGGCTGTTCAAAGACTGTAACAAGCAACATAGAGAAGACTTTGCTGAAGTACACACTGACAAAGAACAGCCACCATCAAGCTCCTTCTCAGAAGGCTGTTAGATATGAAATTTTTGTCTTCCCTCACACTGTTTGGAATGTCTTCTTTCTATTGTCTTCAGTAAGAACATCATGAAGGGGATTTAATAATTGTGAGGTACAAGAGTGAGGAAGCACAAGGGAACTTATCAAAATATTCTTGCTGTCCATGCTTGCAGAAAACCCCACTCAGCTCAATGATTTCTTAAAGAGAATGCTCCAACTGGCCATGGAGAAAGCCTTCTTTCTCCACAAGAAAGAAGGATCTTATGCGTATCATGCCTCTGTCAGATGTATGTGGGCTGTTAGGAAGGACAGCCACCATATTTCCATGGGGACTTCATAATGTTAAAGATCCTGAAGGGTTGAGAGAAACTGTTTAGTACAAGTAAACTTCTATATGTGCCATTTGTCTATTCCCCTTATGTCTTGCCAAAAAATTTCCACCTCTGTGAAAGACAGCAGGAAAGATTCTCACAGGGCACAATGCGGAATAAATGGGTAGGCTGCAGTGGTAAGGATGGCAAAGAAAGGATGTATATGTTTTCCTGTGGAGATTGAAACACCTTCCAGTTGTCCTGAAGTAAATGCCGAAAGACCTTTGGAGGATACAAAATTTCTCCTCTGAGCTCAAAATACAGAGGCATCCTGTTTAACTTTGCTGGTCCTCATTCTCACAGAGGATCAACCTGTCATGATGCCATGTGAGTATTTATTGACGAAAGGACCTGAAACTTTTTAGCACAGGCACAAGGCATAATAGTAGTAGTAATAATAATAATGCATGATAATAAGTAAAACCTAGTTGGACGTTTTGCTCATTAGTTATAGTGGCAAAATTAATCAATGTAGAATTGAAAAAAGAAAAGAATGTCTTCAATGGTGTGATTATCAGTGCAAATCTCTACGTGTTTTCAGTCTGAATTATTTTCAGAGGAGACGTGTATTCCAGGTGTCTGATTTTGTAAGGGAATAGATGGATGTTTGAAAAAGTATAGAGTATGAAGTAATTCGCTTTACGCTCATAAAAGTGTAGAAGACTGAAAAATAGTCATATTCATTATCCTTCTGTCTGCTGCCTTCTCTTTTAGTTTGTTTGGATTAATTCTGGATTCCATCAATACATCACTTAACTTTTAGAGGAATTTATACAGTTTTGACATGAATTCTACAAAGCACCAATCAGATTTTGCTGCTGACTGAATTTGACAACTTCTAAAGCTGCAGAACAGCTTTTAATAACAAGGCAAAATCACTTAGCAAAACAATAAGGAATAAATAAATAAATAAATAAAGGTGCCGCTTAGAATAGTTGAGCTTTTTTCACAACACTATACTGTACAATGTAGGTAGCATTTTTGTCATTAAATCTGACAATATTGAAGAAAGCAACCCTCCAGATTGCTACATTTCAGTGCCTTTTGGACATGAAGAAATACGGTTAGCAAAGTTATTGTATGGATGAGTGTGAATAAGTGTATAGCCTACGACAAAGAGCTGATTCAGACAATTTTTACTCAAAAGTTCCCACTTCAAGACTTGGCTGACAGAAAAGGAGGAAGTAAATGCATATATTTTGCTATAATTAAGACTAGGTACCAGACATGAATATTGAAAAGGTTATGAGGCATTGGAAACTAAAATGACACCCCAGTAGTTCCTGTGGATTGAGATAATAAATTCTCTTTGTTAAGAGAGCATTTATCACATGAGCTTCTGTGATCATCTGTGCAAAGATGTTTCAAGCTTTCAGTCTGTTATGCACTGGATGAATAAATACTAGAAATTCCTTTAAAAGGAAAAAAGGTTAAAATTCCTATGACTTAAAATATGCAGTCTTCCTGGTTACATCGTGTTTGGCAATACATATTTTGAAGTCATCTTTCATCAGGAAGAATCAGGAAGAACTGAACAAAAAGAAAAGGAGAAAAAAAGTGCTTTGCTTGTTATGGAATGTCTTCTGGGCCATGAAAGAATCATAGAAAAATTAGAGAAGAAAAATAATCTGACAAGTAATAATTTTATTATTTTGCCAAAATGACAGTACATCTACAATGTGTTTATACAGTAAGAATTAGCTTATGAATTTCAAGGGAGGATGTGGGGGGTTAGGGGGTTGTCCACAGGTGAATTCATCTACTGTGGCATTCAACTTGAGGCTGCAAAATGTAAGCATAGGTGTACATGTGAGTGTCCATAACTAAGCCAGGTGAGTAAGCTAAATGAGCTACTATAGTCTGCATATGTGGGAACCCAGAAGGCAATTCACTTGAGCAGCCAGGGATACCTTATTCAAGGAGAACTAAATTACAGACTATTATCTTGGAGTGGGATTCAGCTACCTAAACAGATTCATCTGGTAGCATTGCATGTGTTGTGTGATGTTTCATGTAACTTTCAGGGTTTCACAAATTTGCAGATTTCATGTAAGCCTTATGTTGCATCAGGTAGCTCTGTGGCTTGGATTCTCCTGCCATGTCAAAAGGCATTAACACCTCTCTTTAGGGAACTGCAGCCTTCCCCATATCTGCCTTGACTGAAGCTTGGACACACAGGTCACTCTATTTATCACTAGCACATATATACATGCAGTTGGGTAACATGCTCTAGAGCTGAAGTCGTTACAAGTACCCATAAATTACTAGCTATATCACAAGACAGGTAGAAACGACAGAAATAGGACTAGGTAAATATTTGTGTTGTCTTGCTTTCCAAAGTGTCCTGAGCATAAACAGTTGTGCAAAGGGGGTGACAAGTCATGTCCAGCTATTTTCATAGCATTGGTAAGGGAAAAAATTAAGTCCAGGTATAGGATGGAAGTAGGCTGAACAAGCCCAAAAAGTTGGCAGAAAGCAGAATTCTGATTCCACTATCAGAATTATCCAAAGAGTAATCTAATAACAATAATCAAAAAGTGAAAATGAAAGAATAATTGTAGAGCTCTGTGAAGCCCCAGATAATCTGCCTGATTATGGCAGTCTGGTCTTGGTGCTGTGTAATGTGCTTAGGGTGATTTTCAGCTATTTAGCTATCAAAGTTCAATTCCAATATGTGGTTAAAGAAGTGAAATTGAGGTTGGTTTCTCATAATTCTTTCAGTTGTGGAGCCATATGGCGCTAAAATTTGCCTGCTTACTCGCTTCCAGCATTTTGCATTCAGGTGATACTGAATTTAACCAATGTATCAGTATAACAGGTAGAAATAATATTACCAGACTTTTGGCCACATGAGTACTCATTCCTTCCCTTAAAACTATTTTCTATGTTCCTGAAGTTGAGAATGCAACAGAGATTCATCTCATTCTAAGGCAGGTATCAAACACATTAAGTTTAGAGGAAAAGCTTCTCCCTGTAAGTCCTGCTAAGGAGTTTTTAATAATTTCATGAATCCCCAGATTCACTTTTTATGCTGTGCAGAACATCTTTAAATTTGCAGGAACCATGATGACAATGTACTCAGGGCTTGACTCTATGCATGGCATGCAGATTTCCCTTGGGCCTATTAGCCAGGGGATCTGTGTGTGTTGTGTCAGCTGCTGAGCCCTGGGAGCCAGCTGTACCTATCTCTTTAGCAGGATCCAGCATGCAACCCAAGCTTGCTGTGCAAGTAGATTTCATCTACTGGTGCATGGATCC
Source organism: Lathamus discolor (assembly GCF_037157495.1). NCBI lineage: Eukaryota > Metazoa > Chordata > Aves > Psittaciformes > Psittacidae > Lathamus > Lathamus discolor. Next base: position 49,279,813 of record NC_088884.1, read on the forward strand.
AGATTTGTATGTTGTAGTCATCCTGATATAAAAGAAACCAACTGTTATAATCTCAGGATGCAGTTACAAATCTTTCTACACCAATCTTTTGCACAGTATATGAGTAAATTTTGTCTTCAATAAACATAAAAATGTCATTTAAGCAGCCACTGCTACACTGAGTTGATATTGAGCACATTAGATACAGTTTGTCTGTCTAGATATTTTATAGAAGGATAACTTAACAGGTCAATGGTAAATGTAATGGAAATATTCGTAGCAGAAATTGCTTCAATTTCCTTCATCCAAAAAAAAAAAAAAAAGCCTTTTTGGCAATGAATACTCAGTCTTATAACTATTGTCTTATAGCTCTTTTGTTGACTACAAAAGATCTTTGTCTTTGAGAAAGTGTAAAGAAATGTGCAGTGAGCCTGATCTTACAGAAGAAGTTACTGCCAATCAGAAGTCCTGAGGAATCTTAAGTTGGGAACATCAAAATTCAGATTCTAAAAAATTAATGGTGACTGTTCAAAACCACTGTACTGACAAGTCTGTTCCACTGCATGGCACATGTCTTAGTAATAGAAACCCCATCATCCTGCTTATTAAGAGAACAGGGAGAAAGAGAACCGTCTAAAAGATGCAAGGGACAGAGCTAAAATCTGAGGTCATAAGAAGTCAATTCTCCCAGGCTGCATATAAAGTGGTTACACTTGGGAGCTGGACTCCTGTCCTTTCATTTTTAGGACTTATGATTACAGTGTCAGAAATCAGATATTGCCAAGTAGCACACACTCGTTGCCTTTTCTTTCTTTTCTTTTTTTCTTATCTTCTTTTTCTTCTTGCACTCTTATCTCATTCTTGAAAGGAGTACCATACCCTGGCACCAGGCAAATGAGGAATTCAGTATGCATGTGGGTCTGCCTTCCGTGGGACTGCACAATTCTAAGTCAAACTTTGGAGATGAATTTGGTCTAAAGCACTCACTATCTTTGACTCTGATCCGGCAAAGCACTTAAACATGTGCATGATCCTAAGTTTTTACTTCCCATGATCTGAGTGAAGCAGTAATTGCAGGAAGGTACGAATGTGGTATAAAGCATTAACAGTTTAGCATGTAGATCATTGTTTTGCTGGGCGAAGTCCCAAATGCTTTCTCTTAAACTATTTATAATAGGCCCTAATCCTGTATGCTTGCAGCCTGCAAGGGCTCTGGCTTTCAATTGTGTTCCTTTCCATATCCAAATGGCTTCCAAAATTCAGTTCTACTCTCTGGGCTAAAACGAAATGTCGTAAGAATACAGTAATTAAACACAATTACAAAGATGTGTGCATTCCATGCTGAACAGCTACAGGCGCCTTTCCAACAACGTTTTTGTTCTTTCCTCATCATCTGTAATTTTCCTGCCTTCTTATTTATGCTCCTCAGTTATCAGCTCAGTTTTGAGCGACTCTGGTAAATTCTTCATAATTTTGTTGTTGTTGCAAATGCCCACTACATTTCTCTGAAGTGTAAAAAGTACAAACCCAGCAAGGTGAGAAAATTACCTTCAAGTCACTTGACTAGATATGCTTGGGATTTAAAGAAAATATATAGTTTTTTCATGTCAGATCTTTTAATACCATCTGGCAGAGTTATTTTCAAAATACGCATAGTTTGTGATCTTACATTTTCTCTTACTGCATGTAGCACTTTTTTTCTGTTATCAGGCAGCATCAAGTTCTAGATCTCTTAGTAGCCATCTAAACAGACCGTAGGTGTAAGGAACACCAGATAGTATGCATGAAATGAGAGTATAATCATCTAAAACTTGTTAATCACTTCAGAACCCTGGAATATTTATTGGAAACAGCAGGGTGAAAAAAATTTCACTGCTATTTGTTAAATTAGCAGGGTAATTAGTGTCTAAAAAAGGGCAAAACTCTTTTGATGAATCCTTTGTATCAACACTGCCCTGTAGCTCTTCAACTGCTATGAAATTCAACTTACTTATCCCAGCTAAGAATCGAGTTTTGATGCATATGTTGAAGTCTTCAAATGAGACTTCTCATGATCTGGGGAGTCTTCATATTATAGAATAACAGAAATATGTAGAATAACATAATAATGTATACTGTATATAGAATAATATATTACTCATATATTCAAGATAAGGTAGTAGTGTGTTATATGAGAAGCAATTTAGTTTTCTGAGGCTTCAAAAAATGGATAGATATGATTCTCCAGAGAGATTCAGAGCATTCAGCTGGGTTTCTGCACTGAAGCATCCTCTCAAGGAACTCTTTTACTCCCACTGGTTATACAGGCAGCCCAGAGAGACTGAAGAAGTAGCAAAATAAGAGCCATGAAATTATGTGATGAAACAGTCCGTTTCCAGATGCCCTAATTCTAACACAGTAAGACCTGGGAGACAATTGCATCTAAAGATATATCCAAAAAAAGCATGGACAGCAGGCTGAAGGAGGTGATTCTGCCCCTCTACTCTGGTGAGACCCCACCTAGAGTACTGCATCCAGCTCTGTAGTCTTCAGTATGAGAAAGATATGGTCCAGAGGAGGGTCACAAAAATGATCAGAGGAATGGAGCAGCTCTCCTATGGGGAAAGGTTGAGAGAGTTGGGGTTGCTCAGCCTGGAGAAGAGACTGTGGAGATGCCTTACTGTGGCCTTTTAGTCCTTGAAAGGGGCCTATGAGAAAGATGGGGAGAGCTTTTTTAGCAGGGCCTGTTATGATAGGATGAGGGGTAATAGTTTCAAGCTAAATGAAGGGAGATTCAGGCTGGATGTGAGGAAGAAATGTTACACAATGAGGGTGGTGAAACACTGGAGCAGGTTGCCCAGAGAGGTAGTAGGTGCGCCATCCCTGGAGTCATACAAGGCCAGTCTAGATGTGGTTCTGAGCAGCCAGATCTAGCTGAAGATGTCCCTGCTCATTCCAAGGGGCTTAGAATAGATGACCTCTGAAGGTTCCTTCGAACTCAAATTAGTCTATGACTGCATACCACAGTGGCACAAGAGAGAAAAAAGGAATAAAAGCATCGATGAACTCCTTGTCAAACAAAAAGGAGAGAAGAGGAAAGAAAAACATCAATTCTTTCTTTCTTCTATTAATGGGAGCTTTGTGAAATATATTATTATCTGTCAAAGACTTAATACTATTATTTCTTTAGTTTTGCTTCTCATGGACTCATTGTCAACTGTGGTGGGCTTTTGTGCCCTTTTTTGGGGTTTGTTTTTATTTTGGCTTTTTTTTTTTTTTCATGTCATCCTAATTCAACCGCATAAACACCGCTATTAACTATATCTCAGGACCTCACACTCAGATTTGCTATAGAAAGGCTCAAAATGGGAAAAGTAAGTAATAATAGATCATTACTTTGGTGTGTAGTACTGTTTAAGACAGGCTGCCACCCACTGATCACTGACTAGTGTCCAAGCCTAGAAGTACAGATGTGCATACCAAACATGATTAGAGAAATCAGAACCAGAAGACAAAGGAAATAGAAGGAAATAAAAATGAAACTCATTAAGAACAAAAAGAAAGAAACCACATACCCTCATGGGGAATCAGAAATTCCTAAACTCTTAAGATTACCCTAGATTTGAAAATACTACTACTTTTTGTGCATTCCAGAAGTTTTAGGGCTTGCCCTTGCTTTTTCATTCTGCATAAGAGAATGCATGACTGCATAGTTTGCATACTTGCACCCAGCTTTATACTGTCACTGCTTTTCATGAGCCAAGCACCCTGTGAAATGGGAACAGATTTTAAAAGCTGAATTAATAATAACACCCAATTTCCTCTTGTCATCTATGAAGCTGTTGATAGATGCTGTATGCTAACAGATATGCAAATACTGCTAAAGTATTTTTGGGAAACAAAAATTGATCTAGAACTATAGGAAAAGGAGCAAAATCTATGTACTTATAGGTCTTACTTGATTATGAGAAAATACTTAAATCATAATGCTGAAGGGAAATTTCCAGAGAAGCTCTGCAGCAAAAGCAAGCCTACAGGTATTTCTTCTGGCTTCAAATCAGATACTAAGAATTTGCCTCCTCTGCTCATATCACATGCCTTCAAAAGCTTTACTGAAACCAGCAGGATGACTCATGAATTAAAGACTTTCTTAGTGTGAGTAAAAGTAGCTCTTGATCATTGCATCAGTGTTTTTGTGAATACGCAGGTGGACTATTATTTCCTTAGTCCTCAGTGAGCGTTGATCAGTCTATCAAAACTTCTGTCTGTGAATGACTTCAGTGAAAATCATCAACACATGATCTTGTACACATTGTACACAGTTAGATGTGATTTAAATATACAAGTAGTCCTACTGATTTCACAGGAATTACCCACACAAGATTGTGGGCATATATATGTCCCTAGAATTAGGGTCTAATGGTAGAAGATATAAAATAGAAAAATCTAAAAATTCAGTGTAAATAAAATTATATCTAAACATTCATTTCTATCTGGTCAGAATTATTAGGATTAAAAGAACGAAAAAGTGGTTTTGATTCTTAGCATAAACATAGTGATCCTCCACAAATACAGAGACAGTTAAGGTCCAAAAATCAGAATGTAAATGATAATTTACTTGCTACATTTGTTAAACCTCATCTTTTCATCAAGAAGTGACTCTTCTCTATGGCCTGCTCTCAGAGAAAGGTAGTAACAAGCAGTAAGATCTTAAAGACCATTACAGACAGTCATTATATTGGTAAATACAACCGCCTTCACAATGTATTTATACTTAACTTAAAATTACTTTTTTTGCTAAAAGATATTACAGACACTATTTGAAGTGAAGTTATTCTTACCTCTGTTCTCATTGACTTTCCAAAATGATTTTTTTCCAAAGGTTTTTGTTGTTTGATGCGTTTGTTTTTCTCTTCAAGTTAAATTAAAAAAACAACCCTGAAAGCTCAAGTTTCTTGGAGTACTGAGCACTGAAAATTAGTTGTAGAACATACTAGTGTCAGCATTTCTCATTTCCTCAAGGTGCGCCCTGATCCATACTCCATTGGATGCAATGAGAACACCTCTGTCACTTAAGCAGCCTTTGAAGTAGGCAATGTCAGAACATTGTAAAAGCAAATAGATAATCGTACATTGTTTACAGTCGGTTCAGCCTTATGGTGTTTGTCAATTGCATACAGTTGCTTTCAGGTAATAAATCACAGTACAAGAATGAAACTTAGTGTTGAGTTGACCTAAGCCAAATTTTTTTGGTGTCTGTTCAAAAAACTGAAATATAGCAATTTGGAAATCAGAGTATTTTTTGTCAAGAATACCAATGTGAATGCATCCTGGGTTCAGCTGTAACAGTTATTTTTCTCCTTCTTAGTAGCTGATGCAGTGCTGTGCTTCAGCTTTAGTCTGAGAACAATACTAGTAGCACAGGGATGCTTTAGTTGTTGCTAAGTAATGTTTACCTTGATCAAGGACTTTTCAGTTTCTCATGTCCTGCCAGTGAGGGAGGGAAACATAGACAGGACAGCTGACCCAAATTAGCCAAAGGGGTATTCCGTACCACAGCACGTCATGCCCAGTATAGAAACTGGGGGGAGTCACCCGGAAGGCCCAGATCGCTGCTTGGGTTGGGCTAGGTATCAGGTAGGCAGGGGGTGAGCAATTGTATTGTGCATCGCTTGTATTATTCGCTTTTTTCCTCCCTTTTCGTTTTTAGTTTTATATTCTCTCCCCTACTTATTTCCCTTATCATTATTATTGGTAGCAGTTTTGTACTATACTTTAGGTATTGGACTGCTCTTATCTCAGCCTGTGGGGTTTATATTTCTTCAGTTCTCCTCCCCATCCTGCTGGGAGCAGGGGGGAAGAAGAGGGGGAGTGAGGGAGAAGCTGTGTGGTTCTGAGTTACCAGTTGAGCTTAAACCACAACAGAATGCTACCACAATTTTTCAAAAGCTTCTCAAAAAATATTTTAGCTTTTTTCCCCCTAACTTTTAATGAAAACAAATAATAAGATTTAATTCATGGCAGGAATAGTAAAGTTTGCTAAATCCTACCGAAAATGATAACAGACTGTGCTGTGATGACAGTACATGGTAGCATAGCTAAATGCTAACGCTCTTTTGGAATCTGAAATCAAAATATTGAATAAAAAGTCTACCTCTTTTGTTCATTCTTCAGTCACCTTTTCACAAGCTATGAGTTGTTTAAACACAGAGCATCCTTGAGAATTTAGAATATTTCACCATTTCATTGCACTGAAATGATTAGAATCTATTTACTTATATGAGGAAATATAATAAAAATTTGAATTTGGGATGTCAAAATTAAAAATAATGAAAAGTAATGAAAAACTGTAGTAATGAAAAGTAATGAAAAACTGTAGTAATGAAAAAGGCTGAAGACAGACGAGTGAACTATATTATTTATGTCTAATCTCATCATCATGGAATAGTTTGTTTTGGAAGGGACCTTAAATATCATCTAATTCCAACCCCCCTGAAAAAGGCAGGGACAACTTCCACTAGACCAGGCTGAAGTTCCAGTAGCCCTAATCTTTTTTTGGTTTTAACCCCTACCCCCTATCTCCAATATTCCTACCGAAAATGAACACTTTGACCGGGGTACCGTTATTCTGTGATGCTTCTGAAGTGCTTGTTCCTAGCTCTGGCCTTACAATCATCACTACTTTATCAGCACGGTATACAATACCTAATTAAAGGTCAAGATTGGGTTTGCATATTTTAGAACTGAAATTCTGATTTTCTTCTTCTAAAATCTCAGCCTTTACTTTAAAATCCCACATTTTTGTCCCAGTATACGGCAACTAAATCCACCCCTGTTGTACACATGTGCATTACAATTCTTCACTCAAATATATAGAATTACAAGTATGGATAAGAGTGGACAGAAAACAGAAAAACAAAGAAAGTATTTCTTGTTACGACAATCCTGAGCTGATGATATGAAGATATAATTTCATTTTATATTTTGGTCAAATAATCATTTTATATGTTTTTAAAGGATGTAATAATCATAATATTTTCTATCTTCTGTTTTACCTAATTTTCCTTCTCCCATTCTATTTAATTCCAGTGGGAATTTTCTGTACCCAGTGGCCCATTCAAGCCTTGCAACTCTCAAAGTGTGGTATCACTATAATTTTCTCTTTTCGGTGCAAGTTTATATACATTTATGTTTACATAGGAAACAACAGATGCTGCCACTTACAGTGACAAGATGCTGCCATTCTGCTGCTGTGTGATATCTCCCCTCAGTATCAGGGTGAAGCTCCTCCAGTTTTCAATTCTTTGATAGACCTGCTACATGCCTGTCTGTCTGTACTAGTGCTGTCTAAAATATACATTCTCTAAGCAGTGACTTAGAGAATGTGAAACAGTAAAGCCTGGTGTCATGCACAGGAATTCTTGCATCAGGGCATATTTGCTCTATCTCAAAGCAAATATAGGATCTTACAGCATAATAAGGTGAAAAAGGTATAAGTAGGTGTCGTGGTTTAAACCCAACCACAAACCTCTTTTACTCACTCCCCCCCTTCTTGCCCTCCCCCTGCTTCTGGAGGGACGGAGAGGAGAATCAAAAAGAATGCAACTCCCACGGGTTGAGATAAGAACAGCCCAGTAACTAAGGTATAACACAAATCACTACTGTTACCACCAATAATAATAGTGCTAAAGGAAATAACAAGAGGAGAGAATACAACACCTCAACACCAGCCGACCAATAACTCACCCCACTCCCCCCAGCCAAGCACCGACCGATACCTCCTCCAACCCTGCAGTCCCAACCCTTCCGGGTAACTCCAAGTTACATCCTGGGCATGACGTGCTGTGGTATGGAATACCTCTTTGGCCAGTTTGGGTCAGGTGTCCTGTCTCTGCTTCCTCCCGGCCTCCCCTCCTCCCTGGCAGAGCATGAGGCTCAGAAAGTCCTTGGCCAGGCCAAACATTCGAGCAGCAACTGAAAACATCGGCGTTATCACCACTGTTCCAAGGCCAAAAGATCAAAACACAGCACTGTACTAGCTCCTAAGAAGGAGAAAAATGACTGCTGCTGCTCAACCCAGGACAGTAGGTTTCGGTCTTCCCTATTTAAAATATATTCCATAATAAAGAAACCTTTTGATTATGCTCTATTTTCTGCCAATTTTAATACCTTGCAACACTTTATAAATTATTACTTCAATGTAATGGAGCCTTGAAATCCCATACATTGGGAAATTATTCCCAGTATTCCTCTATGCTTTCTGGGCCAATAACCTTGTGCTGAATCAGAAATGTTGTATAGGTATTATCAGAAGGTTTTGTGATGAGACTTCCAGTCAGCCAATATTTTGAGCTGAAACACTTCAAATACTGTTTTTAAAGTGAGTGGTTTAAAGAACTGAAACTAATACCAGTGTCACCAGTCTTGCTTTCCCCCAGTCTTGCTTTCCAAGCCATTGACTTAGCATCAGTTTTCAGCTGAAGCAAACCCTGCACAGTCCTTTTTGATTCCTTTGCAATATTTCCTTCTTTCTTTTTAATATTTACGTTTCTGCCCTTGTTTCTCCTTCCTTGCCTGCTCCACTCAGACAAAGTAAATGGGCTGCTTTCTCCTCTGCTGCCAGGCACTGTACTTGCAAAACTTATATACTCTATTCAGTATACAGGCTTTTAGCTAACAAATACAACAGTTATACCATTCATCACAGTCTAGACTGAGGTAAATTTTACTTTTTTCTAGGCAAATCTGATACAGACAAATTTTCAGGCAGAAAATTCAACTTTCTGCTCCAAGTCCAGTCTCAAAAATCTGGTCTTCTTTTTCATAGTCTTTGGCCAAGTTTTTGAGCTCACATACAGTCCAGCCACTTAGGAAGAGCTGAGAAAATAAAAAATCAGGAACAAAATATTATGGCTTATAACAGGGCTTTCAATGCTCAGTGAAACTTGTTTGCAAAATATTATTCTAGTGATGCAAATGCTACTAATGTGAGCTTGTCTCTTGAAAAGATAATTCTACCTCCTTACCCAAATTACATTACTTTTCAGATCACTATGAGCTTGTCTTATTTTAATGCTGTACTTACAAGTGTAATTACATGTTGCTTGTGTATGTTGCTTTTGTTCACAGTGAGTATTTTAGCATAAGATGAAGCAAAAGCAAGAACATTTAACTAGTTATATTTGAGATAAAAAGTATTTTGCTGGTCATACCAGCAGCAGGAACAAAGGTGGCAGTAACTTTAGTTATTGTTAACCAGTCCAGATAAATCAACGAGTTCCAGGATATGCTAGAGGATATTACTCTTAATATGTCAATTAGCTGGGGTTCCACTGTAATTGCAAAATGCAAGTTAAAGACTCACATCAGTATGAGGTTTTTCTAATCAACAGTATTTTAAATTTCTAGCAACAATGTGCATCAGTGGCATACTTTTGCTCTACTGTGTTTATAAGAAACCAGAGATGCAATTTATGCATAGTAAAAAGAATGAAAACATTCTATGATTTAAAATAGTATCAAGATATTCTTGGCAGTACTGGTGATTCTGGGAACAAAAACCCAATACTTGTTATCCTACTCAGTGCAAACTGTGCTCTGCACTGTAAATCAAGAAAGATAAAGGAACAAGTTCTACCATGAAAGGTTTGTTATGAGGACTTTTCTCTCTGTGATAGAAAACAAGCACTAGTGTATAAGGCCATAATGTATCAGTCGGTTGAGATATTGGTGAGTCACAGTACAAGGGTTTTATCAGAACAGAAACTGCACAATAAAAGAATTTAATTAGTAGACAAGAACTTAGAAATCTGCGTATTTTTCATAAGAATAAACATTACTGAATCCTCAGTCAAGATAGGCAAATAGTGAAAACATTTCTGGCAGCATTCAAATGACATTTTAAATGAATACTCTGGTTCTATTACACTCTTTTCAGGTTTTGGGGGGATTTTGTTTGTCTTGCTTGTGGTTTTTTTCCCTCTGTGAACTTTCTGTCACAAAAATTCAATGAAAACAAAGTTCAAGTCACAGCAATGATTCTTATGTGAACAAAAGTGTTTAACACATATGAATATTGAGATAAGACACTGCACAGTTCTCCAAGTGTTGGAGAAAAACTGCTGTAGACATTCTTTAAGCAATAAACCCATTCCCAATTTTAAATAAGCCAAATAAATGAGCAGTGTAAGAGATTTGCAAATGTATTTATAAATAATTTAAAATTTTAATAATCTTGAGCTATTCTGAAAGCGTTATCTACAAGTATATCAGGGGGCTAAATTTATCCTTTAGTAAGCATCATTTGTTTATTGGTATTTCAAAGAGAAACTTGTGATGGAGTTCTCAAGTAGTTAAACCACTGAAGGATATTTACATATGTGCATGTGAGTGCTCACACTGCCAGATTCAGTAACTATCTTCCAGCTCCCTGCTGATTTAAGGCTCTCCATCTCTGGCTGTTAAAGAAGGGTCCTTGAGCCCAACTTTGACATACCTGTCTCCACTGACTATAGAAGAACACAAAGAACAACGGCACCCTATTTCAAATACATATAGTTATTCAATAGAAGATGATGTACTGATGATAATCTAGTGCAGTAAGAAAGGACTTTTCCTTCAGTTTGGAAGGGTTCTGGATTTATCTCATCACACTGAGAATACCAGAGTTCTCGGAATATACTGAAGCAGGAATACATTAGATCCTACAATGTTATTGGGAGGGTTTCATCAGCCAAATCTGGCAAAATCTCGGCAACTCAAAGACATTCCTGCCAGACATGGAATGCAGTATCACTGATTAGATTTTGATGAAATGCTTAACGTCCTGCTCTGTCCTTGTGCTCATTATATAAAGATACGAAAAACATAGTTGCTATGAGTGACAAACTGCTGCAGATATTTGCCTTAAGTCTTTGTTCTTTAGCTTCCTAAAAGATCTGTATTTTAATTTCCCAATTATGGCATCTATCTTCATCGCATTATATTTTTTCAAATTTCTTACCAGAACCTGCAGTATGGATTTTAATAAGTTGCATAGCAAACTGAACATGCCAGTTTTGTAGGCGATGGTCTGTATTGGCATCAAGCAATGGCTGTTCAAAGGTTTTATTACAAGCAAACACTGAACCAGATGTCTGTACAAATTGCTAAAATTTGTGATTTAAGTACATAAAAATATGGCTTGTTCAAAAAAGTTTTACTAGGGAAAGTAAAAAACACGTGCTGTGTTATTTCAAAGTTATTTAATTATTCATGCTTAATTTAAAAATGAATATTTCCAGACGTATTGATCAGAAGATAACATTCTCTCAATAAAAGGCTCTGGGCAGATTTCAAAGTTACTGATTACAGACCAGTCAAAAAAAGGGTCTACTTTTGTGAATCTGAGTGTTCAGCATTTTCTGAATATTATTTTGATGTGTGTCAAATTAGCTGTTCAGTAAGTTTTGAAACTATTACTTCTACAAATATGAAAGCAGCCACTGAAATTAAAAGCTATGTTGCAATTGCTTAATACAGGTTATCAGTTTTTAAACATGCTCTACAAAAGACAACTTTGAACTATTGGATAACATTAGTATATAACTCACTTCCTAAGATCAAAATAATAATAGAAGTAATTATGGAAGAATCCCTTTTTTACATTGTAAATGTTTTGTATGAAGAACGAAGAAACTGGGTGCATGGAAATTGTCATTGTTGTTATTGTTACTGATTACAGAATCTTACAGAAAGTTATGAAACTGAGTTATTTTAAAAGATCTTGTACACTGGATTTGAAATAAACTTTTGAATATTCAAACTTGTTTAAAACAAATTTGTGTTTCTTCATATTCCATGTTTCAGAAACATGTACCTAGCCAATCTACAATGTAGATTTTGCAGACATGCTTAGCTTAGAACTTCCTGATGACCTAATTAAGTGAACAGCTATATTAATTGATGAAGGTAAGCAAAACTTTCATGATGACAGACTCAACTTCATCATGGAAGTGCATCTCTGAAGGGGATCAGACTGATGTGATTCACCTCAGACTGGGCTCTATCTCCCCCTTTCTTAATAAAGTCCATCCTCCAGCAGCATTTGATTCCTTAGTGTATACATCATTGGCCTCCTTGAATATTCTCAAATTCAAGGGTTTTTGTTTTCAGAGTAACATAGCAACAGAGCTCTCTTGTCTTCTCTTTCATGCTCACCTACCGGCATATAGCTTCTTTTCCTGTGCCAATCATCTTTAACCAGTTCTTACTAAACTATAAAGGCTTTCCCCTTCATCTATTCTAACAAGTGCATCTAAAATTCTCTGTAATTTTCCTGGGTTATTGCTTAAATTACTGTTTCTAAAGAAAATTTTGGACATCAAGAAGAATTTTTGGTGGTTAAGAACAGAAAAGTGGCATTAAACAATAAGAAAGGAAAAGGATTAATAAGACAGCCCTATGATAATATTCAGATTTATTTGAGCAGCAAAATAACTCTAGAACTTTATATTTTTCTTTGTTGACTTGTAGGCATAGTCTAAAAGAATAAGAGAAACCGAAATTAAACTGACACATAGCCATCATCATTCTGAACTTCTATTTGTCTGTCCCTTTCTCAAATTAAGCTGCTTATTGATTTTAGGCATTTGAGAAAAAATATTTATGTCTTACCAAAGTTTTGCAGCAAACAGGAGATAGAAACACAAATCTCTGTATGGTTTTGTGTACACTATCTCAATAGAATCAATAATGCAGCCAATAATGAAACCAATACTTAAAGACTTCTACAAATAACAATCTGATCTCCTGTAATATTGTCGTACCTTGGTTATGATATAGATTGCTTTCTTCCACAAATTTGTTTCCTGTCACAAGAATGGAACATGATCCAAGATTAGGAAAATTAATAATCTAAAACTATAAAACCCTAATAGAACTCTCTTTTCTCAGTCCAAAACTCACCCAGTGCATGTCACAATTAAAAAACAGACAAATTCTGGATATTCTGTCTGAAGTCTCATGAACAATTAACTAGACAACATTGCTGTCAAACCTAACCTGTCTTTATCTCTATCTTGCTTAATATATATATAGAGAGAGAGAAAAAGAGAGAAAGAGAAAATGGCCAGAAATAAATTTTTCTTTGGAGTTTTCTTGTAATGAAAATTTCAGGGGAAAAAAAAATAATCATTTTGCGATCCTTCTAATATTAACTAAATAAACAAGAGGCTAAATTCACAGAATAGAAGCAGAGTTGATCAGTCTTTAATGACATTCACAGCTGTGAAATCTTGACCTTATGTGTGGACACCGGAGCCCAAGCCCAATTTTCCTTAAGTAATGGATGAATGCATTTCTGGATGGGTCTTTCTTAGGCTTGCTTAACATTAAGAAGTTTAATGGAAAACAGACTGAAGCAAACATTGCCTTACCTTCCTTAAAATGGTTCTGAAACCTAAGGTAAAGAACTGTTCTCTGTGGATCCATACAAAGTGGAACAGCTTTGGCAGACAGTGAGAATGAATATTTTTCTGAAAGGTGGATGTCGGAGCTGGGTCTTCTGAGTGCTGAATGAGGTCCCTTGGAATGGACCTACTAGTTAAATCAAGACCACTTCCTCCAGTAGTTCTGTGGATATTGAAACATTTTCTTACTTGCCTGTGGAGGTTTGAGGAAGAGGAAGCCAAGCCCACATGTGAACAATTACATTCTACTTAATTTTACTACAAGTTTTAGAACTACTTACCAAGAGGAATAAAAGTACCCCACCACAATTTCACAATTCAGACAATAACCAGATTCTGGGGCATGTATGTGTTGTGCTTGCAGCTTCGTATGCGATATTTATTACATACCATCTCTTATTTTCAAAATCCAACATATCTTGACATTTTATTAAATGAGGTACAATCTCTCTCAATAAAAGCTTTTAACCATTGAAAATGAGTGCTTTTGTGTGAGGAATAATGGAGCCAACTATATATACTGATACTGGTTTTATAAAGAATGGCAAACAATATTCAATTTAAAATACAGAGAAATATTTAAGCCAGCAAGAATACAATTTGACAGCTTTCTATGGTTAACAATGATCCTGCACACCTGAAAAAAGATATGGACTTCTTAATGATTACAAGTAACCAAGGCTATGGCTTTATATTCCAGCTGAGAGATAGCATGTCCAGCAGGGAATGTAGTCCCCTGCCATGCTGGAATACTCTTTTATCAGCAGTTTTATAGAGATAAGAGTGACACCTAGTGAATCATTAACGCTGCCAACATTTTCTCGGGGGAGGAAAATGGTGCAGAAGGACTCCTTATTAATATCCCAACCAATACTTGGATAATCCTGTTAAAGATCTGATGAAATTTCAGCCTTAAGTAGTTTAACGGTATTACACAATAAGATTAAATATAAAATAATTACATTAAGCGTGTCTGGCTTGTCTAACTTTTCAATTTTGATAATGAGGTCTAAATAAAGTAAAAGGCTCCTCCAACAAAATACAAGATATTTGTTCTTTTTCAATAACAGCATGATACAAAGAAAGTGCAAGACCTGAGTTCTTTTTCCTTCATATTAGTTTTACTTTATTAAACAATTAAAAACCAAATCATTTGGGTCTTATTAAACATTTAGGCTCTTTCCATTTTCATTAAAATATAAGCAGCACATTCTCACCGTGGAAGAGAGTGAAGGGGATATTTCTGGTCATCATACTTGGGCACTTTAAAAACTATTCTTTTGTAAGACTGACTGCAAAGTGACTGCAGTTTTTCATTTTAACAGGCTTTGCACACTGTTTCATGAGTCTAGTATTGATTTAAGTTTTAAATGAACACAGCTTTCCTTTGCTCTCTGTTACTTTAACACCACCAAAAAAGTGTTGGCAGTGAAATACTTTTTGCTGTAAAACAAGTTCTTTTGCTTCTTTGCTGTTTAAAGAAAATGAGGTAGCCAAAATCCATACACAGACCAGGATGGTGACCTGTAGTTTCCATACCCACTGATTTTTAGTACTCAAAGACAGATGTATTTTATTGTAAGAATCTGCCTGTTTTTCCAAGGTAATAAATGTGTCTAATTCTGACAAGTCACAACAGAGTACAGTGCAACTTTATTAATTCTTGTTGTAAGGAAAGTAAGTCTTCCAGCTTATTAAACCAAAGACATATTTCAGTTGTGGTCCTGTGAAGGCTGACACTTAAAATGTATTACACTTATCAGAATAAAATACGACAAACTTCCAGGAGTCTACATTTTCAAAGTGTGATGTTGATCTGATTGCATGACAAATTCATCAAAAAAGCTAGATTGCCATAGTGTGCCACGTACCACAGTACGTGTTACACCTACTGTAAAATAGAACTTGTGTAATCAGGAGAGATAGCTTTGTGACTCAAATTAAAATCTAGCTATCAGTAAAGACAAGATTTATCCTTATTTATATCAGCTATGATCTTACATTCAGTTGTATTAAAATGTACTATATGCTGATTGGGATAAATTCTGGGTGGAATTTTCAACATCCACTAGGACCAAAATGATGGTTAGATTTGTATGGACTTTACTAAAAGCAAAGTAGGACACTGAACACCTTTCAGGCTGCTGAATTTCACCTAGATGCATGCCCAAACGACCTTAGGTATCAGGGATACCTCTGATTTTAACACAGTTGGAAAACTGTGGATGGGTGTGTGAAGATAGTGGAGCATCATTGCCCTTATTCTGCCTCAAACACTGCTGATGTTTAGTCTCCGGAGTTACCAAGTAAGAGCCTCTTTCCCAAGAAGTAGTGAATGCTTTAATATCCTTCTGAGGTAAAAAAAGACATCCTTACTGCTGTTGCCTGTCTGTTGCAGAGTTAGGTGTGCTTAGCTGTAGAGTGACAGTTGAAATTATTCTGTCCAACATCAGTAAGGACTTCTTAATGACAGGACTTTAAAACTTTAATTAGTTTTCTAGATACAGTAACTTGGATATCCAGGACTCCCCAGATCTAATGCTACTCTTGAATGTTACCATGTGTACACTGAGTTATATAAATACTGTAGCATAACGTAGCCTCTAGCATGTTACAACATCCGTTGCTTATAAAAGAGAGAAATCTATACCTGCAGTCAAAAGAGGACAAAAAAGATGTTAATAGTAAGCCTATTAATAAGTATGAGCATTGCTCAAAGGTATCACAGTAAGAACATCAGTTCAGCTCCTTTGGTAACAGAAAGTAAAAGAGAATCAAAAAGAAATTTCTTGAGAGTCTTAATGTTGAAATCTTCAGAAATTTGAGCTTTGTCAAATATTATCATGCAACAGATATATTTTCTTTTCAAAAGAGAAGATACTCTGTGTCCCCAAAGTATCCCAAATACAATTATGTTTTAACCGGTAGGAATTGCTGACTTTTTATCACTGGCCAGGAATTTTTCAGGTTTTGTTTTTATGAATATACAGTTATTTATGCATCCAGGAGCTAGGTCTCGTGAAAAACTTTGACATGTACTTTTTAGACACCACTGTGATGAGCTTTCAAGAGCACGACCCACAGCAGAATCAAAAACCCACATGGAAATTGTGTACAGGTATATTTGCCTCAGACAGACAGCTATTCCCTTCAGCCAGGCTTTAAGCACTGCAGAGCATATAACCTCTGACACAGCATCGTGCAAACCCTGCTAACTTGCTTCATCAACAGTTCTGCTTTCTGTCTCACCAACAAAACTGGAGAGCATGGCCTACTGCTTGCACTTGCACATGAGTAGACCTCTCACATATCACGTGCCTAGGAAGTGTTTTGTCCCCCATTTTGGAATATTCCCAGTCATCATGATAGTTAAGATACAATAGGAGCTGTGCCTGAAATCCTGCACAGTTCCAGAACATTGGTAAAATAGATGTAGATACTTCCATGCTATGCAATTTTTGAACCCCCAATCTGTTCCTGAAGGTAGAGACAACTGTTACGTGAAATACTTAAGCAGTATTTAATGTTTTCTTTTTGAAAAGTTAGTTCTATGTTCATAAATTCCAGAGCATTCTTTTTTTTTTTTTTTTGTCTTCTAACTAGTCTCTCTACATAGTCTAACAGAAGTAGTTCTTCTCTTTGAAATTCTTGTCATCTGAAGTATCTGGTTTCTTCTAACAGTTCTGCAGATAGAAATTTCCCAATTCAACTTTGCCTAAATACACACACCGAAAGATAAATATAAAAATTTTTGATTTTGTGTGGGCTTACTATTTCTCTCATTAAAGTCATTTCAGCATTCATTTATTCATCTTCCCTGAATCCTTACAGGGTTGACAAGTATTATAATCTTTTTTTATAGATTAAAAACTTCGCTGCTGTCAAACAAGTTAGTCACTCACCCAAAAAGTTTTACAAACCTATGAATAGAATCTGGACATTCTGCCTCACAGCCAGGACTTCAGCATTTAGAAAAGAGGAGAAAACTAGAAAGAATATATATGAATGCCTGGCAATATTTCCTCAGCTGTATTGCATATTGCTGAATAAGAAAATAAATCAGAGGGTAAAATAAAGCCAGTCTTACTATTAAGCTACAGGGGAGATCCAGATAATCTCTCATTGTTTCAGTCTTCATTAGGAAGCATTGAGATTTCTGCAGAAATCACCAGATGGGGCTCAGGACCTTATGTCCATGCTGTATGTGTTTCGGGGTGCTTTTGCTTTGAACTGTCTCCGGTCTGATCCCATGCACTGATTGTCCTCAGCAGCTGGAGTGCTCTAGATGTAATTAGGGAATGCATCTTCTGGCTTGTTTTACCCAAATAAAATCCAGTTTGTCTGTGTCCTGGGTTCAGCAGTAGCATTCATTTTTTCTCCTTCTTAGTAGCTGGTGTAGCGCTGTGTTTTTGACTTTCAGCCTGGGAACAGCTCTGAGGACACCGATGTTTTTAGTTGTTGCTCAATAGTGTTTAGTCTGACCAAGGACTTTCTGAGTCTCATGCTCTGCCAGGGAGAAGGGGAAGCCAGGAGGAAGTAGAGACAGTACACGTGACCCAAACTAGCCAAAGAGGTATTCCATACCACAGCATGTCATGGCCAGTATATAAACTGGGGGCAGTTACCCTGAAGATCTAGATCACTGCTCAGTCAGGCTGTGTATCGGTCAGCAGGTGGTGAGCAGTTGTATTCTCTTTCCTTGTTATTATTGGTGGTAGCAGTGGTGATTTGTGTTATACCTTAGTTAATGGACTGCTCTTATCTCAACCTGTGGGAGTTACATTCTTTCAATTCTCCTCCCCATCCCTCTGGAAGCAAGGTGGGGAGGAAGTGTGGGTAGCAAGAAAGCAGCTGTGTGACTGACTGAGTTTAAACCACGACAGTCTGCTTTGAATCCACCATACAATAAGAATGAAAGCTCAGCAAATGGAGACAGCCAGGATATTTGCTTCAGTGTGCTCTAGATTCAAGAAAAAAACCCTAAAGTGGACATACCCTTTTTATTTGTTTTACCAGATAAATACTATTAACTAGTTTGCTTTATAGCAGCCCGATCTTGGAATTGGAAGAGATTTTGGTAATTACCTCTCTCCTTTCCACTAGCTGTGAGAATGACAGCTTTGGGATTTTGAGCAACAAATTTTACATCTCTCTACCCACTCTGCACTGGTATCTCTGAGCTCTACAGGACTTGCATCCTAATTCTTCTTCTCAAGGATGATGAGAAGCACCAAGTTGGCCTTGAAGTGACTGTACCTGGAAGGAGGTACAGTTCTTGCTGGAAGTTTTCAGTAGTGGTCATTATGAAGTGCTGTGCCATTGTGGTACAACAAAAAACACAGTGGAACAACTAAATCAATGAAATCCATGAATGGCTTCAAAGGATTTTACCCAAGCAAGATTTTACTGTAACACTCAACCCATGACAATGTAATTTCTATGTTCCTCTTTCCCTCTACATACGAAATCAGAAGGAATAAAAATGTGCGTGGCAGGACTCTGATATACCTGGTACATTCCACAGGTGGGCTAACAAAGAATAACAGCACACCTGGAATTTGAGTCCTTTTGAGTGGCATCCTTTCCAGTACTTCTTCGTTATGTCCAAACTAAATAATGGATTTAAGAGGGAAAAGAATGGAATTACAACTTACTATTTGTAAATCATTTATGTTCAGTAAGTGGCATTTTCAAAAATTGTAGCAAAAGAAAAAAGCTTACTGAATGAGATACAATTGCCAGGTATTGTGTGGAATACTAGCTATATAGAGATAGACAAACATTTTTGTTCCTTTTGTCTGGAATATGCAACTGTATGATACTACCCTGTAGCTGCCTCATTTGCAGAGAAAATAACAGTGTAGGATAATTTAATTCCACTTGAAAGAGTCCTCCTGGGAAAGAAATTTCCTTCTTCACTGTCTTCAAAAAAACCCTACAAATCAGCAGAGATAAAAATGGTGATTGGGGGGCAAGGTGGGGGGGGGTGGTGTAGTGTGGTGGTGGTGGTGTTATTTATTTTTTTTCATTGAATTGGTTTTGGGGTGGCTTTTTTTTTTTTTGTTAGGGTAACAAATTATTTTAATCCAACAACTTTGGCAAATGTAGCAGATATAAAATGAATACTTGGTTTGGTTCAGTTGCATTTTTTTACAACACTTGTTTTGGCCAAAATACTTTTTTTCTGTGTCAGTCCAGAACTCCATATGTGAACACCACAAATCCTACTGTTTTCTGCAAACAGTTAGATGGGAAAGAGTAGCATTCTTACTTTAGATAGAACTTGTTATCTCTCTCCATATCAAATTAATGTCTAGCTGTTCTATATTTCATATATGCCTTGGATAAGAAATACTTTTAAAACTTCTAGGAAAATAGATTGAGGAGAAATTTGCTGATTCTCGTGACTCTGCCTTATCAGTTTGATTGACACCACAGTGTGAAATTACTTTTGTTATGACACCTTACGTTGTCACAGACATTATGGAGAAAAAATTGCAGTAATTCAAGGTTGAAGGTGCCTCACAAGAAACCACACAAAAATGGATCTGAATTAATAGAAACAAATAATTCAAAAAAATTGTTTATATAAGTTATATTCAGAAAAATGAAATATTTCTGTACTCTTTGTTAGGAAGGAACAAATGTGATGTCATTGTGAAACAGCAAAGCACTATTCTGAGCAGAATATGCATAGTAGCAGCTGAGTTGCAGCTCTATGCACACATTTAAAATACAAAATACCTCCACTCCTTTATTCCAACGATTAGGGAATTGAGGGAACATACACAGAATGCTATGATGAGGGGAGAAGGTGGGGCATTTTTGGTTACCATGTAAAAGAGATTAAGACAATGGCATGCCCGTTCAGTACATTCATTTCTCCTCTAATAGATAAGAGATAAACAATCCAGGAATTTTCTGAAGTAAAAGAAAAGAGATTGCCCAGACTATTAATTTTTTTTTTCCTCTTTGCATAGGTTAACAATACTGCATCATCCCTGTTTAAGAAGGCTAAGAAACTATAAACCAAGTAAGAATCTATAATCCAGCTCTTCTTGATATTTTTTCCTTTTGTTCACCTGGTATAAAATTGCAGCAGGAATACGGTGCTCATCTTCCCTAGATCTAGGGTGGGGGCTGTTCTCTCTATCAGCTGATGGGCTATACTCTTATACTGGGTAGTCAAAGTCTTTCTGAATGCCTTTAGAAAAAGTAAAGATACTGAAGGTATCCAGTAAAACAATGATCTAACCAATTTAAATAGGGATGATAACAGCAAGGCATAAAATATAACAAAATAGGTCAATAACCTCAAATCTGGTCTTACAGTATTAACTCTGTTGTCTACAGACGCTGAGTTAGGCACTAGTCTGAGAAAACTTGTGCTATTAGTTTTTCTAGGAACTTGCTCAAAGTCTGTCTTACCTAACTTCAGCTGCAGAAAGCTCTGCTCTTTGGGGGTAGACTTGCAAAGAGGTAAAAGAAAATGGACAGTCACAATCATTATTTGTATAGGTCTATAAGTTTATTGGGACAGCACAGTATGTTGTTATGAGAGCCTCTGGCCAGGAAATCTTACAGTTAAACAGCATGAGCCTGAAACAATATGTTCAATTATGCAAATAAATACAGAGTGGCTCAAAGGGCCAGATGGTGTGAATCAGCCAAGTCTTATACACTTAAGTGGTACTCAAGGCAATTTGCAGCAGTTGAGAATCTGCCCCAAGATCGCTACAGATGGGAAGCTTTGCAGAACATCTGCCTTTGCAGCTGCTTTGTGAGAAAGGGATGAGAAGTCACTGGGAGAATGCTGTACAGGCACACAAGAAAGGATGAAGTACATCATTAAAAACAGTGGAAGCAGACAGAGTTCACAAAGTGGAGAACAGGAATTCATGTACTGTGATTAGAGACACAGTTACAGTCACAGTAGCTTCAAGTGAGCTAATACATCACTGCTTTCTTGTCAACTGGGAGTCTATTTCAGAATCTTTTAGAGGTTTCCTATTCAGAGGAAAAACATGATAAATTGTCATATTTGCTACTGTAAATTTTGTTTGGTTTTATTTTTCTAGAATGTGTACAAGTCAGTATCTCAAAATGTTTGATAAGTGACACGCTGCATGGAAAATTTAAAATAGAAAGGGTGACTGGACCTTTTGTAAACATAAAAACCGACATATCCTGTTGGACATGTGGATGCTCTGGGTTTTTCTGCATGGAGATGCTCCCTGCTGTTTACTAATGCACACGCTAGCCAAAAAGTACCCCATGAGTTCACATATACACACCCCAATATGGGTCCCTCACTGACTCACACGTACTGTTGGTCAGCTGACTGAAATGGTGCTCCTGAGTCTGGCAGGAAAAATGTGACTGATGATAACCTTGCTTTTCAGTGTAATCTAGTTTGGCAAACGCCCCCTCAGGCGGTTTTGGGTATTTCATTCACACTCTTGTATTAGCAGTCATTCTTACCCATACCACTATTTCAACGATGGGCTATGCAAGCATACTCACAGCCTCCATCCAGGAAAACATCTTAGGAAAGTCATCTGAACATGAGCTCCCTATGCAAGGCAGGAGCAAAATGTCTCAGCTAAACTTTTAATTTATAGGCAGTTACTAAGGAACAATTGAGAAGATATTTCGCTTTTGGATTATTCCAGAAATCTGTGTTCAGCTCTACACTGCATCCCAAATTCAAGAAAAGTGGTGAAAAAAACACACTAGGTCTTCAGACTTCAGCTACAAGAACGGCAATTTCATTGAAATGCATGACCTGACGGAAGAGATATCTGGAATCGGTCTGCTTAGAGAAGGCTGATTTCAGAATTTAAACGTGTACAGAGGAAAAAGAAAATCTAGGAAATTAAGTCTTAATTTTAGCCCCAAGAAGATCAAATTAAGAAAGCTCAGATTAGAGAAAAAGTAAAAGCTTCAAGTGAGTCTCACAATCCTTTCTTTTTAAACAGCTTTAATTTGAATAACTGGCTTTGTCTTTTATAATTCACATTTAAACCTGAACACAAAACCATATCCTGAGAAATAAAAATAAAAAAAACCAACAGAACATTGTCTATTAATTTGCATTCCACATTCTTTTTCAAACCTTGATCAGAAAACTTGGCAGTATATGTCTAATTTACATTATATAAATATATGCACATAGTAGTTAAAGTCACAGAAATGCAATTATTATCTTGTGTAAATGTATGTAAGTCCAGATGTTACAGTTTCCAGAGAATGGAAATAAAGTCTGCTCTGATAATATATTACAAAAAAAAAAAAAAAAAAAAAAAAAGAAAACAAAAAGAAAAAAAAGAAAACCCCACAAAAACCCTGTTAAGGTTTAGTGACTTCTTTTCCTTATTAAATGTGAAAGCTGTTGTACTCAGCAGCTTGTCATCCACAGACCTTAGAGAAGGAACCATTGCTAATTAAGAATATAGCTCTTGAATACAAGTGTAATTATTTTAAGCCTTCTACAAAAATCTTATTTGTTTGAAAAAAACTAAGTTAGAAAGATCTCAGCAGAAAATTTAAAGAATTGATAAATACTTGACATATGGGCTGATTTGATTAGAAAGAGATTAACACTGAAGAATTGGAGTGACTAGATGAATGTTACTAAATAGACAGCAAATGAAGAAGGCACTAGATACCTGTAGGTAGCAAAAAAGTAGTGGGAGGAAGACAAATGTTTGCTTTTTGTTCTGAAATCAGCTCACTGAAGAAGCTCGGTATAGGCACAGCTGCTATACAGCCTATATACTTCTTCAAAATCAAGGAAGATTATTCACCTCTCTGAAAGAGAACTTCAGAGTTGGGTAGGTAGGTTTGCTTTTTCTCATCTTAAATAGAACAAATAGAACTTTGATGAGTTTCCACTTATTTTTCTCAATTTATCTTCATAAATTATTTTCATAAGTGAATGAGTTCCTTTTAACAGATGAATGAATAGGGAATGCTGAGGCTTCTGAAGTAAAAAGCTATTATGGGATGCAAGCTGTAAAATGGAGCAGCATCTTTTTACTTTGCTGATTAAAGGACATGATGCCATTGGATGAACCCCTGAAAATTCTGCTGAAACCAGGACATTTGAACAAGCAGATTTGTGAAATATCTGCAATGATAAAATCAGTCATTTCCGAGGCCACTTCCTACTAGTGTTAACAAAAGTTTACTTCTACCTGTGTCCTTAGCATAAGCAATAAAGTAGATTAAAATAATTAAAAAAACAAAACCCACCAAAACTTGAAGTTTAAAAAGGAGAGTTAAAAACAGCACTGTAATTTAACAATGGTTATATTCACTTTTTAGTCCATAATTAGGCCTCCATAAAGAGCAATGATGGATTCTTAGTACTTATAGAACAGAAACTGCTTGGCTATGGAGTGGAAGGAAGATGAATAATATGGCACTGAGACTGTATAGAAGCATAAGTTTTCTTTACCAGCCATGTTGGTGGTCCTCTGTGCCAGCCACACAAGTAGTCAGCATATCTCAGAAGTCATAAGAACCTAGAGGAGAAGAACCCTTACTGCAGTATCATTTTTTAATTTTTCAGGAACCTGTCTACAAGTCCATCTTCTAATGAATATGTTCGCAGACCACTGAGATCTTCAGCTCATGAGGAGTCATCTCCAATACAACAACAAGTTGTACAGTGTGAGGAATCTGTCATAAAATCTCATGGAGGCTGTGAACAGTAACAAACACTATCGGCTCTGAAATGATGCCTTAAAAACTCACTTTCTGTATGCAAAGCTAGACCTTGTTTCAGAACATCACTGTGTATATGTTCAGTTCTTCTAGGATAAAATACTTTCTCTTTTCTGGACATAGGCACAAACTTGTTCACAAGTGGGCATAAAAATAAACCTGGGATCAGTTTGAAAATTTGTTCCGAAATTAGGATGAAACCGGGGGGGGGTTGGGGGGGTGGGGGGAAGTAGGGGAGCGGAAGGTGTAGAAGTACCACCTTTGTCCATGTAAGGAGAGGTAAAGGGCAGAATTGTTCTGCTCACCCTCCAAACTTGGCAGCTGAAGTCTTCCTCTCTGCCTTTCTGTGTCTCTGTCTCTCTCTCTGCAGTGGATGCTGTCTGAAAGTGTGCCAAGCTGAAGTGGTATGCTGACAATAAGTCCCTGATAGATCATATTAGTGTAGACAAAGTGCCACGTGAGTGGCTGCTTGATTACCCAGGCAAAAGAAATAGATTCATAGCCACATGTCTGGAAAAGCAATGCTTGCTTACTTTGACAAAAATACTGCAGCAAGGTAAACACGAGGGAGAGAAAATTAACATGCTTCAAGAACAATATTGGCACAACAAATACCAATAAGCAGATTTGGAAAGCAGGATGGAGCTAAAGATGAGACAAGTTTTCTAATAACCTTCAAACAGAGAAGTATCCTAGCTTCAGAGTGTCTACTCTTTTCAAGGTGAAGCTTACTATATTTACGTGTGGGATTATATGAAGGCTGTGACAATGGCAAACCGGAGAAGATGCTGGATTAGAAGACCCTGTGAGTCCTATACAAAACTGTTTCAGCAAACGATTTTGATATTGAATATAAAGGGGACTTGCTAGGATCAATTTTCATTAGCCAGCATAACAGTACTAAATTTAAGCTGGGGAAATGCACTTGCTTGTAACATTAAACATACAGCTGGATAAAACAGCTCTGGGAGTTCTTCACTGGAAACCATTTTTCAGGATAGATTTCTGATCACTTATAATTTCTTCAGTGGGGAAAAATTACTCCTTTTGAATTACAGATCAATCTCTTTTTAACGTGTGTTTTTTCTGCCTTGCTTGTCATTTGTGTCTTGATTACAACACAGTTCACTGAACCTTGCCAAAATGAACTGTTAATCAGTTTCTCTCTTTTTCATCATACTTCCCTTCAGGTCAAAGATTAAACTACCTGAAATCTTATTGAGGCATGAGCTGTTGGAAGAGAAGAATTGAATTTTTTCTGCAGCAAGGACCTTAAAATCTGACACAAATATGAGTCAGTATGATTGTAAAAATGTAAACTGTACATCATTTGGTTCTAACTGTCCTTGATTGAAAATGAATATAAAAAGATTAGATTTAATATAGCATTTTGGTGACAATTACACAAATTGTGCATAAGTAGGGCTGTGGGATTCTGTTATTCAAAAGAAGGGGTAACATCAGAGAAGAGTGATATAGCTTTAGGTGCTGCCTATTAAACAGGAAATAATAATGTGTTAAATAAGATTTTTGAAAATCAGATTATAAGGCTTTCAAGTTAGGCAGCTTTCCAGAGGTGCAAAGAATAATGGCCCTCTTTATATCAAAGTAATCAGCTTTTGCACTTACACAGAGTCCATTTACTGACTCTTGTAGGAAATGTTCCATTTTGCTGCCTAACTCAGCTAATTACTTAAAAGTTAAAGGAATAGATTAGTGGAAAATAATAATTCTAATGCTCACTAGCTTGCTTGAGCTTTGGTAGAGATGTAAACCATCCATCAATAGGGAATGAAATACGTTGTTATAGTATTAAATTTTTTTTTTAAATCTGTGAAATAATAAACAGTGTTAGCAATGTAAAGCTGTTTGAGATCCTGATAAAACTTACAGTTTCAAATAGCTAAAAATTGAGGACTTTTATAGTCAGTGGTTAGATATAATAAGATGTCAGCATCTCTTCATATTAGTGCTGTGATGCCCCTGAGCCGAATCCAGTTAAGTATCCAGGATCCTTTACATAGAATCAGGAGAGTTAGATTCTTCAAAATGGCAGTCCACAAATCCCACACACAGAAAGGGAAGTTACCCAGAGGAAAGCACTGGGAAATGCCAACTGTGGCTGAAATCTTGCCTTTCACAACTGAGGCAGAACTACAGCAAAATGCTAATTCTGATGGGGATGCTAAGTTTTACTTTTCCAATTCATATTATAATTCTTTACTTTTCAGGGGCACTGCCTCAACCAGAAAGGTGGGTACAAAGCAATATTTTGAAATCTGGAATGTTTTTTTTTTCTAATCTCCTTTCAGCTATTTGAAAGTTAGCATACAGTCCAAGGCAGCTGTCTAGGATCCCTCTAAATACAAGGCAGAGAATAGTACTTTCCTTCTACCTGGCTTAGACACTATCTTGGAGATCCTCAAAACTCTGCTGGACAAGGCCTATGGCAACTAGACCTAACTTTGATGTCAATCCTGCTTTGAGCTGGAGGACTTTTCTGGTTTCGTCTTAGTAGTACTTAGTGGTATGCAGTTGCCTAGATGACTTCTGCAGGTCTTTTTCAACCTAAATTACAACTTGATTCTATGACCCTGGGATAGGGTAGCCCGTGGAGTATTCGCGGGCTACGGCTCTGGAGGGAAGCCCTGGAATGGCTTATTTCTGTTGTGCTCAAAGTGAGCCAAGCTAATGTCTTTGACCAGTCATGTATATGGCAAAACCAACAAATTCAGACGTAGCCTGAGGCTTCTTTAAAGGGTATGCTGCCATTTGACAAAAGGCAGGCTTTCTGACCGTAGGAAGCAGAAGAGAGTGGAAGAAGCAGACATCTTAGCAATCAGACTATGCAGGAGTGGAGAAGTGAAGACTGACTTTTGGGCCCTAAAGGGGCGCCTTTCTCCTCTCCTATAGTTGCTGCCAGAGCATATGTGCTGGCTGCTCCGTCAGCTGCAGTGACAGCTTGCTCTTTCAGGACACCAAAACAGATAAAATATATATGGTTTTTCACCACCATGCATTTACTATAACCGTAACTGCCACTTTTGTCTACTCAGAGCTGGCCACATAGAAGTCCACCCTTAAAATAAACTTAAGACCTCTTTTCCTTTATTGAAGCTTGGTCAAGATAAAGAACGTGCTCAAATTCACTCACCAAATCACAGAAGGAAGGATGCCTGAATGCCTACAAGCCCAAGTTGAGTTGTCCTAAAGGAGGGAGGTAAATCCAGGAAAAGACAGAGGTATGAGCTGGTCCTACTCTGTCCTGATGCAAAAGCAGCTCAATTCAGTCTGAGCTTTGTAAGAATGATGCAAAGCAATACTTTTTCCTCCAGGGCAGGTTGTGATGATGCCTTCCTTCTGAACATTCTGAGCTTGCTGTGAGGCCCCTGTCTGAGAGTAAGTACTGTGAGGACTGTGACACTGTTTTGTAAGTCCCAGCTCAGTTCCTTTGGCTGCAGCACAAATCCTAAGCTCTGTCACCTTGGGCTGCTGGAATGAGGGACTGAATCCAGTTTGTCAGTTCAAATACAAAATCTTCCAGTAGTGAGTGCGAGCAGTGGGGTGTCTGCTGCGGACATGAGCTCTCCTGGCAGAGCCTGTATTGAGCATGCATGCTGTGTGCTGCTCTCTCTGTATGACTCACGTGTGGATGCAAAATCAGACACCTCCTCAGCATTTACAAAACCCTTAAAATACACCTATAACATAAAATACAGCACTATCTTAAGTGAAATCTCTTGTTCCTCAAATCGCTATTTCAAAAGGGATGTAGATGACTGCCTCCTGAAGTCTTAAAATAGTCCTGGTCAAGTCACAAAAGGGTTCTGTGGTTACAGCCTCCATGGCTGAAGCATAACTCAGCCTGTGAATGTCAAGGGGACTATAAGGTATAATTATTGCAGAAAGACAATAGCAATTATGATATAAAAGCTTTAAATACTCACGGTGCCTTTCTTACATGTCTGCAGCTGCCACCTACTCTTTCAAGATGAACACAACTCTGAAGTGCAACTCTTAGTGGCTTAGTGAAACTTGAGATTTTGGGAAAGTCTGTCACAGGCAGTAAGTTCAATTTTGAACTAGCACTTTGCTTTTTTTAATCATTATAATGACATTTTTGACTTTTTGCTCTTTAAAACAGCTTGACAACAGTTTCCCAAGTGTTTCTGAAAGACCCTGAGCTAATTAGGGTCCAAAAAAAGTACATTCTAAGGATTTTTAGCTTTAACTAGATTTGTAGATTCTCTCTTATTATTCCTTCCAGATTTGTAATGGTTCATGACATTAATTTTGATTCCCTTGGGTTTGTTTCTTCTTATACATTCTAATATTTGCTTAGCTTGTACAAATAGCTCTGATATTTGCCTTGAAAATTCCTCATCCTAAATGAAAATGGCCTGCTGATTCTTTATTTCACATTAAAAGCTTTCAAAGGAATTATCACCTGGTCTAGGAAAAGCCACACAGTTAATGGAAGAATAACTCCAAACCTTTCCAGAGGTTAGAGAAAATTGTGTATGTTTTGAGTTTTTATTGATTTGTAGTTTAGATGTCTTTGCAGTGCTTTCTGCTTTGAAGAAAGGGCTACAAGCAGGCATGTAGTGGAAATGGGTCTGTCACTGAATTTTTTGAGCATATTAAACCAGGAAGGACTGGAACACAGGAGAAAGCCTGCCTCTGTAAGACATCCAGGAGAATCTGCTTGACAAAGCTGTTTTTTGTTTTTATTTTTATCTTGTAAGCACAAAGAATTAGACTATTATGTACTTCTCTGAATCTCTTGACCTTTTGGGGCTTGGCATGTATATGTGGTAACTTCACTTACTCTATTTATTTTCCTTTTTCGGGACACAAAAACACATGTTCCTTTCAGGCTCTAATTGCTCAGAAATATGTTTCAACTGTGTATTTGTATGTGGTATGAATATGTATATGCTGCAGCAACAGCGATAATTCAGAAGACAAAACTGTATAAACAAAAAAGACCAAGATTATGGGAACATCATAACTTTAAAAATAGTTTGCTTTGATTTTGTTTTTTTTTTTCTTTTGTGGTCAGTTTAATTTGAACTGGATCTATGGTCTGATCTGGCTGACATTCCAGGGCCCTGACGGCAAGACAGGCCCTGAATGACCCTGCCCAGCACTCTCCAGGAGCCTACAGCCCTCTCAGTCCCCACACATTGCCATTCAACCAAGAGACATCACACTAACACAAGGGAGAAATGCAACCAGTTACAGGGTCAAGCAATCAATGTTTTACTGTAAACACTTTTTTAATCACATACACTTATTGACGATCTTTCTGCTTGACTGCTTTCCATCACTTTGTATTATCACCTAAACTGACTCTGATAAATGACAGGTAGATAGAAGCAAAAAGTGTAATGTTACAAAAGAAGATATTATCTCATACTGAAAATGCAAATTTTTATGAACTGGTGATCAGAAAAATAAATATTTGGGTTTGCTTATTTTACATAATGAGTTGATTAAAGTGTTCTTTATGGTTCTGCAGACAGGGAAGGAGGAGAGCAAACAAAAAGACATGAGAAGAAATATATGTGAGGCAATTATTTCTAAAATAGCCATAGCTGAAATGGAGCAACAAGAAGACAGGCTGGTTTTACAGTAAAGAAAATGAAGACAACCCAAAAATTAACCAGGGGCTCCAGTGTCTGCCCAAAGCTTAAGAGCTTTGTTATTTCATCTTGGGCTAAGCTGCTGCTTTCCACCCTAAAATAAAGTTTCTGTCATTATGTTTTGCTTATAGTTGTCTGCATTGTTTGTCAAAGACCTCACTGGGGAGACTTTGTCGATCATTCAGGAGGCTGCTGTTTGGCTCCCTTTCCCACAGCACACATGAATTTTTAAGCTTATTGAATCTGAGTGAAGTCCAAGCTCCAAGTTTGTCTTTGGGCTTTTAAATATGGTGTCATGAAGGTCCTCTGTTTAACATCAGTCTTGAGGACTAGGAATTTCTAATCTGATTGCTAAGGTCCTAGGACTAATGTCCCTTTTCCAGACGTATAGCCTGAGGACACTAATTTTCCAGAAGTCCAGACAAGTTATTATTATAATTTACAATATGCCTCTCCAAGGATACAGCATATTTGAAGCTCATGAAAGCCAAGGGTCTCAACAATTTCAGCTCTTTTCCCAGTTACAGCCAGAATGAAAATACAGACCAGAAAAAATACACAGAAAAAACTACCTGCTCTTCTTTGTTTTTGTCTCTATATGTCTTGTATGGGGCTTTGTCAAGAGGTCTGAGATATACAGGATCATCCTCCTTAGCTGTCTCTTGCTTTTCATTTATTCCCATTCTTATCATCAGTGTGGCCTTCTGGTCTCTCTGAAGTGGCTAGTGAAAACTGCTTCCTTTTTAAGATGAGCTTTACCAACAGCTGATCAAAATGTATAATTGCTTAATATTGACTGGCTCCATCTTTGGCACATAAACTCTATAGCCTTTGCAGACCTATTAAAATATGCATGAATCTCATCTGGTTCTCACTTATCCATATGCAATAAACATACTAGCCTATTATTTACCTCTACCTCATGGCCAGAAGGATCATCCTGGGAAACGTGTTAAACCTCTGAGGACAGATAACAAACACAGCAAGACTGGGAAGAGAAATGTCAAGGTTATAGTGAAAGGTTAATTCAGTATACTGTATGACACGTTATATTGTATAGAAATATAGAAATCCTCCTTTTCTCTCCATGCATTGTGAAAGTGAAAAGAAAAAAAAACCAGCTCTACAGTGATCAAGATTACTGCTTGATTAATGATGATGATTAGTGAAATGGTGAGTTGAAGCTTATTGTGTTGGCAAATATTTAATATAACATCAGTAAAGTTAACAAACATAAGAAAGACCTGAGAAAAGACCAAGAGAGAAGCATCCTAATTCAGGCTGCTCTCACAGTTGAATTAACTACTAATCCTAACTGGAATGCTCCGGTGTCGTTGCACCCCAAGTGTCCTAAGGGATCAGTTACCTACACAGTGATCGTCAGCCAAGGAAAGTTCATTTCTCCCTTTGGGGAGAGAGCTTCTTCCTGGCTTTTCACAAATATAGTTGGACAAGAATGTTTATTGTGAAATTTGGGGAAAGCAACATTATTCATGGCATCCAGTAGGTCTCAAGTGGGTCCTATCTTGTAAGGGGGTAAAATGTATTCCTCCTTCTTTGGGGATGCAAGCAAGAGTAACAACACAGGGTCATTTTCCAGCCTTTGTAATTACTATAAAGGAGAACTGAGGTACAAAGTTCCCTGAGGGATTTAGGAACCCCTCACTCTGAGTCACCTAAAATGTGTATGAGGTGTTATGGACAAGTTGTGATCACAAGTTGAGTGAAATCCAGCTGCTACAAGAGGAATCATAGAATAGTAAGGGTTGGAAAGGACCTTAAGATGATCTAGTTCCAAGCCCCCTGCCATGGGCAGGGAAACCTCACACTAAACCATGTCACCCAAGGCTCTGTCCAACCTGGCCTTGAACACCACCAGGGGTGAAGCATTCACAACTTCCTTGGGCAACACATTCCAGTGCCTCACCACCCTCACAGTAAAGAACTTCTTATATCCAATCTAAACTTCCCCTGTTTAAGTTTTAACCTGTTACCCCCTTCTCCTGTCACTATTGTGCTTAATGAACAGTCCCTCTCCAGTATCCTTGTAGGCCTCCTTCAGATACTGGAATGCTGCTATGTGGTCTCCATGCAGATTTCTCTTCTCCAGGTGGAACAGACCCAACTTCCTCAGCCTGTCTTCATACGGGAGGTGACCCAGTCCCCTGATTGCCCTCGTGGCCCTCCTCTGGACTTGCTCCAACAGTTCCATGTCCTTTTTATGTTGAGGACACCATAACTTCACACAATACTCCAGGTGAGGTCTCATGAGAGCAGAGTAGAGGGGCAGGATCACCTCCTTTGACCTTCTGGTCATGCTCCTTTTGATGCAGCTCAGGATACGGTTGGCTTTCTGGGCTGCGAGCGCACACTGAAGCCGGCTCATGTTCATTTTCTCATCAACCAACACCCCAAAGCACCTTCGCTGCCCAACCTGCAGCTGTGCCTGGGATTGCTCTGGCACAGGTGTAGGACCTTGCACTTGGCATGGTTGAACTTCATAAGGTTGGCATCAGCCCACCTCACAAGCGTCTCAAGGTCCCTCTCGATGGCATTCCTTCCTTCCAGCATATCAACCAAACCACACAGCTTGGTGTCATCGGGAGACTTGCTGAGGGCGCATTCAATCCCACTGTCCATGTCACCGACAAAGATGTTAAACAAGACCGGTCCCAACACCGATCCCTGAGGGACACCACTCGTTACCGGTCTCCAGCCGGACATCGAGCCATTGACCACAACTCTTTGTGTGCGGCCATCCAGCCAGTTCTTTATCCACCAGGTGGTCCATCCATCAAATTGATGTCTCTCTAGTTTAGAGACAAGGATGCCATGTGGGACAGTGTCGAACACTTTGCACAAGTCCAGGTAGATAACATCAATTGCTCTACCCTTGTCCATCAGTTCTGTAGCCCCATCATAGAAGGCCACCAAATTGGTCAGGCAGGATTTCCCCTTAGTGAAGCCATGCTGGCTGTCACCAAGCACCTTCTTGTTTTTCATGTGCCTTAGTATGCCTTCCAGGAGAATCTGCTCCAAGATTTTGCCAGGCACAGAGGTGAGACTGACTGGTCTGTAATTCCCTGGGTCATCCATTTTCCCCTTCCTGAAAACGGGGGTTATATTTCCCTTTTTCCAGTCACTGGGGACTTCACCTGACTGCCATGATTTTTCAAATATCATGGCCAGTGGCTTAGCAACTTTATTCGCCAGCTGAAAAGGAAAAGGAAAGGTGGCCGAGAGAAGGAAGTTGCTTACATTCAGTTTTGATATGGCTTGTCAAAATAAAGTCCCAGAAGTGCTGCTTTGAACAATCACTTTGAAGGGATCTTCATAGGATTATGATTGTTACAGTGCTCTATATATGAATAGTAGTTTATTGAGGAATATATATGAGGTAGTTTGCTTCAAAGTATAACCTCAACTATAACCTCAACAAGAATAAATATAGGAAGACAAGAGGAATGAATTTACTATCAGTTCTCCAACATTACATTATTCCCAGTTGTCAACAGCACATGCTTTACAGAGCTCCTGGAGAAAAGCACTGAGGCTGAAAAAAAAAATTAATTCTGGATGAGAATGACATGCTAGAATGAGATTCAGCATATTTTCCCTTGTGACCTAAACTGTACTTGCATGTTAACCCTACTGCAATTTTTTATCCTTGTTTAATTAACTGATTTTTGGCAGTGCTCTATTTCATCTCTTCGCAACATCCTGCTTCCCCAAGTAAAGACCTAGCTAATAATCACAAGAATAATTTTTTAAATTTAACTCTTGTTTTTTAAGTAGTTACTATAGCAGAGGGGGTTGGAGATAGATTTTTAGGGCAAATGCAGAGGAAAAGAGAAAGAAACATCTAAACTTTCTGGAGGATAAAAGCTACTTCAAGCTTGAGAGGGAGACAAGCTTGAGAAGTCGGCAGCAGTCAAGGGGTTTAGGAATGTGGGTGTAGCTGACACAGCACAGATCCTTAGAAAGAAGGCAAGATGAAGATTTACCCAGCAGCAGCCTGGTACAGAGCTGCAAAGAAACATTTTGGCAAGGACTACAGAAAACCAGAATGTATTTAGAGAATTTCTCCTTTTCAGATTTTAATAGTGAAATTTGCATGCGCCACACATACAGAAAAAAAAAGTCTATCTTCTTTGATTTAAAATTAATCACTCCTTTGCATGAAAAGTTACACAGTTTTCAAATAAACTCCTAAACTTTCTACTTTTTTGTTTTTATCCAATAGTTTCTGAAACAATACACTGAAAGAAAGTAGAGAGAAAAAATTGCATTTCATCTGCTGCTTTCATTCATTTTTTATCATCCTATTTAACGATACATAGGACTATATCTAAGCTATCCCAGCCATAAAAATATTGTTACAAATATATGAAACGACAGGCACCCTCCTGGAAAAGGTCTTGTTCCTTTAGGGAACAATACAGCTTAAGAGTGACTTTAATTGAGGTTAATTGGAGCTCTTGACATTCAGCATTCTGCAATCCTAAATAAGAGCATAGAAGTCTAAGAACTGGCATTTAGATCTGAAAACTTTTGCTTTTAACTGTACAGTTTTTTCTTATTCTTTTTTATAGGAAAGTTTGTGACAATGTCTTACTATGTCTTTTGCATAGGTTTGCTAGTGTACAGTATGGCATCTATTTCACACACAGCCACATATGAAAGAATAACAGAGACTAGAAATTTATTAATGTATTTGTGTTGCAGGAAAATGCAGTTTTATGCAAAAAATAATGGAAATTAACAGCTCTATGAATTATTTTTTTATGACGGAAGCCAATCTGGCTTCTAAATGATACTTTCTTTTTCTTTCCTGATCAAGCAATGACTCAGGAAACGCATGCTTCTCGGAATTTTTCTGGTTGGCTTTGATGGTGATAATTTTAGATCTCCAGTCTTTTAAAGCATCACCAAAGGTAGTAGTAGGAATTATTTCCAATTGAATATCCATAAAACAGTAGCCACTGGTGTTGTACTGTATGTATTCCAGGATGTCCTGTACTTATTAAAAGTTAAAGATTCCATTATATTTCTTGCCTGAAATGCCTGAGGAATGTAAGAATGTGGATGATATAGGATAATGACAGTTACAAAGCTAAATCCTCTATTATATGAAAGTAGCTTCCAATAAAATTAGAGCCTCTCAGAAGTGCCTAGGTGAGGACATTCAGAGAAAAGGTTGTTGCAACAAAACTTTAAGTGAAAAAAACAAAAGGGACCAGGGTTTATGTTTCTTTAGTACAATGTATTTGGAGAATTCACCTGTAGCACTGCCATGATACCATACCATTGAATTCCAGAACAAAACACAGCAAATCTGTAAGAAACACCTGTATCAGCACATAAAAATTCCAATATACTAGAAACTGGTGCTCTGGAAGTTGAGTTTGGGAGAGTTTGTCATTACAAAAGTAAATAATTCCACAATCCTACAAATGTGATCTAATTTTCAGTGGATTTTTTTTTATGAATTGGCTTATTTTTTTGTAGTTAATCCATCCAAGACTGCAACTATGGTTTCAGTCTAATCATCCCTAACTAGCTTTAGAAATTACAATTTAAACTTGATTAATTTACACAGAAACTGTATGCTGCCCAGATATCCTTATATTTATTTTCTTCGAGAGGGAATCCCATCAACATTTATAATAAGCTAGTGCTGCCACCTATAGCAAGAGAGACCTTGCCTTTTAGCTTATGTCAAGCACAGTGCAAATTGAGTTATATTAGGAGAAAACTAATATATAGAAATACAAAAGGGAAGTAGAAGGTGGATAATGGTTCATGGAAAACTGTAAATTAAGTCTATGTGCAACAAGAATAATTATTTTTGTAGGTTCCTCTTCCACGATTCATTTCCTAGCACTGAGAAAAAAGTAATCATTGCCAAAGTTATATAAAGCACATTCCTCAAAACAGTCTTTTTTAAATCCCCTGGTATGCAATCTGATCACGATGATAATGTCAAAAATACCCTCAAAGTTGAGCTAAAACTTACTTTTTTTAACTGCAAATTTCAGGTGTACTCTTGCAAGTTATCTGGATCTGAGTTCAGAAAACTAATGTTTTCCAAGTTTCACATTTCATTTACAGAAAAGTTACTTCTGCCATGGGCAGTTGTTCAAATTGCCAGGCAACTATTAGATTTAAGGTATATTTGGAAAACCAACTTTGTTCCTCAATTCATTCCGTAGAGTGTCACCAACCCCTGAATATCCTAAGTTTCTGAGACACAGGACAGTTTTATTAATGATTTTTTGAACAAGCTGGCAGGTAACTAGTCATCAAAAACAATTGCCAACTAGTAAAACACACTGATATATTGAATTCTCCCATGCTTCTGTGAGCTTCAGGAGTTTTAGTGGTTCTTTAAACGATATGTTAATACAGACAGTCCTTATTTCCTCAGTGGTGACAGGGATGTTATGTATATTAGTAGGTCTGAATTACACACTGGAAATGCAAACTCCCAACAAGAAAAAGAAAGAAAAAAAAAGTTTGTGTTTTTTTTGTTTGTGGTTTTTTTGTTTTTAAAATCTGCAAGCAAAATGCTTCAGTAAAACTATAGGATAGAAGTTACCTTGGCATAAACCTAACTACCATCCTGAATAAAGAGACATGACATAGTCTCTTACTATGTGGTTTTGTATCTTATCATGGTGCCACAACTTATTGGTTGAACATTTCCTTCAGATATTTGGCTTCTCTCCACACAAAGAAACATAAAGAGGAATGAAAGCTCCTATTAATACCACAGTAGCTATAGTCAATAGCAGTGAGAAGATTAAGATGTAGCACTTAGTATGGAAGAAACAATAGGAAACAGAGTCTGGAATTGAAAAGAATCAGTCTCCAATGCAGTAAGACTATGCTTATGCTTTACAGCCAAGATGAAAATTGCTTGAGTGGCATGACATATTCTAAAGCCCACAATATTTTTATAAAGTGTTAGCTCAATTATATAATTTATGTTTTTTATAATAAATAATGTAAAAATGCCCATAAAATATACAGGTTATTAATGAGTGCTAACTAATTATTATGTAAGTATATTTTATGGTAAATATTTGTTTATAGAGTTGGAATGAATCACTATAATTTATACATAATTATTTATGAATCAAAAATTAACAATGTTCCCTGTTCCAATGCTTAGGCTTATTTTAAAAATCAGGACTCTTACAACTAAAGTAAAGGGAATAATGATTGTTATTAACAGTAGTAATAATGATAGTGCTACCACTTTATGTATACTAACTTTTCTTTATATTTGCATGAAAAGAAAATTAACGACAAGAACAGATTGCTTAGACCAATCTTTAAATCTCTACAATTTCAAGTCTTTAAAAACAAGTTAGACAAACATCTGTTAACCATGATCCTATCTTGAAGAAAAGAATAAACTCAATAACATTACTAGGTTTTCTGTAGCTTTAGTTTATGATTCCAGAAAATTACCTGCAGCAATATTACCTTGATGCTTTCCTCTCTGCTTATCTGCCTCTGCTCTTAGTTTCTCCTTCCCGTTCCTTAGCCCTGGTTAGTCTGTGCAACTATTGGTGTGAATATACTCTGAACAAATACAGAAACCTATAACAAAAACAAATCTTAAAAAACAAAAGTGTTACTTGAAAGCAACTGCACTTTAAACTGCTATTGCTATTGAATACATTGTCAAAATGACGGCCTTAGCTTCTGTGATACTGTGTTGTTTTGAATAATTTTCTAGGAGCACAGGAACTCTTAATTTCTGCTAGGCATTCCAAGCCATCATATACTCCTAGAACAAGGTTTACATAGAGCTATTTACACTGTAAACAATATGGTTAGTAACAACAAAACCCAGCTTATATCCAGCTCATAAAACAGAAACAACAGCTTATGAAACATTTGTCCAAAGAACATTTATTATATACTTATTCTTGCAAATTGAAAAGATAAGCAAAATTAAACAGCAGGTCTTGTTCAACAAGGAATTTCATTAGATGTCTAATTAAAAGCATATGAGCAATTCCAAAATCAAAGCACCTGCTTGTATGCATAAGGATTTTGTTGAATCTCCTGCAGTAGTGGGAATGAAGTAAGTGAAGGATGCCATAGCAACAGTAATTCAGAAAGCACTTTCTG
This sequence comes from Lathamus discolor, assembly GCF_037157495.1. Classification (NCBI taxonomy): domain Eukaryota; kingdom Metazoa; phylum Chordata; class Aves; order Psittaciformes; family Psittacidae; genus Lathamus; species Lathamus discolor. The sequence goes on from NC_088884.1 coordinate 49,317,737, forward strand.
AGGAAGGGGGAATTCAGAGCAGTTTTCCATATTTAATGGAGGTCTTTTTGTTTATTTTGAAAATGCAATTTACAAGAAATTGACTAAGTATTTTAATTAGGGCATTCATGCATAGTGTTCCCCAACAGTCCTGAATTCTTAGTGTGGAAACAGCAGGTCATAATCATTTCATTGACTTTATGCATTAGTCATAAAGCAAGAAAATAAAGAAGTTTTTTCTGAGTAAGTAACCAAGGTGCAACAGCTGACCAGTAACTGCCATATTAATAGGTTTCTAAGTGTCAAGCTTGTCATCAGTTATAAGAAGTGATAACACAGAATATTCCCTGGAAATCTGGAAAATCTGGGAAGGCAAGATGCATAGTGTTTCTCTTCAGAGTAGATGAAAGAGCACTGTGCCTATATATCATTACTATAGCTTTGCATATATTTGTGTGGGAATAGAAAGATGCATTCTTGAAGTCAGTAACAAATACATTTACTTTGCTGTCCTTCAGCAAAAGCACACAAGCATAAAAACATCATCTTTGATCTTTGTAATCTTTGTAATGGTGACCCATTACAAATTATAGAAGTGGAGAGGGATAGGAAACTTCAGTCCTTCCATGTGTGTCTCAGATGGGATGATATCTTCTATCTGTTCCTGTACAGTGAGTGTTGAAGAAGACTCAATGACCACCTAAAATGGCTATCTAAAAACATATGCCTAAATTTTAGGCCTAAGAGAAACATGCAGACAACATATTTGGACATCGTTTTGCTCATTGCTTAGCTTTTAAACAGTATTTTTGTACATGTGCAGACACATATATTGACCTCACAGGGACCTTTTTGAACAAATGAAAGTTCACTGTTAACTTTAATTTGTGCAGGTACACAAAAATATTGGAAACACTATATTTTGATGGTATTTAGTTCATATATATATGCAGGTAGATTTGTGTTCAGATGGACTATTGACTAGACAAATCTGATCAAAATTTATTAATAAATAAGCAATAAAGACCACAGGGCAAAACTTTGTCTTCAATAACAAAGAAATGACAATTCACCTGTGTAAAATGAGAGGCTAATTATCTGTGAACATCTGAATGTATCAAAGACATGAATAACAGCACCAGCACTTTTCACTACATTAATGGGAGAAAGATGTCACAATGTCTGTATTTTTGTTGCTTTATTCACTTCAGCCAATGTGCTATTTTCAAGATCTTTCTGTCTTCACTTTCAGCAAGTTGCCCACACAGTTAAAGAAGAAATAGAGTTAAAAAGGTGTTAATTTACTAATAATGTGATGTGAAGTTCTGATCAGTATTACATTCTGGTGAAATTAACACTGAAATAGTAGACAATATGATAAAATTAATATCATGGCATCATATTGCAGGGAATGATTAAAAAAAAAAAAAAGAAAAAGCTACATTTAGCTGAGTTAAACCCAGACCTGCAGAGATTTGTGCCCCTGCTTCCCTTCTAACATGCTAGAGTCCTTTGAGTATGCGAGTTGAGTAAGCCTATGAGTAGCTATTCGTTGCTTCAGAGCATTAAAAAGTGTCTTTATTGAATTTTTAAAAGTGCTGTTCACTCCTGAGTGGGACTGGAACCACTTAAGTCTTCAAAATATGTCTCAAATGCTGTATAGAGCAAGGCAGGATTTTACTAGAGAAGATCTGGAATTTAGCTTTTTTACTGTATTAGTATCAGACAATGATTTACCCCCCTTTTCACAGAAGGGGTATTGCCATGTCATTTCCATTTCCACTGGGGCTCAATTTTCATTTAAAGCCCCCTCCACTAGCTCCATGTACAAAAGCTTAGTCCACTACAATTTTGAAACTGCACTAGATACATCTTAAAATGAAGTAGAAACTCCAAACCAATTAAATGCAATCCTAATTTGACAAGTGTTGCCCCTCACACTGAAATTGGTGGGTGACTTGGGAAAATACCTTCTTATATGTATTATCATGGGTGTTGTCTTCAAAACACTTTAAGAAATGTTGCAGTGGGAAGCATTTTTCCTTTCATAAAGGGCTTTCACTCTGTATGAATATGTGGGATTTCTGTCTCTGTTATGATCTTTTATCCTTGCCAGACAGGGTTTAGTGGTGCTTATATGAAGGTATAACATGGAGTCTGCCGGAACTTCTGGAGTCCAGTCAGAAACTGCTCAAACCAGCTTTGGTGTTGTGCAAAGGATATGTGACAGGTATTTGCAGAACTGGCAACTCTGTGGTGAGATCATCGCTATTTTTAAATAAAGTTTTTTTTCTCAATGGAATCTTAATTTGGAAACACTGACTCAAATTACAGCTCCTGTGTGGAACCCAATAAACTATACTTAAGTCTCAAAACAACACAGACAATTGAGAATGTGCTTGGTCCAGCAAAACTTATTTTTGACAACTGGATAATTGCAGTCTGTCTTCACTGAACAACATACACTTGAGAGTTGAAAGGACAGACACACACATATATATATAAATCTCAAACAAGAATATTTAAGGAGGAAGTTTTATTAAAAATAAATGTAAAATTCCCTTCTTGATTTCCTCACTGTCATTCAGAGTTGGCAAAAGATTATGAAAATAATTAAGATTAAACATCTATTCATGAGAATTTATTTATTTTTAATAGTAAATTAAAATTTAATTCATTTAAGGGACCGCTCCACTAAATCTATAAGAGTATTTACTTAATTCACTGTGTGTCTGACCTGCAGCATCTGCTTGGCCCTACCTACTATCGGTCACCCAAATGAGACATGTAAACTAAAAGCATATTGTCCATAACTCCTTATCTAGTCAAAGAAGAAACCCATCCATTTTATGTATACTTATATTCTCCTTCCATTCACTTTATAATGGCTATTCCAGTACATTAGGCAGATCAATTAGGTGTGTAAAGTTAGATAGGATGAAAAAGAGTGTATGTAAATAATTTCATCCAAAGCACTCTTACACATTTTCTCTTTTTTATCTTCTGATTCTCCCTGCTCCACCACTTATTCCAAAATGTCAGAAAAATGCTTAAATAGTGGATAAGTTAAACTTTAAGACTGACAATAGAATTATCACACTAACAAAAACCAATACTGCTACTTCAGAATTTTCTGATATTTATTCCACATGGTTAAGTGAACATATTCAAATTTCTCTGTGTATCAAACCAGAAATAACAACAAAATTTTCTCTTCTGAAAAGGAAAAATAGGAGACTGCCATGGTTTAGTGTCTTATAAATTCCTTTTTGCAAATTTGGCTTTATATTTTCACATCAACAGAGAGTGAAAACAAAATATGAATTATTCGTATATATACACATATAATGTACACATATAATATGCAAATATACACACATATATATAATATATACATTATTCTTATCAGACGTATATTAAGATCATAAAATCACCACGTAAATCAGTTGTCAGTTAACACCTGATAAAGCTAGGGGATCAGAAATACACAGAGCATTTTGCAAAACGCAGCAACATCCACTTCATATATTAATGAGAATTCTCTGTGTAATGAGAACTTCTATTTTTCTTGCTAATAAGCTTTATGAACTTACTATAAGATATTAAAAAAAAGTGGGGGAGAAAAACCCACAGGTTTTTTGTTTTTGTTTTTTATTTTGCTTTATTATTAAAGGCAGAATGTGCTTCAAAATATTCTGTTTAAATGTTGATATTTGTAAAATCCTGTGCATTTGTTATGAATGCGATGCTTTATTTTTATGCACATCCTACTTGTTCAGTAAGTTTCTGTTTATTAACTTGTGAATACAGGCATCAATTTCAAATCTGTTGGGTGTAGATAAACACTCATGCTAATAAGGAGGTTGACATGAGCAAATATATGACAATACATGAGAACTGCATATTTATCATTTGTATTCTACATACATGAAGTAAGTATAGCATATATTTTAATGATACAGTAATTTATCCTTCAGGTTAATTGATCTCAACAACAGCAAATTAAAGCTACTAAGATATATATTTATTACCTAGATCATTCATACTCAATCCTGATAACATTGTTTTTATGGCTTTATACTTAACTCTCCTATAATTTAATCAAGGCATGAACTCACAAGTACTTCACAAGCATATGTAAAAGTAGGCAATGTAAGTCTGAAGACTGAAACACTGTGTTATATGTATGCGTTAGATGATCTTAAGGTCCTTTCCAACTCTAACTATTCTACAATTCTATGGCAAGGTCAAGTATGGTGCTTTCATTAGGTAGATATGTGAGTATACGGTATTGATCATGTTACAAAACCACAAAGACTGAGCACTATAAAACCCCAGAATAGCCATAATAGTTGATATATGATGAGCTCCATTCAGAAAGCACAAATGAACAAATACCAAAATAGAAAGCAATCAACCTTCTAGACATCGAGTAAATGTAATGATATTTAAACACATGGCACCTTCCAGATTCTTGTTCAAACCTCATTGGTGTACATGTGTGAGTTTAAATCAAACTGGAAAGTTAGTTTCCAAAATAGTTGACATAAACCATAGTTCACTGTCTAGGGTTAAGATAGATATTTTCTCTAAGGCATGTATTAGGGATATTTGGGAACACTAGAACTATTGTAGAATAATAGAATAGTTAGGGTTGGAAAGGACCTTAAGATCATCTAGTTCCAGCCCCCCTGCCATAGGCAGTGTCGTGGTTTAAACAAAGTCAGCCATAAATCACGCAGTCGCTCTCTCACTCCCCCCTTTCTTGCCCTTCCCTTACTCCCAAAGGGACGGAGAGGAGAATCAAAAATAATGCAACTCCTACGGGTTGAGATAAGAACAATTTAGTAACTAAGGTATAACAGAAATCACTACTGCTACCACCAATAATAATAATGATAAGGGAAATAACAAGGGACAAGAATACAACACCTCACCACCAGCTAACCAGTAACTAGCTCCACCCAGCCCAACTGAGCACCGACCGATACCTAGTCCAACCCTGCAATCTCCTAGCCCTTCCGGGTAACTCCCCATTACATCCTCGGCATGACGTGCTGTGGTATGGAATACCCCTTTGGATAATTTGGGTCAGGTGTCCTGTCTCTGCTTTCTCCTGGCTTTCCCTCCCCCCTGGCAGAGCATGAGGCTCAGAAGGTCCTGGGTCAGACTAAAACATTTGTGTTATCAGCACTGTTCCCAGGTCAAAAGTAAAAACACAGTGCTGCACCAGCTACTAAGAAGGAGAAAAATGACTGCTACTGCCAAACCCAGGACAGTCAGGGACACCTCATACTAAAGCATGTCACCCAAGGCTCTGTCCAACCTGGCCTTGAACACCGCCAACGGTGAAGCATTCACAACTTCCTTGGGCAACCCATTCCAGTGCCTCGCCACCCTCACAGTAAAGAATTTCTTCCTTATATCCACTCTAAACTTCCCCTGTTTAAGTTTGAACCCATTACCCCTTGTCCTATCACTATAGTCCCCAATAAAGAGTCCATCCCCAGCATCTCTATAGGCCCCTTTCAGATACTGGGAGGCTGCTATGAGGTCTCCATGCAGCCTTCTCTTCTCCAGGCTGAAAAGACCCAACTTTCTCAACCTGTCTTCATACAAGAGGTGCTCCAGTCCCCTGATCATCCTCGTGACCCTCCTCTGGCCTTGTTCCAACAGTTCCATGTCCTTGTTATGTTGAGGACACCAGAAGTGCACACAATACTCCAGGTGAGGTCTCACAAGAGCAGAGTAGAGGGGCAGGATCACCTTCCTTTGACCTGCTGGTCATGCTCCCCTTGATGCAGCCCAGGATACGGTTGGCTTTCTGGGCTGCGAGCGCACACTGAAGCTGCCTCATCTTCATTTTCTCATCAACCAACACCCCCAAGTCCTTGTCTGCAGGACTGCTCTGAATCTCTTCTTTGCCCAGTCTGTAGCTGTGCCTGGGATTGCTCCAACCCAGGTGTAGGACCTTGCACTTGGCATGGTTGAACTTCATGAGGTTGGCATCAGCCCACCTCACAAGCGTGTCGAGGTCCCTCTGGATGGCATCCCTTCCCTCCAGTGTAACAACCGAACCACACAGCTTGGTGTCATCGGCAAACTTGCTGAGAGTGCACTCAATCCCACTGTCCATGTCACCAACAAAGATGTTGAACAAGACCGGTCCCAACATCGATCCCTGAGGGACACCACTCTCCAGCCGGATATTGAGCCACTGACCACAACTCTTTGCATGTGGCCATCCAGCCAGTTCTTTATCCACCAAGTCGTCCACCTATCAAATTGATGTCTCTCCAGTTTAGAGACAAGGATGTCGTGTGGGACAGTGTTGAACACTTTGCACAAGTCCAGGTAGATGACATCAACTGCTCTACCCTTGTCCATCAGTTCTGTAGCCCCATCGTAGAAGGCCACCAAATTGGTCAGGCAGGATTTCCCTTAGTGAAGCCATGCTGGCTGTCATCAAGCACCCTGTTGTTTTTCATGTGCCTTAGCATGCCTTCCAGAAGAATCTGCTCCAAGATTTCGCCAGGCACAGAGGTGAGACTGACTGGTCTGTAATTCCCTGGGTCATCCATTTTCCCCTTCCTGAAAACAGGGGTTATATTTCCCTTTTTCCAGTCACTGGGGACTTCACCTGACTGCCATGATTTTTCAAATGTGACAGACAGTGGCTTATCAGCTTTATTGGCCAGCTTCTTCAGGACCTGCAGATGGATTCCATCAGGTCCCATGGACTGGTGCACGTTCAGGTTTTTAAGATGGTCTCAAATCATATCTTCTCCTACAGTGGGCCCAAGGTCTTCATTCTCACAGTCCCTGCGTCTGCCTTCCAGTACTTGTTTAGTGCTTCAACCTCAAAATACAATTTAAGCACTCATGCGGCTGTTTGTACCTAGTCACTTTTTTTTTTTACACATGGTTTATGCTAGGTAGACATATTTTCAATACATCAGCTTCAGAAAAGAACAAGTTTTATAGCTGATGCATTGGTATCTTCTCTGTCAAGCAGATGTGATTCCATAAGCCTATCCTAATCCTCTAGTCAGACAAGGAATTGATTTTTCTTTTTAAAAGCAGCCTTAGATTTTGTGGCTTAAGGGTAAAAGTGTCAGAATTATGTTATTTTCAGTGTGCGTTTCTCAAGTATTTCAAAGCAGGTATGAAATATAAGTTACAATTCTCCAAAGGTAAGGATGTACATGAAGGATGCTTACTAAATGAGAGTATAATTGTGTTCTACGAAACATCTTAAAACACAGCCTCAGCTGGTGCACACTTTTATATTAAAGAGAGAGTGACATCTTCCTTGCTATGAAGGATGCTTACTAAATGAGAGTATAATTGTGTTCTATGAAACATCTTAAAACACAGCCTCAGCTGGTGCACACTTTTATATTAAAGAGAGAGTGACATCTTCCTTGCTCAGGAAAAAACCATAATAATAACTCACATAGTGGTGCATTAGTTGGTTGTTAGTATTGTCCTTGGATGTGTCTTCAGTAACTTGTGCACATCTGAGTTGCTGCCACAAACACATCACAAAATGGCTTCAAATTCCTAGGCAATGTGTTTACCTTATTTTTCTTTACATAATTTTGATAAGTTTATGGAGAAGTATTAAGATTCATTCCCAGTAGAAGTAAGGATAAGTGGAAGAAAGATTACTGTGGTGATTCATCTCAACACGGAGTAGAAGGAAGACACCTAATTAACTGTAACACAGCAGACTGGTCACTGGGAAGGTTTGAAATGTGAGGATTAGTCTGGAAAAAAAGTACTCTATTTCGAAATGCAACCAGAAGCACTGCACATTAAACACTGATAAAATTATGAACAGGAGCTATCCATAATAGATTTTATCAAAGACCTGTATATTGTTTCATCAGGCAATGGAGTTGTATATCATCTATGAAATAATTCTTTCAGAAATAATTTAGAGCACAGAGAAGTACAATTGGTGACAGCAAACAGTTAAATTAGCTTATTCTAATTTGTTCTTGGCCGATACTCTGTAGCTACATTCTTAATAAACAGACAATTCATATGAGGTCAGTTTCTATATTACTAGGCTTAGTCCTTGAAATGGCACTAACTAGCAAGTAGTATTTAAAGCAATCTTGTCTAAAGATGTAATTTTTTTTTCTGCAGATGTTTTTAGAACATTTCAGTGACCTGAGGGAATTACTGTGATCATAGGTTTTAGCTTGAGAAAAAAAGAGAGAAAAATAAAAGCAACACTTTTAACCAGAAAGGGGATGTTTTTATACTGATATATGTTTCTTGAATAAAACTGATCTCACTGGTCTTGTTGCCTGAAAAAAAAAAGCCAATATTTTGTCAGTCAAACTTCTTACTCTACTCCTACCTCCCTCTGCTATGCAGTATATTCACCTTTTAGTACAGCACTGTGTTCATCCCATCTGTATGCCCCAACAAAGCCAGTTCTTTCAGAGAGGAATGATTCCTCTATTTCCTTTCAGCAAGGTGAAGAAAAGGGGTACGGAAACAGCACCTACATCCACTCATTTGTCAATGCTTAGATGACTACAAAAATGAACATGTTTAAAAAACAGTCCCAATGTATTATCTTCTGGAGAAAATCAAGTCAGTCTCCTCAAAACAATTTGTTTAAAGGGCTTTTTCTGCTACAGTTTCATGGATACAAATTTCTCTCTCATGGACTTTGCAAATAGAGATGTTAAAAGCTATGATTTTCAAATGACCTAGAAGTACCAGAAATCCTGCAATATTTTTTTCATTATGAAAGGAAATGACAATTTACTTCCAATTTGCAGTTGACTGAAGTAACTAGGTTCTTTACAACTAACAAGCATGGAGGAAAAGCTGCAAGTGCAACTTCTTCAGTATCTGAGAAAATCAGGCTACAAGTGACTATGCCAAGTTGATATTATAATGCATATATGCACAGGAAAAAAAAGAGCTTCATCTACATTATTGATAAAGTCAAAATAAAATGTAAGCTTATACACATGGGGCATCTCCCACAGTTTTTGCTAGAAACAGACAGAGGAGATGGGCACTTTAGAAGCCAAAAGATGTTCCTGATACCAAGAAGAGAATAGAGAAAGGTGCTTAACATTAATGGATGAAGGCAAAACATTGTGAAAAAGAAGTACAAAAATAGATTATGTTAACTGACAGCATAGATTTAGATAAAGATAGCACCATGAATACACTTAAGAACTGAGATTGAGGTATTTGAACTGCATGTAGAATGAACGAAAAAAATAAAAGAAAGAGAAGATCACAGGAGAGTGGGATGGAATTCTAATGGTAAGGATAAAAAGAAAGAGTAGATTCAGAGATAACTGGAGAAGACAAAGTAAAAATATATGTAGAGAACCTAGACCTGAAGAAAATAAGGCAGAGGTGGTAAGGGATATTTTTGTTGTTGATATAATAAAAGGATGGCTGACACTAACATGAGGAACAATTATTTTAGAAGACAGCTAGGCTTAAAAAAAAAACCTTGTGAATGTTTCTTATTGTCTCATTTTCGAGAGGAAAAAAACAAAACCAAAATAACTTTCTAAAATAAAGAATCATTGATTTTGCTTTTAAAATGCCATAAATAACAACCTCATTAATTGTTAGGACAATATCTTGCACCATGACTAGGACAGTACATTTTCCAGAGTACATTTTGTGAAACAACTCTGAAACAATCAACCAAAAAAGAATACCACAGACTGTTTAGAAAATGCTGTGGAACTGACTCAAATATGTTTGTGTCAAATTATAAAACCTGTCTTTTGTGGATTAGAACATTTGAGACATGGGGCCAAAAGCCATTGAGCATCTTGTCCCTTCTGTGACAGAATATTTTGTGCTACAAAAAAACACTGAATTTTAGTGAATTCAAGCAGGGAAGCTAACTGCTGCTAGAAAAGAAGGGATGGATCTGGGAGTTTACTTCATAAAACTCAAAGAAAAGAGTGACAGAAACTACTTTAAACATTTTTTTCTTAATAAAGAGAACAAAGAGAACAAGCAATAGTCTAGATTAAAAATCGTTCTTCTTGCTTCTTGCTTCTAGGCCGACGAATGCTGACCAAATCCAAAACTTGCATGAGCGAAGTCCAGATACTGTATTAAAGGTGGGTCTTCCCTGATACTTACATTTCTGTCTTTGGTGAGAAACTCCTTTGCTAAATGTCCACTTTAGACATATTGTGCCCAAATGGTTTAACTTGAAACCCACAGGCAGACAAACATTAACAACATTACTACAAGTTTATGTTCATCTTATCTCAAGTCTGAAGGTCTGATCTTGGGCAGCAAGAAAGCAAGCATGGTGTGACAGACCTGATACCAGCATTTCCAGATTCTCCAAAATATAGCTCTTTGCTGTGCACTCTGTGCACTTTTGTGCGTTTTGTGCACAAATAACCTTTCCACCCAGGTGAGCTTTCTATCTAGACCATGAGAAACAGTTTCTTTGGTGTGAGTATGGACAGCTCTCTGCATCATCTGCTGGCAGATGAAGCATCCAGTGTACCATTTGTGTGTCACACATTGCCTGCTCCTTCACTGGTGAAGGCTGTGAACATGCTGATAGTCCAGGAATGGGTGTGTGTGTGGGGGGGGGGGGGGGGGGGTGGGGGTGGGGGGGGTGGGAGGTGTGTGATTATATTGAAAACCTTTTTGTTTTGTAGTAAATGGTAAGGTTAAAGAGAAATAGATTCCTAATATATCTTAGTTTCATCAATTTAAATCCGTTCTCCAAAAGGATCGGTGTTGCCTTCATATCTTCCTGAACCCTCTAATGTTTTCCTGCTTCATCCACTCACTACCCACTGACGCACAATCCATGGTCCATTGCTGCTCAAATTATATTTTCCCTGATCCTCTGTATCCTATTAGGCTTTTGTTATGTGGGTTTGCTTGTTTGCTACTTTGTTAGGAGATGTCAGTATTCAAAGGGAAGGGAAGGATGCAGGGCAGAAAGTTGCTGTATAAGCTGTTGCCATATCTCAGGGCAGCGAATCTTGGTAAGGGCAGGGGAGACAGGGGGCAACGTTGCTGATCAGGAATTGCAAGGAAGGATGCCACCACTGTGGAAATCTCACTCCTGACACCAAGGCAAGAACTGCTGTTCTAGCCTATTTCCACCTACCTGTCAGGGGCCCTTTCTTGCATGCTTAGGCTTTTGGCAGAAATGTTTTATTCAGAGTGCCTGTGCCTTTTCTGCTTTCTAATGGACTGTCAAGACCCTAAGACCTACAGTCCCTGACCCATAGGGTCTTTCCAAGTAACCACATCTGTACTCACTCAAAAGCACACAGACCCTATTCCTTGAATCCTTATCTTCTTGTGCACCTCTTCCTTCCCTCCTCTCTCCAGCTCAATGCTAGACATTCAGTACCCCTTCCTTCCCTCCTCTCTCCAGCTCAATGCTAGACATTCAGTACCCCTGGATCCGCTCTTGTCACAGCTCTCTGCTGTCTTTCAAAAGACTTTCATATTAAGAAAAAAAATAGCTGTAAGCAAAAGTTAAAAAATGGGAGCACGTCTGCTGCTGAATAGAAATGGGTCATCAAAACTATTCATACGAAAGCATAACTGCTCCCCAAAAAAGCCAACACAGCCCATAACTTGTAAGGAGATGTACAAGTGAAAGGCTGGGGGTGGCTGTACCATCCTGGCCCAGAACTTTGAAAATCATGAGCTGGGAAAGAGCTGGAAGGCCAACATGGGATAAAGATGAGAGAACAGACTGACTTGGTACAATGTGTGTGTCTTCTTCAGGCAGCTTAAATACAGGGGCAGACACAACATCTGTTATTATGAAGAAAAGAGGAAAGGCCAAAAATATTCATTGTTCAGTCCAGAGCTGTGTGTTTCAAGAGCCCAGTATAGGCGTATGCATTAGAGTTCTCTGCTCTGTAGAAAGAATTCTCTTTTCCAGGTAAGGCTGACCTTCTCCCCTGCCCACTTACCTAATACTGGCTAACCTGGAAGAAAAAGTCCTCCCCAAAGCAAGAAGTCTTACTGCCCAATAGAGCACACTTTATTCCTGCCAGCAAAACTGCTCTAGCCTGGGCTTCTATCTTTCTGGGGTCACAGGTCTTTCCAGAGCCTGATAAACCCTAATCTAGAAATATCTTGTTTCTTTTGTCTAGGGAGCTTAGCAGTAAGATATGTGAGGAAAAGCACCAAAAAGAGTTTACTGTTATTTCAGAGGGAGAAAAAGCTGTCCTAGCTTGCAAAATGCTAATTTCCAAATTTCTAAAGGGAACTTATTAGCTTGCATGTTCCTTCTGTTCCATTCAGTGCTTCTATTTGTTACTTCCATTTCTTCAATACCCAATAGGATATCAAATTAATTTTTCTTCTCATGTTATCTAAATAAAGGGGATTTGTATTAACTCGTAAGACTGTTCTCCCAGGATTATGTGTTGATTGAGAGTTGGATCAGAACTGATTTGATTTTATAATGAAGCTGAACCCTGAGAACACACTAACTGAATTATATTTTGAGGGTGCTGGTGAAGTTTTTGTTTCATTTCTAAATCACAGTGATGGAATATCACAGTTAATACTATTCAGATGTTTCATGAACTCTACACACCTGAAACACTCACGATGGATTACCAGCTATCATTTCCAATTCTCAGTTTGTTTGGCTTGTGGGTTTGACAGGGCAGAGCAGTTGATGTCATCTACCTGGACTTGTGCAAAGTGTTCAACACTGTCCCACACGACATCCTTGTCTCTAAACTGGAGAGATATCAATTTGATAGGTGGACGACTTGGTGGATAAAGAACTGGCTGGATGGCTGCGTGCAAAGAGCTGTGGTCAATGGCTCAGTGTCTGGCTGGAGACCGGTAACGAGTGGTGTCCCTCAGGGATCGGTGTTGGGACCGGTCTTGTTCAACATCTTTGTTGATGACATGGACAGTGGGATTGAGTGCACCCTCAGCAAGTTTGCCGATGACACCAAGCTGTGTGGTCCGGTTGATACGCTGGAGGGAAGGGATGCCATCCAGAGGGACCTTGACACGCTTGTGAGGTGGGCTGATGCCAACCTTATGAAGTTCAACCATGCCAAGTGCAAGGTCCTACACCTGGGTCAGAGCAATCCCAGGTACAGCTGCAGGTTGGGCAGCGAAGGTGCTTTGGGGTGTTGGTTGATGAGAAAATGAAGATGAGGCAGCTTCAGTGTGCGCTCGCAGCCCAGAAAGCCAACCGTATCCTGGGCTGCATCAAGGGGAGCATGACCAGCAGGTCAAAGGAAGGTGATCCTGCCCCTCTACTCTGCTCTCATGAGACCTCACCTGGAGTATTGTGTGCAGTTCTGGTGTCCTCAACATAACAAGGACATGGAACTGTTTTAACAAGTCCAGAGGAGGGCTACGAGGATGATCAGGGCCCTGGAGCACCTCTTGTATGAAGACAGGCTGAGAAAGTTGGGTCTTTTCAGCCTGGAGAAAAGAAGGCTGCATGGAGACCTCACAGCAGCCTTCCAGTATCTGAAGGAGGCCTATAGGGATACTGGGGCGGGACTCTTCACTAGGGACTGTAGTGACAGGACAAAGGGTAATGGGTTCAAACTTAGACAGGGGAAGTTCAGGTGAGACATAAATAAGAAGTTCTTTACTGTGAGCGTGGTGAGGCGCTGGAATGGGTTGCCCAAGGAAGTTGTGAATGCTTCACCCCTGACAATGTTCAAGGCCAGGTTGGACAGAGCCTTGGGTGGGATGGTTTAGTGTGAGGTGTCTCTGCATATGGCAGGGGGGTTAGAACTAGATGATCTCAAGCTCTTTTCCAACCCTAACTATTCTATGATTCTATGGTGCTGATACTTTACTAATTGTTGTTAATATTATTAATAGTAGTAAAGCAAGCTTCTGCTAGAGGAATGAAATTGTGTAATCAAAAAATCTCTAAAAGAATAGCTAATGAATTCAGCTGATGACTGAGAGTATGTGAGCTCTAGATGTGTCAAAGGATTAAGAGGAAGGCAATGGTGCTTGACTTTCCCTATTCATTCAGTGACAGATGTTAGATTCAAGGATGAAGGGGGGTTTTAGAAATAAGCATTTATTTATTCATTCTACAGTCTCCTGCAGTGAAAAGCTATGGTAGTGACAGTGTTCACCCACACTGAACAGCTTAGAAATGGCAATTTATGATTTAAAAAAAAGCTGATTGTTCTGTTAACATGGAAACCTTTCATAGCACAGTAAAGGAAAAAATCATCTACCGCCAGGGTCTTACTGGCTGCACAGTATGACACATACGATAGCAAGTTACCACAAGTTTTATTTATTTCAACTTGAAGGTTGTGATTGCAGATTTTTTTCAGAACTGCAAGCCTAGAACTCACACTGACTCTTTTCAGAGAGCTCATTCTGGCCCAGTATATTAGAATCCTCTATAAATAAAACTTGAATTTCTTGGCAAAGAGGTACATTTTATCCTGAGTATAGACATTACAACTAGATGAATGACCCTTCCACCTCTCCAGTCTTTTTCTGGAATTCAAGCTTCCACAGGAGGTGTTACCAATAAAAGTACATCAGTGCAAATCAGTGCAAAGTTGATTATAGCTCCTTCACAATCCCATGTCTCTGCAGAGCCAAGGAAGGACTGTCATATGGCTTTAGCATTTAGTATCTCTTTCCCTTTGTATATTGTAGATTATCAAAGTTCAGCTTCCACTGTGCCATCATAAACTTTTATGAAGGGAGGAAGGGTGTGCAGGGAGAAGTGTGCATTTTAAAGGAACATTTTTAAAGAGATGAACAAATGTTTGCAGAGAGAAGGGTCTTAAAATCTTACCCCTCAGCATTTGGAGGAGCCTTTCTTTTGCTGGCCAGCCTTGCTGTCACCCTCACCTGAAGACCGCCCCAGGACAGTGACAGCAGGGAGGCTGTGGTGGTGTGGGCTGGCAGGCCCGGGATCAGAGGAGCTCCAGGGTTTGGCACGTGAGTTGTGTGAGAGACCACGTGGCCTCCAATGCAGCTCTGAGCCATGAACAGACAGGGATATCTGCTGCTTCCAGCATAAGGGGAAATCTTCAATTATCGATCTGTTTAGACCATTTCACTGCCTATAAGCTATGACACAGGTGATAATGACAGCCAACTGCAATCTCCTCTGCTCTGCCTTCCCATCTCTTCTCTGTCTTCTTTCACTACTCGTGAATGTGTAGTGATGCTCCAGTGGGGATCTGCCTAATTGAGCAGGATTGTCCTAAAAGAATAATCTGCTGGGGTGATGTGAATGTGTTCCCAAAGCAACAGTTTCCTGTTTGTATTTAAAAAATTAAAAACCTTCCTTTTCTGGGATCATCAAAATCAGGTGCTTGATTCCTCGCTGTAGGAAAATTCCCATATTAAAGTGCACCATTATGAGCATCTTTTCTTACAGAAAATCCAGGCAACATTCCTTTGTATACCTGATTATTTCTTTCCATTATTCTAGGAGGGCACATACAGTGGTTATCTACTGTTAGCTCTCTAGCTTTATCTTTCAACAAAAAAATCTGCCATTTGCTCTGTAGTTTTGTGCATTCATTATTCCACCATTTGCTCTTTAAATTTATATATTCATTAAAGGTCTGCAAAACACACTATCAAAATGTCAAGCACCTTGCGGCTCTGATTCATGTCTGCTCAGCATTCAAGAATTAGCTCTAGCAAACCTTCTGTGAACTTTTAATTGCAGCTGGTACAAACTTTGTGCTCTCCTTGCCTCTCTACAAACATCTTTTCATGCTGTTTTGTGACGCATTTGAAAGCTGAATCTTTTCTTTCTATAGAAAACCAACACTGTTTTTTTCCATTTCCTGATTGGCAGAAGGTGCTGTAGGTGCCCTGGAAGATCAATTAGAAACTATTTCATTTGTGTGACTAAAGAAAGATAATCTGAGCTTTTTCTCCACTGAATAAAAAAACAAACACAAAACCACGAAAAAAAAAAAAAACCAACCAACACAAACCCTAATTTATCTCAGTCCTCCTTTCTGTGTTAACCAGAGCTATGAAGTAGGACACTTTTATCTGCCTGCCATGGCTGACCTCAATACACAAGCAACAGAGCATCACCAAGTGTTCGCAGATATGTGACATACAAGCATTAGTGTACATAAGCAAAATCCCATATCTCTCATCATTTAGCATGGCTTTTTCTTTTAAACATCAGTGAATCCCATCAGCTACATCCATCTTTTGTGAGGAAAAAGTCCTTTGCTCTGCAGCTCTGGTCCATCCTGATCTCCTTGCTACAACACCACTGAATAGCAGAAACCCAAAATGTGTGTTTGTCTCAGGTAGGTAACTATGTCACTGTACCCCAAACTCAATTTTCGGACATCCCATGACTCTCAGACTTCTTATATACAAAGTATTCACATTAGCGATTGGCTGCATATATCCCCATATATTCTCAAGTTATTTAACTCTCTCAGGCCATGACTGTGACTGCAATACACTTGCAGACATGAGTCCTTAGAGCTAATGTTTCATCTGCAGAGACTTAACAGGTTACTGGATCCAAATGTCATTCCGTCCTTTTGCTACTGCTTACCCACCACACATCACAGGTTGACATATTATCTCAAATCACCAGGAAGTTTATTTGATGTTGATATACCAGTCTATGAATTATAGTAGTTAAGAAAGGACCTTCTGCCCTTTTGCTTCCAGGAAACACAGAGCAGAAAGCTAGGGGGGCGGGGAAGGGTGACGCTTTAAACTGGCACTGCATGAACCTATGAAGGTGTTGTCTCAGTCTCCAATATCAAACTTTATCCAGTGGGCTTGTTAGTAGGGTTACATCCTGTCAATTAATACTGCCTCAGATCCTGCTTCTTCCTTCTTCATATTTCTCTGCTTTACAATATATATTTCTGTTCCTTTCATAATTTAAAAAATATTCTGCAATGTGTTTAAAATCCACCTTAGCATTTTTCCATTTGAGTTTCAGTGCTGCCTGTAACCTGACCACATGCTCAGACATATATATTATTTCACAATGAAAGCTAACCTTTAGTGGTTCAGCATTTGTAAATGTATGCATGTCTATTTCAGGCTGAATTTACTGCAAGGATAATGTGTAAAATTTGTCCCCAGTGAAACTGACTGAAGGCTTGGCCACTGATTTCAGTGAGCCAAATTTTCACCATTAACTTTATTAATTTCACTCAGAAGTAAAAAGAGAACACTTATGAATGTGGTCTTTCCAGCCCCTTACCTGAAGTCTGTTTCTTAAATCGGTTTAATCCAGCTACCTAACATGGAGATACTTTCTCTAAGGATTCAATGGCAGATACTTTTTATTGATGATCAGTCTTAATGACTCACCATTGATACTGATTTCTGACCAATAATACTACTACTGACCTTGAAAGAACTGACAAAAGGATGTAAGGTCAAGCACATTAAAAGTAAGCTTTTCTAATGATTTTTTAACAGCACAGCTGATCAACAACATCTTAAGGAATGAACAAGATATTTGTGAGCATGTCTATTCACTGGAAATTAGGAAACCACAGAGGCTCATGAGATCCACATGGAACTTGTGATAGAGCATAAACACCCCTGAGTTAAGCAGCCACCCAGAAAATATAAATGAAGTGCTTAATTATTCTTTGCTGTAAGCAAGTAGTTTATTAGAAATAGCTGTTCAAGAGCTCTATCCTAGTAAAAAAGGGAGGAGCTGGTCTGCCAGAAGAGACTTCTGTGGTACACATTGAAGAAAACTTTAGAAACAGAGACTGTTAGCCATTGAAAATAAAAAAACAAAACCAAAAACATGGAAAGCAAAGCTTCTTCAGATGTAACACAGGGTTTCCATGATAAAATCTGTAGCAGAAGGTGCAGCAGAGGACATTACAGTCTCTGACAAAGGAAAGTGGCTTCCATACAGAGAAGAAGCAAAAAGATGTATAAATAACTGCTTGTCGTGTATACTGATACTACAAACTCCAGAGTTACAATTAATTATCAAAGATTATGACAGGCGAGATGTCTGTTCTGTCAGAAGTGGCTTATACTGATCCTAGCTGCGTCTGATGATCAGTCCTCTTGTGTCAAAAAAAGCTCTTTTGTTTTGGAGTTATTATCTTTCAGCACTATAGTGTTCTTTTTCCCCTCCACCTCCATGATTTCTAGAATCATAGAATCATAGAATAGTTAGGGTTGGAAAAGAGCTTGAGATCATCTAGTTCCAACCCTCTTGCCATGGGCAGGGACTCCTCACCCTAGACCATGTTGCCCAAGGCTCTGTCCAACCTGGCCTTGAACACCGCCAGGGATGAAACATGCACAACTTCCTTGGGCAACCCATTCCAGTGCCTCAACCACCCTCACAGTAAAGAACTTCTTCCTTATATCTGACCTGAACTTCCCCTGTTTAAGTTTTAACCCATTACCCCTTGTCCTATCACTGCAGTCCCTGGGGAAGAGTCCCTCTCCAGCATCCCTATAGGCCCCCTTCAGATACTGGAAGGCTGCTATGAGGTCTCCACGCAGCCTTCTCTTCTCCAGGCTGAAAAGACCCAACTTCCTCAGCCTGTCTTCATACGAGAGGTGCTCCAGTCCCCTGATCATCCTCGTGGCCCTCCTCTGCACTTGCTCCAACAGTTCCATGTCCTTTTTATGTTGAGGACACCAGAACTGCACACAGTACTCCAATAGTTTTAAATACTGATATGCTGAAGGACTTACTTACATGCTAATTGAAAGGAAATAAGGACCATGAGAAAGGAAGGCGTGCAAGGAGCTCCTCTCATAAAAGAACAGTAAAGGAAACACATACAGCTTTCCCAGCTGGAAGAGAAATAGAATGCCTCAAGTCCCTAAAATCAGGAGGAGAGGAGAAAAGAAAACAACTCCTACATTGTGTTTGTGAAGCTAATATCCAGGCTGCTTTGAGAAGCTGTGAAGAGTGACCTCTAATAAATAATTTACTGGAAAACAACACATGGAACTGTTCCTGTACCGGAAAATATTCTTCAGAAAGGTAAGTAATTTTCTATTTCACAACAGTACTGAGTATGCCTGTTCTAGCTGTTTTGCAAATGCAGTGGGAACACAGAGGCTGAGGTCTGATTACATAGTTTCTCTCCCTATGAACCTACCTTTCTTCTTGTTAGTATGCAAGCAGAAATTTAAATCTAAGGACCATGAGACCTCATCAAAATAAAAGCTTCTCTGCAGTCAAGATTTCTAATTTGCAAAGGTCTCTTCACATTTAAAGTGATGTGAAATCCAAGCCTTAGTAACTCTCCAATTTGAGTTGTGTTTGAGACACATGCACTAAGCAGAATACACATGCATTTTTCCGTGACAAAATGAACTGAAAATATAACTTTATGAATAAAAGCCTCAAAAGTCCTTCCTACAAGATTTTCCTTTTGCATTTCAGGTTTTAGACTGAAACCGATTTTTTTTCCTTCTCCAAAGAGTTGTATTTATTTTATGTGGGACTTTCTTCAGAGCTAACTTCAGATATTAGAATCTTCCTGCAGACATTTAGAAAAATCACCCTGATTAACTTGGCCCTTTTCATTCCTTTTTTGATTGCCAACAGGTACATGACCCATTCCAATTAACTATTACAGATGATAAAAATAGGCTTATTAGTTAGCCACCACAGCTGCTATGGTACCCTCATTTGCACTACAAGAAAGTCGTGCAGAAATTAGGAACTTTAGAGAAGTTATAAGTATACACAAATTATTGGAAATATGAGATAAAGTCCCAGTTGAAAAAATTCTCTTTTATAGCTAAATCAAATAATGCCTGAGCACCATGACCTCCTGGAGAGGAGCTCAGAATACGGAAAGGGGATGTTCTACCTTATCTCATAGTTGTCAGCAAAAAAAGCCTGGAACAAAAAAACCCCAAAAAAACCCAACAAAAACCCTGCTGCTAAAAGTAGATAAAGTCAGCCAAATAAGATAGTTTTTGAATAACCATGTGCCGTCTATTAAAAAGTTCTTGTATTATTTCTGCTATTAGTAGAAAAAATTAAAAGGCCAAGCATGTGTTTGTATGTGATTTCTACAAACTGTGTGTGGTTCTACAAATTTCTACAAAACACATTATTTTTAACTCAGAAATAAATTTATCAAACATTAAAATATAGTTCTTTACGTATTTCCAAGTAATTTGGGCAATAGCCTGGAAAAACAGGGATTATATACCCTCCATTAGAGAGGGGTGAAACTGAAATGTTTGTCAGGCAGCATGTTGTATTCTCAGTGAAGATCACTCTATTTTAGGATAATTAAAAAGAGAAATGGACTATGGAAAACTTTGGAAATGGCATAACTTTTTTTGTTGTTAGAATGAGTCAGTTCTGAAGAGCTTCCATTTACAAATTAAAAATGCGGGAGAAAAGTTGGAAAAAAGTTTTAAAAGGTGTCAAGCACTATGGAAAATAAGAGAAATCCTTTCAGTTTGATTTCAGTTTGATTTGAAAAAACACTGCCACCAAATAGAAATATCAACTATTCTTAAAGCTTTTTGTGCAGCATTAAAATATGAGTTAGAAAGCCAGGGTAATGTTTCTGACTCAGAGATAGTCTCTGTGTGTGATAAAGAGCTCCCTCAATGCTGCTGAAGAATTGCTGCCTGTTCACTGGAAGTAGATACGTGTCTAAAAATGCATGGGGTCATAGAATCATAGAACGGTTTGGGTTGGAAAGGACCTTAAGATCACTTAGTTCCAACCCTTCTGACACGGGCAGGGACTCCTCACCCTAGACCACGCTGCCCAAGGCTCTGTCCAACCTGGCCTTGATGACTGCCAGGGATGGAGCATTTACCAGGTTACTCTGGGCAACCTGTTCCAGTGTCTCACCACCTTCACAGTAAAGAACTTCCTTTTCAAAGTTCTTAGCTATTCACTTTCCCCTCCCTCTACATCTAAGTTGAAAATACTTCCTCTTGCTTGGTTTATAGGAAGTATAAGTCTATGTATTAAGCTAACTATTGATTCTGTTTTAACTTAATTTCCTTTTTCCAATCACAATACATATCAACAAAAACCCCACAAGGATAAAATCCATTGTTCTCTAAGTAAAACTGCTTGACATTTGTGGCGTTTAAATCCCTTTCTTAAATATAGTCAGGGCATGTGGTGAGAAGAAATGTCTCTCAGTCAAAGAAATAAGATGTCACAGAAACATTGCTTGTAAAGAACATGTAGGGATGCTCATAATCTCACACAGTGTGTCTTAAACTGCTGACTATCAGATTTCGTACTGGTAAGAAATGATGACTCCTAAATAAGAGTCTGTGTCAGATGTGTTTTGTGACTAAGAGGAGGTTTAAAGCAGTGAATACTGACTTGTGTGCAGAGACAGTGAAGGAGGCAGTTCTGTGGCTGAGGGCTAAAAGTGATTGCAGTGGTGGTGTAATTTTGAAAATGGTCCATGGAAACCTTCAAACTTCTTGGACAAGAATGCGTGTTATGACTGCTGAACCACCTTAGATAAATACCTCTCTTGCTTCACAGGCTTAAAAGTTCAATTGATTGCTATGACCTCTAAAAGAGGAGTATATAGATGCTTTACCTACTTAATTACGTTGAAGCAGTGCTGATGCTTGTCTTCGTCTGTCTCATTCTGATGACCATCTTAAATCTCTTGCCTTGGCATTCCTGAAAAATGCACTTGCATTTAGCAAGCTCTTCATATCAAAGCTGAATGCATTTGATTCTAAGGAAAAAGAATGGCATTAAAATAGCCCATTGTTCTGCAAGGTTTTATAGTATACATAATATCACATTAAGCATTGTCAATAGTAATTATTTTGGTTTGATAATAAAAGTAGTTTCCTGACTTTTTCTGTGTTAACGTTCATTCTTCAGTCTCAGCACTATGAAAACCTCAAGTCTGTATGTAGGATATCTCTCTTCTACTTATTTTTAGCAGCTTTTTAGAATTTTTCTCTTTAATAAAACTACATGAACCTTGTTGCAGAAAAAGCTATTTAGATGGATGTTTTTACAGCTCTTTCGTTGTTTATTAAGCCTTCTTAGCAGATACTTGCTTTATTTTGTATTTTGCTAAAATTTGAAAGCATTTTGCCAAAGAACAATGGGTATTTTTCTGTCATTATAAACGTATAGTCCAAGTTGCAGTCCTTGCCATTGTTTTGGTTGGTATTTCAAACAGCACTGGGTCAAGTTTCAGTGGTAGTTGATATTTTGTGCTTTAATGTAGGCAGGTGCAGTAAGAAAAACTATGGCACAATATCACATGAATTATCTGTAAAGATATTCCAGATCTCCCTGAAGATGCAGTGGAACTAATGAGCTACTAATATTCACTGTTTTTCTAAGGTGTGTGTTTAAAGCCATGTCTGTCTCATAGATCAATACTTTAGAGTAATATGAAAAAAGAGGAAAGTATTTTAATTATGAGACCAAAAAGTCAATTGCTTCTCTGTCAGGCTTGATCTATATCAGGAAGATAGACTGAGATGTTCCAAAATGTTGACAGAATATCTTTAAACAGAAATCAAAGCCAAAATAAAACACTAAGGTGACTAGAGTTTGAAATGGGAAGATGACAAAGTCACTACTGATTGCCATTCTAAAGTAGAGGAAACACTTTTTAGTTTCATTTATGTTTGGGCTTTCATCCGTAGATGTACTTTTTAGTGTCTGCTCAGCTGGACTCATTCATCTATGTTCTTCAATAAATGAAAATGGCTGTATCTCCATAACATCAAATAAAAAAAAAAAACAACAACAAACCCACAGACTAAATTAGTTGTAGAATTTAGTTTGTATTTGTGATATAGGAGGAAATGAGATTTGGTTTGTAGACTATGGCACCTCATCAGGAATCTTTAACTAGACTGTCAGACCTATTTCCTTTTAAAATATCCAGTAATTCCAGGAATTTAATGTATAACATTTTCACATTGATTATTTTTCTGCTCTTACATGTGTCCTCATTTGATTGTTTTGGATTGTTTTTTAAATGTCTTTTAACAGTTTATTTCCCATGTTGTACTTAGTTGGAAGGACAACAGAGTTATTGATGTCTATTTTTGTTCTCCTGAACAGAAGTAATCAAAACTTGGTGCACTTTCAGTTTGTATGTGTTGGGTAGATAGCTGTCGACATTACCTACCTGGATTTTCTTTTCCTCTACTGCATCTTTTAAGTGTATTTATTTTTCCTATTTATACATCTACGGAAATTTGAGCAAGGTCTGAATGCTAAGAGGAGAAAATGTCTTTCACAGAATCAGGGTAACAGAATGGTTGAGGTTGAAAGGAACCCCTGGAGAATATCGTGTCCATTCCACCTTGCTCAACTGGTAATCTAAAGCCAGTTGCCCAGGAGCACTCTAGGTGGCTTTTAAATATCTCCAATGTGCAAGATTCAAGTATCTTCCTGGGCAACCTGTGACAGTGTTACCGTTACAGTAAAAAAATGTTTCTTGATGCCCAAACCTGTGTTTCAAGTTTGTGCCTACTATATCTGATCCTGTCACTGGGCACCACTGAAAAGAGTCTGGCTGCATCCTCTTCGCACCTGTCCTTGGGTTTTTATATACATTGATGAGATTCCTCCTGAACTTTCTCTCCAGGCTGAATACTCCCAGCTGTCTCAGCCTTTCCTCATATGTGAGGTGCTTTAGTCCCTTAATCATCCTTACAGACCTTTGTTGAAGTCTATCCAGTACATCCATGTCTGTCTTGCACTGAAGAGCCCAGAACAGGACACAGTACTCCAGGGATGGCCTCAAAGTACTTAATAAAGGGGAAGGACCCTTTCCCTTGACCTGCTGGCAATACTTTGTCTAATGCAGCTGGGGATACAATTTGTGCCTTTGACCCAAGGAGTTATCACTGGCTCACACTAAACCTTGAGACCACCAGGACCTCCAGGTCCTCTACTGCCAAGCTGCTTTCCTGTTGTGTGACTCCCAGCACATAGCACATGGGGTGCTTCTTCCCTAAGTGCAGGAATTTGCACTTCCTTTTGTTTCTGAGGTTTCTGGAAGCCCATTACTTCAGCCTATCAGGGTCCCTCTGGATGGTAGTACAACCCTCTGGCATATCAGCCACTCCTTCCAGTTTGGTGTTGGTTGCAAACTTGCTGAGTGTACACTCATCATCCAGATCATTAATGAAGAGTTAAACAGATCTGGATATAGTATTGACACTTGTGGTACACCAGTAGACACTGGTCTCTAACTAGAATTTGCACCAATGTTCTCCACACTGTGGGGCTAACCGTTCAGCCAGTTTTCAGTCTACCTGCCTGCCTGCTCATTCGCCCATGACTTCCCCTTGGTGATGCCATGGTGAGTACTTCTGATGATTTTCCATTCTTAATGTGCCTGGAAATAGTTTCCAGAATTACCTTCCTGGGGATCAAGGTGAGGCTGACCAGCCTGTAATTCAGTACTCATCAGCCAGTTGCCTCAATACTTGTGGGTGCATCCCATCAGGGCCCATGGACTCTGTATGTCTAGTTTGCTTAAGTATTCCCTGATCTTCTTCCACCAAAGGTACAGCTTTCTTCCTCTAACCTATCTCCCTGGTCTTTGGAACCTGGGATTCCTGAAGGCTAGTCTTACTAGTAAAGTCTGAAGGAAGTATTTCCATTTTTCCATGTCCTGAGTTCAGTGTAACCAGTCCTCCATCTCATTGAGCAATGAGCCCACGTTTCCCTTAGTTTTCCTTTTGTCTCCTGTGTTTTCTAGGCTTCTTAATTCCAAGCACTAAAGGCTTAATTTATAAGGTCCTGTGTACTATCATAAATCCCATCCTGGAAATGGTTATAATGCAAGAATATATCTGGAGATAGTGCTATTTACAGCTGTCTCTGAAGACAAAAGCCCAACACATAACAAGCTATCCTAAAACATAACCCTGGAGTCCTGTTTCTTGCTTTGTGACTGCAAGTGCCAGATACTGCTACATCAGGGTCATGATATCTTGCACAAGGAGATATTGAGGTGGTGCAACTGGTTATATGTCTTGCTGTCTGAGTGCCTGGGCAGCCTGAGAGATCTGTGGAAGTTGTGGGAGTTTTGTCACACCTCAACATACACAGATCCCAGTCTGACCATCCTGGCATCTCTCTAATGTGAGACTCAACATCATCATGGATAGGGGCAGTCTTAGTGGAGGAACAGACTAGCAGGCTTGGAGCAGGTCCTGGATGTGTCTGCCACAGGGATGCTTCCTTGTCTACCATAGCTTAAGGAAGGCGGTTGGCTGGGGCTGTAGTTGGGAGAGATTACCCACAACCTATTGCTTGTCCTGGATATCTCCAGTATTATAAAGAGTGGCTGACGAGCACTGCAGGCTTGAAAAGAATAGCAGGATAATTAGTGCATTTGGTGTGATATTGGTTACTAATAACTTGAAAGCAGAAATATTTATAAAATCCAAGTCCTTGGGTGAAATAAATAGTTCTGATAGCATTGACTTGATTGGTCATGACAGTTTGTGTTAGCTAAGAATATCCCTGATATAGGCGTTGGTAATGTGTATTGCAGCATTTGTGAAAATCATTTGCTAGAGCAAGATGTCGTTTTTCACATAATGTACAACACAGTTTTCTTTTTAAAGTAATGAAAAAGTAAATTAAATTCCATGGAGCAGAATGGAACAGAGACTTTAAATTAGCAGGAAAATAATTCTTAATAGCTCTGTAGACTTAAACAGTAGTTCCAATTCACAAAATATCTATCAATCATGCTAATGTTACCCATTAATTTGGCAAATATTTAAAAGGCAAAAAAAAAATGACATCTGCCTGAATTAGTTCTTTAGTTTTGTCTTTATGAAAAAAAAAGAAAAAGCTTATGTTCCAACAGTTACAAGTGATGGTATTTATTAGGTGAAAATTGCTTGATTTATTTTTAAGCCCCTCAGTATCATTAAGATAGGAACTATGCAGTCAACATTCAGTGACTATTACTTGTATTTTTTTAAAACAAATTATTAGTTTAATGACGTGATCTTAAATTTTATAATCAGAAAGTTTTAATTTTCTGACAGTTTATATTGAAGAACAAGTTATATGTAAAAAATGAATGTCAGATTGTTTCCTTATAAGTTTATCTTTTCTTTTTCTTTTTTATTCTTCAGTCCAAAACATACTTCCAAAAGAAAGCAGAAAACGCGTTCAGGGATTTTCTTTAGTGATTTTCACTGGGTCTTGCCACTTGGCTCTGGATTTCAGGAAAAAATATTACCTGGTTCAGCTACTATCTCTGGAAAAAAATATTGATTTTTCATGAAATCATAAGTTTTTAGTGCTGGAACCTGACAAAATAATGATTTATCTTGCTTTTATTGTGCACTGAGATATTCACTAGAGTGTGAGGACATGTTTTAATATTGATTTAATATTCTACCTCCAAATCCTCCTGCTCTTAGTTCCTTAAAATTATAGAATTTATATCCTTTTCTTGTAAAGCATGAGTGAAAAAATATTGTAAAAAGAGTTGGAAGGTTTGCAAAACCTGTTAAACTATGGGTCTCTTAAGACTGAACTTCAAATTCATTATATTTGTGAGTTTAAAGAGTTTCATGAACTGATTTTAAGAAGTGAAGTTATTGTTATTAAAATTAGCTACTGAGTTGAAGGTCATACTAATTGAATTGTCTGAGAACTGTGAAATTTCCTTGAGAGAAAAGTATATAATGTGACAACTAAAATGCCTAAAAATTACCCTTGTCTCTAAATTATGCGTAGTTTCTCCTTATTTCCATGATGCAGTCCTCAGGCTCTCTGCTGTAACACCCCAAAAATTACATATTTAAGTTCCATGATCTTATCCTGCTCCGATGCAATGTCATCAAAGTGGAAAAAGGATGAATAAAACTGATTTTGCAAAAAAAGTACATTGTAACACAAACAGATAAGGAATCCATGCTAATGGGAAGCTTGACCATTTAACTCTTCAAAACTGAACTGTACAAAAAGTCTTGAAAAAAATGGGCTATTATTATTATTAAGTAATAGTAGTTGTTAATATCTTACACACAAGCTGAAGATTTCATTTCTGTTTCAAAAAAAGTAAAGCCAAGTTTGGCCATTAGGATCTCAGCATTTTCTGGAATCTCTGGGATAGTACGTTTGAATTCTTTCCAGAAAATCCTTACTTTCTGGAAATAAGGATTTTATTGTAATTATACCTTGCCAGATTTTTGAACATTGTAATTATACCTTACCAGATTTTTGAACAAAGGACAAGTTAAGTCTTAGGGCTTTTCCACTGTTACAGGAAATATGCAGCAAGGAAATTTTTCTAGGATTTCTGCTTTTGTTTGGTTTTGTTTTTTTTTTTTAACAAACAAATAAGCATTCTTGTTAAGACTAAATTGACATTTTAGGAATACCTGATATTTTGTAACAGTTTCAATATTTGCCTTTATTGCAGAAGAGTTTGTGAGACATACTCTTGAGAGTACACAGAGGTGTGGGTATGAGCATACCTGGCACATCTACACAGGAGTCTCAGTTTTACCGTACTAATAGCAGCATGTTCAAAGGGTGGTACAGATGGTCCCCAGACTACACTGGCCAGACCTCTAACCATCTGCCCTCAAAGTGATATTCTCAAAGCTGTGTCCAACAGGAAATTCACAGGGGTGAAAGTCGGTAGTGTACTACTGAGGCTCTTTAGAAAAAAAAATAAAAAATAGGATTTTGGTATATCCTAATGTCAACAGAAAAGAACAGTGAAACCAGTATGGAAGTGGGGTCTATGCTTTGGAGTGTACCAGGTCTTCACCTGCCTTTAGCAAGCTCAAGGACATTATAGATATTGCCTTACTTTCAGGTGGTTCAGCACATCTTTGAGTTTCAGCTTGGAGGCAAATGCTCTTTTCAGAACTGTTTTTTGAGGTAGGAATACAGACAACGATCTTGCCGTATGTAAATTTGTGTTTACTTCACAAAATATCTTGTTCTGCAGAAAATTATATGTATCTATGTAGTAAATACTCTTAGATTTGCAACAAATATTTTGATTTGTATTTTAAATGCACATTTGAATCACAGTCTGCTGCCTTAACATATTAAGAACAAAATGTCTGTGGCATAGCACTCCACTAACCTTTCTCTGAAACATAATGTGCTCATTTTCACGTTCTCCACAAAAACCTGTCAAAATAGAAATTTCAGCAGTGTTCCAGGGAGTCATCTTTCATCCTAGAACAAACACATATGAGCACCTGCTCTTCCATGTTGGAAAAGTCTCAGAGACAATAAAAGAGGCTCTCATGTGAATCCAAGGATTACTCAGCAATGCCTGCTGCTGTCTTGAGCAAACACATTAGTCTGTTGCTTAAAACAGATGCAGGTCATGTTCCCTGGGCCAACAAGCGCAGACAAGACTCTTGAATTGCCATCTGTGCTTGATCTGTCACTAAAGAGCAAACAAGGGTGTTCCAGCCTTCCAAAGGAAATGCTGACTGTTAGGAACATGTGCCGAGTTAGACGGCCATCCAGTCACAAGGCTTTCTTCAGTTTTGCCTTCTGTTTTATTGCTTTCTTAACTCATTATTTGGCCAAGATAACTATCTTAATCAGTATAGAAGTTTATTTAAAAGATTAAATGCTAACAAAAAATAAATCCCTTTGAAGACTTTTTTTTTTTTTTTTTTTCAGTGTATTCCAGCAATTATGTAATTTCTGGACATGTCTGTTCTGATTAGCCATCTTCTTGTTAGAGAAATGGTGTTTTCTAAAACATGATTTAACAAAGCACATGTTTAGGGATATAAAAATGTACAAGAAGTACTTTCAAGCTACTTTATTTTAATATATTATCTGAGACAATTCACACCAGAGTGTGTTTTCAGGAAAAATGTACTGCCAAAATCATTTAGTTTGCCAGTGGGATTTTTAGTCCTCTTTTCTACACTAGATGTACTTTTGTAGACTAAAAGTAGACTTTACCCTACCAAAATCCATCTCTTCTCTGAATCTTTCCTACATATGCACTAATTCATGCAGTTCCCTCTACCTTATTGCCCATCACCAAAGAAAGGATGTAATTTCGCAAACCATGTATTATGACTCAGCTACTGTAGCAACTAAAAAAGCATTAAATTAATTTCTCTCTATAGGCAAGACATCTCTTTGCTAATTACGTGAGGCGGCAGAGAAAGTTGGTGAAAACAAGATCAAGACAAATTTACCTGGATTTTAAATAACGTAGTTGAGATGTATATCTTGTTTGAAGTGATAGAGTTCTACTGATTTAAATGACATCCCTACTAATACAGCCTGAGAATGAAGTTTTATGCATTTTGAGGTATTGTAATTTCTTTGAAAAACTATTTAGCTACTTGCTATCATAGGTTGGGTGGTGAAGGCATGAAGAGAAGAGAAAATATAAATAGTCAGGCAGTTAGAGGGTCTCCCAGTGGTGTCACTGAAAGTAGGAGAATAATTTTCTTGTGCCTTCCATTCTGCTGAAAATTTACAGCAAACTGAACAATTTGCTGGGCTTTAAAAAGTCGACATGAGCTTGATTGCCTATGAAAGAAGGAAAATTATGAAAAGAAAGACTTCTGAGGAGAACAGATATTAATTTTTTTACTCTGCCAGTGCATGAAGTCCTCATGAAACTGCTGTAACCTTGGAAGTTTTCTGTCCAAAGCACCCCATTTTTCTGAAACTTACTGTTATGCTTTAACATGCCTTTGTCTTCTCAGATTACAAGTAGAGCTTTTTTCTACATTTCAGAGCTGAGCCATCCCTAGCCTGTACTTTTGTGAGCCTAAAAGAATATAAGATTGAGCCCTAGAATGGTAGCACTTTTGTGTGTGTGTGTGTGCAGCAGTAGCATATTGCATCAACTATAGTCACCTTTATAAACAAATCTCTATTTTGGGTTTGTTTTTTTTTTCTTTTTTAGTCTATGGACGTAAAATCATCACTGTAATTTATATTCGGGATGGTTTTATGCTCTGAAGCTCTATGCTATAGAGACAATGGGATTAAGAATTCAGTGTGCAGGTTTTTTCTCTTTTTTTTTTTTTTAAGTCTCTAAAACATTTCTGAAGTAGGCACTCTTTCTGGTATATCCAGAAAACATGGCAATGTAATATAATGGTAATTTTAAGCAATGTGTAATATAACTTGATCCTAGTGCCATCGTATATAGATAATTCAGTTTCCTCAAACTCACGTTAACAACAATAAAAAATTATTTGGAAACAACCCCAAAATATGTTCTGTTTTACTTTTGGCAGAATCTCCCCTCTGTCACATTGTTATTTTTTAAAAAATAGTTTGTCAGTGTGACCCTCAACTTTGTTTCAAACTGTGTTTTGAAGCAGTATATCACTCTGTTGGACTCTGACTAGCTCTGCAAACTAGTTCTGAGCAGATGGAAAGCTACTTCTGCTACTCCTACCAGCAGTGAGATTCAGAGGGTTGATGCGTTTCACTTCCCAGGAATTTTTCCAGGCTTGAAACTCTTCTCCTCCCACTCCCATCCTTCAACCCTATTTGAAGCTGAAACCAGCTTTTTCTCCTGTTTTCAGTTCTTGATTCTTAGTAGCAGTTAAAAATACTACCCCCACCTCAAATAAGAGCTGGGATGACTCCTGGACACACAGACACTTGCATATTTTTTTGTTGGCAGAGTGCCTTCAGAAAGTTCTACAGTTTATGAATGGGTTAAACACACTGACATATTTAGCGATATCATATAAAAGATCACTATTTTACCTGTAGAAAAAATTGAAGTAATTTGGCAACTCACTTATCAACATTCAGCATGCCAGGACAGAGTGGAGCTGAAAACTCACGTTTTACATCTCTGTGGGCACATTACTCATTCTTTCCTTCACTATTTTGTCTCTTAAGTATCAAACTATTAAGGCTATTAAACTATTTAGGGCTTGTCCTAAGAGGGCTGTCTCTTTGATGCCCAAATAATGCAGTGCCTTAGCGCTCAGGTTTCATTTGTTAGGGAAACTGAAAGGATATATTGAAGTTGTAATTTGGTCTTTTCAGGCTACTGTCACTTGAGGCAAAATGCTCTGCTGAACAAATAAAGGGTTCATTGCAGAGTGTAAGCTTGGATCTGACAAAAAACCTTCAATCGCAAATAAAACCTTTTTCTGCAAAAGTCCTGCCACTTTCTTTGTGAAAAACCTGTTAACTGTGAAACTTACAATGCTGAAATGCCTCTATTCCCCGATTTTGCAGCTTTCTGAATGTGCTGGAATTGTGCTGCTGCTGGAAAAGACCTGCAGCAGAGCTGTAAGGAGGAGGCATGAGAGGCAGTGTTGATGGAGAAGGAGCAGAAACAATCTCCTTCCCAGTGCTGCCTCTGCCTCCTTGCCGGCAGCCTCTGCCAGGCACTGTGTTCCTATGTGAATTTATGATTCCCTATTGCCTGGGAATCAGGAACAACTTTCTGGAAATCAATGACAAAATGTAGGGAGCTGGAAAGGAGGATGTTTGTTCATATACAGAGGAAAGAAGAAAAACCAAACCGATAAAATCCTCCACATTGAATTTTGTTAATGAATGCTCCTCTGTTGTGTCATCATACTGGCTGCATAATTACCTCATAATTTCCATCCACATTTTTCACATTCAAAAGCTTTTTAAAAGATAAGAAGATCCTTTAAGCCGGAGTTTTGAAGAAATGGTACAGTGCTGGGATTCCAAATGTGTCATAGCTAGGCATCACAACCTGGCCAGTCCTCTGACTCAAAGCATCATAACTCATGGGTCTGTATGGCTTGCTCTTACCTAGATGACAAACATTTTTCAGGGGCATGTTACTGTACATAAATGCCATATCTTGCTAATATGTCCATAATGCATGCACGAGTCAGCCAAAATGTTGCACCAATTTGAACTCTGTAATGCGTCAGAAATCGCATTTTGCTCTTGGGGCTAGAGCTGGCTATGCTCTAGATGAGGTATGAAACTGAGCGCATTGTGACCCAGAGAATGCATCTTGCACTTGCAGGACTGAAGCTCATTTTTCTTTTCTTTTCTCTCTGGACCCTGTCCTTAAAGCCCAGTAAGGGACAACTGACATTGTAGATATTGAAAGTTAGGTGGGATGATTTCCATTTCAGGTTTAGGTTTGAAAACTTTGGCATAGTTATTTATTCCATCTGGTATACTGCTGTGTTCTTCACAATAAGTTTTTACTCAGGTATAATTTCATGGGGGGAACAATTACTTCACATGTGTTCAGTTTTTTTGGTAGTTCACTGATTTGAAATTTTTATCACTGCCTGTTATTAGTGGCAATTCTCACTATAATACCCTGCCTTCAGTTGTTTGTAACTGATTGAGAATGGGACTAAAATACCCCATTATCCAGATTTAACTTCTGGGAAACTTTTAGTCAAATTAATTTTAGCTGTTTCTGAGAACAAGTGTTAAAAATCCTTAAGGTCCTTCTTTTTCAGCCTCCTGTACTTTAGAGCAGGAACTCAGCACTGAACTGAAGAAAGGCTTTTGTTTTAGGCCATACCTCTTATGTTGTGAATGAAAAATAAAAAAATCATTTTTTATCTTTTTATTTTTAAGTAAGTGCAGTCTAGTTATGACTGTAGGAGACTTGTGAAGGTTTTGCAGTTTGAGGATTCCACTCTGAGCAAACATGTTCTATCCACATGGGCTCACATAGCAGCCCATGTTCCACTGCAGAATTGAAAGGGGTTCAAAAAGATTTGGGCAGCTCTGGTCTGTAGTAGGCTGAGTTGGGGCTGGAGCCTAAACTCAGAGTAGAAAGCTTCCTACTATTCTGTGCAACCTTGTGCTTATACCAAGGAGAAAATATTTAATTTGAATTTAGAGGAAAGATGGATCAAAAATTAAAGCAAGGATATATAGACTGGAACAAAGACTCTGAAGCTACATTTATATATATATATATATATATATATATATATGGGAATATTAGGGAAGACTGAGGGAGGGGTCTAAATAAGAAATGGGAGACTGGGAAAGAGCTGGCTTTAGAGAAAGTGCTTACCATGGAAGAAAATCTCCTGGATGGTAAAGGCTAGGATCAGAAAGTAATTTAATTGTAGTCTTTGTAAACAACTACATAATTTTCAAATCCTGTATTCTCTTCTCCTAAACATCTGTCAGAGCAAGGTGCCCAAATCTCTATTCTGGTGTAGCAATAGCAGGAGGCAGCACAGAATGACAATCAGTCTAGTGTTTTGCAGTGCCAGATTAGATTTCTTGGATTTTGAAGGATGTTACATTTTTGTAATGATATCAATACCTAATAGAACATAAATCATGTGGATGTCTCATTTGCAAAGGAAAAAAAAGGAATTTATATTGTTTGGATTTCTTTTAAGCATATTCTTAGCCTTGCATTTTCTGAAATTTTTGTGTCTTAATTTGAAAACGACACTGTGTAATGATTACATTTCGGATGTATATTCTAAGCCACACCTTTCAAAACTATAATTCTTGCTGGAATTGTATTGCTTTTCAAAAAGTTCCTTCATGATCACTACAAAGGTAAATGCAAACAATCATTTTTATGCAGTCATTAGTGGTGTGGAGCTGTGTTTTCAGTAGAATCACAGGTTTATTAGATCAGTGACTAACAACAACCTTGTGTTGCCAAAGGAGAAAAATACAGCCAAAGTAAAGCGCTTAGGAGAATCACACAATGGCTGGGGTTGGGAGATCCCTTTGGAGATTGCTGAGTCAAACCACCCTGCTCAGAATAAGGTCTTCTAGAGCAGGTTGTCTAGGACAATGACCAGTCAGGTATTGAAGATCCAGAAATGGAGATGCTGCGTATTCAGATGTCGAAAGAAATACCTATTCATACACAGCTCAAAACAAATTCATGTTTTAGGATCTGTGTATTTTGAGAAGCATTAAGAAACATTATTTGGAAGGCTATGAAATGTTATCGTCATACATAAATAATTCACTTTCTCTTTTCGTTGATGTGCCACATGTTTAAAAGTATTTACATGTTAGCTTGAAAATATTAGATACTGGTTGTCTGGAGAATTTATCTTAAAGAGAAAATGTAGTTTGATTAAAAAAAAAAAGGAAATGGAGACGAAGCTAGAATTTCTCTCAGCTGTTGTTCTTCACTGTGAGTTCCCTATGCCTGTCCCATACCCTCTTGGGAATACCATTATAGATAATCCCTTCAGCAGATTTTGCCCAGGCTCTTTTCTGTTGTAAAAACAGCTTCCACTTCCTAACTTTTTTCTTTCTCCCATCCAAAGGAGTAAATTAAACTACAAAATTTTCCTTGTACTTTTAAATTAAAATAGTATTCATGAGCAGCACTCATCTAACAACTGTAGTTTCTTTTGTCAGAAAATGAAACTGTTAAAAGTGCAATAAGCTTTTTTTTTTGACACTAGAAGCATTTTAGACAGAAATTCATTATTTAAAACATATTCTGCCATATTATTGAGCTGTACCACAGAGTTGCTTTTCTCAGTTATATCATAAAAGCAGATGAAATAGATGAAGCAATCAGATATTCAAACCTTGGAATTTAAATGTTTTATTACCAGATTACAAGCCCTTCTGAAAGATTTATTTTTTATATAAATAATGGCAGAATTAATTCTGAAGAAAGGCATTTCAACTTTATAACTCAATTCATATTCACGACCTTTTAAAATAGTCTCCTGCCTGGCAACACCTGAGCAATATAGTGTCAATGGTCCTCCACTGAACTCAGGAAGATGACACAAAACTTCCAGATTGTGAATGGCAAAAATACACTGTAATAAATTCAAAATAGTTCAACTGTGTAGCAAAACTTTAAGTATCTAGTACTGCTGTGGTTTAAACACTGAACCCAGTACATGTACTAACAGTGGCGTATTGCATTCTCATCTTTTCTAGAATAGCAGAGAAAAGGTATAAGTATTCCAGTCTCATGGGGCACTGTTATTTCAATGACCAAGGAAATATTAAGAAAAGAAGCCAATTTTTTTTTCTAAATTTTGAATAGCAATTCACATTGCTTGAAATAGAAATGCTATTGCTCTATAATAAAATTATGAACTGCTTGCTAAACTGGTATCGTTTTATACTGCCGGATTGTATAAGTACAAAAACCAATTAAAAACAAACAAAAAAAAAAAGCTACTCCCTCCACCCTGCGATATAGAGTCTGAACTTCCTCTTCATTTTCAAAATGAAGTCAGTGAAGATATAATAAGTAATAAAATCAGAATTGTTCTACATCACTACTCATTTTAGCGGGAAAGTGTAGCTAATATGCTTACTCCAAGCTTCGAATCAGCTATGGTACCTTCTTAAACACAAATATCTGTAGATTTCTGTTGTGAACAGTTTTCTTCTGTCTTCTTTTATAAACCAAATATTTGACTAAAAGCATGTTATTAAGGGCATTGTTCAAATGCTTCTTAAACACTGACAGATTTGGGGAATATGCTTAAACCAAAGCTTGAAAAGGCTTATGGAAGTTGGGGCTTTTCAGCCTGGAGAAGAGAAGGCTGCGTGGAGACCTTCCCTGAAGGGGTCCTATAGGGATGCTGGGGAGGGACTCTTTGTCAGAGACTGTAGTGACAGGACAAGGGGTAATGGGTTAAAACTTAAACAGGGGAAGTTTAGATTGGATCTAAGGAGGAAATTCTTTCCTGTTAGGGTGGTGAGACACTGGAATCGGTTGCCCAGGGAGGTTGTGAGTGCTCCATCACTGGCGGTGTTCAAGGCCAGGTTGGATGAAGCCTTGTGTTGGATGGTTTAGTGAGAGGTGTCCCTGTCCATGGCAGGGGGGTTGGAACTAGATGATCTTGAGGTCCTTTCCAACCCTAACCATTCTATGATTCTATGATTCTATTTTATCTTTGTCCACAAATATAAAGGTCAGAAACAGAGCCCTTTCCTGCTAACTCAATTTTTCCTCCTCCCCCTTTTAAATCTCTAGCCCACATAAGCATCATTCTCTGTTAAGCAGCCTCTTAAGCCTATTTTTTTTACTTCTGTTTTTCTCTTATGATGGCTAGTAAACATATATGTTTCTTTCACCTTGAGATGGAAATACTAATATTTGTGATAGTCCTATGGTTATAGTTTCAGTCACCTGAAAAAGTGAAGCTACAGCATATCACCAAGCCTCTTTCTCAACCTTTGAAAAATGATATGAGCATTCACAACAGGTCAAGGTGCATGGTCTGTGACTTGGCCACCATGCCCCAGATGTGTTTTTTTATTTCTTCTTCTCCTCTTATTTTACTTGACTGTATATATGCAAATACACACTTTAGTAATGGATAAGCAGGCTAAAGTGACTGTTTATATAAAATAAAATAAAATAAAATAAAATAAAATAAAATAAATAATAAAATAAATACCTAGCAAGTACTGTTTTATCACCCAGTAAGGCTTTCTGTTTTCAATAAAAGAGTAATATACTTAAAGCCTTTCTGAATGGGTCGTATGTGCCTGAGGGAAGCACAGGGTCTCTGAAAGATAAATCTCTGGGGTAGTTGGTAGTTACAACTTTGGCATGTGTAATGCTAGCCATTTTGCTTTTCTGGTTCATATTGTGCCAGCACCATCTCAGTGTATATGAATTGGTAAGCAGCAGACAGCAGGTTTAGAATTAGATATACATATTTATTTAGGGAGCTGAATGTCAAGAGCTTACCTGCTCTTAACAGCTGATGATTTTATAAGCCAGATGCTTTACTTGTGCTGTCACTCTGTTTTAGGTTACACAGTATATACCATCTTGGCATTTCTAGTCTTGGTGGCAGGCTGTGTGTTCCTCTCCTGCTGTTCCTCTTCTGTTGATGTGCCTTCATCCTCCTGGGCCGTGGAGGGTAAGGGTCTATGAGAGGGAGTCTCCATCCACAGTGCTGTGGTTAGCTCTTCCTTCAGGCATCTCCTCTGGCTCTTTCTCTTCAATTCTCCACGTGTACTCATACTAGTCGATGATGTACTGGCTGGTGTTATGGGGTGCACACATCCCTGACTGGAAGTACCCTGCCATGTTCATGGGCTGCAGGCACTCTCTTGTCTCTCACAGTGTTGCTGCTGGCATGTGCAAAGTATTGACCCATCAGTGCTTTCTCAGCTTCTGGTACAGCATTTTCTCTTGACCACTGCCACTCTGCTCACCTGCTTGGTCTTAGAGGAGGAGCTCAGTGCCTTGTTTTTGATTCCTTCTCCAGTTGTGATCCTGCCAACATGCCTCCCTAGGCTGCTCACGCTGTGGTCTATGAACAGGAGCCCTGCACTGGTCACCCATCTTCTGCAGCCATTTGAGAAAGATGCACTGGGATCCTGCTCTGTGAGATGTCTGTTAAAAAAAAAAAAAACATTCTTCCCTGCACTGCCATTGTCTTCTGCCCCTGCCAGCTTCCTTACAGCATCAGAGCAAGTGCAGTAGCTTGTCCAGCTTCTGCTGCTGCCTTTGCCTGTTGCCAATGGCTTCATCTTGCTGCACTGTCTCGCATGGCCAAGGTTTGCCTGCAGCAGACTGTATAGCACAGCTGCATGGTCTCTGCCAGTGGTGGTATCCTTTTCTGCCGGGGCCTGGGTCTGCAGCAAGGTCGGCATCCTTGTTCTCCTTGGGGGTATTTAGGTGGGAGGAAGCCTTGTAACTTGTCTGATCCACACTGACACTCTGACATCTGGTGGAGGGTCTTCACCTAGGGTAGCCTGGAAGCAGAGTGATGAAATGCCTTGCCACCCTGCCTGGCAGAACCAGCAGGACATGTTTGTGACATAAGGCATCAGGGCACCAGCCTTTGCAACCTCAGCCTCAGTCAGCAGCGCGGACATAGTGCACATGCGCTTCATTAACACATAAGCCCATCGGTCTTACCAGGTCTAGGTTTAATGTTAGTCCTATTCTTTTGCTTGCCTCAAAGCATCTTGTAAAAGTGAGTGAATGTTATTCTGGCCATATGGTGGAATAAAAAAAACCAACGCAACAAACAACAACAAAACAACAAACAACAACAAAACCAAAACAAAGCAAATAAAAAAACATCTTAAAATCCTGCATTGAGTCCTTTACATTGCCTGTTGAAATTAAGTTTTGCCTTTTTATTATGAAAGGTAGAAAGATGGATAGCAAACCTATCTCAAGACTAATTTTCTAACCATACTATATTTACATCACAGCAGATGCTATTTCTAGCATCCCTTTTGTTGGCTCCTTGGGGTACAGAATAATTTGTCTGCTAGGGTGAGAGAAAAAGCTATATAAAAGGTTGAAGCCACGTTTTATGCAGCACACTTATCTATTGAAAAATATGGTATATCCTCATTCTCACCACACAAAGATAAGGGTGGGGGTCTTTTTGCGGTCGTGTTTGTCTCTGTGGAAGTTCACAAGGCTTGTGTGGCTAAGACTCTAGAAAGTTTCACATTCGTGCAGCTTTCATTAAAGATTAAAGGGAAAAAATGGGAAAAGAAAAAAGAAAAAGAAAAGAACCGTGCATAAAATTAAGCTTACCAAAGGTAAAAAAACCAGGTCGCATCAACCCCCGACTTTTGGCTTTGGTATGATATCAAGTGTTACTATTTCTCAACACATGATGGCAGTAATAGTCCATGGAATGGCTAACTGACGATGCACACTAATGAAACAAAGTCGCTTTTACGCCTTTTTTTCCAGAGATAGCTGCAGGTTTTGCTTATGAACCTTGACAATTACCAAGCTCAGCTCCACAGGGTAATGAAAAAAAGACAAGGTTCGTAGTCTCTGCTCAGTCAAGGTGGCCCTAACTATTATTCCTGATACAGTTTGTGATCTCAGACTTGATGTATGAAATGGCAGTCTGGTGTAATGCTGTGGCTGAAGGAACATCAACAGACTGTGCTGCTGAGACAACCCTGTATTCTCCCAGCTCCAGTATATAGCAGCAGAAATAGCCACATTCCTGCAAAAATCCTAGGTTAACAGGATTTACTGAGAAGGGCGTGAGGGTAACATATCTCCACTATTTCAGACAACTGATGCCTTCCCAGCAGTTCAGTTCCCCAGACCAAGAAATGAGTTGCAAGTTGTTCATTCCTCCTGTGACAATCCCAGCAGATGTTCTCAAAAGACATCAGACATATGACTGCTGCAATAATTTGTTTATAAAATATAACAGCAATCATTTCCTTTTAAAAGCAGTACTGGCTTTACTTTTGTGATTCACTAACATAGCCTTTCTGAGAGCGTGGAGCTCCTAGCAGAGAGGGATTGGCAGAAATTTTCCCTGCAGTCTCATGCTCCTGTCCACTTCCAGGACTTTGCTACGTATCTTGGGGGGAGTGGTGGAAAACAGGAGCAGATTGGCCCATACATGACTTAAACACATAACCACGGTATTATTAGTGCTAACCTCTGAACTATTTTCTGAAGCGGCAAAAGCTTCAACTGTATTACCTCTGATAACGCTTTCATGCTATAAGGGTAGTATAAGACCTGGTCAATTAAGGAATTCAAAACAAAAATACATTTTCAGACAGTGGATTCAGAATAATTGGGAATACCCTCCTACAACCCATGAAACAGGATAAGGCAAATTTGAAGACCTGATGACACACTAATGATGCCATAGTAACCAACTGGTAGAAGCTGCAGGTTTTTGACTATGTTCCATGGCACTAAAGTTGGGCAGTATGGAATGCATCAGACACCTCACTTGATGTCTGAAGACAGTAAGTCAAACTTTACAGGTGTTTTCTGCAGGTACCCTATTCTGCCTTATAACAGTAGAATAGCACACAAAGTTATTTGCTTTTGCTAGACTTTCCTGATTGTTGACCCAGTACTGAGTATTAGGAAAGTGAACTATCTGCAAATCTAACACTTTCCATTTGTCACTCATGTACTTAGACACTGCTTGAAAAGAATATATATATGCTTTTCTCTCTGGGGGGCAGAGAATTTCAATTTAAGCAGTACACCTGTCATTCTGTGTTGAAAATGTACCCCTTTGTATTCCCATTTGAACTTTGAAGAAATGATTTTATGTCAGTGTGTTCTAGGTCTGGGTTTGCTCCCAAAAATTCTGCTTGATTTAGTCACTGAGAGAAGTGTTTGATTTTTCAACTTCAGAGAAACAAGATTGTGGGGAGGGAAGGCAATAAGATTTACATGAGAAAGAGTTTGGGAATGAGCTCTGAGGACTTGGTGCTTGACAAGCTCTGGGGTGATGAGCTGGGGTTTTGAAGGACAGAGAAAGTCGAAGAGCAAGCCTTGGGGGCCAGGCTGTAGTTGTGGAAGGAGTCTCAGTTGAGCATGTGGGGGTTGTGAGAGGGTCTGCAGCATTGTGATTGGACTATTTACCTGGAGAGTTTTACAGTGGCCAATGAGATTGAACGTGGCAAGTTTGTGCAGGTTGGGAAAGTACCGAACAGGGGGATAAAAAGGGTTTGGCTGTAATAAAGTTGGATTTGAGTCTCGTTATCAACTTAAGTCCACACTGTAAAACACCACACAAGATTCTCTCCCTTGTGTCCTTCTGGCTTCCTTACTTTTTCAAACCCACTCACCTGGGCACACACCCTTTAACCTACTATGAGTTTTCTATTTTATTGCCTGAGATTTCGGTTAGCCTCCCCTTTTAATAAATGAGAACCCCAAAACTCATTGCTCTTGCAATAACTGCTCATGCAAATACTATTTTTAATTGCAACCAAATCAGAGTGACGATATTGTTCTTGCTGATGTTGATAATCTGAATAGCGAAAGTAGGTTCAGTGGCAGAGAACAGAAGAGATTATTATTTTTGCATTAACATCCACTCACAATATAAAGGCATCACCACTGGTATTCTATATGTATAATGAATAATATTAAGAATGTAGGAAGTGTGCTTGGCCTTGTGAACTTGCACCAGAATATTGTCCTTATAAATTGTTTTGTTTGTTTGATTTCACTAGAAAGAAGAAATTTATAGTACTAGCACAGGACTGGGAGCAGTCTTTAATGCTTAGTTTTTTCCATTACAGTTTTTTTCTGATTTTAGCTATCTTTTGCTAAAATCAATCAGGTCCATGTACATTCACTTTGCGAAAGTAATGTGAAGATAACTTGAGTAGAAAATTTCTAAAGGCTTATCTCTCACAAAAATAAGTCGAAAATGACAGCTACACTTATGGCTCATGGCCTTGAGAATATCCTGTAGGAGTCTTCACAGACATTAGGAATGGAAGCCAGTAAGAATAGACTTGTCTAGTTTCTGCATTTCCAGTGCTCTTTCTATTTTTCATGTATGCCAGATATGGCATTTCTGACCAAAAGACATATTGTAGGAGGTTTTTTCTGGTTTTCCTTTTGTGCAGTTTTGGTACAACTTCTTCTTTTGGTGAAATTTCACATTGACTTCACACTGAGGGGATCAAGCTCCCCTCTGTGGTTTTGGAGCTTTCTTCCAAGACAAAATTTAGAGAGATTATGTTCTGTTCACTATTCCTTGACTTTTGGAATACGATAGTTGATTTTACTTACCACAGAAATTTCTCCTTTTTTTGCATCATGCCTTTTCTTCACTGTCCTTATCTGTGAGTAGCTTGAAAAACCATCTTCAAATACCATATACTACCATAGAATATGCTTAGGAGCCAGTTATGTGAATATTCGTTTGTATAATTTATATGCATAATATAAATAGCATCATAAATAGCAAGGTTGCCCTCTGTGACTGATATGAATCTTCCCTGAAACAGATGTTGTATGAGCAGCAAATCCATCACCATGGCATGGTGCCTGGCCTCTGCACAAGAGCTTTGGTGCTGATTTAACTTATTGCACTGTATTCTGTGACCTTTCAAAATGGTTCTTACTTACCCATTTTCTCAGCCTTCGTGGACAAGTCACTCATTCAAACCTAGGAAATCTTTTACTTTCACTTCCATTTGCTGGAGGGGAAGGAGCTTGACAGGGTGTGAAGTAAATAGTGGAGATTGACATTCATACATGCATTTTATAGGTAATGAAACACATCTTGGTATGAAAACATCCCTGTTCTGTAGGAATCTGATATTCATGTTAATTAGGTTACTACAAAATGTTGTTTGGTTTTGTTTGGTTGGTTGGTTGGTTGGTTGGGTTTTTTTAAATGTTTCCTCAGGATCGGGTTTTTTTTTTTCTGACCGTTCTCTTAAATATATTGCTGAGTTATGTATACTGTTGGTTTAACTGCATGGTTACAGCCAGTTCTGAAAAATTCTGCTTACCTGCTCAGCACTGGGAAAACACCTTACTTGAACTGGACTGTCAGGCAGCGTCTGCAACTATGTTAACTATGTGAACTTGACTTGCTAGTTCTCTTTGGAAGTCTTTGGAGATAAATTTACAGTGCAGCATTAATTCTGTTTTAGGAATAAGCTTATCTGCATAGCACTGGCCACATCTGTGGGAGTTCTGAAATGTACTAACATTAGGGGTGAAATGGCTGTAGACTAGACAATGTTCAACTTGTCTCTATACTGGGGATATGAGTGCATAGACATTTATGCTCAACACAGAATCATAGTGGTTTTTCAGATTGTGCCCCAAAGCCTGCCCAAAGTATGTGTCTGAACATATGCATATGCTCAAGCAACGTGAATGCACAGAAGGTGATGGAGGGTGAAAGCTCTGGCTGGTACTGAGAAAGTGATGTGTATGTGCCATAATCTTCTGTAGGCAGTATCTTTTATCGGTCCACCATATTGACAGAGACAGAGATTTCAAAGTAAAGAACAGCCTAATAGAACAAGTAATGTTTTCCTTCTCAATATTATTTTTGATTGACAAAACAGTATAAAGCTTGTTATTTACATATAGATTGACAGAACAGGGAAACTGACCCCCAAAGGCAAGACAAAATAGCTACAGAATAAAGCACTGTAGATTGTGTGTATTTAAGGATATATTGCATATCATCTCTTGTGGCCAAGAAGGCAAATGGCATCTTAGGGTGCATTAGAAAGGGAGTGGTTAGTAGGTCAAGAGAGGTTCTCCTCCCCCTCTACTCAGCCTTGGTGAGGCCGCATCTGGAATATTGCGTCCAGTTCTGGGCCCCTCTGTTCAAGAAGGACAGGGAATTGCTTGAAGGAGTCCAGCGCAGAGCCACAAAGATGATTAAGGGGGTGGAACATCTCCCTTATGAGGAGAGGCTGAGGGAGCTGGGTCTCTTTAGCTTGCAAAAGAGGAGACTGAGGGGTGACCTCATCAATGTTTACAAATATGTAAAGGGTAGGTGTCAGGATGATGGAGCTAGGCTTTTTTCAGTGATATCCAGTGATAGGACAAGGGGCAATGGGTGTAAGCTGGAACATAGGAAGTTCCACGTTAACATCAGGAAGAACTT
Organism: Lathamus discolor; assembly: GCF_037157495.1. Taxonomy (NCBI): domain Eukaryota; kingdom Metazoa; phylum Chordata; class Aves; order Psittaciformes; family Psittacidae; genus Lathamus; species Lathamus discolor. The sequence continues at coordinate 49,361,000 of NC_088884.1, forward strand.
CTTTACTGTAAGAGTGACAGAGCACTGGAACAGGTTGCCCAGGGGGGTTGTGGAGTCTCCTACACTGGAGATATTCAAGGCCCGACTGGACAAGTTCCTGTGTGATGTACTGTAGTTTACCCTGCTCTTGCAGGGGGGTTGGACTAGATGATCTTTTTAGGTCCCTTCCAACCCTTGGGATTCTGTGATTCTGTGATTCTGTGATCCTGTTGACCACTAAACACAGTGACAGATTTAAGGCCTGAAACAAAGTCTGTAGCTTGGAAGGGGTTTTTAAAAATCATTGACCTTTCAATTCCTATTAGAGCTGGAGGATGGAAATAAAATATTGTTTCAGCTCTAAGAGTTATGTGTATAAGAACAACTCGTGCTCATGTATTTGGAAGGAAATGTTAAAATGAAGATAGCTGTTTCTCTGCAGTTTGTTCTGTACAGGTGTCTGGAAAATGAGAATTTATTATAAACAAAGTGAAAGATCCAGCTGTTATATGGGTTTGGTTGGTTTGGTTTTTTTCCCTATCTAGATTTCAAGTAAGACTTCCAAATTGGTAATGGTATATCATAAAGGCACAGTCACTGTAGCCTGCTGTATTTCCTCAACTCTGATTTTAGCCTGTCTAAGGCTGTTGTGTATAAATCCTGCTGTTCATGTTTTCTATCCTAGAAAGGATAGGAAAGGATCATGTTCTGTCCTAGAAAGTGGTGGTGAGTTGAAGAATGTGGTCTCTGTGAGCAGAGTTTCCATTGCCTGACCTGAGAGAAATTTAGTGAGTCAGCTGCATTTAGATTTTAAACAAGCATGTATGTCCAGTTAGATGAAAGGGAACTTTGACATGAAACAAATATCAGCTAGTGTAAGTGGAAGGTTTTGTTATGTGTTATGTGGATTATTTTGACTCAAGTAATTCATCAAACCTTTATCTCTGAAAATGTGCGGGTGTTCTTTGCTGCTTGTCACTATAGAACAGAATTGCAAGTACCCATGTTGTAACTAGTGGAACTTTCCTGGGGACTTTCTCCCTAGAAACATTTATTAAAGCTCACCCATGAAAGGAGGAGAGCTGTTCAAGCCACCCAAAGGGAGGTAATTTTCTAATCTTTAACTGCAAACGTTCTTGTTGCGGAACAGGTGGTTACCTCAGTGGGTAAGTGAGTGGGCAAGGTATGTTAGAGAGCTTGTACATTTTTGTCCAGATTTGTCCCACACTCTCTGTCACATTACAAGGGGGGGGGGGGTCCACCAAGCCTTTATATTTGACCAGCCTGACAGTGTCCCAAGAAAGATGACACCTTTGTGCCCAACCAGCCTTTTGTGTCCATGTATTGAACAGTGCACCAAATTGGGGGTGATTTGTCTAGCCTATCCGGGGACCTGCATCAACAACATTGCTGAGTCAAATCCCTCACTTCAAATATTCAAGCCTCCTGACACTTACACATAATGAGTTTCAGCCGAAGATTTTAACTATATAAAATACAAGTTTGTGACAGGATAAGGTTCAGAGATTGACAGTGATAAGATACTGTCTGCAAACTAGCTTGAAGTGATACACAACCAGACTATAACCAGACTATAACCAGACTATAACAGCTAACACGAGTTAGTCAGTTAATGTGCATAAGAAAAAATTCTTGTGAAATAGACATCCCTATGGGGTAGAAGACAGATTCAGCCTGTTGACTGATTCCAGAAGTTATGATAGAGTCTTCCCCTTTTCCTTTCCTAATTTCACATATTTATACCATTTGATTCAGGTTAGTAACTCCCTGTAACCCTCCCACCATGTACTGAGTGCCAGTTACTTTACATAAGGTTACCTTGTTTTCATCAAAAGAACACCCTAGTCATGTTTTGCTGACCTGTGAAGCCATATGTTGACGATGTCCATGTGCTTCCAGGATGCACTAGTCTTCCAATCTTCAAGGGTAGTCTTTCTTGATTAGAGATTTGTTAGCCCTGTTTCTTGGTCCACCTGCATAACTTAAAGCCTCCTCTCCCACTATCAGTTCTTTGTTCATCAGTGCTCATTCTGACCTTGTAGGAGGCCCTTGTATCTGCCTAGGTTTTTCCATAATAACACAAGTTTCAATTTTTTAACTATGTGCTTATGGAGCTTGAATGGCTCTACTCATATGTATTTTTGCTACTGATGGGTGTAAAATTCTCTTGCTTTTGCTTTTAAAAATGGTACCTTCAAGTTCCCACTCCTAAAGGTAGCTTAATAGAGCCTGGACACAGTGACTTCACTCAGCTTCACACTCTGTTCAGTTTCTTTTAGTATATGCCGAGGTTGCAGGGTTGCCTGGGGAACTGTCACCAGGTAGATTCTGTGCATGCCAACCGCATCCCACCCTGAGAGTAGCAGCTGCATTTTACCCTAAGATTTCTTTAGTGTTATAACTCTGGGGGGCCAGGGGGAGGTGGTCTCTAATTTTACCCCATTTTCCCACAGCTCTAAAACCAGAAAAGCAGAAAAACTCAGTGAAATTGTTTCAAATAACTGGAAACTGAGCCATGCCTTCCAAAGGACATTTGTGCCTTGAGCTTTTGAATTCTGGTTCACAGAATATTGAACTGTGATAATTTTTGTGACTGTGTAGATACATTGAGGGGAATTTTTTCCACTTCCTATGCAGAATAAAGTTCAGTATTTCTCTAATAGGCTATTTTACATGAAGCTTTTAGTATCCAACTAATCTGGTAGGCAAGTTTATCAAAGACACAGAAGACAGCTTTGGGCCTCATCACATTACACAGACCAATCAATACTGAAAAGATATAAATAAATAGTTCATATGCTTTTGGGGGTAATCTGATGCAAGTTTAAACTTTAAATTTCAGTACTGATTCAAGACAAGATTCTGTTTGTTTCAGAAAATGTATTTTTTTGGCATATTGCTAGCACTTTTCCAAAATGAAAGGACCTTTAAGGAAAGACATCAAAAAGTAGATGAGTCTCCAAGAGAAAAATATTTAGTGAAAAGAGATAAATATTCAATTGCATACTCATTTTATTTCTATTTTTTATTTTCTATGTAATAGATTTTAAAATATAAAATATTTCACTTAGAATTCTTACATTAGATCTGAATAATTCAGCATAAAATGTTACATACACATTGACCTTTTATTACCTTTGGTACAGATCTGGTAGTAAAATATTTTTCTCGATATTGCTACACAACTTGCTGTTAGGTAGATAATGGAGCTGTCTTTAAGCATTTCATATTATTCTTTATATCTCAGCAACTGATTTCATTATTAATATGAATATTTACCAAATTAATGAGATTTGGAAAAAAAATCTTCCTTTCTGTATCAGTGAGCTAATAATTTTTCTTTAAAGATTCTTATAGTTTACAATATTGGCTTCTGTCAAAGCTTAGATGAGGTTGCCAACTGGCAAACGGGGTAGACACATGTATGCATACGGTGTTCTGCTCAGGTTGATGGGATTACCATCCAGTCTGATGTCTTCAAGAGCCCTACGTACATAAGCAAAATCTTTAATTTTGCAGAAAGTGTCTTCATGCATCTCTTGAATGTTGTTGTTCTAAAAAAACACAATAAACTAGATCAGAACAGTCATCTGAAAGTAGTTTTTTACTCTTTCAAGAACAATTTATGAATGTATTTTCAATGCCAATAAGATACTTTCTTAAATCCAAGGGACCGGATTGTGGCTGTAAGTCATCAACAGAGAAACCTTCCAAAACGGGAAAAATTCTTGGTCAATGTAAAGCTTCAAAACTAAGTAACTCAAATCATGTAGCAGCAACAGGCTTTGCAGGAGAGACCTGGTAGAAATATAGAGTGTTTTAATTTCTAAGATCATAGTGAAGAGACTTATTAATGCAAATTGGAACCAGCTTAGGTCGGTCCAAAAAATCACAGACCAATAATTATCATCCTGACAACTTGTTATGCCTCAACCTGCAAAGGCACAAATCTGCAATCTGATCTGTGACAATTTTCTTTCCTCAGATCCTCTTATATTAGCTTAACCCACATCTGTATATGTACAGGGAAAATCGAATGCTTTAGATTTTATTCCTTCGATTTAAATTCCTCTCACATAACTTATCTTCACCAAGATTTTCTTCTTGAAGTGAACCATTTCCAACAATGAATTGCTAGAATACAATATTGTCTGAAAATTGAGACCAAAATTATCATCTCCTAAAATGAGGGCTGTCTGAAAATTCTTCCCTTCTCCATTCCTTTGATAGTCAGAAATTGATGTGGAAAAAGTTGAGCTCACTAGCTTAAGATCATCTAGTTCCAACCCCCTTGACATGGGGAGGGACACCTCACACTAAACCATGTCACCTAAGGCTCTGTCCAACCTGGCCTTGAACACCGCCAAGGATGGAGCATTCACAACCCCCCTGGGCAACTCATTTGAGTGCCTCACCACGCTCACAGTAAAGAACTTCTACCTTATATCCAATCTAAACTTCCTCTGTTTAAGTTGTAACTCAGTGCCCTTTGTCCTATCACAACAGTCACTAGTGAAGAGTCCCTCCCCAGCATCCCTATACACCCCCTTCAGATACTGGAAGGCTGCTATGAGGTCTCCACGCAGCCTTCTCTTCTCCAGGCTGAACAGACCCAGCTTTCCCAGCCTGTCTTCATATAGGAGGTGCTCTAGTCCCCTGATCATCCTCATGGCCCTCCTCTGCACTTGTTCCAGCAGTTCCATGTCCTTTTTATGTTGAGGACACCATAACTGCACACAATACTCCAGGTGAGGTCTCACAAGAGCAGAATAGAGGCGCAGAATCACATCCTTCGACCTGCTGGTCACACTTCTTCTGATGCAGCCCAGGATACGGTTGGCTTTCTGGGCTGCGAGTGCAGACTGCTGGCTCATGTTCATTTCCTCATCAACCAATAGCTACCCTTTCTGTTTTTACTTACTGTTTGAACATGACAAATAGAGCCATTACTTCTGTAGCCTACCTGAAGATGAAGAGCTTGGAGGCTTTCAGGGAGAGGCAGTGGAATGTGATCCAGGTTATTGTCAGTGATGTAAAGATGCTGCAGTTCATGTAGATCCTAGAGAATGAATGAAAAGGTAGGGGAAGATGACAGACATTTAAAATCTCTAGCAAGTAAGTTTGAAATCTATCACTGCAATGAGCGCTGCTGGATACTAAGATATTTTGTTTCAGCATGATATGATTGAAAAGGCAGAAATTCAAGACAGTCATGAACTTTCATTTGTACAGGCTGAGATCTGTTGCTGTTAAAGATTATGTGTTTGGATAAAAATGAAGGCAAAATATTTCTTTGAAATCTCTAGAGACTTGGTAATTAGAGATGCAATTTCAATGATGTTTTTCTGAAGTGAAAATACTGCCTCTCCCAGTCATTATGCAAAAAGGCTTCCTATTCTGTTTATTTTCCTGCTTGTGTGACAAGCTTACTGAATTTTGCAGAAGTGTATTTATGTTGAAGCAAATTATAGCTGCATAAGAAATGCCTAAGCTAATAATTTCTTTCATTTGAAAAGGTAAGTAATTTTTTCCGTTATTGAAAGAAGGACTTTTATCTGGTAATTATAATCATAGTAAACCTGGCTAGGTCAATAAGAATCAGTAGAATACTCTCATTTTGCCCCCTTTTTATACACATAATTTGTCATTGTACCTAACTACTTTGAGTGCAGTGTCTTAGATTAATTCATACTGACAGAACTTTCAGATGTCAGGGTGAAGGTTAGTAGCATATGTGGAAGACTAATGCTGAAACGTCTTCATGGCTAAATCAGGACAGTGCAGAAGAAAAGTGTGCAAGGCCAGAGTCTCAGCTTGGAAGACTCATTTTTTCCCCATCATTCCTGTTCCCAACACCAGCCTTGTGTTGGTCTAGGAGAAAATATGGTTCTGTAACTGCTGTTTGTTGCTTCATTAAGAACCTGTTTTCCAAAGGAGGAATTCGGAGGTGGCTGGTTACAGCTACATTCTTAGATGGAATTGAATAGTGCATATGATACAGCTCTGACATATGAAGCTAGCCTGTATTCTATAGGAACCTCATATTTCACATGCAGTTAGGAGCAGTACATGGCTGCTTCTCCCCACCAAAATTTTCATGGAAGGATGATCACTCACAAGTACAAAATTCCCTACTTTTCAAGGTGGAAAGAAAGTATATCCATCTGATGAACAGTCTAGCAAGTTCCTCTGTAGATACATTGCAAAATAGGTTTGAAGGAGTGCTGTCCACAGCATTGCCCTTCCCTCCTAGTTACGTCTAAGGGAGCATCAAGCACGTTTCTGGAGTCTTGCTAGTCATGTGGGTAGTTGGTTCATAGATGTATACATAATGTGCCATCATATGTCGTGTGGATTTTTGTAAAGAAGAATAAAAAGGGTTCTCATGTCAAGCTGATAGAGCTTATATATAGCACTCCATTTTCATAGATTACCCAGCTGTCAGTGCAGTCATGGTGCCTATAGTCTTAATGGTTTTGCTACTGTAGATGGATACTTAGGCTGCTCTTCTGACCACTTCCTGTGTAAAGAGGAAGAAAAGTCTTTCCCATCAAACCCAGACTTACTTTAAATGCCTCATTACGTATTCCTTTGCGACCAAGTCTGTTCTTACTAACATCAATGAATGTTAAGGTAGATGGTAATTCAGGGAGTTTCCTTATCCTATTATCACGAAGCACCAACTCCTGAAGTTGGGGCAACCTCCAGAAGGCATCTTCATGAATCTCTGATATAAAGTTTGCAGTCAAATCAATCCGCTTTAAATTGTCTGGCAGAAAGATAAAATAGAACAGACATGTAAGAATGTGTTCCCCGAAAATTTTTCTGAAAAAAAAAGAAAAAGGCAAATGGGCTATTTAAATTGTAGTGAAGTGTTTTGAATCAGGCTCATTCCTAACCCACTATGTGATAGTATTTTATCTCTTTCTCAGTATAAAATGCAATAATCCATATTTGAACAGTTCTCATTAAGAAGGAAACCAACATCTTGTTCTCATGCTGTTTAGAACTGCCTGTGTTATTCATCATACATCTTTTAGTGAAAGATTTTAAAGTTAATAGTTTTAAAATTTCTGTGTGTTCTGGAAATACTTAAATGGCTATGGTTTGGAAAAAAAACACATTTAAATGGAAATAAACATATTCCCTACCCCCTTGCTTCACATGTTTCTTTATTTTCAACCTTTCTTTCTATGTAAGAAATTTGATGTATTGAGTTTTTTCTAAAACACATTTTTTCCAATAAAAAAAGAAAAAAATATACTGATTTTTGACAAAAGAGAACAACATCTAAATATCAGTGCACTAATATGCATTAATTTGAAATGTATTAATCTGTTGTTTAATTATATTTTCCATCCAGAATGTTTTTATTTTTATTTTATTTATTTTTATTTTATTTTATTTTATTTTATTTTATTTTATTTTATTTTATTTTATTTTATTTTATTTTATTTTATTTTATTTTATTTTATTCTTTTCTTATGCTAACAGCATATTTTGGCTTAAATACATTTTCTCTCTTCTTAGAATTTATTCCTCTTGCTTTTTTATACAGCAAACCTGTTCCTTCCCAACCTTCATCTTGGTTTGAGCAAACCAGACCCTTCTAGTTTTCTTCCATAAAAGGATCTTTGCCTTTTCCTGGGTTGTTGCAGTAGCCTTTTTAGACACTGATTACACACTTCTCATCATGAAACCAATAAGCTTTATTTACACAAAGTTAGGTCTAAAACAAAGAATATGGCTTGTTATTCGAGCTGGCGAGTGTATAGTATTCCCTCTCCCTAAACAGGGCAGGCCTAAAACTTCCTGAAAAAATCAAGTATCTTTAAGAAACTTGGGCAGTAAATGTGACAACATAAGGTTCCTAAATCACCAGTTTTAGGCCACAAATAGTTTTGCATTAGCAGTTTTCGTTTACTGAAGATTTTCTTAGATATTTCTAGAACAAACTAATGAACATATAATTTAAAGGTAAAATTGAAAATTAAAATTTTTTTGCACAGATACTTTGCAAATAATTTAAAGTATGTCTACTTGAGAACTGATCTTGCTTAAGAAAACAATACTTTCTTATATGTCATAAATATCCTACGAGCTATACCTTTTTTCCCCTACCTTTCTAAAGCTGATTACAATCAAGAGCAAAAAAATAGATTAACATTGTTTTCTCTAATAATTCAAAAATCTGACAGAGAATCTGCTTTTGAAGTGTTGACCTTTACATTCAAAAATAGCAAGCTTCTTCTCCATACCATGATGAAATATTACATAAAATTAATCACTATGTCTTAGATTAGCATGAGCCAGAAATAATAGAAATTAAAGCTAATTACACCAATACTACTATCCATACTTAAGTTAGCGAAGTCATTTCTGTTGATCTTCCTGATTCTGTTGTAGCGCGAGTAGAAATACATGGTTTTCTTAGGCAATGGTGGAACAGCATAAAGTTCACGATCATCACAGTAGACTGTCGTCCTTAGGCATGTACACAAAAGGCAAGTGGGAAGACCTAGCAAAGAATTTGAAAGAAAACAGTTTGCTACAAAAAAGATGTACAAAATTGATACGCAAATTCCTGCAATAAAATGCTCACCTAAGTGCATCATAAGTTTTTGTTAATGATAAAGTTCACTCCTATTGTGTTTTGATTACAACAAGGAAAAGAATCAATTCTGCTTAAAACTATTTTTTCTGCCTGTGCCCATTGGAAAGTCATTTAACTTGTTCTGATACAGTCTTTCTGAGACTATGAAAATAGAATATTAGATGACAGAAGCCAATCAAGATCAATTTCCTTCTTAACTGGCAAGCATTCACTTCCATCCAGCTGGAGAAATATCAATTGCTGACTGAAACTTGATATGATTTCCCAAACTTGGTTCTGTAAATAGTATTTCTGAATAATTTGTAAAGAAATTAATATTTTCTTACAGAGCTATGGTGAAGAACCTCAATTTTCATTGCTTATTTTTTAATTACATTTTCTGATTCAGAAATTTAGTATCATGAAAAATTTTTCTATAGTCTGAGTTAAGGTAACTTGGAGACCATGTTAGCAAAACATTTTGTTACCACTAGAAGTATATGAAAATGAAAAATTAATCCATTTCATCTCAGTCCTAAAACTACATGAATACCATGAATTCAAAAGTTTCCTTAGATGGCACTGTTAAAATTTGGTGAGAATTGTGACACTGACTGGGTTGTCTGAATGGCATTTTTATTCAGGAAATGTTGTTAGCTGCTGTAAGTGTTGATTTTTTGATACATCTTTTCTTTGATTATGGGTATAAATCAACATATCTGTTTCTCATCTTTTAATCTCATAGAAATGCTTTTCTGTTTCATTCTTTCCTCCTCCTCGTAGCAGATGGCTGCTTTGTTGTTCTGGTTACTTTATAAAATTGCAGCATAATTAAAGAGTATGAAAACATTTTTCTCCAGGTCAGTTGTTGCATAGAAGATTTGCCTTTTTAAACTGTGTCAGTTACCAATAGACAGCAGTAACTAACTGAAGGGTGGGCTATATATGTGGGGTCCTTTGAGGCGAGATTAAAGAGTCAGTGACCAGAGTACTCTTATATTTATATATCTCTACTTTGGCATCCACAAATAACTAGAGAGATAAGACTTTTAGTATATGTTCCCTAACTTCCTCCTCTTGACAGTTTAAATTAGCTACATGGGGCAAGCCTGACACAGGAAGAAAATGAATTGTCACATATTGAATTATTCCAACAAATCTAGGTGTGAATAGATGTAGAGTTTAGGATAGCTGACATTTTTTTGGAAATATTGCAACATAGTACAGGAAGAAAGTTTCCTCTTTTGTCCAATTTTTGGTCTGGGAGGAGTGTTATTTGTCACTTGTGTCTGATGTAAATTGAAACAAGACAGACGTATGGGGAGGATACAGAAAGATGTCAACAAGAAAAATGAACTTGGCTTGATGTTCCTGAGCCTTGTAGTCTTCTATCCAGCACCACACCAAGAACAGCAGCAACTTCTGATGAGAAAATACATTGATGAAAAAAATAAAGACACAAAAAAGATCTGATTTGATATGTTACATCCTTGAGCCTCCCATGCATGTCTGTAGTTGATGCAGTAGTTGATTTGCATTCAGTGCTCAAATATGTTGACAGACACAGAATTCATGATACGTAAAATACTTGAAAGGTTTTGTAACATCCTGCAGGTTTCAAAAATGAGGAAAATTGTGCAGCTTTTTCCAGAACTCCCCAAATTTTTGTTACCACTTTTGTGTGTTTTGACATCAGTATTTTTTGGTTTGGTTTAGGTTTTTTGCCTGGTCAAGGATCACCAGTAACATGTATAAAAACAATACTAGGATCTTCACTAAAGACACAGTTTTGGAAGCATGATTTTTTTTTTTCCCATTTGTCTTCAATGGCATATATTTATAGTGTTTGGTATAGTAAAAAGTAGAATTTTCCTGTTGTATGTTCGTCACCACACAACACAAAGACCCATCACAGCTATGAATAACTCTAGTGAGCATCAACTACAAGAGTTTAAAGTAGCTGCTAACAAATGCCAGTTATTAATATCACAATGTATGTGCGGGAAAAGGACAGATTGCACTTTAAAATTTTAATTCCTCTGTGAGGTGTGGAAAATCCTTATTTCACTACAGCTAATCAGAAGAACAGAAAAACAACCTCATCTAAAATTTCAAAATAGCTCCCTTTCCTTAAGTTTTGCAGTTTCTTGTTTTCATGGTCAAAAATTCGTCAACATATTAATTGCATTTTGTATGAACAGATTTATAAAAATCATGTAATAAATCACTATAAAATAAAGATAGTTGGTAATCATATTGAAACCCAAGTCAATAAAAAATACTTCTAGCATTTTTTAATTATTGGAAAATTTTTAAGTTGTGTGTAGGCATTAAGTAAAATTCTATCTAAAAAAAAAAAGTTCATTGTTTATTTTCATAGAGAAATGGCATGAAAACATTTTGACTAAGCACCTATTAAAATTCAGCTAAGCATGCTATATCTCTCTTCAGTAAGAAGTACAGAAATTATATACCTCCTTTACATTCATAAGCAAGCAAAGTGGGCTTACTCAAAAGCATTTCTACACAGGCAAAATTAATTTTTCTTCCTACTAACCATCTTGAGTTTGGGGTCCAAGAACTCCAGACCCCTGTGCTGAAGACCCATCAATTAATTTTGGTGTTGATGCTTCCTCTTCAAGTTCTTCACTCAATGGTGCAGAAGAATAACTCTCTTGAATTATAGAAGGTAGTACTGTCCCAGTCGCTGTCTAGGGAAAATTAAGAGGGAACAGGAAATATTACTGTTTATTTCCACTGACAGCTCTTTCTCTTCCAGTTATTCATATTCTCCCACTAGAGGTCACATATGTTCTGAGGTTTAGTGCTTGTTCTGCATTTTATCCCACAGTTATAATGAATTCTGATGATGTGTAAACAATTCATGTACTCCAACATAATCACTTTTTACCTCAGTGTTTAAAATGTTTTGTATGCATACATGTATATACTTCATTAGCAAGAAAATGTGCTAACAAAATGCTTTTTCCATATTTGTTTAAAATTAGATGTGTGATAAAAAATAATGTATTCTGTGTGACAAATGAAAACTTGCTGTAAAGCACCAAAGAAATGTAAGTCATTTGACCATCAAATTGTCCCAGCATAAATTTAAATGTAATGTAGCTGTGCAGGCTTTGTTTTAAGAACACTAGCATACTTTAAAAACCTTATTTTCTAAGAATTATGAAGTCTAAGTTCTCATACTACTTACTAACACATTGGCAGTGATTTTGACAATTTTCTTGGCAGACGCTTTCATGGAACTAGAAACATTTTTTCTTCTCCACTCAACATAATTATTCAAACCAGTAAATTTTATTGTGTTAATTTTAATTCTAAAGATTAATTCTGTTTATTTTGTATATGACAACTTCAGGATAAAAATAAAGGTGTAGAATTTTTCTTGCATCTTATTACCCCATAAATGCCATAAAGAGTATTGCAGACTTCCCAGGTTTGTTAAAGAGGGGCCCTCATTTGCAAAAAGATAGAGTGGTTTACTGCAATCACCCAGATGCTGAGAATCCACCCTAGTTTTGTGACATTTGCAAGTTTAACACTGCATCTTGATTTCCCAGTGTATAATAATATTGTTTGACCATACTAGGGCCTCCTTTGAAAATTAACTTTTTTTATTTTAAAAGCCCAATTAACTAATGTCCTTATAGGGCTTTTCACGTCTGAGGTAGAAGTTAAGTAATACATGCGCCCCTGTGGGTGCTTCACCATTGTGCTACAGTTGACACTCCTTAGCCTATACCTAAGGCATGACCAAAAATGGGAATTTCTTCACAGTATCCTTATCCCAAGTGTGAAGGCACTGAAGCCTAAAATTATGCTTCATCAAAGATTTTCATCCTTCTAGCACAACGCCTCCATAAAACTAATGAATCCTGACTTTTTCACCTGACCAAAATCTCCTTTCTTGAGGTCATCCTCCAGATGCTGCTGGCTTTGCTGTCTCCATGGATAACCAGTTGTTGAAATCACTCACATTAGTGCTCATAAATTCGAGTTGTAAAAGACACTTAAAAGCATCCAGACTAGACAAGTGTTTAGGATATTTTAAACTAGGTTTTCTACGTAGACTATGCAAACTAATGGAAGTAGCACACCTGAAGTCTGGGTCCCAAGCACAGGCAAAGCTTTTGGTATATTCTGATCACTATTTAAATGTCTTGGTTTAACTATATAATATTCAGCAAGTAGTTATTTTTCTCTTTTTATTCTGGACAGGGTAGATTTTAAATATATTTTTGTGAAATACGTATGTACATTTGTCTGTATATATATATTTACTACAATTTTGGAAGTAAGCCCCTTACACTTCATAATATACTCCCTGGATCTTTGGTGTAGCTACATATCATTACTAGCAGTATTAAATATTATGATCTTGGACTGCTTGAGAACATCTAAATGACCAGCTAAAATATACTTTTTTGCACAGAAATTGCAAAAAATTCCTGCGCATATTTTGTTTAAGTTATATAGTAGCCACAGCTTCACATATTTTGCCTCAATTAGTTTCTTTGAAGTGAAAGACTATGGAAGCAATGAGAAACCAGGAAGAATTCTGAATCTCACAGACTCAGATTTTGACTGAGCACACTTCAAGTTCTCTGTATATTCTGCAGCTGTATTCAAATAAGCTGTAGATACTATTACTTGGTAGGATTTATGGATAAAAATGCCCTGATACAGTTACTAATATGCAGGGTGATCAGTTGAGCAAAATGAACTTCACCTGAACTCTGAGTAACCTGTTGATGTAAGAGTGAGGATGTACCTTGCTGCTTTGAGCAAATACACAACATTCCCATCTCCAGCACTGAACGTGGGACAGCTTAACCAGGAATGGAGTTGGGGACAAATAAAAAAAGACTTTGGGAACAAAGGAAATGGGACAGATGTTCTCCAAATGGAGGAAGCCTAGAGGGAGAGATGCATTCCAGACTTTAGTTGACCCAGGGTAGTACTGCACTAAAGTGTTTGCACATGCTGCTTATTTCTTCCCCAGTTCTGTGAAATCAGCCAAGATTCCCTGTCCCAATTTTTGGGACAAAAAGCATAGATTTTGAGACCTGTTATCAGCTTTGTATGTATCTTTTTGTGGCAGTTCTAATGAAAATAATATTCTGGAGAAAAGCATTTTCAAGACACAGTTTGTAAACAGGCATCAGACCTAAGATAAAGTTCTTTTCACTTGTCATGGGAGTTGGGCCATCTACAATGACTGCCACTTCTCTGAATAGCTGAGGGCAGACTTCATGGAACTCAACTACCTTGGGATTTGTGATTTGCTTTATGTTATCTCGGATGTTCTTAGTTGATTAATCACTGTAGCTGTTGGGTACCAAAGAAGCAACATTAACTTCTAGTAATTCTGTTTCTAAACTGTTATCTCTTTCTTATTATAGGATATTATCTCATTTTGGAGAAGCACAATTGAAAGTCTCCCCATAGTTTCCTTGTCAATGTGCTAAATCTGGGTTCTAGAGAAACTGCTCCAAACAGTTAGCATTATCAATTCTATCTCTTGCACCAGTTATGACTACCATAAAAAATGCGAATTATTACAGTGAATTTATGATGATGATATTTTTACACTGGTAATGGAGTAGGAGTTCAGATACATGTGTACTACATGCCAGACCCAGAGTATGAACAGTATTTGTTTCCTCTACATAGGTACATATGGAACCAGTAACCTAAAGGTAAAAGTCTGTTTTCCATTATTGGTGATCTGATACATGCAGCTTTCTATCTTCTGCGTATTTGATAAATCACACAAGATTGTAACAAAACAAAGATGTTTCTTGGACTGTACTGCACAAAATGATCCTTCATCTTCCAGATGTTTGTTAATTTTTGGCAACATGGACTTTACTAAGAAATAGAAACAAAAATGATTCTATATCACTCTGGTATTATTTTTCATAAGGTTTTGGAGGGTTTGGGGCTGGGGTTGTATTTCTTTTGCTACTCTAAGTAATATTATTTATGAAAAATCAAAAGCAGGAAGAATATTGTAGAGAAATACAATAAAGCTTGGGGGTTTTGTCACCAGTTGCAAGTTTTCAAATTGCAACTACCCTGCCGAGCCAGATTTAATGCATGGCATATGGGAACATTTACAGGGGATCACATAGCCTACCTTTAAACACCTAACTCTGTGGTTTATAGTTACCCTCACCTGTCTCTGAAATAAATCAAAAGATTTAGAGGATACCAGTGCTGAATATTAGCCACAGACTATGCCAAGGGAAATGGATATCTTTCTTAAGATTGCAAGAGGCATCTCTTTCTTTCCCCGCCTGATATTTATCCAATGTGACTATGTTTACAAATAAAACTGCTTAATGTGGGTGGCAAATTTAGAGGCACTTTCAGATCAGGAAGTTGAAAAGTCAAGAGCACAGAAATCTGAACATATCAAAGAATGACAAAACACAATTGGTAAAAGTCAACTTGTAACTTCAGTCATCCAGCCGGACGTTGAGCCACTGACCACAACTCTTTGCTTGCAGCCATCCAGCCAGTCCTTTATCCACCGAGTGGTCCACCTATCAAATTGAAGTCTCTCCAATTTAGAGACAAGGATGTCGTGTGGGACAGCATCGAACACTTTGCACAAGTCCAGGTAGATGACATCAAGTGCTCTGCCCCTGTCCATCAGTTTTGTAGCCCCATCATAGAAGGCCACCAAACTAGTCAGGCAGGATTTCCCCTTAGTGAAGCCATGCTGGCTGTCACCAAGCACCTTGTTGTTTTTCATGTGCCTTAGCATGTCTTCCAGGAGAATCTGCTCCAAGATTTTGCCAGGCACAGAGGTGAGACTGACTGGTCTGTAATTCCCTGGGTCTTCCATTTTCCCCTTCTTGAAAATGGGGGTTATATTTCCCTTTTTCCAGTTGTCGGGAACTTCACCTGACTGCCATGATTTTTCAAATATCATGGCCAGTGGCTTAGCAACTTCATTTGCCAGATCCTTCAGGACCCGCGGATGGATTTCATCAGGTCCCATGGACTTGTGGGTGTTCAGATTTTTAAAATGGTCTCGAACCAGGTCCTCTCCTACAGTGGGCCCAAAGTCTTCATTCTCACAGTTCCTGTGTCTGCCTTCCAAGACATGGGTGAATAATCTATGCAAAGTAGTAAAATACGGAAAATAAATAGATTTAAAGAGGAAAACAGCAAGGCTGGAGGCTGTCACTTGTTACATTTCTCTTCTAATGTGGTGTAATTTGAGGGATAAATGTTTTGTCTATTATTTTATGTTTGCATCTTTTAGGATCAAAGTTGATGTATTACATGTAGTAAATTTAAATCCACAGGAGAATCTGAACTGCGTCCTATTTAATTTCTTCTTTTATTGCAAAGAATATATTTAAAGACACAAATGACATTTTAGAACTTAACAAGAGACTTGCTAAATCTCTTGTCGTAAACTTGAAGGGATAGTTGTACCACACTGACCCATCAAAAGGAACTGGTTTCCCCCACTGCTCTTCTGAAATTACCAAAGGTTTACAAGAAAATGTCTAATTATGGTAGAGGTTTTTGGTTTGTTTTCCTTTCCAAAAGTGGCTTATACTTGTTTCTTCTTGAATTTGCATTTAAGGTCTTCTTTTGTCCTATTGGTTTATCTTAAAAATAAATATATCTGTGAACCATTGCATGTTAAAGCAAGAAATAAACTGCAATGATGCAGCTCAGATAAATTGTCCTTTGCTTGTAGAGAGCTACATAAATAAGTTGTGTAATAAAAAATTAGTATAATAAAGTCATATCTCGGGGAATGGGAAGATGTTATTTTTTTACAAAATCCCTAAGTAAAGTTATTTTACCTACTCACACTCATTTTCTCAGATTTTAATCCCTTGTACATTTGCAAACACATATTCCTACATACCTAAATGTCTATTCCCTACTGCTCTGGCCAGGATCACCTGTGTTCGACACAGGAGACAAGGGATAGAAGCTGCTGATTCCTTTTAGTGGCTCTGAGATTCTTCTTGACAGACAGTGAAAACTAACTTTTGGACAATTTTTCATCTCTTTTAAATTCACTAGCTGTCATAGGGTAGTTGTCTTCCTCAGACTCTTGGATACTCCAGAATCCATTGATCTTAAGCCAGGTTGCTGCCTATTGCCTCTTTTCCTCATTGGGAATGTGATTTCATGATGGCTCACATTGAAAGGAACGGTATATATTGTATTCTACAACTGTATTTCCTGTCTGCTGGGGATAAGATGTTTTCACCAAGAAGTCATCTGTGTTGCAATGTTATCAGGGTGCAGGACCTTTGTTTTTTGGCATAAAGAGCACATTCCTCAGTTTTGCTGCAGGGAACAGTGTTCTGGAAGTGATGCAGTCTAGTACAGTGTCCTTCTTATCAATGCAGATCACTATTTAACCCTGTAAGCCTTCTAATTTATTTCAGTTATTTTGTTGTTTCTGCTGGGTTTGACACACACATACACATACAGTCAGACCAACCTTAATATTTAACTTACAAAACTCTAGAGTTGTAACCCAGCTCTCTAGAAATTAGTTTCTGTGGCTTTGGCCTTGGAAAATACAGGTAGACCCTCAGTTGTTTTTGATTAGTCTTAGACCGAGAAGTAGTCTTTTTAGCACCTTGAACACAGAGTATCCTAAAACTTCTTGTCTCGAAAGCAAGTGTATATATTTCATGGCTGATTCTACCTGAGTAAAAAAGTAATGCTACACAGAGTTGCTAAAAAGATTTTACTGACTAATTCTGTTGTCTGAGAATAAAGAAATTTGATATAAACTGAGCTAATTTGTATTTCCCTGAGTACAAATGTAGTCAAAGTCTCCTTCCAGAACTGTATTTGAAACTATAGATTTTGTTTCTAACATTCTGCTTTGAGGTCTATGCAATATCTGAGCCTACAAACAGCAGACACTTTTCTTTGAAACAGTGCTGAAGTTTTGCCAGACACAAAATTTCAAAGAGAAATATGTCAGTTTTAGAAATTGCACTACTATAAAGCACAAAAGAACTGAAAACTAGTCCTAGATATTTAATAAAGATTTCAACAGGAGCTCCCACCAATCCAAGCCACATACACAGCCAAAGTTGGACATCACTCAGAGACCAAAGCATCTACCAGAAACACTGCCAGCCCTCAGACTTGTGGTAAGGAGCTGTCTCAGATCAATTTTCAGAGCTCACTGTAAAGGAGGGTTCAGGGTCTCAAGCATATTTCCTCTTGCAGTCCAGGCAGACCAGGCACTGCTGGAGCTGAGCATGCTTTTGCCCGGTTCACCAGTCTGGCTTTTCCTAAATTAATTGTGACTGTCTTATTTTAAATTTAAATCCAAATTAAGACCAATCAGTATTAGAAACATGAACAAAAAAGACTGGATTCACTCAACTTCATATATTGAATTTAAGCTTAGTCTTAATTAAGCAGACAGTGGAGGAAGAATCACCTCCTGAGGGAGGTTCAACACACATATGTTGTGACTTTACTCCCTAAGGTACCTGTCTATGTTCTTTTGGCTGTAAAAGAGACAATGTAGGCAGCTATATTTTCTACTAAACATCAAGGCCCAAGTGTGGTGTCAGATCTGCTCTTCCTTCAAGTTTCTACAGCTTATAATGCAAAGACATTTTGTCTGATTTGATCCAATCCAGTATGTACACATAGCCTGCAGTGATACAGACATAGTGTCCACAAGCTGCTGTATCTTCAGAACTAGAGAAGTTTCCCATAGTTTGCCTTCACAGTGTGGACTGTCATGCCATATAGAAACATCCTGTCAGTGTAAGATCAGTTAACAATTACATAGTGACAGGTCCAGAACATGAATATGGTACAAGTAAGAAATAGCTGAGGACAGGGTCATAGGTGTGATATATTTCCCACCATGGGAAGGGACACTCTATGTCACAATGATAGGCATTGCTACACAACTCTGATTATAAAAAAATGAATTATAATAACAGAGCACCTTTTTCCTGCACATTAATATTCTGTACTTCATAGTTTTTCTTGAACTTGTGGTCTGAACTCAATACCCAAGATTGATAGCTGCAGCTATTACATCCAAAGCTACTATTTCCCTTTCTATTAATAAGACTTAGGTCAGGAGTGGAAATTGAAAAGCAGAAATTGAAGTTGGTTCAAGCTTAGATCTCCCATAAAGAAAGTCAGAGCCAAAACCATTCTTGAGAAATAGCATTTAAAGTAAATTTTCAAACCCCAGATTTCTGTGATCCCACAATAGGGATCGTGCTGCTATGAAATATGTACAATTACTACTGCAGTACCATTGCTATACTATTGTTTTCTTTAAGCAAAACAAACAAAAAATTATAATGGTACAGTCATTAAATAGAACAGCTATGCTGATACTGGTGGACAGCCCACTAAGTCTTTAAGCATCTAACAAGATATTAGGTTGCATCAAGGACTTTACGGAAAGAAATTCAGTGAAGTTTTACTTAGCTAACTCAGGTGCCTGATACATATTTTGCAGCTAAGGTAGAAATTTCATTAGAGCTTTACAGTTGTGCATGCTCTGAAGATGTCTCTTCATTTCACTGTCTCACACTTAAGGCTATTTGTATAGCGAATGAGGCACTTCTGCACTTCAGTAATTCAAACAAGCCATCTGCTAAATTTGCACAAGTTTTTTACCCCAGATCAGATGAAAACAAAGGTGCTGGTTCTCCATTGATTGAAGGAAGAGAGCTGAGACATAAGTTGCTAGCCTGAGTAGACTGGCATTCATACCTGGAGAATTACAGACCAGTCAGTCTCACCTCTGTGCCTGGCAAAATCTTGGAGCAGATTCTCCTGGAAGACATGCTAAGGCACATGAAAAACAACAAGGTGCTTGGTGACAGCCAGCATGGCTTCACTAAGGGAAATCCTGCCTGACCAATTTGGTGGACTTCTGTGATGGGGCTACAAAACTGATGGACAGGGGCAGAGCACTTGATGTCATCTACCTGGACTTGTGCAAAGTGTTCGATGCTGTCCCACACGACATCCTTGTCTCTAAATTGGAGAGACTTCAATTTGATAGGTGGACCACTCGGTGGATAAAGGACTGGCTGGCTGGCCACACACAAGGAGTTGCGGTCAATGGCTCAATGTCCAGCTAGAGACCAGTAGCGAGTGGTGTCCCTCAGGGATCGGTGTTGGGACTGGTCTTGTTTAACATCTTTGTCGGTGACATGGACAGTGGGATTGAGTGTGCCCTCAGCAAGTTTGCCAATGACACCAAGCTGTGTGGTTTGGTTGATATGCTGGAGGGAAGGAATGCCATCCAGAGGGACCTTGACATGCTTGTGAGGTGGGCTGATGCCAACCTCATGAAGTTTAACCATGCCAAGTGCAAGGTTCTACACCTGGGTCAGAGCAATCCTAGGCACAGCTACAGGTTGGGCAAAGAAGAGATTCAGAGCAGCCCTGTGTAGAAGGACTTTGGGGTGTAGGTCGATGAGAAAATGAACATGAGCCAGCGGTGTGCGCTCGCAGCCCAGAAAGCCAACCGTATCCTGGGCTGCATCAAAAGGAGCGTGACCAGCAGGTCAAAGGAGGTGATCCTGCCCCTCTACTCTGCTCTTGTGAAATCTCACTTGGAGTATTGTGTACAGTTCTGGTGTCCTCAACATAAAAAGGACATGGAACTGTTGGAACAAGTCCAGAGGAGGGCCACGAGGATGATCAGGGGACTGGAGCACCTCGCATATGAAGATAGGCTGAGAAAGTTGGGTCTGTTCAGCCTGGAGAAGAGAAGGCTGCGTGGAGACCTCATAGCAGCCTTCCAGTATCTGAAGGGAGCCTATAGGGATGCTGGGGAGGGACTCTTTGTCAGGGACTGTAGTGACAGGACAAGGGGTAACGGGTTCAAACTTAAACAGGGGAAGTTTAGAGTGGATATAAGGAAGAAATTCTTTCCTGTTAGGGAGGTGAGGCACTGGAATGGGTTGCCCAGGGAGGTTGTGAACGCTCCGTCCGTGGCAGTGTTCAAGGCCATGTTGGATGAAGCCTTGGGTGGTATGGTTTAGTGTGAGATGTCCCTGTCCATGGCAGGGGGTTGGAACTGATGATCTTAAGGTCCTTTCCAACCGTAACTATTTTATGTCTCTATGATTCCAAATCCGCCTGTTCCAGAAGACATCCTAATCATAAAATGGGGTCCAGAGGAGAATTTGGATGAGGTGTTGAAACAATAACAGAATACAAAGAGGCAGAATTCATGTCGGGAAAAGGAGAACAGACCAAAGGAAACAGGATTATTTATCCTAATACGAAAGACCTCAGATTTTTTTCAAAGGATTATTAACTAGGTAATCACTAAACATGAGCAAAGATAGAGCAGACTTGGAGCAGAACCCCTTCCGAGCTGTGCATCAAACCACACTGGATTCTGTTTTGATTGGCTCTAAAATTATTCTTATCTTAAATGATTTCTAAATGGGATAGATATGTACGTTATTTAACTTGGCAGTGTTCAGGAAAAACAGCACGTATAGCCATGGGTACCATTTGGGAAATGGGAGCAATTTTCTAAAATATCTGTGTCCTTGTTTCATACCTCATGTCAGTAGGGATGGCGCATGTTACTTCTTTCTGGCAGAAGTCACAAAACTTGAATGTGGGGGAGCCCAGGAGGAGGGGAGGTTAAGTGACCAGTGAAATCAGGGGAGCAAGCATCTACTGTAAAAGTTCTATGTATTCTCACTATGGAGTTTCAGCTGTCACCTCTCTCAGAGGAATTTCATGTAATGTGATATGACACATTTTGCAAAGCCATTGTGTATCCAACTTGAAGTCTCTTATTTAATGAAATACCTTCCATAAAGATAGAAAAAGCAGTGTAAGTCTCTCAACACTGCAAAGCGTCAAGAGGGAGTTCTCGCACAAGACAACCCATCTTTATGTGTGTTATAGCAATAGCAGAGATACTTTGTGTGTATGTGCACATACATATAAGTGGAGGGGTGTGTATGACTCAAGTTCTGAGCTTTGTGCAGGCACCTGAATATTTTATCAGTTTAATTCAAATTCAGCAAGATAATACATGGTCAAATATTAGGTTTACACAATGCCTGTTTCAGATCATTTTATGTATCTTCTTTCTACCTCACTTCTGTGCACACAAATCAAGATCAACCTGCATTCACGTCCCTTTTTTTGCTACTTATTCAGTGCTAAAATAGCTCCTTTGCTTCTCAACCTCACTGTTACCCATTCTTGCTGATGAAAATATTTTACTGATGCCCCTATATTTTCACTTCTTTGTCTAACTTAGCTTTTCCTATCTAAAGAAAAATGGACTGGTTATATTTAACAGCTACTGTAATCAAAAGTTTCAACATGGTTTTTTTAGACATTAGTAGCTGATTATAGTGTCTCTTTTGAAAATCTGTTTTTCTCACACAATATCAAAGCAAATGTTTAACTTCAGAGTGAAAAACTGAGCTTTCTTTTTATTAGCAAGAAGCTTACACAAGAATGCTTTTGACAGTCTGCCTTCATTGTATCCATTTTAAAGAAGGAAATCTATCTTTGTGTATATGTTTGCAGAACAGCTGGGACAATGGAGGCCCAGTCTTGACTGGGGCCTCTGATCCCTATCATGATATAAATATTCATTGAAAATAATAATAAAATTTACTGTGAAGAAAAGGAGAAATACAGCAGCTCATGTTTATACTGTTGAAACTGTCAGTTTCAGAAGATAAAACCAACACAAAGCTTGTACACTATCTTACAGTGACATTCCTCTGAAGTGTCTTTCTCCTTTACGACTTAGGAATTTTTTCCTTGGTAATAAGTTTTTCTTTTTCACATTGCATTCTTTAACCCTTATCTAACAGAGTTGGTACCGTTTTCCCTAAAGTCTCTGTACACATTTTATTTCTGACTGATATATTACATAAGTTTTTTTTAAGTAACAATTTCTTTTGTGATGCAAAGCTTCAGCTAGCTGTTGCATGTATCACTAACCTGGAAACTTGAAACCCAAAGATTTTATAGCCCATGACCCATCTAATACATGACAAGGCATAGCTTTGATTAAGGGTTCAATACAATTCTCCCAAGTAATTCATAGCTACAAGTATTTTCCCCATGCAAAATATTTGCATTAAAAATGTACGTGTATTGAGTGCAGTGAAAAGAATGCAAGAAATGAAACACATCTGTTGATGTTACATGGTTTACTGGTAGACTTGACAGTGGGCTTGACAATCTTAAAGGTCTTTTCCAACTTAAATGATTCTACGTTAGCAGCCAATGCTAGATAACCTCTCATTCCTCTTCTTAAGAAGAAGTTACTCCTTAAGAAGTAACTTTCCCAAGCCTCAAAGTTATTCTAAAATCTGTGAGAAAAATAGACAAATTTCGAGTGGAAAATTATCAACAGCTGTTATCTAGATAAAATGTTCTTAGAAAAATGTTTGCAAGGCAATAAAGTGTGTGTGTACATGCACACATACACTTCATTTTTGGCATATGTACTTCACAAGGAAAAACACTTCCAGAGTATGAAAAGTAGAAAATTCATGAATCAAGAGGAACCTCCAGATGAAGCACTCTACAGACAGATAGGAACAGCCTCACACTAGCAAGCCCTTGTTCTCATGGGGGACTTCAACCACCCTGACATCTTTTGGAGCAAAGGTACAGCCCGGCACAAGGAATCCAGGAGGTTCCTTGATTGTGTGGAAGACAACTTCCTTCTGCAAGTAATAGAGGAGCTGACAAGGAGACGTGCTGTGCTTGACCTCATGCTCACCAACAGGGAAGGGCTCGTTGGAAATGTGATGCTCCAGGGCAGCGTTGGAGGCACCTATCACAAGATGGTTGAATTCGAGATCCTCAGGACAGTGAGAAGAACGTGCAGCAAGCTCACTGCCCTGGACTTCAAGGGAGCAGACTTTGGCCTCTTCAGGAACCTGCTTAGTAAGGTTCCATGGGATATAGCCCTAGAAGGCAGGGGTCCAAGACTGTTGGTTGATATTCAAGGATCACCTACTGCAAGCTCAGGAGTGTTGCATCCCAACTAGAAGGAAGTGCAGCAGGAGGGCCAAGAGACCTCCTTGGATGGATAAGGAGCTGCTGAGAAAAATTCGAACGAAAAAAGAGGCTTATAAAAGGTGGAAGCAAGGGCAGGCGGCCTGGGAAGAATACAGGGATGTTGTCAAGGAAGCTAGGGATGAGGTTAGGAAAGCCAAGGCCCAGTTAGAATTAAACTTGGCTAGGGATGTTAAGGATAATAGGAAGGGATTCTATAGGTATGTAGCGAATAAAAAACAGACTAGGGACAACGTAGGCCCCCTCGAAGCTATCGGGAAAACTGGCTACACAGGATTTGGAGAAGTCTGAGGTTCTGAAATGACTTCTTTGCCTCTGTCTTAACTGGCAAATGCTCTGACTGCACCACCCAAGTCTGGGAAAACAGATGCAGGGACTGTGAGAATGAAGACTTTGGGCCCACTGTAGGAGAGGACCTGGTTCGAGACCATCTTAAAAATCTGAACACCCACAAGTCCATGGGACCTGATGAAATCCATCCGCGGGTCCTGAAGGATCTGGCAAATGAAGTTGCTAAGCCACTGGCCATGATATTTGAAAAATCATGGCAGTCAGGTGAAGCTCCCGACAACTGGAAAAAGGGAAATATAACCCCCATTTTCAAGAAGGGGAAAATGGAAGACCCAGGGAATTACAGACCAGTCAGTCTCACCTCTGTGCCTGGCAAAATCTTGGAGCAGATTCTCCTGGAAGACATGCTAAGGCACATGAAAAACAACAAGGTGCTTGGTGACAGCCAGCATGGCTTCACTAAGGGGAAATCCTGCCTGACCAATTTGGTGGCCTTCTGTGATGGGGCTACAAAACTGATGGACAGGGGCAGAGCACTTGATGTCATCTACCTGGACTTGTGCAAAGTGTTCGATGCTGTCCCACACGACATCCTTGTCTCTAAATTGGAGAGACTTCAATTTGATAGGTGGACCACTCGGTGGATAAAGGACTGGCTGGATGGCCGCACACAAGGAGTTGCGGTCAATGGCTCAATGTCCAGCTAGAGACCAGTAGCGAGTGGTGTCCCTCAGGGATCGGTGTTGGGACTGGTCTTGTTTAACATCTTTGTCGGTGACATGGACAGTGGGATTGAGTGTGCCCTCAGCAAGTTTGCCGATGACACCAAGCTGTGTGGTTTGGTTGATATGCTGGAGGGAAGGAATGCCATCCAGAGGGACCTTGACATGCTTGTGAGGTGGGCTGATGCCAACCTCATGAAGTTCAACCACGACAAGTGCAAGGTCCTACACCTGGGTCAGAGCAATCCTAGGCACAGCTACAGGTTGGGCAAAGAAGAGATTCAGAGCAGCCCTGTGTAGAAGGACTTTGGGGTGTAGGTCGATGAGAAAATGAACATGAGCCAGCGGTGTGCGCTCGCAGCCCAGAAAGCCAATTGTATCTTGGGCTGCATCAAAAAGAGCGTGACCAGCAGGTCAAAGGAGGTGATCCTGCCCCTCTACTCTGCTCTTGTGAAATCTCACTTGGAGTATTGTGTACAGTTCTGGTGTCCTCAACATAAAAAGGACATGGAACTGTTGGAACAAGTCCAGAGGAGGGCCACGAGGATGATCAGGGGACTGGAGCACCTCGCATATGAAGATAGGCTGAGAAAGTTGGGTCTGTTCAGCCTGGAGAAGAGAAGGCTGCGTGGAGACCTCATAGCAGCCTTCCAGTATCTGAAGGGAGCCTATAGGGATGCTGGGGAGGGACTCCTTGTCAGGGACTGTAGTGACATGACAAGGGGTAACGGGTTCAAACTTAAACAGGGGAAGTTTATATTGGATGTAAGGAGGAAGCTCTTTCCTGTTAGGGAGGTGAGGCACTGGAATGGGTTGCCCAGGGAGGTTGTGAACGCTCCATCCGTGGCAGTGTTCAAGGCCATGTTGGATGAAGCCTTGGGTAGGATGGTTTAGTGTGAGATGTCCCTGCCTATGACAGCTGGGTTGGAACTAGATGATCTTGAGGTCCCTTCCAACCCTAACTATTCTATGATTCTATGATTCATTGCAACTTGGCTTCAGTCAGTCTTAGTTAATTTTATTAAGCTGAAAGTTTAGTGTTAAGGTTGACACAGTTGGCTAGAGTCCATCTAAAGTTATTTGAGGAAGGTACGTGCATTGGGTCTGTCAGGGAATGAGTTAACTTTCCCCATAGTAGCCCTTCTAATGCTGTATTTTGCATGTGTGGCTAGAAAGGTCTTGATAACACACCGGTGTTTTGGTGACTGCTAAGCAGAGCTCTCACACTATCAAGGATGTCTCTCCAACACCCCTACACACCCTAAGGCTTGTAGGCTGGGGGTTGGCAAGAGTCTGGGAGGGTACATAGCTGGCACAACTGACTCAAACTGACCAAAGGGATATTCCGTACCATGTGGCATCATGATCAGCAATACAAACTAAGAGAAAGGAGACGGGGAGTGGGTGTGGTCCTTGCTATTAAAGCATTTGTCTTCTGAAGAGACAGCTACATGCACTGGGGCCATACTTCCCAGGAACTGCCTTTTTTATGTCAGCTTATGAGTTTCTAATCGTAACTTCTTCCCCTGTCCCTCTGTGAAGGCAACTTGATGGGCTTCTTCAGCCAGCCAAGGTCAGTGCACCACAAAAATATCCAAAAGTATGATTCATACTTGTCTTGAAGGATGATCTTGGGATGCAGCACCTAATTTTAGACAGATAGAATGAATAGAAGGAATCCCTCAACAATTACACCTCATTTTGGTGGTTACACATCAAACGAATGATTACAGTACACAACAGGTAACATTCTGGAAAGGACATACTGGCATAGGCACTTTCGAATAATTTCTTAAGATGCACAGGTGCCTGCGTAATTCTCACTGAAATCAACAGGAGCTGCACACAGAATGCATCTGACGTCCTAGAACCATTCAGTTTCCTGGACCTGCTGAAGATCAGGTGGATGTACAACCTTGGAAAGGTTTCATTTCTCAAATGAGTCTATAAATGTGTTAAACAGAATGATTTCTTTAAAACACAGCTGAATTTTAAAATCTTAAAATGAGGACAACAACAACAGAAAATGTTATTTTGTTTATTTTCTCACCGTTTCAGAAGACTAAAAACTTGATTCAGAGCTCTCTAAAAGGAAATGCAGGCCTTACATCAGAGCCTAAAGAGTTACTGTACCCAGGGGAGATTGAATGAAGGCCTGCTGTTTGGGTCTCTGTGGTATGGCTCATCATTTAAGCTATGCATAATAAAAACTAACCTGCGACCTTGAATAAATATTGGGTTTTACACATAGAGCCACTTGTGTAGTTCACGTCTTTATAACAGGATTGTAGGGAGGAAAGTCATAATCACGAACAAGAAATCAAACTCATTCTGTTTAAGACTTGAACGACATCAATAATACTCAGGGTCTAAGACAATGTGCAAGACAGAAATACATAGCTATAAAGCCTGCTTGATTTCTACAGCACTGACCACTCTGAGCTCTCCAGGGTTTAGGGTAATTGTGAATGCTTAGGTTTGTTTTGGGTGTGACATGGTAAGAAAAATGTAAGCAGAAAAGGATTTTGGCTAAGCATCTGGGAAAGAAAAGGCTCACACACTGAGGTCAATCCGTATGCAAAGCAATATTCATTCCAAGTGCTATGATGGATGACCTTCTTTTGAATTTAAAGAAGGCTGCCTGAAGAGCTAAGTAATGTGCCATAATCCTGCTCCAGAAAAGAAATTTACAAGACAAAATGAAAAGACTTTTTGGACTCTACCGATTCCATGCTTCCCTAAAGAAAGCAACCTGTGATAGGGCACATATTTTTTTATTTAAAATTTTTTTTTTTGGGGGGGGTGTAATATTGATCATCCTGAATTTCCTTTCAGATAAAAAAAGAATCACAGGAGCCCTGCCTTGTCTCTGTTCTTCACTCAGACTTGGAAAGGAGCCACCTTATGTTTCACTGTCTTAGGACCTCAAGAGAAAGAGGACAGTATAGGAGGGTCCCACCTACCATTCAATGCATTCCTAAGAAATCTATTGATACAATGAGAAAATCTCTGTGTTGAGGCATATGCAAAATAGCCTCACCCATTTCTTGGAAGAAAGCCATTTTTGTAGCACTGATAAAGGCTTCATTTTTAAGAGCAAGAGAGCAAAGAAAGACAGAAACTATAACATATTTGCCAGTGTGAAATAGAAATACAAGTATCCAGTCACTAGAAGCGTGGTGATTTTATCTGTGAAGAAAGCTCTGGCTTATAGGTATGTAAAGAGCTTTGATTCTGCATGGCACAGAGGATCAGGCTAAAGTCAAGTAATTTCTTTAAAGCAAATTTCTTTAAAGCAAAGTTATTTTCAGTCATTAGATGAGAAAAATTGTTTTCTACACATTGTAAGGTTCTGATCTTAGTGAAAACTTTGAGATTACTTTTATAATATATCTAAAAAAATATTCTTAATTTGTCTTTGTCCTTGGATTTCAAGGCTGCTACCCAATTTTGATCTCGTCTCAATGAAAGATCCTGTCCCTCCTGCTGAAGTCATGAGTCACTCAAAGGAACATATTAATATGAATTATGTACTACTATGTGAAAAAGTACTAAAATATTATGTGTAATAGCAAACCCCCAAATTATTATTTAAATGTTATATTTTTCACTTAACTTCTATCCCACTCAATCTAGAATCATACAGTGCATATATCACCTTCAGGAAAGTGGTGCCAAACCCTAAACAGCAGAGTGAGATTAAAATTAATGTAGCCTTTTAGCAATATGGATAAATACAGAAATACAGGGGGAGAAGGAAGCATGTAAGTCAACATACTCAGAATACAACAGAATTTCAACAGGATTTTTTCAGTAACCTTTAAGTGCTTTCCCTTTCTTTTTTACTTCATTTTGCCCCCTTCTCTAATAGAAATATAAACCACTAGCATTTGTAGCTTTGAAGAAATACAAGAAATACTTGTATGGAACATTACTACAAGAAATTACCTATTGCTACAAGAAATAACCCCAGGAAACAGCATTTTACAACTTCATTTAGTGGGGAATCCTGGATGGCCTATCTCAGCTGTGTTTGTGTCTGATCCAGACAGACAGCCCACAAGGAAAATCTCCGACAGGTTTTGTGACAACGCAAGGAAACCTGAGGGAAGCATGGTACATTTTACCAGCTCTCAGTGATTACCACCAAAAAAAAAGACCAAAAAACCCCAAAGAAGAGACAATCAGGAAATCTTTTGGCCACATTCATAGATTAGGGAGAATGTGAATGAACTATGGTGTTTTATTAGCACAGAAAATTGTTGATCAACCTAAGGCAATAGCAACCACATACTTAGATATGTCTGACAATCGTTTTCATGGCCAACAAAAAAACATTGGTAACCATTGCATTTGTGCACTTTGGAAAGATAGAATAAGTGAAATTCTGATTACCTCCAATTGGTCAGACTGCTCATTTTCATCATAGACAAATGCATGAGGCAGCTCTCCAAGTGGTACATCATAGAACTCAGAATCATAAATTATGTCATCAGTTATAGGTGCAGCTCCAACAAACGCAAAGATAAAAAATCCCAGAAAAATATCCAGAAAGGTCTGCATTCTGCTTTCTTTTCTGAAAAAGAAGAAAATGGACAAATTGTGGGTAATCTGGTATTTGCAAAGAATCTATGAAAATTTAATCTCACAAATACGTTACTTCTATGTGTGAAACAGTATTACTGATATATAACTCATTTATTCATGATGACTCAATGGTTTATTCTTTTCCTGGACCTAAGAAATTCTACAGACTGCTTTGGCCATACTGACAAGAAAGATCTATTGAGCTTTATTGGTATAAACTGGCTTCAATGAGAAAGTATCTGAAAAGATGAAAGGATGATATATACTAATCTCTTTCCCTTTTCATCTAACTTCACTTATTTCCACTACATCATTGAAAAGAGCTTTTGAGAAACTAGTCAAAAGCTAAATTATTATATTATTTGTCTATCACAATAAATAATCTTTTGAAATGTACAACAATGTAATTTTGCTTTCTGCTCCACCAAAAAAACCCAGAATCTTAGAAAACATTAGGACCTCTGTGTTTTTTGCTGCCTCTGGATAAGCATGATCAAAATACATTTCACCTAGTAGGTTTTTTGCCAAAATATAGTTTTAATTGGTTGAATGGTGTGACATATGTGGACCATGACTTCTGCAAATATCTATGGAGCAAAATAAAAATTAATCTTTGTCTTCCATAGCCCAGTAAGTGACAGTACTCCGCATTCCTTCATTACTCAATCAACATCACTTTTAAAGTAGTGAGAAATGGTAGCATAATAGAGTCACCTGTTCTCCTTTGAGAATAGAATTGTAAATTTGAATTTTCACCCATCTAGATGTTCTGTTTTAGCAAAATAGTACAAAAGTCATGCTAAGCTTGAATAATTTTTTTATATGTTCCCTATTCTTTGTAAGTGATTCACTATTATCCTACAAGATGCCTGACACAAGGCTTTATTCAGCATTTTTTACTTACACCATGATTTAGATAAAGCACTCACTAAATTCACCAATAGCACAGGCAGTAATGAGCAGCTCATAAGTCCACTAAATTGTACTTCTGAAGTGATGCCATATTACACACACTCAGATATTTGTTTTTTAAACTGTATTTATTTAAAATAGGTTTAGTATAAGAAATGTATGTGATATTTTTTAATGTGTATGCTAACGAACAAGCTGAATTTTAGCTTCATGAAAAGAGGTCTTTATGAAGCTGGTTTAGGCATGAGGATATGAAATTCCTCTGGGGATGGTCAGCAACACAAGGCGTTCATTTTTCCCTCATTTGCTTTATTCAGAAAAACTTTAGCTGCGCTGAGAGAAGCTAGAGTCACTTGGGCTTGCCTTTGAGAAGACTTAGTTGAATTTCACCTTTCAGTATTATTTTCTAATATGACTAAAAGCATTCTACTTTGCTACCAAAAAATGAAATAGAATAAAGTAAAATAAAAATGCAACCAATCTCTTGAAAAAAAAAAAGAAAAAACAAACAAAAAAACAAGTATACTGGAGTTTAGTTTTTTTTTTTTCCTGCCGTTATATTTTCTCCTGCCTATTTTTGACAGGACTGCTTCTGGTCTTGCCTTTCTTTTGCATCTTATTTATCCCAAATGATTCATCTTTAGAGGATGTTATCTATTAACCTAAAATGTAATTCTAACATGTCTGGTGTAATTTTTCCTCTGAATAAACAACTCCTAAATAATGAGAAAAAAAATACTTATGATTCAAAGTTGGTCTTGTTACACATTGCCTATAAACAAAAGGTTTTTAAAGGTTATAGAGCTTGATAAGTATTTAATTTTGTATGTATAGAGAGAAAATCAGCAAATATAATGATAATCTTGGTGAAAAAAAAAAAGAAATTACCTATGACTATAGTATCTGCACCAACTCGCGGAGTCTGCATGTCTCTATTTCCCTTATGTGTAATACATTGGAACACACTGTAATGATATTGGCATTTGCAGTAGTTGTAAGATCAAATATTTTGATAAAGATTATGTACTCCTCTCACAGGAAGGACCTAAGACATATCCAGGGAAAAATAAACAGTCTCCTCAATCTGCCGCCTGTGAATCAGTATTATGCATGATAAAATAAAACAAATAGTATAAATATATTTCCAGAGTTAAAAATCAAATTGACTCTTCTAAGAGAAAGTACCAAAACTTACCTTTAGCTTCCAATCTCTCAAAAAGGATAGAGTTACTCCGAATGCAGAGCCAGTGGTATTAGACCCTGACCAATGGCATTGGCATTCTAGGACTGTGGGAGGTGGTACAGCTTCTACCCTCAATTGGAGACCTCAGGCCAGGGAGTTTCTCCTTCTTGAAACACTTTTATATTTGATTTTGCTGAATTGAATTTTAACAAGGTCAAACAAAAGTTGATTGTAAGCAAATGTCACTTATTTCATGTCACAGCTTTCTACCTCTTTCCCTGAAATTTCTTACTGCTCTTACAGATAGCAATAACATTCTCAGTTACATTCTGTAAACAAACTTTTGGGTGTCCTGATAATTTAGAAATTCATATTTTCCAGCTCCCAAAATCAAGGCTTAAGGAAATTAGATTTTAAATGAATATTTTTTCCTGTATGTAATATTTCTATTTTTTGGCTCATCGTAGGTGATAATGCTTAATGAGTTTCCCTCTGCTGTGGGTATTACCTGGTGTGTACTTTTTTTTTCCTTTACTTTTCTGCACGTACTTATGAGGCAATACTATAGGATATACTCTTTCTAATATGTTTTCCTTCTGAAGGGGAAACACCACTTATTTAATAGGTATGAGCTGCTATAATATTCTGCGAATGCTATACATACACTGTAGGATCATGTGCTTTATTACATCAGAAACAGGTTTTACAATGCCAGCAGAAATCAAGCTCTTTTCCTTATTGATGGTATTTTCTTTACTATCAGTTCCTACTTAATTCGGTGCTTACTTTTATCTTACCAGTGCTTTATACAACATATAACCGTTATACTAAACTTTTTCATCATTCCTTCAACTCTTCAATGAAACATAACTCCTAATACTGTCAATGTCCTATATTAACTGTTAGGAAAAAGCAGAACCCATTCCTTATCTATGGGGAAATATAAAATTTATGCAGAAGATTCCAATGTTCTTAGCAAACCATCCCTTTACTTTATATAATTTCCTCATTAAAATTTTTCTAGTAAGAAGACCATCCTAGAAGGCAAATTTTGTATTAAGTACTGAAACATGTTAAGAATTTCAAGCCATCTCTTAATAATGTGTGTGTGCACAGTTGCCTAAATGAGGAGGAAGCCTGGATCTCCCATTAATTGGAGTTCCAATTCCTAACACTGTCTCATGGACAAATTTGTGGGTGAACACTAGCAATCTGTATTCGAAGGAAAGGTTAAAATTTGGAATAGCTAATCCGAATCCAGGTAATAAATATTACACCTGTGCACAGAGATGTATTACACCAGGAACCAGGGTAGGCGATCATGCTTGTTTAAATGCCACAGATGTAGGTCACCATTCAAATTGCAATCATACTATTAATATAGATCGTATCATAGTTCAGTGGTGGCCCGTTCCTAAAGGGAAAGGATGGTATTGGTTATGTGGAGAAAATGCTTATAAGTCTCTAGCCCCCAACTAGAAGGGGGCATGCACCTTAGGTACTATAATACCCAATTTTACTATTATCGACAGGTATCCTTCCGGGACCTCAATTAGAAGTTTTGCTAAACAGATTAAGCAAGGGTTTAACCCTATTATTGAACAGCACACGGCATTTCATAGTTTTGTAAGAGGGCTAATTCCATTTTTGGGAATAAGTGGATTAGAGAAGGCAATTGTAAATATCTCAGCAACCATAGAGGAAATGGAAAGTAAAAACATTGATATAATTCAGGCAGAACGAGAAATAACTAGCCTATCTAAGGTGGTATTATAAAACCAAATGGCTCTAGACATGTTATTGACATCACAAGGAGGGGTTTGTTCCATAATCAGTGAAAGTTGTTCCTATATAGACCAAAGTGGCAGAACTGAAACAGATCTGGAGGAAATTTGGAAAGAAACGAAGATATTTCATGAAATGGCCATGGATGACACCTCCTGGGGTTTTGAAAACATATGGAAAAAGTTAACTTCATGGTTACCTGATCTCTCCTGGTTGAGGCAACTGGTTGTAGGTATATTGGTGTTAATTATTTTAATATTGATTACTTGTGGTATGATACAGTGTTCCCTCTGGTGTTGTAAATGGTCTATGATAAATTATGAAGACTGGAAAAGGAATGAAATTAAGCACCAAGTAGAAACGGGAAATTATTTAAAAAAGACTTTTGATGGTAATGGTAATACATAAAATGTTGCAGAATAATCTGCAAAAGGACAGAAAAAGGGGGGATTTGAGACAAGGGGGACACAAAATCACAGAATGGAATATATAAACCTTTAGAATCAGTTTTAAGTAATGTTAAGTTTGATGGCTTTGTAACAGTAGCAATGGGAAATTACTGAGGTGCATGATACATAGAAAAAAAAAATAGTGCAGCTAGAGAACACACTGAGCATTCTTGTACAAGATAAATTGTTATAGTTGACAGAGTTTTAAGAAAAACAGTCTAGAAGAACAGGACACAGGGATAAGGAGTATCTGGGAACGGCAGGTGTCCAGGATGGGCTACAGTTAAACTAACTGATAAGTAGGAGGATAGGAGGATTATTATGTCTCTGGTGCTAACAAACCAATTAAACTGGTATAAGCATCTACTGCACGTGCTCCAAAGGCTGCCATCAGTCCATGAAGACTGATGGAAGAAGTAAACTTCCAAGTGGGGCACTTGTCCTCCACTTGCAGGCTGATGCAGGAGCAGCGGAAAGCCCTGCACAGAGCCTTCAGCACCCTTCTGAAGCGGGATGGCCCTTGCTGTTGGCCTGCTCCTGCATCCGAGAGGGCAGCGATGACTGCGGGGGAAGGAGAGCTGTAGGCGCGGGGCTGGGCGGGCACCGGGCAAGCTCCTGCTGCCAGCCGCCACCGGGAGCTTGCCTGGGGACTTTCCACTGAAGGCTTTCATCCCTCACCCCGGGAGGGGAGGCCGGGGCACGGCCGAACTTGTGCACACGCTGCTGCCAGCCTGGCTCGACTCAGGGACGTACCTGGCTCGTCCTTGGTGTCCTGCACAGCTGCAGGTGACACTGCCAGTTCATCCTTGTGTGATGGTGGGGAGGCAACAGCTGCGCTGGCCTCTCCCTGATGCTTTTCAGGTGCTCTTCTCACTTTGCGCCTGAAAGAGGCCTGCAGAGCTCTCTCAGTATGTATGTGCTGCCTTGGGGCAGGTGCCTGTACTGGTGTCTGCTGCTTGTCCATGCTGGGCTCTGCCTGAGGCTCTGCAACCACAGGAGTCTTGACGGCCTCAACTGCTGCCGTTGAAACATCCATGCTCTGGGACATGTCCTGGTGTTCCAGAGGCTGCTCGTCCATTTCCTGTACAACAGCCAAAGCCTTGTGCAGGATGCCCCTCATGAGGCACCTCGCTGTTTCCTGTCAAACCAACTGGGAGGCTGTGGGGCTGAGCAGGGCAAATGCTTTTCTCTGTGCCTCTGCTTCTGTCTCCTGCTCGTTGAAGCTTCCTCCTCCTACTCACAGCAGCGAGAGGTGTGCGGTGCTGCTCTTGCTCAGCAGCTGAGCAGACATCTACTGTGATGGCCGCTTCCTTCCCTGTCTGCAGACATGGGAGACACGATGTCTTCGCCACCCTCCACAACAGAGCCTGGCTGTGTAGTGTTGTACCGACTCAGAGGCTGTGGGGCTGAGCAGGGCAAAAGCCTTTCTCATTTGGCTTTCTTCTTTAACTTTGTTTGTCCTCCAACACTACACAAGCAGCTCTGGGGCAGCGCACAGCAGCAGCACCGCGGCATGGACACAGCCACATCTGCTCCTCTGGGTGGGTTGGGTTATGGAAAGGTACTGGTCTAGCTACTCATCAGCCCTTCAGCTTTCCTTGAAACATGTTAGTCTTTCAGCAATGTCATTTGTATGTAAAACATTTGCATTTCCGTGAACGCTAAGCTAAAAAACCCCAACTCTAACACCTGGGAAATGTTTTACTTTATTTGCAAGTCTGCTCTCTCTTTGTCCTCTCTTTGGTTTTTCCCTTGGCAACACGAAAAGGGGAATGAAGAAAAGAAAGAGAGAGAGGCAAAAGGGAGAAGGGAAAACCAACAACAATAATAAAAAGCTTGGTAACTAGAACTTTCTCATACAGATTTTAAAGTTTTGGCAAGATACGCAAGCATGTTTTTTAGAAAAACACACTGGGAAAGCACTTGGAGCTTAATTGAATAACAAACTTGTGAACACTCTTTGCCATCTTTTGGTTAGCTCTAGCAGCTCTTACAGCCGAGATTGGACTTTCTGTGTTGCCTTTTCCACCAGAGTTTGACCATGAGGATGAGCAGCAGTGTTACCCTTACAAACAGATGAACCTGGTGTCAGGGTGCTGTGGCCAAGCGACATCAGGGTCCAGCTCTGCTGCCCCTTTGCAGGTCAGCCTCATCGGCAAGGGAAACAGAAACTGCAGGCAGCAAAATGCCCCTTCTTTCCCTTCAGAGCTGCGGTCTTGCCTGCAAACACCCTCCCCAGAGCCAGTGGCTGAAGGAGTCTGTGCACTTTCCAGCTCTTGAAGACCACAGCAACTGAAGGCTGGATGCTCTTCTGAAAGGGCCCATCTCCTGGACCGTCCCCCTTGCATCCTGCGGCAAGCAGAGAATTAGCTGCTGCCAGCTTCAGCAGAGGGCAGAAGAGGTGAGGGCTCGTTCCTTGGTTGCAGCCTCATCCGCATTTGAGCCTTCTCCTTCCTGGGCTTACACGCTCTTCCCTGAAGGACAGCCCCTTGAGCCAGCAACCGTGCCCGGCTAGCAGGAGCTCACCTGCCCTGGGGAGGACGAAGACGGAGCTGATAGAAAGCCACTAACTTCCAACAAGGGTATCTGCTCCTCTAAGCCATGCGGTCCCGTACGACCCCTTTCCTGTGCCATACACAAGTGAGGTAAGCATCATCCCTGGGTGGGCAGCCTGGGGAAGAAGTGAACTGGGAAGGAATTTTAAGGCTCCTTGGTTCAGGTTTGTCACCGAAGCAGTGACAAACAGTGAAGCAAAGTTACTGCCCATCTCTCCCTACCATGAACAGGAGGAGATTCCACCCCGTCAGTGGTCTACCAGACATACACGGGGCCAGGATCTTGTCCTGCCTCTCTGAGCAGGGACAAACTGTCCCAGTGACAGAGGGAGACGATAAGGGGATAGTAAGCCTGTGCTCTGGTTTGGCATAACTGGCATTAACTTGTGGGGTTTCTCCGCTTCTTTAGTACCAAAGGGGAAGCACCTTCCAAAGGCTTTGTCTCCTGTTTGCGCCTGTCCCGTTTTCCTTCTTTAGACACTCGGAAGCAGTCACCTCTTCTTCTCCCTCCCAAATTCAGTATGGAGCGGATTTTCATGCTGCCTAAAATTTCAGGTGGAGGTGGGTGTAGGGAACGGGATGGGATGGGATGGGAAGGAATGGGATGGCATGGAATGGAATGGAATGGAGAGTCCTAGAATGGAGCAGACTAGGCTTGGAATGGAATGGGTTATGCTGTGTGATGCCTACAAGTCTGCCTGACAAGTGGAGCCCGAGGTCTAAGGGGTCCAGCCAGGAGAGCAGCAGTTGCGCCTCAGCCTCTGCAGTGCAGGTCCCAGAGCCATCCAGGAGACAGGGACAGGCTGAGCTCCAACACAGCTCAGGCAGGGACTGAAGGCCCCAGGCTGAGCTGAGACACGGCCCCTGGGCCCTCGGCAGGAGGCAGCGGGGTGGGGGTCCCAGCAGAGATGGGTCCCAGCTACCGAGGCCTTTCGGTACCCCCAGTACCCTGGCAGAAGTAGCCCTGCTCTGCTCATAGGCTCTCCATTAGACATTGCCGCTTGGCCTCTTTGACACCAAGGAGTGGGCATATGCACTTTCTCTCCGATGCACTCCCATTCTTCTTAGGCTCTTGTGCCTCAGAATGTTTTCCCAAGGGAAACAACTCAGGCATTTCTCAAAAGGAGGACAAGGCAGTAAAAGCAAATCCATGGGGATCTGAGGAGGTGTGCCTGCCCCTGCCAGGGGGACTGGAACCTGCTGAAGAGAGAGCCTCTGCCCTCCTTGGAGCTACCCTTTAAGGACTGGAATGCTGTGAAGAGCTCCCCCAGCTTTTTTAACCCATGCTCAGACATAGGAGACTGAGGGGTGAGTGACCTCATCAGTGTTTACAAATACGTAAAGGGTGAGCGTCAGGATGACGGAGCTAGGTTTCTTTCAGTGATGTCCAGTGACAGGACAAGGGGCAATGGGTGTAAACTGGAGCATAGGAGGTTCCATGTGAACATCAGGAAAAACCTTTTTACTGTGAGAGTGACAGAGCACTGGAACAGGTTGCCCAGGGGGGTTGTGGAGTCTCCTACGTTGGAGATATTCAAGGCCCGCCTGGACAAGTTCCCGTGTGATGTACTCTAGGTTACCCTGCTCTTGCAAGGGGGTTGGACTAGATGATCTTCTGAGGTCCCTTCCAAGCCTTGGGATTCTGGGATTCTGGGATTCCATTCTGTTCCGTTCCATTCCATTCCGTTCCATTCCATGCCATCACCTGGCAACGCAGCAGTCACAATGTCCCGGGACAGTATAAAAGGGAGCAGGCTCCTGTGTTCTCTGGCCTCCTGTGCCCGACTGGGCCAGGGAAGCCCAGGACGTCCTACAGGAAGTCCTTGAGGAGCTGCTGCAGTTCCTTGTTTGGAGGTTCTAGCAGGGGAGCGCAGCTACTGTATGGGCGTGACTGAGGCAGGGGAGCGCAGCTACCATATACCCGTGACTGAGGCAGGGGAGTGCAGCTACTGTATAGGCGTGATTGAGGCAGGGGAGCGCAGCTACCGTATACCCGTGACTGAGGCAGGGGAGCGCAGCTACTGTATAGCCATGACTGAGGCAGGGGAGCTCAGCTACCGTATACCCGTGACTGAGGCAGGGGAATGCAGCTACCGTATACCCGTGACTGAGGCAGGGGAGCGCCTGTGTCGGGGAAGGTTGTCCTCTTGCCGAGCATGCAGTCTGGGGAGGGACGCATGTGGAGTGGCAAGGGAGGAAGGGCACACGTGCGTAGCCCTCCAGATGAGCTGAATCAAGCCCAGCGATCAACAGGGTGACAGATATCGCAGGCAGACGGCCCTGAAATGCAGGCAGACGGCCCTGAAATGCAGGCAGAGCGAGAGGCCGGGCAGAGAAGAGCTTCAGAGTTGTGTGCTGCATGGCCAGCTCCTGGCAGGGCCAGCTTCTTAGCTGGCGGCAGGGATAGCAATCCTTTTCAGCTGGATAGGCAGGGCTAGATGCTAGGAATGCCTTTTTGAGGAGCACCGCAGAGCTCCCCATTCTCATCCCCCGCGGAGCCAGGGCCAGCAGCCATAAGCAATGGGACGCAGAGGTGCTTCCAGAGATGCCAGCGCTTTGGAGCAGCCAGTGATGCCCTGCCACGTGTAGGAAGGATGGATTTTTGCCCCCAGGCTCGATGTGGCCGGCGGCCTTTGGCCACTCTCAGCAGCCGCTGAGGTGGCTCCAGATTGAGGGAGAATAGGGCTTGGGCAACTGCGGGGAGGCGTGAGCAGCCTGTGGAGCAGGAGCAGGTCCTGCTGCCATGCTCAGGGATAGCCGATCGCCAGTGCTGGGGTCAGGAAGGAATTTTCCCCCGGGCCACATTGGCACTGGTCCCGGGGGTTTTTTGCCTTCCTCTGAGCATGGAGCAGGAGCACTTGCCAGGGCTCCTCTGCTCCATTCTGGCTGCGGTACCGCCTGCTGCTCATGCACCATGAAGGTGGCCCCTGGTGTCCTGCAGCTGGGGGAGGAAGGCCTTTTTTCCCCCACGGAGGGCCTGCCAGTGTCCCCGCGGGTTTTTTGCCTTCCTCTGCAGCGGTGAGCCAGCCCCTTGACAGGGCTCCTTTGGGCTCTTGTGGCCCAAAGGCTGCTGCTCCTGCTCCACGCAGGTGGCCCCTCATGCCCCCATGCGGGGGGAGGAAGCTTTCACGACTCCCGGGGTAGCCCCTGGACGTTGCTGCTTGTCCTCTGTAGCATTGAGCACAGCCCCTTGACAGGGCTCCCCTTTGGGCTCGCTTCTTGCCCGCTGCTCAAGCTCGCAGAGGGAGCCGCTTCTGCTCTGCCCTTGGCTCCATATCCCCGGGGGTTCTG
Organism: Lathamus discolor; assembly: GCF_037157495.1. Lineage (NCBI taxonomy): Eukaryota > Metazoa > Chordata > Aves > Psittaciformes > Psittacidae > Lathamus > Lathamus discolor. Next base: position 49,400,461 of record NC_088884.1, read on the forward strand.
GCTTGTGCACAGCAGCCTGTGCTTCAAGGCCTTGATGCTCGTGAGCATCGCCTCTGAAACCAACCCAAAACAAAACCCCATGGCATCGTGGAAAATTCGGTAAAAAGAAGATAACCTAAGGCAAAAGATAAGAAACCAAACTAAAATCAAACGGAATCCTAAAATAAAATCTTTTTTGCTCTCGTAAGCTTTGTGTTTCGTGTCCTTGAAAGTGGTTTTGGAGCTGAAAAGCCCTGGCATTGCAGGGGAATAGCAGTGCCACTGTTACTCAGGTCGGGGTGGGTGTAGGGAATGGAACGGCATGGGATGGGAGGAAATGGATTGGCATGGAATGGAGGTTGATGCTTCTCATCTTTGGCATTGATCACATCCCCATGTCAGGGCTCATCTTTGGGTTTTCTTCCTGCCTGCTGTTCTCGCAGCTGCAGGGCCCTTGATTAAAAAATTATGTTCATCTAGAATCTTAAAGCATGACCTGGTTGTAGAGCTGGGTCACAGCTACTGACTACCTGCAGATGTAGGGTTGTGGTTGGGGAGCCCTTAAAGAAAGGGTAGTACTTAATTGGGAAACTGATGTCACAGGAGTGCAGTGCCCTTCTGTGAACGTCTTTTGGAACCGCCTGTCTGGGATTCAGCAGCTTCTGGGCGAGATGCCCCTTTTTACCATGTCAGCAGTGAGCAAACCACTCAGTATTTTAGTGTTCCACCTATTTAAAGAAGTGTGTTATTTAAATCAAGCTTATTATCCAACAAAGTGAAAAGGCACAGGTTCAAACTTCTTTCTATACGAAATGAGCATCATGGCACATACGTACTGGGTGGGAATGGGGAATACTCTTCCAAAGGACCAAGAAACTCTATACTGTTCTCGTAATAGTCTTCCCAGATGACCTCCTTGGGTGCTTCTTAACTTTGCTACTGGTGAAATAAGGTTGCTGTGGTTTTTTTCTTCCTGTGGGTACCTGCAGTTTGTAGATAGTCTAAAGCAGCAGCTCTTCAGTTAGAACATATTAAATACGTTTAAAGAATAAGGCCTCTAAGACCTCTTAACACATACCTACACGACTGCTTTGTACACTGGAGCAAAGCACGTGCTCTTCCCATCATCCTGAGGCATCTGCTGTGTTTCTCTGTGCGATACATTGCAAAAAGCTGGGGTTTTGCAGCTCTTTTTGGTGCAGTTGTAGCATAAACTTTTATGATTGAGGGAAATGAGTTTGATTTGGTATCAGGCTAATACACAGTAAGTGCTTGCTGATTTTTAATGTGCCACTGTAGCCTTCAATTGAAAAGTATTTATTGAAATCCTCCCATCTGAGTCTTAGTTTGAAATCAGTGTCTTCCTTTGCAGTAATACCCGACAGAACCTGGTTATTTTTCAGGTGTTCAGTCATATTTGCAGGGCAACTATTTCTCCTGGACTCAGTCACAGGAAAAACCTACAACAGTGTTAACAGCAGAGCGGGATAAATGTCACTTAATGTCCCTGCACTGCCTGCAATTGGTGCTGCCGTGTCTGTCCTTCTGGCACGTGTGCGGCTGCAGCAGTTTGCTGAAGGCCGGCAGATGTTGGCATCAATAGATGTGAAGCCTCAAACAAGCACTCCCTGTGCTCAGCAGGTTTCTGGCATCTTCCTCCTTCATGCGGCTGTTTGTTAGTGACCTTTTCCTGTTTGTCACTCAAACCCAGGTTTCTACAGTCAGCACAGCTTTGCAGGTGTGCATGTTTACAGCACTGCCCTGTTCAAGCTTTCCCTTCGTGGAGAAGGTTCTTTTCCAGAACCCGGTCTGATGGTAAAGCTGGAACCTGGGTCATAGAGAACCTACTTATTTACCTTCCCCCTGTACAGAACAAAGACAGAGCAACAGATCTCAAACGTTCGATCTTCCTACGGGGTTGTCTTACCTTCGGAGGACAGCCCCCATAAAGAGCACACCAGCATTTCCCTGCAGGCTCCTGAGTCGAGACAGTTTCTTCTATTTAATGGCTCCTGAAGGTCTGTTTAATGCTAGATGAAGAACAAAATCTCTCTGGAAGAGTGCAGTGTTTAACTAATTTAAGGTTGACTCCCAGCTGAAGTACATCAGGCTGTAACACTGCTGCTGTGAAGAACCAAGGAACTCATGTCTACAGCAATAGCGACCCCGTTACGTATTTCTAGACAGATGAGAGGCTTAAAAGAAGTGGCAAAGAGGTGAGCAGGGCCTCATTCTGCTTGAATTCATGGGCGTTTAAAATAGAAATCCCGTCTGCCCAGCACCTGGAGGGCTGTCCCCCTTCAGGACGGGGCCATTGCTACAGATCACAGACATTAAGCACAAACCCAGACTCTGGAAGAGATTCAAGTGTCATTAGAGCAATGGTGAAGTTTTCTCCTTCCATTTTTCTAAGCTGTTCTCGCACCAAGTGAGTTCCTTCAGGTATTTACACTGTGTCCTCCCCGCTTCCTGCCCCAGCCTCAGCCTGGGGCACTCACACATGCCCCAAGCTGACAACGTGGAGACGTGGCTCATTTCCAGCAGCAGACGTCAGCCCCTGTCAGGTCAGAATGTGCTCAGGCACCGGCATCAACACAAGTCAGAATCCCCCTGGCACGGGGAGGTTTTCACAGCCAGCCTTGCACGTGTGACCCCCCCAGGCAGCCCCACGGCTGACACCAGCTCACTGCTCCCTGGTCACTGTGGCAGGCCTCAAGGCAGCAGTTCCTCCTCACAGTCACTCTGCCTGTGGCCAGCCCATGTTGCAGGGCACCAGGAAGCCACGGCACCAACCCGGGGCTCAAGCTTCATCACCAAATTGAGCTTCCCTTTCCCACCTCAACAGCTTCCTCCCACCGCGAGAAGAAACTTCCCTGGGCCACAAAGATGCAGCTTCCTTCATCACTTGTCTGATGCTTCTGTGAGCTTTCAGTTTGAGACAAGGGAGACACAAAATCACAGAATGGAATAGATAAACCTTTAGAATCAGTTTTAAGCAATGTTAAGTTTGATGGCTTTGTAGCAGTAGCAATGGAAAATTACTGAGGTGCATGATACATAGAACTAACTGATAAGTAGGAGGAGAGGAGGATTATTATGTCTCCGGTGCTAACGAACCAATCCAACTGTTATGAGCATCTACTGCGCGTGCTCCAAAGGCTGCAAGAAGTGATGAAGACTGTTGGAAGAAGTAAACGACCCTCAGAGACCACCACCACAATTCTGTCCGTATGCGGGGAACTTTCTGGAGAATGCCGTAATGTATGTATGCCCAGGGACTATATAAAGACGGCTTGTGTAGCAACAGGGAGACACACGTTAGGAGGAGCTATCCCCGTGTCTCCCGGCGCCGCAATAAGGAATACCTGCTTGTCAGCTTGAAGACTTTGCTGGCAAGTTTGTTCCTGGAGTTTTCTCTGAATCAATCTGGCGACCCAGGTGGGACCCTCTCTGCTCGGCTGCAGGACCCGCTGAGGACAGGGCTCCCTAGGGCCCTTATAGCCTTCTATGAGGAAGTGACTAGGTGGAGGGATGATGGTAGAGCGGTAGATGTGGTTTTTCTTGATTTCAGTAAGGCATTTGATACTGTCTCCCACAGCATCCTCATAGATAAGCTGAGGAAGTGTGGGCTTGACGATCAAGTAGTGAGGTGGATCGAGAACTGGTTGAAAGGAAGAAGGCAGAGAGTTGTGGTCAATGGCGCAGAATCTAGCTGGAGGTCTGTGACTAGTGGAGTTCCTCAGGGGTCGGTGCTGGGACCGGTGCTGTTTAATATTTTCATCAATGACCTGGATGAGGGAACTGAGTGCACCCTCAGCAAGTTTGCTGATGACACAAAACTGGGAGGAGTGGCTGACACACCAGAGGACTGTGCTGCCATTCAGCGAGACCTAGACAGGCTGGAGAGTTGGGCGGGGAGAAACTTGATGAAATTTAACAAGGGCAAGTGTAGAGTCTTGCATCTGGGGAAGAACAACCCCATGTACCAGTACAGGTTGGGGGTTGATCTGCTGGAAAGTAGTGAAGGGGAAAGGGACCTGGGGGTCCTGGTGGATAGGAGGATGACCATGAGCCAGCAATGTGCTCTTGTGGCCAAGAAGGCAAATGGCATCTTAGGGTGCATTAGAAAGGGAGTGGTTAGTAGGTCAAGAGAGGTTCTCCTCCCCCTCTACTCAGCCTTGGTGAGGCCGCATCTGGAATATTGCGTCCAGTTCTGGGCCCCTCTGTTCAAGAAGGACAGGGAATTGCTTGAAGGAGTCCAGCGCAGAGCCACAAAGATGATTAAGGGAGTGGAACATCTCCCTTATGAGGAGAGGCTGAGGGAGCTGGGTCTCTTTAGCTTGCAAAAGAGGAGACTGAGGGGTGACCTCATCAATGTTTACAAATATGTGAAGGGTAGGTGTCAGGATGATGGAGCTAGGCTTTTTTCAGTGATATCCAGTGATAGGACAAGGGGCAATGGGTGTAAACTGGAGCATAGGAAGTTCCACGTTAACATCAGGAAGAACTTCTTTACTGTAAGAGTGACAGAGCACTGGAACAGGCTGCCCAGGGGGGTTGTGGAGTCTCCTACACTGGAGATATTCAAGGCCCGACTGGACAAGTTCCTGTGTGATGTACTGTAGGTTACCCTGCTCTTGCAGGGGGGTTGGACTAGATGATCTTTTTAGGTCCCTTCCAACCCTTGGGATTCTGTGATTCTGTGATTCTGTGATTCTGTGACCCCTCGACTCATTCGCATCACTGCAGGAGCAGACAAGGACCATCTTCATCAAAGGTATTCTTTTCTTTTTGTATGGTCTGTAAGGTGCAGGGGGCATCTTGCATAAAGACTGCATTGGTAATGGGGTTGGTTTGGTAAGCGTACGCAAGGTTTGGAAGCCTTCCGTAAATCGAGATAGGAAATCTCGTCGGTAAAGGCGTATACCCGGCTGCTAGCGTCCGTTTGGTATACACCCACAAGAAGCAGGGGGCTTCTTGTGGTTCGGCTCCTACAAGACGCAGGGGGTGTCTTGTGGAAATGGTTTTGGATCTTGGTGGTATTTGATTTATTTTGTGGCTTGTTACATGAAGGATTTTGGTCGTGTGATTTGGCATTGGTGACAGGATGCTATAACGGTGTTACTAACTGTTGTTTGATAGAATTTTAGTCTCTGTCTCAAGTGTTGTAACTGTGTGTTGTGTGTCTGTGGGATCTCGTGTGTGTGTGTGAATGTGAGATTGAGAATGGAAAATCAGCAGAGAGTGAAGAGATCTTGAAAAAGAGTCTTTTAGGGTGCATTTTGGCACACTGGAAGGGACTTGGAGGGTCTCCTGGGGGCTCGGTAAATACGAAAACATTGGTAAAATATTGTAACCGATGGTGGCCTTTGTATATTTTGGAAAATCAGGGAAAATGGCCGGAAAATGGCCTAAAAATGGAACTCTGAACTATAATGCATTGTTACAATTGATGTTGTTTTGAGGTGGCAAGGAAAATGGGATGAAGTAATGTATGCCGATATGGTTTTCACTTTAAGAAACCACGTGGAGTGACAGACTGAATGCAGAATGAATATAGCTCCGCCAGGTCCCTTAATTTTGGCTTTGGAAAAGGACAGGGAAAAACTGAAAGTTAAGATGGAGAGGTGCTGTTCAGCCTGTGATATTGGGGAAAGATGTTTAAAGTTAAAAAACAGTAATCAGCAAGATAGGTTGGAAAACTGTGTGTCACAGGTACCTCTGAGAGGAGCACCCTCTGCACCTGTCCTTTCTGATAAGGAGGAAGAGATTGCTGCCACTGGCAAAAAGCGGCAGATTCCCATGCAGAGCTCTAGCAGCTCTTACAGCCGAGATTGGACTTTCTTTGTTGCCTTTTCCACCAGAGTTTGACCATGAGGATGAGCAGCAGTGTTACCCTTACAAACGGATGAACCTGGTGTCATGGTGCTGTGGCCAAGCGACATCAGGGTCCAGCTCTGCTGCCCCTTTGCAGGTCAGCCTCATCGGCAAGGGAAACAGAAACTGCAGGCAACAAAATGCCCCTTCTTTCCCTTCAGAGCTGGGGAAGAAGTGAACTGGGAAGGAATTTTAGGGCTCCTTGGTTCAGGTTTGTCATTGAAGCAGTGATAAACAGTGAAGCAAAGTTACTGCCCATCTCTCCCTACCATGAACAGGAGGAGATTCCACCCCGTCAGTGGTCTACCAGACATACACGGGGCCAGGATCTTGTCCTGCCTCTCTGCGCAGGGACAAACTGTCCCAGTGACAGAGGGAGACGATAAGGGGATGTTACAAGAAAGGGGATAGTAAGCCCGTGCTCTGGTTTGGCATAACTGGCATTAACTTGTGGGGTTTCTCCGCTTCTTTAGTACCAAAGGGGAAGCACCTTCCAAAGGCTTTGTCTCCTGTTTGCGCCTGTCCCGTTTTCCTTCTTTAGACACTCGGAAGCAGTCACCTCTTCTTCTCCCTCCCAAATTCAGTATGGAGCGGATTTTCACGCTGCCTAAAATCCCTGATGCAGGAGAATTCCCACTCTGCCGGGATCATTCACCTGCCTGGTGTTCCAGGATTTGCAGTTAAAAGGTAGGTTTTTTGTTGTCGTTTTGGTGCCTGATTTGGGTTTTTAAGTTATTCAGGGAGGCTCCATGACTCCATCTGACTGTCCTGGTCCACGGGCTCAGCCTTTCATGTAGCCTCAGCTGGGGTCCCATAGCATCAGATACCACCCCGTGGAAACCACAACAGAGACACTGAATGCTCTTTGTTAGTAACTTGAATGTGGTTCCAATGTGATGATCCTAATTCAGGACAAGGAGTGAAGAGGTTTCCACCTCTCCTTGGTTCACAGGGAGGTTGCTGGGTGCTGGCTTAGGGTGTTTGTTCAGCCCAATGCAGGGAGGGGTGGGATTGAGGAGGATTGACCCAAGATAAGTCACTGGCTGGTCATCTGTGCAGTGCAACAGAGTGATTTCTAACAAGGTCAACCACAGGCTTCTTCAAAATGCTAGAGATAGACTCTGTCCAAGACAGAGGAGGAGCCGCTTTGCTGGCTTGACCCCATGCTTTCTCCTTGCTATTCAGTAGGGCCAAAGTGCCTTAGGGTGCCTTTTCTTCTGGCCCCAGTGTGAGCTCATTGGTGCGCATTCAGGAGGCACCAAACCCCTCTCCTGCAAACAGCAACCCTCAGAATCACCAAGAACAATCCAACCTGCCCTCAGCCCTCTGAGCTGCAGCAGAGGGTTTACAGCAGGGTCTGCTCTGCCACCAGGTTGTGCTTCAGGGACTCGTTTTCTGTTGTTCCCAGTGCATTATGGAGTCTTTCTAGTTGTTAACAGGAGCTGAATTCCTGCTGTGTGGGGGTGAATTTGCCACTTCAGCCATGTGTTGGGTTAAAAAGCATGTGAGGTTGCAGACAGCCCAGCTGTTAGCATGTTATCAGGATGAAGAGGATGCATAGAGCGGCAGCTTCTATGTCTTTGCAGATGGTTCAAAACGCACCATCAGGACGTAAGAATATGAGGCACCGAGCTGTGAGCTAAACCGAGGAAAATCCCATGTCCCTCCAAACCCATGTCTTGGCATTGCCGTGATAGGGGATCCTGGCAAGTAAACCCCTAACTGTAGGCTTTGGTTGAAGCTGCCAGGTGGCACTATGAAGCATGGAGCATCTCTTGTCCCATGCTCAGTCTCGCCCCTTTCTTAACTATTGCCAGTCTTCAGACTTCTCATTGCTGACCAGGTTTCTCCCTCCAGATTTACCATCTACGTTTCTTTTTCCAGAGGCAATTGGACCAGTGTGTCTCCCTACATTCCCTGGCTCATCTTGCCTACATTCCCATGGCCACAAGCTCCACTCTGACTCTTTGTAGGCTCCCTCTGTAGTTGTGCTCCATGCCCCATTCCCTTCTCTGTGGTTCTCTGCTCAGGTATTTCCAGTTCCCTCCTTTCCTCCATACGTTCTGCAGCAGCTTCCCATCAAATCTCGTTATTCCCAGCATCCCACCCCCAAAGGCCTCTGCTCTTTTCCCTTTGGGGTGTCCGCTGGCTGAGGGAGGAAGGCGTGTTGGCATTGCTGTTCTCACAGGGAGGAATGTGGTGCTATTCTGGAAGCTAACCGAAGCTTAAAGGCTAATCCTGCTTCAGGATGTGCAGCAGACAAGTAGGCGTGTCTGGGTGCAAAGTGGAAGCTGATGGATGTTGTGGATTGCTCGAGAGATGGGGCTGGCCTTTGGCTGAGGCTGTGTTAGGGAATCCTCGTGTCCTTTCTGCCTGGCAACGTATTTCCTGTGTCTCCGCAGCTGGGGTTTTACAGAAGCCTCGTCCTGTTGAATGTAGCTGTAGTGGAGACACAAAGGAATAACCCCTGCTGCTGGGCCTGCAGTGGAGCAAGGTGGCTTTCCTGAATGTGTGTGGAAAACTCTCATGCTGGTAAATTAGTTGTGTTCTGACATTCCCACAGCCATTCTGTGCTGCAGTACAAAGCGTGTGCTAGTGACTCCAGTCCTCCCCAGACAGTAAAAGAGCCTTGAATCTGTTGGATGGCAAATTTGCCAGATTATTCCTACAAATAACTGAGTGTTGCTCTCCAGGTTTGCTGAGGGAAGAGCACTCCTAAGTAAGTTGCTTCAAGCTGTATTTGTTGTTCAGGGAGTTGTGTCACTGGAAGCACATTTTTGCTCTCATGCTCACTGGGCACAACCAGGTTTCTTCCCGGATGGGAAGTGTTTGAAGTCCCGTTTGTCAGAGAGTCAGTTTGGTTTTTTCTCTTCTTCTTCCAGTGAGTGCTTTTCTTCACCATTTGCTTGAAAGGGTTTGAGTGTTTCTTGGGAAAATACAGCTATTGGATTGTATTGGTATTGCAGGACCATTTCCCCAGCGTTTAGATGTCCTAATGAACAGTAACAGCATTAAGCAAGATCTTGAATTCCTCCTAAACTCGCAGAGCACAGGGACAGCTTCAGATAGACACAACTGGGGACGGAGCTGTAATTTCTGCTCAGCTTCCCAGTTACCATGGCAGACAAAAGCTCTGATCAGCAGCAAACACCATCCCTCACAGTTGTGTTCCAACACCACACGGATTTAACGCAGTCAGTGTCAGGAGCTGGCATGCTGCCTGTAGCTGGGATGCTTTCAGCCAGCATGTGAAAGTCCTCTCCAGGTCGGTAGTTCCACCAGGAAGTGCTAAGCCCCCACCAGAGCCTCGGGTCCCTTTTCCCAGAGGTACAGAATTAGCACTTTTCTCCTATCCCCATTGTAAAGCAGCATGAGTTGCCTGCTGACTGGAGTTCAGAGCTGGATTTAGCCACTCCCTGAGAGGCAGAGCAGACTTTGAGTCTGCAGTAATTAGAGAAAGGCAAGAAGTAAGCAAATCCTCTCTCAAACTTCACCAGCTCTGCTTCATGCTTCCCTGGCCTGTGTCAGGACAAGCTGCCAGAGCCTGAGAGTGATTTTACAGGGGAAAAAAGCATCTATGGGGGTGGAGCATCCCCCCGTAGACAGCCACATCTGTGTGCGCTCAGGGGAGACCGGCTCCCACAGCAGGCAAGCACGCACAGGGGAAGGGTTGCAAGGCAGTGACCAAGGAAAGCCATTGGGATGGACGTAGCTGCTAATAATAGTATCAGTGCCAGAAGAGTCTGGAAAGAGCTTGTCCTGCCCTGCACTAGAGCAGGAGCCCACACAGCCCCCCAAGCGTAGCTCTCTCTAAGCTACAATCCCAAGCAAGCTCTTGGGTCTGCAAGCATCCCTGCTGGGCTTGCGCTGGGGAAACGGGAGGAAAACCACGCCGACCGTAAGAATTTGCTGTTCAGAAGTAGCAAAACAGTTCTGCAGGTTGCTCAGCCTTGCGTTGAGCAGGGTTTAGCTGCACACAGGCTGACACAGGAGCAGTCAGATCCTGACCTGAGACCAGGCAAGAAACACAGGCTGGCAGGAAATGAGCACCTTGCTCCACAGCACACTGGAATAGCCAAGAGTTCTATCGAAGTGATAACAATGTTGTCTACATCTCCTTCCTGCATATTGAGTGTCAAAATCCCTGTGAAAGGGTCTCCTGCATCAGCAGCAGACACACTGCTTCACCAGTGCTTCCCACTCTGGCAGTGAATGCAGCTTTCAGAGATCTCACAAAACAGCTCCTTGAGGAGCTCCTTGTGTTTCATGTCCTTGAAAGTAGTTTTGGAGCTGAAAAGCCCTGGCATTGCAGGGGAATAGCAGTGCCACTGATATTCAGGTGGAGGTGGGTGTAGGGAACGGGATGGGATGGGAAGGAATGGGATGGCATGGAATGGAATGGAGAGTCCTAGAATGGAGCAGACTAGGCTTGGAATGGAATGGGTTATGCTGTGTGATGCCTACAAGTCTGCCTGACAAGTGGAGCCCGAGGTCTAAGGGGTCCAGCCAGGAGAGCAGCAGTTGCGCTGCAGCCTCTGCAGTGCAGGTCCCAGAGCCATCCAGGAGACAGGGACAGGCTGAGCTCCAACACAGCTCAGGCAGGGACTGAAGGCCCCAGGCTGAGCTGAGACATGGCCCCTGGGCCCTCGGCAGGAGGCAGCGGGGTGGGGGTCCCAGCAGAGATGGGTCCCAGCTACTGAGGCCTTTCGGTACCCCCAGTACCCTGGCAGAAGTAGCCCTGCTCTGCTCATAGGCTCTCCATTAGACATTGCCGCTTGGCCTCTTTGACACCAAGGAGTGGGCATATGCACTTTCTCTCCGATGCACTCCCGATCTTCTTAGGCTCTTGTGCCTCAGAATGTTTTCCCAAGGGAAACAACTCAGGCATTTCTCAAAAGGAGGACAAGGCAGTAAAAGCAAATCCATGGGGATCTGAGGAGGTGTGCCTGCCCCTGCCAGGGGGACTGGAACCTGCTGAAGAGAGAGCCTCTGCCCTCCTTGGAGCTACCCTTTAAGGACTGGAATGCTGTGAAGAGCTCCCCCAGCTTTTTTAACCCATGCTCAGACATAGGAGACTGAGGGGTGAGTGACCTCATCAGTGTTTACAAATACGTAAAGGGTGAGCGTCAGGATGACGGAGCTAGGTTTCTTTCAGTGATGTCCAGTGACAGGACAAGGGGCAATGGGTATAAACTGGAGCATAGGAGGTTCCATGTGAACATCAGGAAAAACCTTTTAATGTGAGAGTGACAGAGCACTGGAACAGGTTGCCCAGGGGGGTTGTGGAGTCTCCTACGTTGGAGATATTCAAGGCCCGCCTGGACAAGTTCCCGTGTGATGTACTGTAGGTTACCCTGCTCTTGCAGGGGGGTTGGACTAGATGATCTTCTGAGGTCCCTTCCAAGCTTTGGGATTCTGGGATTCTGGGATTCCATTCTGTTCCGTTCCATTCCATTCCGTTCCATTCCATGCCATCACCTGGCAACGCAGCAGTCACAATGTCCCGGGACAGTATAAAAGGGAGCAGGCTCCTGTGTCCTCTGGCCTCCTGTGCCCGACTGGGCCAGGGAAGCCCAGGACGTCCTACAGGAAGTCCTTGAGGAGCTGCTGCAGTTCCTTGTTTAGAGGTTCTAGCAGGGGAGCGCAGCTACTGTATAGGCGTGACTGAGGCAGGGGAGCGCAGCTACCGTATACCCGTGACTGAGGCAGGGGAGTGCAGCTACTGTATAGGCGTGATTGAGGCAGGGGAGCGCAGCTACCGTATACCCGTGACTGAGGCAGGGGAGCGCAGCTACTGTATAGCCATGACTGAGGCAGGGGAGTGCAGCTACCGTATACCCGTGACTGAGGCAGGGGAGCGCAGCTACTGTACAGCCATGACTGAGGCAGGGGAGTGCAGCTACCGTATACCCGTGACTGAGGCAGGGGAATGCAGCTACCGTATACCCGTGACTGAGGCAGGGGAGCGCAGCTACCGTATACCCGTGACTGAGGCAGGGGAGCGCCTGTGTCGGGGAAGGTTGTCCTCTTGCCGAGCATGCAGTCTGGGGAGGGACGCATGTGGAGTGGCAAGGGAGGAAGGGCACACGTGCGTAGCCCTCCAGATGAGCTGAATCAAGCCCAGCGATCAACAGGGTGACAGATATCGCAGGCAGACGGACCTGAAATGCAGGCAGACGGCCCTGAAATGCAGGCAGAGCGAGAGGCCGGGCAGAGAAGAGCTTCAGAGTTGTGCGCTGCAAGGCCAGCTCCTGGCAGGGCCAGCTTCTTAGCTGGCGGCAGGGATAGCAATCCTTTTCAGCTGGATAGGCAGAGCTCCCCATTCTCATCCCCCGCGGAGCCAGGGCCAGCAGCCATAAGCAATGGGACGCAGAGGTGCTTCCAGAGATGCCAGCGCTTTGGAGCAGCCAGTGATGCCCTGCCACGTGTAGGAAGGATGGATTTTTGCCCCCAGGCTCGATGTGGCCGGCGGCCTTTGGCCACTCTCAGCAGCCGCTGAGGTGGCTCCAGATTGAGGGAGAATAGGGCTTGGGCATCTGCGGGGAGGCGTGAGCAGCCTGTGGAGCAGGAGCAGGTCCTGCTGCCATGCTCAGGGATAGCCGATCGCCAGTTCTGGGGTCAGGAAGGAATTTTCCCCCGGGCCACATTGGCACTGGTCCCGGGGGTTTTTTGCCTTCCTCTGAGCATGGAGCAGGAGCACTTGCCAGGGCTCCTCTGCTCCATTCTGGCTGCGGTACCGCCTGCTGCTCATGCACCATGAAGGTGGCCCCTGGTGTCCTGCAGCTGGGGGAGGAAGGCCTTTTTTCCCCCACGGAGGGCCTGCCAGTGTCCCCGCGGGTTTTTTGCCTTCCTCTGCAGCGGTGAGCCAGCCCCTTGACAGGGCTCCTTTGGGCTCTTGTGGCCCAAAGGCTGCTGCTCCTGCTCCACGCAGGTGGCCCCTCATGCCCCCATGCGGGGGGAGGAAGCTTTCACGACTCCCGGGGTAGCCCCTGGACGTTGCTGCTTGTCCTCTGTAGCATTGAGCACAGCCCCTTGACAGGGCTCCCCTTTGGGCTCGCTTCTTGCCTGCTGCTCAAGCTCGCAGAGGGAGCCGCTTCTGCTCTGCCCTTGGCTCCATGTCCCCGGGGGTTCTGGCTTGTGCACAGCAGCCTGTGCTTCAAGGCCTTGATGCTCGTGAGCATCGCCTCTGAAACCAACCCAAAACAAAACCCCATGGCATCGTGGAAAATTCGGTAAAAAGAAGATAACCTAAGGCAAAAGATAAGAAACCAAACTAAAATCAAACGGAATCCTAAAATAAAATCTTTTTTGCTCTCGTAAGCTTTGTGTTTCGTGTCCTTGAAAGTGGTTTTGGAGCTGAAAAGCCCTGGCATTGCAGGGGAATAGCAGTGCCACTGTTACTCAGGTCGGGGTGGGTGTAGGGAATGGAACGGCATGGGATGGGAGGAAATGGATTGGCATGGAATGGAGGTTGATGCTTCTCATCTTTGGCATTGATCACATCCCCATGTCAGGGCTCATCTTTGGGTTTTCTTCTTGCCTGCTGTTCTCGCAGCTGCAGGGCCCTTGATTAAAAAATTATGTTCATCTAGAATCTTAAAGCATGACCTGGTTGTAGAGCTGGGTCACAGCTACTGACTACCTGCAGATGTAGGGTTGTGGTTGGGGAGCCCTTAAAGAAAGGGTAGTACTTAATTGGGAAACTGATGTCACAGGAGTGCAGTGCCCTTCTGTGAACGTCTTTTGGAACCGCCTGTCTGGGATTCAGCAGCTTCTGGGCGAGATGCCCCTTTTTACCATGTCAGCAGTGAGCAAACCACTCAGTATTTTAGTGTTCCACCTATTTAAAGAAGTGTGTTATTTAAATCAAGCTTATTATCCAACAAAGTGAAAAGGCACAGGTTCAAACTTCTTTCTATACGAAATGAGCATCATGGCACATACGTACTGGGTGGGAATGGGGAATACTCTTCCAAAGGACCAAGAAACTCTATACTGTTCTCGTAATAGTCTTCCCAGATGACCTCCTTGGGTGCTTCTTAACTTTGCTACTGGTGAAATAAGGTTGCTGTGGTTTTTTTCTTCCTGTGGGTACCTGCAGTTTGTAGATAGTCTAAAGCAGCAGCTCTTCAGTTAGAACATATTAAATACGTTTAAAGAATAAGGCCTCTAAGACCTCTTAACACATACCTACACGACTGCTTTGTACACTGGAGCAAAGCACGTGCTCTTCCCATCATCCTGAGGCATCTGCTGTGTTTCTCTGTGCGATACATTGCAAAAAGCTGGGGTTTTGCAGCTCTTTTTGGTGCAGTTGTAGCATAAACTTTTATGATTGAGTGAAATGAGTTTGATTTGGTATCAGGCTAATACACAGTAAGTGCTTGCTGATTTTTAATGTGCCACTGTAGCCTTCAATTGAAAAGTATTTATTGAAATCCTCCCATCTGAGTCTTAGTTTGAAATCAGTGTCTTCCTTTGCAGTAATACCCGACAGAACCTGGTTATTTTTCAGGTGTTCAGTCATATTTGCAGGGCAACTATTTCTCCTGGACTCAGTCACAGGAAAAACCTACAACAGTGTTAACAGCAGAGCGGGATAAATGTCACTTAATGTCCCTGCACTGCCTGCAATTGGTGCTGCCGTGTCTGTCCTTCTGGCACGTGTGCGGCTGCAGCAGTTTGCTGAAGGCCGGCAGATGTTGGCATCAATAGATGTGAAGCCTCAAACAAGCACTCCCTGTGCTCAGCAGGTTTCTGGCATCTTCCTCCTTCATGCGGCTGTTTGTTAGTGACCTTTTCCTGTTTGTCACTCAAACCCAGGTTTCTACAGTCAGCACAGCTTTGCAGGTGTGCATGTTTACAGCACTGCCCTGTTCAAGCTTTCCCTTCGTGGAGAAGGTTCTTTTCCAGAACCCGGTCTGATGGTAAAGCTGGAACCTGGGTCATAGAGAACCTACTTATTTACCTTCCCCCTGTACAGAACAAAGACAGAGCAACAGATCTCAAACGTTCGATCTTCCTACGGGGTTGTCTTACCTTCGGAGGACAGCCCCCATAAAGAGCACACCAGCATTTCCCTGCAGGCTCCTGAGTCGAGACAGTTTCTTCTATTTAATGGCTCCTGAAGGTCTGTTTAAAGCTAGATGAAGAACAAAATCTCTCTGGAAGAGTGCAGTGTTTAACTAATTTAAGGTTGACTCCCAGCTGAAGTACATCAGGCTGTAACACTGCTGCTGTGAAGAACCAAGGAACTCATGTCTACAGCAATAGCGACCCCGTTACGTATTTCTAGACAGATGAGAGGCTTAAAAGAAGTGGCAAAGAGGTGAGCAGGGCCTCATTCTGCTTGAATTCATGGGCGTTTAAAATAGAAATCCCGTCTGCCCAGCACCTGGAGGGCTGTCCCCCTTCAGGACGGGGCCATTGCTACAGATCACAGACATTAAGCACAAACCCAGACTCTGGAAGAGATTCAAGTGTCATTAGAGCAATGGTGAAGTTTTCTCCTTCCATTTTTCTAAGCTGTTCTCGCACCAAGTGAGTTCCTTCAGGTATTTACACTGTGTCCTCCCCGCTTCCTGCCCCAGCCTCAGCCTGGGGCACTCACACATGCCCCAAGCTGACAACGTGGAGACGTGGCTCATTTCCAGCAGCAGACGTCAGCCCCTGTCAGGTCAGAATGTGCTCAGGCACCGGCATCAACACAAGTCAGAATCCCCCTGGCACGGGGAGGTTTTCACAGCCAGCCTTGCATGTGTGACCCCCCCAGGCAGCCCCACGGCTGACACCGGCTCACTGCTCCCTGGTCACTGTGGCAGGCCTCAAGGCAGCAGTTCCTCCTCACAGTCACTCTGCCTGTGGCCAGCCCGTGTTGCAGGGCACCAGGAAGCCACGGCACCAACCCGGGGCTCAAGCTTCATCACCAAATTGAGCTTCCCTTTCCCACCTCAACAGCTTCCTCCCACCGCGAGAAGAAACTTCCCTGGGCCACAAAGATGCAGCTTCCTTCATCACTTGTCTGATGCTTCTGTGAGCTTTCAGTTTGAGACAAGGGAGACACAAAATCACAGAATGGAATAGATAAACCTTTAGAATCAGTTTTAAGCAATGTTAAGTTTGATGGCTTTGTAGCAGTAGCAATGGAAAATTACTGAGGTGCATGATACATAGAACTAACTGATAAGTAGGAGGAGAGGAGGATTATTATGTCTCCGGTGCTAACGAACCAATCCAACTGTTATGAGCATCTACTGCGCGTGCTCCAAAGGCTGCAAGAAGTGATGAAGACTGTTGGAAGAAGTAAACGACCCTCAGAGACCACCACCACAATTCTGTCCGTATGCGGGGAACTTTCTGGAGAATGCCGTAATGTATGTATGCCCAGGGACTATATAAAGACGGCTTGTGTAGCAACAGGGAGACACACGTTAGGAGGAGCTATCCCCGTGTCTCCCGGCGCCGCAATAAGGAATACCTGCTTGTCAGCTTGAAGACTTTGCTGGCAAGTTTGTTCCTGGAGTTTTCTCTGAATCAATCTGGCGACCCAGGTGGGACCCTCTCTGCTCGGCTGCAGGACCCGCTGAGGACAGGGCTCCCTAGGGCCCTCGGGAATTTTTCCCGGAGGGACCCCTCGACTCATTCGCATCACTGCAGGAGCAGACAAGGACCATCTTCATCAAAGGTATTCTTTTCTTTTTGTATGGTCTGTAAGGTGCAGGGGGCATCTTGCATAAAGACTGCATTGGTAATGGGGTTGGTTTGGTAAGCGTACGCAAGGTTTGGAAGCCTTCCGTAAATCGAGATAGGAAATCTCGTCGGTAAAGGCGTATACCCGGCTGCTAGCGTCCGTTTGGTATACACCCACAAGAAGCAGGGGGCTTCTTGTGGTTCGGCTCCTACAAGACGCAGGGGGTGTCTTGTGGAAATGGTTTTGGATCTTGGTGGTATTTGATTTATTTTGTGGCTTGTTACATGAAGGATTTTGGTCGTGTGATTTGGCATTGGTGACAGGATGCTATAACGGTGTTACTAACTGTTGTTTGATAGAATTTTAGTCTCTGTCTCAAGTGTTGTAACTGTGTGTTGTGTGTCTGTGGGATCTCGTGTGTGTGTGTGAATGTGAGATTGAGAATGGAAAATCAGCAGAGAGTGAAGAGATCTTGAAAAAGAGTCTTTTAGGGTGCATTTTGGCACACTGGAAGGGACTTGGAGGGTCTCCTGGGGGCTCGGTAAATACGAAAACATTGGTAAAATATTGTAACCGATGGTGGCCTTTGTATATTTTGGAAAATCAGGGAAAATGGCCGGAAAATGGCCTAAAAATGGAACTCTGAACTATAATGCATTGTTACAATTGATGTTGTTTTGAGGTGGCAAGGAAAATGGGATGAAGTAATGTATGCCGATATGGTTTTCACTTTAAGAAACCACGTGGAGTGACAGACTGAATGCAGAATGAATATAGCTCCGCCAGGTCCCTTAATTTTGGCTTTGGAAAAGGACAGGGAAAAACTGAAAGTTAAGATGGAGAGGTGCTGTTCAGCCTGTGATATTGGGGAAAGATGTTTAAAGTTAAAAAACAGTAATCAGCAAGATAGGTTGGAAAACTGTGTGTCACAGGTACCTCTGAGAGGAGCACCCTCTGCACCTGTCCTTTCTGATAAGGAGGAAGAGATTGCTGCCACTGGCAAAAAGCGGCAGATTCCCATGCAGAGCTCTAGCAGCTCTTACAGCCGAGATTGGACTTTCTTTGTTGCCTTTTCCACCAGAGTTTGACCATGAGGATGAGCAGCAGTGTTACCCTTACAAACGGATGAACCTGGTGTCATGGTGCTGTGGCCAAGCGACATCAGGGTCCAGCTCTGCTGCCCCTTTGCAGGTCAGCCTCATCGGCAAGGGAAACAGAAACTGCAGGCAACAAAATGCCCCTTCTTTCCCTTCAGAGCTGGGGAAGAAGTGAACTGGGAAGGAATTTTAGGGCTCCTTGGTTCAGGTTTGTCATTGAAGCAGTGATAAACAGTGAAGCAAAGTTACTGCCCATCTCTCCCTACCATGAACAGGAGGAGATTCCACCCCGTCAGTGGTCTACCAGACATACACGGGGCCAGGATCTTGTCCTGCCTCTCTGCGCAGGGACAAACTGTCCCAGTGACAGAGGGAGACGATAAGGGGATGTTACAAGAAAGGGGATAGTAAGCCCGTGCTCTGGTTTGGCATAACTGGCATTAACTTGTGGGGTTTCTCCGCTTCTTTAGTACCAAAGGGGAAGCACCTTCCAAAGGCTTTGTCTCCTGTTTGCGCCTGTCCCGTTTTCCTTCTTTAGACACTCGGAAGCAGTCACCTCTTCTTCTCCCTCCCAAATTCAGTATGGAGCGGATTTTCACGCTGCCTAAAATCCCTGATGCAGGAGAATTCCCACTCTGCCGGGATCATTCACCTGCCTGGTGTTCCAGGATTTGCAGTTAAAAGGTAGGTTTTTTGTTGTCGTTTTGGTGCCTGATTTGGGTTTTTAAGTTATTCAGGGAGGCTCCATGACTCCATCTGACTGTCCTGGTCCACGGGCTCAGCCTTTCATGTAGCCTCAGCTGGGGTCCCATAGCATCAGATACCACCCCGTGGAAACCACAACAGAGACACTGAATGCTCTTTGTTAGTAACTTGAATGTGGTTCCAATGTGATGATCCTAATTCAGGACAAGGAGTGAAGAGGTTTCCACCTCTCCTTGGTTCACAGGGAGGTTGCTGGGTGCTGGCTTAGGGTGTTTGTTCAGCCCAAGTGCAGGGAGGGGTGGGATTGAGGAGGATTGACCCAAGATAAGTCACTGGCTGGTCATCTGTGCAGTGCAACAGAGTGATTTCTAACAAGGTCAACCACAGGCTTCTTCAAAATGCTAGAGATAGACTCTGTCCAAGACAGAGGAGGAGCCGCTTTGCTGGCTTGACCCCATGCTTTCTCCTTGCTATTCAGTAGGGCCAAAGTGCCTTAGGGTGCCTTTTCTTCTGGCCCCAGTGTGAGCTCATTGGTGCGCATTCAGGAGGCACCAAACCCCTCTCCTGCAAACAGCAACCCTCAGAATCACCAAGAACAATCCAACCTGCCCTCAGCCCTCTGAGCTGCAGCAGAGGGTTTACAGCAGGGTCTGCTCTGCCACCAGGTTGTGCTTCAGGGACTCGTTTTCTGTTGTTCCCAGTGCATTATGGAGTCTTTCTAGTTGTTAACAGGAGCTGAATTCCTGCTGTGTGGGGGTGAATTTGCCACTTCAGCCATGTGTTGGGTTAAAAAGCATGTGAGGTTGCAGACAGCCCAGCTGTTAGCATGTTATCAGGATGAAGAGGATGCATAGAGCGGCAGCTTCTATGTCTTTGCAGATGGTTCAAAACGCACCATCAGGACGTAAGAATATGAGGCACCGAGCTGTGAGCTAAACCGAGGAAAATCCCATGTCCCTCCAAACCCATGTCTTGGCATTGCCGTGATAGGGGATCCTGGCAAGTAAACCCCTAACTGTAGGCTTTGGTTGAAGCTGCCAGGTGGCACTATGGAGCATGGAGCATCTCTTGTCCCATGCTCAGTCTCGCCCCTTTCTTAACTATTGCCAGTCTTCAGACTTCTCATTGCTGACCAGGTTTCTCCCTCCAGATTTACCATCTACGTTTCTTTTTCCAGAGGCAATTGGACCAGTGTGTCTCCCTACATTCCCTGGCTCATCTTGCCTACATTCCCATGGCCACAAGCTCCACTCTGACTCTTTGTAGGCTCCCTCTGTAGTTGTGCTCCATGCCCCATTCCCTTCTCTGTGGTTCTCTGCTCAGGTATTTCCAGTTCCCTCCTTTCCTCCATACGTTCTGCAGCAGCTTCCCATCAAATCTCGTTATTCCCAGCATCCCACCCCCAAAGGCCTCTGCTCTTTTCCCTTTGGGGTGTCCGCTGGCTGAGGGAGGAAGGCGTGTTGGCATTGCTGTTCTCACAGGGAGGAATGTGGTGCTATTCTGGAAGCTAACCGAAGCTTAAAGGCTAATCCTGCTTCAGGATGTGCAGCAGACAAGTAGGCGTGTCTGGGTGCAAAGTGGAAGCTGATGGATGTTGTGGATTGCTCGAGAGATGGGGCTGGCCTTTGGCTGAGGCTGTGTTAGGGAATCCTCGTGTCCTTTCTGCCTGGCAACGTATTTCCTGTGTCTCCGCAGCTGGGGTTTTACAGAAGCCTCGTCCTGTTGAATGTAGCTGTAGTGGAGACACAAAGGAATAACCCCTGCTGCTGGGCCTGCAGTGGAGCAAGGTGGCTTTCCTGAATGTGTGTGGAAAACTCTCATGCTGGTAAATTAGTTGTGTTCTGACATTCCCACAGCCATTCTGTGCTGCAGTACAAAGCGTGTGCTAGTGACTCCAGTCCTCCCCAGACAGTAAAAGAGCCTTGAATCTGTTGGATGGCAAATTTGCCAGATTATTCCTACAAATAACTGAGTGTTGCTCTCCAGGTTTGCTGAGGGAAGAGCACTCCTAAGTAAGTTGCTTCAAGCTGTATTTGTTGTTCAGGGAGTTGTGTCACTGGAAGCACATTTTTGCTCTCATGCTCACTGGGCACAACCAGGTTTCTTCCCGGATGGGAAGTGTTTGAAGTCCCGTTTGTCAGAGAGTCAGTTTGGTTTTTTCTCTTCTTCTTCCAGTGAGTGCTTTTCTTCACCATTTGCTTGAAAGGGTTTGAGTGTTTCTTGGGAAAATACAGCTATTGGATTGTATTGGTATTGCAGGACCATTTCCCCAGCGTTTAGATGTCCTAATGAACAGTAACAGCATTAAGCAAGATCTTGAATTCCTCCTAAACTCGCAGAGCACAGGGACAGCTTCAGATAGACACAACTGGGGACGGAGCTGTAATTTCTGCTCAGCTTCCCAGTTACCATGGCAGACAAAAGCTCTGATCAGCAGCAAACACCATCCCTCACAGTTGTGTTCCAACACCCCACGGATTTAACGCAGTCAGTGTCAGGAGCTGGCACGCTGCCTGTAGCTGGGATGCTTTCAGCCAGCATGTGAAAGTCCTCTCCAGGTCGGTAGTTCCACCAGGAAGTGCTAAGCCCCCACCAGAGCCTCGGGTCCCTTTTCCCAGAGGTACAGAATTAGCACTTTTCTCCTATCCCCATTGTAAAGCAGCATGAGTTGCCCGCTGACTGGAGTTCAGAGCTGGATTTAGCCACTCCCTGAGAGGCAGAGCAGACTTTGAGTCTGCAGTAATTAGAGAAAGGCAAGAAGTAAGCAAATCCTCTCTCAAACTTCACCAGCTCTGCTTCATGCTTCCCTGGCCTGTGTCAGGACAAGCTGCCAGAGCCTGAGAGTGATTTTACAGGGGAAAAAAGCATCTACGGGGGTGGAGCATCCCCCCGTAGACAGCCACATCTGTGTGCGCTCAGGGGAGACCGGCTCCCACAGCAGGCAAGCACGCACAGGGGAAGGGTTGCAAGGCAGTGACCAAGGAAAGCCATTGGGATGGACGTAGCTGCTAATAATAGTATCAGTGCCAGAAGAGTCTGGAAAGAGCTTGTCCTGCCCTGCACTAGAGCAGGAGCCCACACAGCCCCCCAAGCGTAGCTCTCTCTAAGCTACAATCCCAAGCAAGCTCTTGGGTCTGCAAGCATCCCTGCTGGGCTTGCGCTGGGGAAACGGGAGGAAAACCACGCCGACCGTAAGAATTTGCTGTTCAGAAGTAGCAAAACAGTTCTGCAGGTTGCTCAGCCTTGCGTTGAGCAGGGTTTAGCTGCACACAGGCTGACACAGGAGCAGTCAGATCCTGACCTGAGACCAGGCAAGAAACACAGGCTGGCAGGAAATGAGCACCTTGCTCCACAGCACACTGGAATAGCCAAGAGTTCTATCGAAGTGATAACAATGTCGTCTACATCTCCTTCCTGCATATTGAGTGTCAAAATCCCTGTGAAAGGGTCTCCTGCATCAGCAGCAGACACACTGGTGCCCTGCTTCACCAGTGCTTCCCACTCTGGCAGCGAATGCAGCTTTCAGAGATCTCACAAAACAGCTCCTTGAGGAGCTCCTTGTGTTTCATGTCCTTGAAAGTAGTTTTGGAGCTGAAAAGCCCTGGCATTGCAGGGGAATAGCAGTGCCACTGATATTCAGGTGGAGGTGGGTGTAGGGAACGGGATGGGATGGGATGGGAAGGAATGGGATGGCATGGAATGGAATGGAGAGTCCTAGAATGGAGCAGACTAGGCTTGGAATGGAATGGGTTATGCTGTGTGATGCCTACAAGTCTGCCTGACAAGTGGAGCCCGAGGTCTAAGGGGTCCAGCCAGGAGAGCAGCAGTTGCGCTGCAGCCTCTGCAGTGCAGGTCCCAGAGCCATCCAGGAGACAGGGACAGGCTGAGCTCCAACACAGCTCAGGCAGGGACTGAAGGCCCCAGGCTGAGCTGAGACATGGCCCCTGGGCCCTCGGCAGGAGGCAGCGGGGTGGGGGTCCCAGCAGAGATGGGTCCCAGCTACTGAGGCCTTTCGGTACCCCCAGTACCCTGGCAGAAGTAGCCCTGCTCTGCTCATAGGCTCTCCATTAGACATTGCCGCTTGGCCTCTTTGACACCAAGGAGTGGGCATATGCACTTTCTCTCCGATGCACTCCCGATCTTCTTAGGCTCTTGTGCCTCAGAATGTTTTCCCAAGGGAAACAACTCAGGCATTTCTCAAAAGGAGGACAAGGCAGTAAAAGCAAATCCATGGGGATCTGAGGAGGTGTGCCTGCCCCTGCCAGGGGGACTGGAACCTGCTGAAGAGAGAGCCTCTGCCCTCCTTGGAGCTACCCTTTAAGGACTGGAATGCTGTGAAGAGCTCCCCCAGCTTTTTTAACCCATGCTCAGACATAGGAGACTGAGGGGTGAGTGACCTCATCAGTGTTTACAAATACGTAAAGGGTGAGCGTCAGGATGACGGAGCTAGGTTTCTTTCAGTGATGTCCAGTGACAGGACAAGGGGCAATGGGTGTAAACTGGAGCATAGGAGGTTCCATGTGAACATCAGGAAAAACTTTTTTACTGTGAGAGTGACAGAGCACTGGAACAGGTTGCCCAGGGGGTTGTGGAGTCTCCTACGTTGGAGATATTCAAGGCCCGCCTGGACAAGTTCCCGTGTGATGTACTCTAGGTTACCCTGCTCTTGCAAGGGGGTTGGACTAGATGATCTTCTGAGGTCCCTTCCAAGCCTTGGGATTCTGGGATTCTGGGATTCCATTCTGTTCCGTTCCATTCCATTCCGTTCCATTCCATGCCATCACCTGGCAACGCAGCAGTCACAATGTCCCGGGACAGTATAAAAGGGAGCAGGCTCCTGTGTCCTCTGGCCTCCTGTGCCCGACTGGGCCAGGGAAGCCCAGGACGTCCTACAGGAAGTCCTTGAGGAGCTGCTGCAGTTCCTTGTTTGGAGGTTCTAGCAGGGGAGCGCAGCTACTGTATAGGCGTGATTGAGGCAGGGGAGCGCAGCTACCGTATACCCGTGACTGAGGCAGGGGAGCGCAGCTACTGTATAGCCATGACTGAGGCAGGGGAGTGCAGCTACCGTATACCCGTGACTGAGGAAGGGGAATGCAGCTACCGTATACCCGTGACTGAGGCAGGGGAGCGCAGCTACCGTATACCCGTGACTGAGGCAGGGGAGCGCCTGTGTCGGGGAAGGTTGTCCTCTTGCCGAGCATGCAGTCTGGGGAGGGACGCATGTGGAGTGGCAAGGGAGGAAGGGCACACGTGCGTAGCCCACCAGATGAGCTGAATCAAGCCCAGCGATCAACAGGGTGACAGATATCGCAGGCAGACGGCCCTGAAATGCAGGCAGACGGCCCTGAAATGCAGGCAGAGCGAGAGGCCGGGCAGAGAAGAGCTTCAGAGTTGTGTGCTGCATGGCCAGCTCCTGGCAGGGCCAGCTTCTTAGCTGGCGGCAGGGATAGCAATCCTTTTCAGCTGGATAGGCAGGGCTAGATGCTAGGAATGCCTTTTTGAGGAGCACTGCAGAGCTCCCCATTCTCATCCCCCGCGGAGCCAGGGCCAGCAGCCATAAGCAATGGGACGCAGAGGTGCTTCCAGAGATGCCAGCGCTTTGGAGCAGCCAGTGATGGCCTGCCACGTGTAGGAAGGATGGATTTTTGCCCCCAGGCTCGATGTGGCCGGCGGCCTTTGGCCACTCTCAGCAGCCGCTGAGGTGGCTCCAGATTGAGGGAGAATAGGGCTTGGGCATCTGCGGGGAGGCGTGAGCAGCCTGTGGAGCAGGAGCAGGTCCTGCTGCCATGCTCAGGGATAGCCGATCGCCAGTGCTGGGGTCAGGAAGGAATTTTCCCCCGGGCCACATTGGCACTGGTCCCGGGGGTTTTTTGCCTTCCTCTGAGCATGGAGCAGGAGCACTTGCCAGGGCTCCTCTGCTCCATTCTGGCTGCGGTACCGCCTGCTGCTCATGCACCATGAAGGTGGCCCCTGGTGTCCTGCAGCTGGGGGAGGAAGGCCTTTTTTCCCCCACGGAGGGCCTGCCAGTGTCCCCGCGGGTTTTTTGCCTTCCTCTGCAGCGGTGAGCCAGCCCCTTGACAGGGCTCCTTTGGGCTCTTGTGGCCCAAAGGCTGCTGCTCCTGCTCCACGCAGGTGGCCCCTCATGCCCCCATGCGGGGGGAGGAAGCTTTCACGACTCCCGGGGTAGCCCCTGGACGTTGCTGCTTGTCCTCTGTAGCATTGAGCACAGCCCCTTGACAGGGCTCCCCTTTGGGCTCGCTTCTTGCCTGCTGCTCAAGCTCGCAGAGGGAGCCGCTTCTGCTCTGCCCTTGGCTCCATGTCCCCGGGGGTTCTGGCTTGTGCACAGCAGCCTGTGCTTCAAGGCCTTGATGCTCGTGAGCATCGCCTCTGAAACCAACCCAAAACAAAACCCCATGGCATCGTGGAAAATTCGGTAAAAAGAAGATAACCTAAGGCAAAAGATAAGAAACCAAACTAAAATCAAACGGAATCCTAAAATAAAATCTTTTTTGCTCTCGTAAGCTTTGTGTTTCGTGTCCTTGAAAGTGGTTTTGGAGCTGAAAAGCCCTGGCATTGCAGGGGAATAGCAGTGCCACTGTTACTCAGGTCGGGGTGGGTGTAGGGAATGGAACGGCATGGGATGGGAGGAAATGGATTGGCATGGAATGGAGGTTGATGCTTCTCATCTTTGGCATTGATCACATCCCCATGTCAGGGCTCATCTTTGGGTTTTCTTCTTGCCTGCTGTTCTCGCAGCTGCAGGGCCCTTGATTAAAAAATTATGTTCATCTAGAATCTTAAAGCATGACCTGGTTGTAGAGTTGGGTCACAGCTACTGACTACCTGCAGATGTAGGGTTGTGGTTGGGGAGCCCTTAAAGAAAGGGTAGTACTTAACTGGGAAACTGATGTCACAGGAGTGCAGTGCCCTTCTGTGAACGTCTTTTGGAACCGCCTGTCTGGGATTCAGCAGCTTCTGGGCGAGGTGCCCCTTTTTACCATGTCAGCAGTGAGCAAACCACTCAGTATTTTAGTGTTCCACCTATTTAAAGAAGTGTGTTATTTAAATCAAGCTTATTATCCAGTAAAGTGAAAAGGCACAAAGGTTCAAACTTCTTTCTATACGAAATGAGCATCATGGCACATACGTACTGGGTGGGAATGGGGAATACTCTTCCAAAGGACCAAGAAACTCTTTACTGTTCTCGTAATAGTCTTCCCAGATGACCTCCTTGGGTGCTTCTTAACTTTGCTACTGGTGAAACAAGGTTGCTGTGGCTTTTTTCTTCCTGTGGGTGCCTGCAGTTTGTAGATAGTCTAAAGCAGCAGCTCTTCAGTTAGAACATATTAAATACGTTTAAAGAATAAGGCCTCTAAGACCGCTTAACACATACCTACACGACTGCTTTGTACACTGGAGCAAAGCATGTGCTCTTCCCATCATCCTGAGGCATGTGCTGTGTTTCTCTGTGCGATACATTGCAAAAAGCTGGGGTTTTGCAGCTCTTTTTGGTGCAGTTGTAGCATAAACTTTTATGATTGAGGGAAATGAGCTTGATTTGGTATCAGGCTAATACACAGTAAGTGCTTGTTGATTTTTAATGTGCCACTGTAGCCTTCAATTGAAAAGTATTTATTGAAATCCTCCCATCTGAGTCTTAGTTTGAAATCAGTGTCTTCCTTTGCAGTAATACCCGACAGAACCTGGTTATTTTTCAGGTGTTCAATCATATTTGCAGGGCAACTATTTCTCCTGGACTCAGTCACAGGAAAAACCTACAACAGTGTTAACAGCAGAGCGGGATAAATGTCACTTAATGTCCCTGCACTGCCTGCAATTGGTGCTGCCGTGTCTGTCCTTCTGGCACGTGTGCGGCTGCAGCAGTTTGCTGAAGGCCGGCAGATGTTGGCATCAATAGATGTGAAGCCTCAAACAAGCACTCCCTGTGCTCAGCAGGTTTCTGGCATCTTCCTCCTTCATGTGGCTGTTTGTTAGTGACCTTTTCCTGTTTGTCACTCAAACCCAGGTTTCTACAGTCAGCACAGCTTTGCAGGTGTGCATGTTTACAGCACTGCACTGTTCAAGCTTTCCCTTCGTGGAGAAGGTTCTTTTCCAGAACCCGGTCTGATGGTAAAGCTGGAACCTGGGTCATAGAGAACCTACTTATTTACCTTCGCCCTGTACAGAACAAAGACAGAGCAACAGATCTCAAACGTTCGATCTTCCTACGGGGTTGTCTTACCTTCGGAGGACAGCCCCCATAAAGAGCACACCAGCATTTCCCTGCAGGCTCCTGAGTCGAGACAGTTTCTTCTATTTAATGGCTCCTGAAGGTCTGTTTAAAGCTAGATGAAGAACAAAATCTCTCTGGAAGAGTGCAGTGTTTAACTAATTTAAGGTTGACTCCCAGCTGAAGTACATCAGGCTGTAACACTGCTGCTGTGAAGAACCAAGGAACTCATGTCTACAGCAATAGCGACCCCGTTACGTATTTCTAGACAGATGAGAGGCTTAAAAGAAGTGGCAAAGAGGTGAGCAGGGCCTCATTCTGCTTGAATTCATGGGCGTTTAAAATAGAAATCCCGTCTGCCCAGCACCTGGAGGGCTGTCCCCCTTCAGGACGGGGCCATTGCTACAGATCACAGACATTAAGCACAAACCCAGACTCTGGAAGAGATTCAAGTGTCATTAGAGCAATGGTGAAGTTTTCTCCTTCCATTTTTCTAAGCTGTTCTCGCACCAAGTGAGTTCCTTCAGGTATTTACACTGTGTCCTCCCCGCTTCCTGCCCCAGCCTCAGCCTGGGGCACTCACACATGCCCCAAGCTGACAACGTGGAGACGTGGCTCATTTCCAGCAGCAGACGTCAGCCCCTGTCAGGTCAGAATGTGCTCAGGCACCGGCATCAACACAAGTCAGAATCCCCCTGGCACGGGGAGGTTTTCACAGCCAGCCTTGCACGTGTGACCCCCCCAGGCAGCCCCACGGCTGACACCAGCTCACTGCTCCCTGGTCACTGTGGCAGGCCTCAAGGCAGCAGTTCCTCCTCACAGTCACTCTGCCTGTGGCCAGCCCATGTTGCAGGGCACCAGGAAGCCACGGCACCAACCCGGGGCTCAAGCTTCATCACCAAATTGAGCTTCCCTTTCCCACCTCAACAGCTTCCTCCCACCGCGAGAAGAAACTTCCCTGGGCCACAAAGATGCAGCTTCCTTCATCACTTGTCTGATGCTTCTGTGAGTTTTCAGTTTGAGACAAGGGAGACACAAAATCACAGAATGGAATAGATAAACCTTTAGAATCAGTTTTAAGCAATGTTAAGTTTGATGGCTTTGTAGCAGTAGCAATGGAAAATTACTGAGGTGCATGATACATAGAACTAACTGATAAGTAGGAGGAGAGGAGGATTATTATGTCTCCGGTGCTAACGAACCAATCCAACTGTTATGAGCATCTACTGCGCGTGCTCCAAAGGCTGCAAGAAGTGATGAAGACTGTTGGAAGAAGTAAACGACCCTCAGAGACCACCACCACAATTCTGTCCGTATGCGGGGAACTTTCTGGAGAATGCCGTAATGTATGTATGCCCAGGGACTATATAAAGACGGCTTGTGTAGCAACAGGGAGACACACGTTAGGAGGAGCTATCCCCGTGTCTCCCGGCGCCGCAATAAGGAATACCTGCTTGTCAGCTTGAAGACTTTGCTGGCAAGTTTGTTCCTGGAGTTTTCTCTGAATCAATCTGGCGACCCAGGTGGGACCCTCTCTGCTCGGCTGCAGGACCCGCTGAGGACAGGGCTCCCTAGGGCCCTCGGGAATTTTTCCCGGAGGGACCCCTCGACTCATTCGCATCACTGCAGGAGCAGACAAGGACCATCTTCATCAAAGGTATTCTTTTCTTTTTGTATGGTCTGTAAGGTGCAGGGGGCATCTTGCATAAAGACTGCATTGGTAATGGGGTTGGTTTGGTAAGCGTACGCAAGGTTTGGAAGCCTTCCGTAAATCGAGATAGGAAATCTCGTCGGTAAAGGCGTATACCCGGCTGCTAGCGTCCGTTTGGTATACACCCACAAGAAGCAGGGGGCTTCTTGTGGTTCGGCTCCTACAAGACGCAGGGGGTGTCTTGTGGAAATGGTTTTGGATCTTGGTGGTATTTGATTTATTTTGTGGCTTGGTAAATGAAGGATTTTGGTCGTGTGATTTGGCATTGGTGACAGGATGCTATAACGGTGTTACTAACTGTTGTTTGATAGAATTTTAGTCTCTGTCTCAAGTGTTGTAACTGTGTGTTGTGTGTCTGTGGGATCCCGTGTGTGTGTGAATGTGAGATTGAGAATGGAAAATCAGCAGAGAGTGAAGAGATCTTGAAAAAGAGTCTTTTAGGGTGCATTTTGGCACACTGGAAGGGACTTGGAGGGTCTCCTGGGGGCTCGGTAAATACGAAAACATTGGTAAAATATTGTAACCGATGGTGGCCTTTGTATATTTTGGAAAATCAGGGAAAATGGCCGGAAAATGGCCTAAAAATGGAACTCTGAACTATAATGCATTGTTACAATTGATGTTGTTTTGAGGTGGCAAGGAAAATGGGATGAAGTAATGTATGCCGATATGGTTTTCACTTTAAGAAACCACGTGGAGTGACAGACTGAATGCAGAATGAATATAGCTCCGCCAGGTCCCTTAATTTTGGCTTTGGAAAAGGACAGGGAAAAACTGAAAGTTAAGATGGAGAGGTGCTGTTCAGCCTGTGATATTGGGGAAAGATGTTTAAAGTTAAAAAACAGTAATCAGCAAGATAGGTTGGAAAACTGTGTGTCACAGGTACCTCTGAGAGGAGCACCCTCTGCACCTGTCCTTTCTGATAAGGAGGAAGAGATTGCTGCCACTGGCAAAAAGCGGCAGATTCCCATGCAGAGCTCTAGCAGCTCTTACAGCCGAGATTGGACTTTCTTTGTTGCCTTTTCCACCAGAGTTTGACCATGAGGATGAGCAGCAGTGTTACCCTTACAAACGGATGAACCTGGTGTCATGGTGCTGTGGCCAAGCGACATCAGGGTCCAGCTCTGCTGCCCCTTTGCAGGTCAGCCTCATCGGCAAGGGAAACAGAAACTGCAGGCAACAAAATGCCCCTTCTTTCCCTTCAGAGCTGGGGAAGAAGTGAACTGGGAAGGAATTTTAGGGCTCCTTGGTTCAGGCTTGTCATTGAAGCAGTGACAAACAGTGAAGCAAAGTTACTGCCCATCTCTCCCTACCATGAACAGGAGGAGATTCCACCCCGTCAGTGGTCTACCAGACATACACGGGGCCAGGATCTTGTCCTGCCTCTCTGCGCAGGGACAAACTGTCCCAGTGACAGAGGGAGACGATAAGGGGATGTTACAAGAAAGGGGATAGTAAGCCCGTGCTCTGGTTTGGCATAACTGGCATTAACTTGTGGGGTTTCTCCGCTTCTTTAGTACCAAAGGGGAAGCACCTTCCAAAGGCTTTGTCTCCTGTTTGCGCCTGTCCCGTTTTCCTTCTTTAGACACTCGGAAGCAGTCACCTCTTCTTCTCCCTCCCAAATTCAGTATGGAGCGGATTTTCACGCTGCCTAAAATCCCTGATGCAGGAGAATTCCCACTCTGCCGGGATCATTCACCTGCCTGGTGTTCCAGGATTTGCAGTTAAAAGGTAGGTTTTTTGTTGTCATTTTGGTGCCTGATTTGGGTTTTTAAGTTATTCAGGGAGGCTCCATGACTCCATCTGACTGTCCTGGTCCACGGGCTCAGCCTTTCATGTAGCCTCAGCTGGGGTCCCATAGCCTCAGATACCACCCCGTGGAAACCACAACAGAGACACTGAATGCTCTTTGTTAGTAACTTGAATGTGGTTCCAATGTGATGATCCTAATTCAGGACAAGGAGTGAAGAGGTTTCCACCTCTCCTTGGTTCACAGGGAGGTTGCTGGGTGCTGGCTTAGGGTGTTTGTTCAGCCCAAGTGCAGGGAGGGGTGGGATTGAGGAGGATTGACCCAAGATAAGTCACTGGCTGGTCATCTGTGCAGTGCAACAGAGTGATTTCTAACAAGGTCAACCACAGGCTTCTTCAAAATGCTAGAGATAGACTCTGTCCAAGACAGAGGAGGAGCCGCTTTGCTGGCTTGACCCCATGCTTTCTCCTTGCTATTCAGTAGGGCCAAAGTGCCTTAGGGTGCCTTTTCTTCTGGCCCCAGTGTGAGCTCATTGGTGCGCATTCAGGAGGCACCAAACCCCTCTCCTGCAAACAGCAACCCTCAGAATCACCAAGAACAATCCAACCTGCCCTCAGCCCTCTGAGCTGCAGCAGAGGGTTTACAGCAGGGTCTGCTCTGCCACCAGGTTGTGCTTCAGGGACTCGTTTTCTGTTGTTCCCAGTGCATTATGGAGTCTTTCTAGTTGTTAACAGGAGCTGAATTCCTGCTGTGTGGGGGTGAATTTGCCACTTCAGCCATGTGTTGGGTTAAAAAGCATGTGAGGTTGCAGACAGCCCAGCTGTTAGCATGTTATCAGGATGAAGAGGATGCATAGAGCGGCAGCTTCTATGTCTTTGCAGATGGTTCAAAACGCACCATCAGGACGTAAGAATATGAGGCACCGAGCTGTGAGCTAAACCGAGGAAAATCCCATGTCCCTCCAAACCCATGTCTTGGCATTGCCGTGATAGGGGATCCTGGCAAGTAAACCCCTAACTGTAGGCTTTGGTTGAAGCTGCCAGGTGGCACTATGGAGCATGGAGCATCTCTTGTCCCATGCTCAGTCTCGCCCCTTTCTTAACTATTGCCAGTCTTCAGACTTCTCATTGCTGACCAGGTTTCTCCCTCCAGATTTACCATCTACGTTTCTTTTTCCAGAGGCAATTGGACCAGTGTGTCTCCCTACATTCCCTGGCTCATCTTGCCTACATTCCCATGGCCACAAGCTCCACTCTGACTCTTTGTAGGCTCCCTCTGTAGTTGTGCTCCATGCCCCATTCCCTTCTCTGTGGTTCTCTGCTCAGGTATTTCCAGTTCCCTCCTTTCCTCCATACGTTCTGCAGCAGCTTCCCATCAAATCTCGTTATTCCCAGCATCCCACCCCCAAAGGCCTCTGCTCTTTTCCCTTTGGGGTGTCCGCTGGCTGAGGGAGGAAGGCGTGTTGGCATTGCTGTTCTCACAGGGAGGAATGTGGTGCTATTCTGGAAGCTAACCGAAGCTTAAAGGCTAATCCTGCTTCAGGATGTGCAGCAGACAAGTAGGCGTGTCTGGGTGCAAAGTGGAAGCTGATGGATGTTGTGGATTGCTCGAGAGATGGGGCTGGCCTTTGGCTGAGGCTGTGTTAGGGAATCCTCGTGTCCTTTCTGCCTGGCAACGTATTTCCTGTGTCTCCGCAGCTGGGGTTTTACAGAAGCCTCGTCCTGTTGAATGTAGCTGTAGTGGAGACACAAAGGAATAACCCCTGCTGCTGGGCCTGCAGTGGAGCAAGGTGGCTTTCCTGAATGTGTGTGGAAAACTCTCATGCTGGTAAATTAGTTGTTTTCTGACATTCCCACAGCCATTCTGTGCTGCAGTGCAAAGCGTGTGCTAGTGACTCCAGTCCTCCCCAGACAGTAAAAGAGCCTTGAATCTGTTGGATGGCAAATTTGCTAGATTATTCCTACAAATAACTGAGTGTTGCTCTCCAGGTTTGCTGAGGGAAGAGCACTCCTAAGTAAGTTGCTTCAAGCTGTATTTGTTGTTCAGGGAGTTGTGTCACTGGAAGCACATTTTTGCTCTCATGCTCACTGGGCACAACCAGGTTTCTTCCCGGATGGGAAGTGTTTGAAGTCCCGTTTGTCAGAGAGTCAGTTTGGTTTTTTCTCTTCTTCTTCCAGTGAGTGCTTTTCTTCACCATTTGCTTGAAAGGGTTTGAGTGTTTCTTGGGAAAATACAGCTATTGGATTGTATTGGTATTGCAGGACCATTTCCCCAGCATTTAGATGTCCTAATGAACAGTAACAGCATTAAGCAAGATCTTGAATTCCTCCTAAACTCGCAGAGCACAGGGACAGCTTCAGATAGACACAACTGGGGACGGAGCTGTAATTTCTGCTCAGCTTCCCAGTTACCATGGCAGACAAAAGCTCTGATCAGCAGCAAACACCATCCCTCACAGTTGTGTTCCAACACCACACGGATTTAACGCAGTCAGTGTCAGGAGCTGGCATGCTGCCTGTAGCTGGGATGCTTTCAGCCAGCATGTGAAAGTCCTCTCCAGGTCGGTAGTTCCACCAGGAAGTGCTAAGCCCCCACCAGAGCCTCGGGTCCCTTTTCCCAGAGGTACAGAATTAGCACTTTTCTCCTATCCCCATTGTAAAGCAGCATGAGTTGCCCGCTGACTGGAGTTCAGAGCTGGATTTAGCCACTCCCTGAGAGGCAGAGCAGACTTTGAGTCTGCAGTAATTAGAGAAAGGCAAGAAGTAAGCAAATCCTCTCTCAAACTTCACCAGCTCTGCTTCATGCTTCCCTGGCCTGTGTCAGGACAAGCTGCCAGAGCCTGAGAGTGATTTTACAGGGGAAAAAAGCATCTACGGGGGTGGAGCATCCCCCCGTAGACAGCCACATCTGTGTGCGCTCAGGGGAGACCGGCTCCCACAGCAGGCAAGCACGCACAGGGGAAGGGTTGCAAGGCAGTGACCAAGGAAAGCCATTGGGATGGACGTAGCTGCTAATAATAGTATCAGTGCCAGAAGAGTCTGGAAAGAGCTTGTCCTGCCCTGCACTAGAGCAGGAGCCCACACAGCCCCCCAAGCGTAGCTCTCTCTAAGCTACAATCCCAAGCAAGCTCTTGGGTCTGCAAGCATCCCTGCTGGGCTTGCGCTGGGGAAACGGGAGGAAAACCACGCCGACCGTAAGAATTTGCTGTTCAGAAGTAGCAAAACAGTTCTGCAGGTTGCTCAGCCTTGCGTTGAGCAGGGTTTAGCTGCACACAGGCTGACACAGGAGCAGTCAGATCCTGACCTGAGACCAGGCAAGAAACACAGGCTGGCAGGAAATGAGCACCTTGCTCCACAGCACACTGGAATAGCCAAGAGTTCTATCGAAGTGATAACAATGTCGTCTACATCTCCTTCCTGCATATTGAGTGTCAAAATCCCTGTGAAAGGGTCTCCTGCATCAGCAGCAGACACACTGGTGCCCTGCTTCACCAGTGCTTCCCACTCTGGCAGCGAATGCAGCTTTCAGAGATCTCACAAAACAGCTCCTTGAGGAGCTCCTTGTGTTTCATGTCCTTGAAAGTAGTTTTGGAGCTGAAAAGCCCTGGCATTGCAGGGGAATAGCAGTGCCACTGATATTCAAGTGGAGGTGGGTGTAGGGAACGGGATGGGATGGGATGGGAAGGAATGGGATGGCATGGAATGGAATGGAGAGTCCTAGAATGGAGCAGACTAGGCTTGGAATGGAATGGGTTATGCTGTGTGATGCCTACAAGTCTGCCTGACAAGTGGAGCCCGAGGTCTAAGGGGTCCAGCCAGGAGAGCAGCAGTTGCGCTGCAGCCTCTGCAGTGAAGGTCCCAGAGCCATCCAGGAGACAGGAACAGGCTGAGCTCCAACACAGCTCAGGCAGGGACTGAAGGCCCCAGGCTGAGCTGAGACACGGCCCCTGGGCCCTCGGCAGGAGGCAGCGGGGTGGGGGTCCCAGCAGAGATGGGTCCCAGCTACTGAGGCCTTTCGGTACCCCCAGTACCCTGGCAGAAGTAGCCCTGCTCTGCTCATAGGCTCTCCATTAGACATTGCCGCTTGGCCTCTTTGACACCAAGGAGTGGGCATATGCACTTTCTCTCCGATGCACTCCCGTTCTTCTTAGGCTCTTGTGCCTCAGAATGTTTTCCCAAGGGAAACAACTCAGGCATTTCTCAAAAGGAGGACAAGGCAGTAAAAGCAAATCCATGGGGATCTGAGGAGGTGTGCCTGCCCCTGCCAGGGGGACTGGAACCTGCTGAAGAGAGAGCCTCTGCCCTCCTTGGAGCTACCCTTTAAGGACTGGAATGCTGTGAAGAGCTCCCCCAGCTTTTTTAACCCATGCTCAGACATAGGAGACTGAGGGGTGAGTGACATCATCAGTGTTTACAAATACGTAAAGGGTGAGCGTCAGGATGACGGAGCTAGGTTTCTTTCAGTGATGTCCAGTGACAGGATAAGGGGCAATGGGTGTAAACTGGAGCATAGGAGGTTCCATGTGAACATCAGGAAAAACCTTTTTACTGTGAGAGTGACAGAGCACTGGAACAGGTTGCCCAGGGGGGTTGTGGAGTCTCCTACGTTGGAGATATTCAAGGCCCGCCTGGACAAGTTCCCGTGTGATGTACTCTAGGTTACCCTGCTCTTGCAAGGGGGTTGGACTAGATGATCTTCTGAGGTCCCTTCCAAGCCTTGGGATTCTGGGATTCTGGGATTCCATTCTGTTCCGTTCCATTCCATTCCGTTCCATTCCATGCCATCACCTGGCAACGCAGCAGTCACAATGTCCCGGGACAGTATAAAAGGGAGCAGGCTCCTGTGTCCTCTGGCCTCCTGTGCCCGACTGGGCCAGGGAAGCCCAGGACGTCCTACAGGAAGTCCTTGAGGAGCTGCTGCAGTTCCTTGTTTGGAGGTTCTAGCAGGGGAGCGCAGCTACTGTATAGCCATGACTGAGGCAGGGGAGTGCAGCTACCGTATACCCGTGACTGAGGCAGGGGAATGCAGCTACCGTATACCCGTGACTGAGGCAGGGGAGCGCAGCTACCGTATACCCGTGACTGAGGCAGGGGAGCGCCTGTGTCGGGGAAGGTTGTCCTCTTGCCGAGCGTGCAGTCTGGGGAGGGACGCATGTGGAGTGGCAAGGGAGGAAGGGCACACGTGCGTAGCCCACCAGATGAGCTGAATCAAGCCCAGCGATCAACAAGGTGACAGATATCGCAGGCAGACGGCCCTGAAATGCAGGCAGAGCGAGAGGCCGGGCAGAGAAGAGCTTCAGAGTTGTGCGCTGCAAGGCCAGCTCCTGGCAGGGCCAGCTTCTTAGCTGGTGGCAGGGATAGCAATCCTTTTCAGCTGGATAGGCAGGGCTAGATGCTAGGAATGCCTTTTTGAGGAGCACCGCAGAGCTCCCCATTCTCATCCCCCGCGGAGCCAGGGCCAGCAGCCATAAGCAATGGGACGCAGAGGTGCTTCCAGAGATGCCAGCGCTTTGGAGCAGCCAGTGATGCCCTGCCACGTGTAGGAAGGATGGATTTTTGCCCCCAGGCTCGATGTGGCCGGCGGCCTTTGGCCACTCTCAGCAGCCGCTGAGGTGGCTCCAGATTGAGGGAGAATAGGGCTTGGGCATCTGCGGGGAGGCGTGAGCAGCCTGTGGAGCAGGAGCAGGTCCTGCTGCCATGCTCAGGGATAGCCGATCGCCAGTGCTGGGGTCAGGAAGGAATTTTCCCCCGGGCCACATTGGCACTGGTCCCGGGGGTTTTTTGCCTTCCTCTGAGCATGGAGCAGGAGCACTTGCCAGGGCTCCTCTGCTCCATTCTGGCTGCGGTACCACCTGCTGCTCATGCACCATGAAGGTGGCCCCTGGTGTCCTGCAGCTGGGGGAGGAAGGCCTTTTTTCCCCCACGGAGGGCCTGCCAGTGTCCCCGCGGGTTTTTTGCCTTCCTCTGCAGCGGTGAGCCAGCCCCTTGACAGGGCTCCTTTGGGCTCTTGTGGCCCAAAGGCTGCTGCTCCTGCTCCACGCAGGTGGCCCCTCATGCCCCCATGCGGGGGGAGGAAGCTTTCACGACTCCCGGGGTAGCCCCTGGACGTTGCTGCTTGTCCTCTGTAGCATTGAGCACAGCCCCTTGACAGGGCTCCCCTTTGGGCTCGCTTCTTGCCCGCTGCTCAAGCTCGCAGAGGGAGCCGCTTCTGCTCTGCCCTTGGCTCCATGTCCCCGGGGGTTCTGGCTTGTGTACAGCAGCCTGTGCTTCAAGGCCTTGATGCTCGTGAGCATCGCCTCTGAAACCAACCCAAAACAAAACCCCATGGCATCGTGGAAAATTCGATAAAAAGAAGATAACCTAAGGCAAAAGATAAGAAACCAAACTAAAATCAAACGGAATCCTAAAATAAAATCTTTTTTGCACTTGTAAGCTTTGTGTTTCGTGTCCTTGAAAGTGGTTTTGGAGCTGAAAAGCCCTGGCATTGCAGGGGAATAGCAGTGCCACTGTTACTCAGGTCGGGGTGGGTGCAGGGAATGGAACGGCATGGGATGGGAGGGAATGGATTGGCATGGAATGGAGGTTGATGCTTCTCATCTTTGGTATTGATCTGTTTAAAGAAGTGTGTTATTTAAAGCAAGCTTATTATCCAGCAAAGTGAAAAGGCACAGGTTCAAACTTCTTTCTATATGAAATGAGCATCATGGCACATACTTACTGGGTGGGAATGTGGAATACTCTTCCAAAGGACCAAGAAACTCTTTACTGTTCTCGTAATTGTGTTGGGTTAAAAAGCATGTGAGGTTGCAGACAACCCATCTGTTAGCATGTTATCAGGATGAAGAGGATGCATAGAGTGGCAGCTTCTTGTCCAACATCAAACTTCAAGTGCTAGCTTATGGAATCCAAGACATTTGAAAGTGTTTGGTAGAAAGCTAGGTCAAACAGTACAAGCATAACAGTTCTGTTAGCAGATAGGTTGAGTCTGATATTTCTGGACATATCAAATGAAATTAGGTGTCATGCTATTTTGGCAATAGAGTCAAATCTACAGTGCCTTACAGTACTATGACTGCTCCTGGACTGCAGACTTCTTTCTAAGGAATGTTCAGCATGATTTGCTTCTATGAAAGCGGAGGTCTTGCATCATTAAATTAGTTATTTCTAATTTCCTTATTCACAGTCCCTTCCCATTGCAAAACCAGCTTCTTCTATGAAGAATCAAGGCAAAAAGTACAATTGGAATACCACAGTACTGTGTCCTGTTGCTATTCTTTCACTTCAGGTCAACAGCTTTGGCCTCAGTTTACTCCTTAAGTTAGTGACCTATTTGCTTTCAATGTGCTCCCTGGCAACAAAAAAATAGCTGCATCTTCTGAAGCAAAATGCATCATTTCACCTTATTACTGTTACTGGCATTTTTTATGCTGCTCCACCTGTTGAATTAATTAGAATTATTTAAAATTTAATTATTTTATTTGCTGTTATGCTTGGTCATTTAAGATTTATTCTATTGAATCTTCAGTCCCAATATGTCTATTTACAAGACATATTCTCTCTAGATAGATACAGTATTCATTTATTTCACACGTACAAAAGAACTCAGAATTGTATTCCTTATCGAAGGAAAGTTTTTAATCTACAACAAATTCTTTGTATCTATACTGATGTTTTTTCTTCACTATTACACAGCTACGTTGATGTAGACGTACTGTGACCTACGACCTGAAACTATTCTACCTTTTGGTCTGTGGGTTTGCTTTCCTTGGTTCATTAAGAGCAGTGAAGTTCAAAGCACTTTGGATCTTGATTTTAGTAGCTTACTGCATTTTTGTCAGAGTATGATATGTTTCACTAGTCTTTTTTTCCAGAAACACTAAGCAAGTAAAATTAATTGAAGGCAAATATTAGCTTGCAAACATTAAAATTGTTCTCTTTTTTTTTTTTTTTTTTTGTTAGATATTTGGAAACTTATCTGAAAAAAGATATATTTTATACAAAACATTCTACAAGCTTTGGAGCATGATGTTTCATATGGCACACATATTTTGCCAGTGAGGGTTCAACAGAGCAAATGGCTTTGTTTGTCTCAATTTATGCTTTAAAAAATCAAAACTTGGAGATTGAGTGGTATATCCTTAGGGGACATGCCTTAGTTGATGCTGAAATTAATGTCTGACATTTTGTTTGAGCTTGGATATTAAAAGTCCTGATGCTAGCAACCTAGCATGCTAGCTAGAAATCCAAGAGACTCAATATTTAAGCAGTTTGAGAATATTATGCTATTAAAAAGAAAAGAAAGACTAGTTATAGCCCTGTGGTGTTGCTGAGAAGAAAGACAAAGCTCACAGAAAATCTGCACTTGAGCTAGGGAGTGATTCAGATCACTGCTTTGTGCTTTCTGAATCCTGTTATCACAGAAGATAACAAAATTCCTGAGTCTGATTAAAGGATGCTAGGGAGTGAGGTTTCCATGTCCTCTAATTAGCCCCCTCACTGACACTTGGGTTTTCTCCAGATCCTTTGGCCATGCGGTTACTGCCTTAAAAACTTCCGCAGTTTTCTCTAAGTCTTGCTGTCTGACTTACTAAACTTGAGCTTGATTAAAAGCTCACTAAAGTTAATGGAGAGTTCCTTCGCATTCAGTGGTTTTTGGAACATGACTTCAGCTGGAAGCATATCCAGCTGTGGTCATTGCCTAACACATTCATAGCTAAAATGCATTCCCATTGTATAATTGCTGGCAGTGCTAAACAAATTAATTATTCCCTTGTTTTTGAGAGGCCTTTGTTTCCATTTCAGTTCTCCCAGTTCTTGGAGGTGCAATGACTCCTAACTGTGTCCTTGAACTCAGTGCCAAAACTTCAGGGTTGTCCTCTTCTTGTTTTTCCAAACCTTGATTATAAAGCACTGAGCCTTTGATTCAGACTGTCAGCATGCTCTTGATATAAATATAATTTCTCTTTTCTTTGCTTTCCTTTGGGCCGCACAGATTCACCCCCAGGAATTTGTGATAAGAAAGAACATGTGTCAAAAATACTAGTTTTGCCATTAAATGAAAAATCCTGTCTGTCCCTCAGAAAGAGTTTGTGTATGGCACCAAGTTTCCCAGTTGGCAGGTTCTTGGTCTGCCAGCCTGAACAGAATCACAGGTCTTTAGTCATCTGTATCAGCTCCGGAAAGACCTAGTGCTTTTTAACAAGGAATGCTAGACAATATCCAGCTTTGGAAGGAGTGACAGGGGAGTCCCAAAATGAGTCCTTCATTTGGTTGTTTTTACGTGACACCTGGCTAAAAGATGCTCCTGGCCTGAAACTGTAGAGTGAGAGCAATAAATGAAGATGTTGATGTATTTTTCTATAAAACATTAGTAGCAAAATGAAAGATCTCTTTCTCCTGGGCAAGGAACCAGCGTACCTGAGGGAGAGGAAATACATAAGAGTTGCAATACCTGTGACAGTAACTACAGCTGCTTGGGCTACATAGTCTCTTAATAAAATGCATTGAGTTTCCTCCAACTTATTTCTACACTCTGTGACTAGAAATGCATCCACCAGATGAACAAAATGTGGTCACTCTCATTATGTGACAGGGGACCATTGCAGAAGCTCTGTAAGTATTAATTTCTCAAGATATGCTATGTCTCATGACCAAAATGCAGGTAACATTAACAATTTAATGCTAATGCTAGCATTAGATTTTTAACATTAATTTTAGTATGAGGAAGTGAATGTGAGTCACTTAAAAAAGAAGGCCGCAAAAAATAGTCAGGTTGAATTGGTATATTGTGTGTAAGCTAAAGACTATAGGAGAGGCTCAGCAAACAGGGGCAAGAGTCATCTATTCTGAATAAAGATGTTATAAGAATGTCATCTCAGAGACCATAACGTAGACATAACTCATTCTACAGACATTCTAAACTATTTGGAAAGACACCTATTATTGTGAACTTATACCATTTTATTTTAGAACTTGAAACTATCATTTTTCAGGCAATATACTCTAACCCACGTATATACCCAATCTAACCCAAATGGATGAGTTTTAGTTTTCTAGATGAAAGTAGCATTTAGCATTCCAACCTATGTCCACTGAGTGTTCATGAAATTTACCAAGGTTCGTAGCAAAGAGCTTTCCCTTTTTGAACCTGGATCCATCTTCTTGGACATGCTACTTCCCTCAGGCCTTTAACCATGGAATCTTCCAGCATTTTCAGAACTGTTATATACTGTACAAGAGTGGCTTTATGTACAAAAAAAATTTACCTCAGCTTGTTCTTGTGATGTTATTTACAGAATAATTACTTATTATTTATTTTCCAATTTTAACTCTGCAGTCAGAATTACATTGAACAAAGAGAAGCCATAATGTAAAATCCTGGAATAATTGTGTTAGCTACAATCCATTTCAGAGCTAAAATTCAGGCCAGTATTTAGTCTTCTGAGATTCTGAACACCCTGACTCTTTCTGTTTGCTTGTTTGTTTGTGTGTTCTAAAGGCACATCCAGATGACGGAGAGGTAGGAAGCTGCTTTGATACAGCCCTTGCCTGTCTCAGTATCATTTGCATTTCATGAATTGCTGGATTGTGGAACCTTGTTCACCCTAGGATCCTGGGAAAAGGAGCGCATCATATGAACCTCACTGGGACTAGGGAACAAAGGCTAGAGAACAGAAAAACAAATATCTTAGAGAGAAGGAAAAAGGAAGGAAATCGTGTGTCTGCAGAAGGGATTAGCTTTTCCATTTTGCTCATCAAAGTTAAACAAAATACAAAAGAAGGATTTAGAGCGTTCCAACTGTTCAAATCACTATAAACAGGAGGAAAAAGAGAGTTAAACAGAAAATGTGAGATAACTACAATTGTTTTTACTAATGAAGTCTTGTTTAGGTTTAGTTATTTCTGCAAAAACAGTGAATGCAAGGAAGAGAAAAAGCTTTTTCAGTGAGTCACAGAAATAACTAAAAAAATCAGTCACGTATGAGTCAGCTCGAGAGCCTTATTTCACACTTCAGTTTGCCTGATTTTCAGTTCTGCATGATGAATTCTTTCAATTCATGTGCCCTTAAAATCTGTTATTCTTTTACTTTTAAAGTTACTTTTATTGTCACCTCTTACTTCTATGGTTGATTAGGCAGATTAAAATGTCAAATTTTGTAGTATAAGACTTTTTTCCTGTCATTCAAATATCAATTTTTGTACTTCATGTCCAGCTGTCTTTGTTTTGTTTTGTTTTGGTTTAGTTTGGTTGGTTTTTTTAATCGTCCAGAAAAAAATAACTTGCATATGTAAAATTTGTCAGACGTATGCTGAATCTGGTTAATATTGATTACTAACAGTGAAATCTCAGAATATTTTCGTGCAGTCTGGTCCACCAAACTATGATACTTTTCTAAATGTGCACCCAGGATATTGTTTTATTGCATACATAAACCCCAAATCTATTTAGACTCTTAGTCACCATAGCATTCCATACACTTTGAATTTCTTAGTTGTTAAGAATAAAGTATTAACACGGACAATGGAGATTTGCAATTAAATCAAACAACAAATCCATAGATGCAGCAACATGAATAGATGGCTCCAACTTTTCTTTTGGAAAGGATGATTTAGAACCTGTAATGTCTGCTTTGCTTCTGAAATTATTAAACTTTATTGCAAACTATGAGGATGATCCAAAAACTATTACTTTTAATCATCTTTAGCTAGGTTTGTTGGTATGACTGTCCTGTGAAATTCAAAGATTCTCCCTAAATACACTTCCAATTTTACATCTCTAACGTTTGTTTGTATAATCAGCCTACAAGTAAAATCCATCACAGCATGCTGTTCACTCTTTCTATATGTTATAAATTTTCAAGCAGATGAAAAGCTTGTCAGATTATTACTATCTATTATATATGGATCAACCATACAGTGAAGGTAGTAAAGCACTTAGAAAATTAGACAGCTCTGACTATCCAAACTCTGATAAAACAGGTCTGAAACAACTTTTATAATAAATTATATTCCTTTTATTTCTTTTTATTTGATTCAAAACTTTTAAGAGAATATGTTTTTCTCAGGGTATTTAGTAATTTTGGTTTGGACACAATTGGCAGGTAATACTGAAATATAATTTGAATAAAGGCAGGTCCTTAAGATAATATTTTTTCTTGTTCCATGTTAACGGGTATAAGAGAGATGGAGAGATGTATTTTCTGAAGATTTTGCTGGAGAATAATGGGTCAGGTTTTTTCTACTTTGTTTCTAATCCTTTCATACTTTTGAAATTAATTGAATGACAACAAATGTGCATTTTGTGTTTCATTGGTCTATCAGCTATGTTCACACACACATATATGCAAGTTATACTTCTTGTTAATGAAGGAAGTATCAAGAATTC
Source organism: Lathamus discolor (assembly GCF_037157495.1). NCBI lineage: Eukaryota > Metazoa > Chordata > Aves > Psittaciformes > Psittacidae > Lathamus > Lathamus discolor. The sequence continues at coordinate 49,442,884 of NC_088884.1, forward strand.
CCACTGAAGCCAAAGCCAGGACTGAGAGCCTCGGACACCCATACTTGGGTAATATTCTACTCGCATTAGACAGGCTGCCATTTTTCTAAAACCAAATTTACAGTTTGCTGTTTAAGAGGTATAATTTGCATCAGTTTTGAGGAGTTGGGAAAGAAATTTCTGTTCTTTTTGTTTAATCATAGTTGACCGTAAGATAGCACTGCTGAGTATGCAAGCATGTGGCATTGCAGAATGTTTTCTATTAACATGCAGAGCTATTGTCTGCTGTTCCAACCCAGGCTGCTGACTGGGGCGTGCTAGGCCCTTTCAGGAAAATACAGTTCCTGGCCCCAGAGATGGAAAACATCAGCTTGTATTTTGCTTAACTAAACAAGTACAGTTCAGAGCAGGGTTATCATATTTATCGCTAAAAGATGTATGATGTTTTGATTGGGATGGAAAAATAAACCAGAAACAAGGTTCAACAAGACGAGGATTTGGAATCCACAAAAGCACAGGCTTTGCATTGTATATTGTATGTTGACATACCCATATTTTCAAAAGAAATTGTGAAGACAATTACACTATACTTATTTCATGAATAGAGACTGTGAAAGATTTTATGTAGCATAAAGAGTTTATAATTATATCAATTAATACCTATGTTTACAAAATGTAAAAAAATGCTTGTGAAGAGGGTACATGATTGTTTGCATTTGAATGCCATCATGTAATCCTATAGTTGCAACATAAAAATTACCTTTGCTTTCACTGAATTTGTTGTAAAGTGATTCAATATTATTTGTTTGTAATATCTTAAATTGTACAACATCAGTGCAACTCATTAGCAAGTAATTCTCACCTACAGTGATCCACATAAATTATAATTACTGAAACCTGTAGCACGTAATCTGGGAATTATTAGTGTGTGTCAGATATGCAGTTGGCATTCATGTTATCATATGTTCAGTTGCATCCTTCAATGTCAGTTATTCACTGTCTCCTTTAGGTTGTCTCTTTCTAACAGTAGCCATGTTAACATCTCTGATGGCACTGATCTCAAGGAAAGCTCTACTGACATTAACGTATATTGCTCTGGTCTGGTATTTGGGAAGTATATTCATTCTCTTTATCTATTGTGGAATCAAGGATTGAATATAAGAGTGTCTTCTTCCTCTGGAAGAAAGAAAAAAAGCTAAAAAAATGCTCATTGTAAAGCTGGTGTACGAACAATAAAATAACTCCCTTTTTTCTTCAACTATTTTTATATATGTTTTAAAAAAAAAACAAAAATTGTATTTAATCTTAAAAGTTATTTTAAATTCTTATAAAAATCATTTTTATCCCATTGTAAAAGCCAGGAACAAAGTGCATATATTATTGAAATGTATTTATAAAATATGAAAATTGTAAATCTAATTTTAAGGTTCTCAAAATATGCAGGTCTGCAAAGCAGATTATTTTTCTAATTAATTTAAGTATGTACACTGTAGATTATAGCTGCATATGATAGTTGAAGGTGATTGTAGCAAAATAGATCAGTCACTATATCCAGAGTTGAGCTGAATTTCAACAGGATTGCTATTGCCAGTCCAGCTGACTGTCTACACTTTGTTCTCTTACCATTACTCTAATAACATGGAAATGATCTTTTGAAATTGCATATGTTTTCATAGAGTGTTTTTCTTCCCCTCCTCCTCATTGCAGTCTCCAAGTTTTATTTTCTGTTAACCACCAGTTTCTAATTTTGAAATATTTTATATTATAAAAAAAAAAAAAGAAAAAGGCCATCATCCAGGCTTGCCCCACGGTTGCAGGAATAGTACCAATAGTTTTAGACAAACTGTAGAGAAGAGGAGCAACTTCACCACCACATGATGACTTGTGGCATCAGAGAGGGAGCAAGGGGGAAGGGAGATGTACCAGCTTTAGTAGCCCTCCTTACTCCTCCTCCTAGCAAAAGACAGAATTCACAGTTCAGTTCATGTGATAGAAAGGCTATCGTCTGCTGCACAGGTACAGGTAGGTAGCCTGAGTGACACAATGGCTATATCCACATCAGCACTAAGTCATCTGATGGGTGAGTGACCAGGCTAAAACCAAAGATATATTTCCCAGTAGAGCTTCTGAAAAAGTATGGGTCCTGTTAAATGATCCAACCCAGACTATAATACAGCATTTCAGGCTCTCCTATCTTTCGGACTCATGGTTCCAGTTTGTCAGCAGTCACCAGGCTTCCACTGGCACAGCTGAGAGGCACAGGAGGAACTGTGGCACTCAGTACTGAGTGTGGGAGGTGGATGATGTGGTCGGGGAGCATGGGGCAGAGCTCTGAGCCAGTCACACAGAGACAGACATAGCTGGTCTGTGCAATGGCTAACCGCAGCCTGACTCCAGGACCTCTGGCACTGTAAATGAGAGACACACCACCCTTCAGCCAATGTTTCTGTTTATTTGGTTTTAATTTTTGCTTTAAACGGTTTCTTTTCTGAGTAGACTTGGGAACATGTCCTTGGAGACACTATTGCACAAAGAATGTGAGGCTCTAGATTTTTCTCATAGGCTTTAAGGAAGACTATTAATTTTCTTTAGCTGTTAGAATTACCATAGTGTTTTATCTATGATCTATAAAATACTATGGCTGTAAAGTAGAATGAAATACAACATTAGCCAGAACTCCATTTCTATAATTTAAATATTTGGAAAACATCTTTTTAAAAATATTAACTTATATGAAATACCAACCCAGTTCAACAAAACTGCAGATTACTATTAGCATGACAGCAAATGGGTTGAATGACTCTTAACAGGTTGAAGAACAACATGTAAATTACCATTTTACAGGTCAGACATTGGTTAGATTTATAAAGGCAAGCACCCAAGAAAAATACCTAAATTGATATTTTGTGATTATTTGTGGTTGAACTGAAGTATTAAGACATTGCTTTTCAGTTTCTGTTTGAAATATATGTGGTATTTCCCAAAAGTGTTTTTGCTAATTTATGCACATGCACATACACAAGACACACAGACAGATCCTGATAGATCACAGGATCTCAAGGTAGTGCAATCAAACGGCCTCAAAAAGTCTGATTTGAGAGACTGTCTTCTGGGGGGGGTTGTTTGTTTTTTCTTCATTGCCTTCACAATGTGTTATTGACTCTCACTGCTTAAAATTGAACTACAATCAGCATTAGCTAAGCTCACCATCTGCAACAAGTTACCATGTGGTCTCTGCTCTGCGAGGTCTGTCATCTCTGCATTGCCATTAACAGAAACAGGATCAGTTAGCTGATGAAAGGCCTTTTATCTAGCACAGCAAATAGAGCTAAAACAAAGGTAAAATTCTTTGTTGAGTGAAATTTCACTAGTGTATATTGTCCAAAAGGGACAAACCAAACCTTAAACACTGGCTCTAAGCAGCTGTTGGGAAAATTCTCAAGGACTGGATAAGCCATAGACGGGAAAAGGAAAGTTTTAAGGTTCGAAATAACTGCGCATGTAGTGTGTCTCAGTGCTATTTTAAGATTCCTAATATCTTGTTTTCACACAAATCTGTGCAGATGAACATTTTCAGCTTATGCAAGTCTCCTGAAATCAGGAAAGTCAGAATAATCCAGATTCATCCAGCTTTAGACTGAGGGAATTACTCCAGCTCTGGTGCAGAGGAAAATTCTCCATCCAAGCATAAAGGAAACTGTTAAATTTCATTGTGCTAATGGTGCTTTCTGTTTCTGTCCTTTGATGAGCAATGTGGTGATTATAGTGCTGTTTGCCCAGATACCCACAGTCATTTTGCTGATTCTTTTTGGTAGTCAGTTGGTCCACTGCAAGTAACCATAAAAAAGAAAATCTGCTGGCACCATGGCAAAAGAGCCTACATCAGCCACATATAAATTGAGGTGGGAACTAAATTTTCTAACCATAAGAGCAATAGATTCTGGAGCAACTGACAAAAGCCATGCATAGGAATAATAGTTCAGGCACAGGAAACAGTATAGTATGTAGTGACAAAATTCAGACAACAGCAGGAAGAAGGAGAGTTCAAAAGAAGAGGTGAGGAGAAATTAATAGCAGCAAGACACATAATTAACACTGTGGAGAAATACAGAAGAAAAGGAGCAGGCTCCATGTTTTTTCCAATCTAAATTCTAGTTTCTATAACATAGCCTTCAGCAGGAGATTGGGGAATCCTCATCACAGAGGTTAAAGATCAAGCAGTGTGAATAAATTGAGTAGTCTAAAGAAAATTAGCAATGGGGGATCAGCAGGGCATGGAAAAGAATAAGGTTAGAACTAAGATCTACTGAAGAATGACCTGAGGACACTTATGGATGGATGTTGCTTCAAAACCCATCAATAAGACGCTGAACTACCAGTTGCTCACATGATCATTTTCTTTAAAGAGAATAGAAATTTCAGCTTCTCGCTTTTATGCAGACATGGAAGTGTGAATCTCATTTGTAATCTCTAGTATTTTGATGATTGTCTTCTACTTAGTAAGGTCCGAGGGACACAGCCTCACCTGGTGAGAATCACCAGATTTTCGTGTTTATGAAAGTTGAGCCCTGAACATTTTACGGTGTTTTAATGATGGGTAATGCACAAGCATGATATGCCAAAACTAAATACACGTGAACAATAGTGCAGTGTGACTTGTAAAACTCCATTACCTAACTAAAGCTATATCTGAGATAAATCATTTGGAGCCCATGGTGAACTTAGTCTGCTGGAGAAAGTTCTTGCTTTCATTTACACCTCCAAAACACCACTAATAAAGGCAGATTCTTGCCCACATGCTACTTTAAACAGAGCTCGAGGGCAGTAAAAAGGCCAGACATTTCTATCATTAAAAAGAATCCTGCTGAGGGGACTGGTCTGTTTTGGTTGCTACTGTATAGTGCCAATGACTGTCACAGTATCAGTTGGTAGAGAAAAAAGTTAGTTCCTGTAGGATTTTCTACGATAGAGTTTGAAATGGTTTCATTTAAATAACTCTGGGTACTATGTCTGCAGCTTCAGACTGTTGAATAAAGATAATAAAAGGGAGCAGAGGAGAACTCCATAATATATTGTCTGAGAAGAAGAATAACCAAAAGCAACAAAAACTTTCCCTTTGGCAGTTATTTTTTTTCCCTTTTACTCCATGAAACATGAGAACTTTTATTATATTAAACTGCTTTCTTGCGATTTTTTCCTTTAGGCTTGCCAATGAGATTTAATTCTTTCCAGATATTCGGTTGATTTAATATAATTTCTTTCATGTGGAACAGAACTGGATAAATGGGCACAGGTCCTAGAATATCTATTCTCTTTCACAAATCCTTAAGGGTATATTTCATGGAATCACAATGTATTTTTGGCATTCAATTCTTGCTCTAATTACATGGTGTTTGATTATAAGGCTGCGTCCTGAATGCTTGTCCTTGCTTTTTTCTTTGTTTTAATGGACTTAGACGTATGCTTGAAAATACTATTTAAAACAGACATATTTGAATAACAACCCCCCTTGCCCAGGTTCTCTAGACGCAGATGTTACTATTGCAAACCTAGAAGCTTTCATGTATCTTATTCTCATTTCATTTATCTTGGATTATTTCCTGAATAGCTTGAAGCATTGATTATGGTTAAAAGTTCATTTTTCTCTAGCTGAAACCAGTTTCATGAAAGTCTTAATTTCATAATATCTTTTATTCAGTCTTCTGCCCCTTCCTCTACCTCGTGTCTTATGTGTATGAAATGTGTTTCTTTTGTGTGCTACACATGCATTGAATTGGAAAACAACGTACTGAAATAAGAGTACATGTCACTCAATCGTGTGCTACTGACATAAAGAGCAACCCTACCACTGTGAGATTCTGACAAGATGGTGTGTAGATATGGAGAGGGAATGCATTATCCACAACAACTTCTTTTTTTTCTTAACTAGAGTATATATTGAAATAAAAATATCATGCCAAGGTTGAGCCAAAAAAGCTATACTGTGGGTAGAGGGACTTGATACAAGAGCTATCAAGTCCTTTCTCATCTTTCTCTCCTACTTGTCACTGAAATTCAGCTCTCAAGGTTAATCTCTTTTTGTGCTGTTCTAGATACTGTTAAAGTAGAAAGGGACTTAGGGAAATTCACACCTTTCCTTTTACCCATTTCTTTTCCCTTCATTTTTTAATAGGAACACATAAGGTCTCCCTCAGTATCTGGGTATGACACCTTTGCTGACTTCATAGTCCAGAATGAAGGGACAGCTAAATTTTGTCGTTATTGCAGCCATGGCCATATCAAAACAGTGCGGTTGTTTTCACTTTTGCTTTGTTAAGAGGAATCTATCTGGGACCAAAGTAACCTAATCTATGTAGTAAGTGATTCATTCTTGGATTACTTGCATAAAGAAAAAAATACAAATAAAAAAAGAAACCCTCAAAAGTGTTTATCTGGAAAGTTAACCTGTTCTTTAGTGAAAACATTCCTGTGAGTTAGCTTTCTGATATTCTGCAATCTGAATTGAAATTTGAATTTGGTCCATAATGTCAAGATTAGGTATTCAGTTTTTTATGTGTCACGAATAAGCTGAATTTACAAAGCCATTTATGAGAGCAAAGATGTCGAAGATTTCATAGTTAACCAGTATTGTGATTGTACTTAAAACTTCTTTAAATGTTGTTTCTATAACCAATCAATGTTGACTTTTCTTCTTCTGCATGGGCAGCCTTTTAGCTGGAATTCATATAAAATGAGGGCTTTTTCATTGCATGATATTAAACGAAGGCTGGCAAGAAGCAAAACTTTGCTTTTGAATTTGTAGTACTTCTGAGCACCTGAAGCATTCAGCACCTGAAAGTATTAAAAGTGCCATAGCATTTCTGAAAACCCAACAAATTAGCATGCCACTGAAAATTAATGGACCATGGACCTTATATCAGCCAGTATGAAACATCAGCTGGTAAAACTAATCACAGGGAGAAGCACGTGCTTTACGGGATAAAGGTTAAGCCTGAGAACACTGCAGAGTTGACTTGCCAGCTGACATTGCATCTTCATGTGGTTTCCAACAGATCTTTAAAGAAATTCATGGTTGTGGCATATTACCATATTCCTTCTAGAATTCCTTCCAAAAGGCAACTCCACATCAGCACGAAACAGTGCACAGAATATAGTAATGCATGATCTGAAGAAAGCTCATGGGTGTTATTTTCACATTGGCACAGTTTCTTTGTGCTTGGACAAGGCTCAAATGTTGGATTATATATTAATCACAGCACTTTAGACAGCATTACAAATATTAAACACTTATTATTAGCTGTTGCTGTCCTGCCAGCTCCCAAAAGAAGTAACACTAGACTAGGCTGAGCCATTACAAGTCTCAGGTTTTAGGGTAAAAGCACAGCTCTGCTATAAGAGAAATTGTCAACCAGTAGTTTCCAACCTTCCAGGCTCTCAGTTTTTCTCCCCCAAAAAACATCTGAGCTCTTTATGTCTCCATTCCTCTCCTTTTACTCTCATGTAAAGGGGTGCTGAAAAAGACATCTCCCAATCCTCCTTCTTTTCCAGATCAGTCTTATTTTCCTTCTTCTTCTTTCATCCTATGTCCCAAATGTCTTATTTTCCCTCCCTGGTCTTCTTTTTCACATCTCATATCTTCTCTCTTGAAGTACTTGACTTCCTTTGTCTCCTTCCTTGTCAAATTGTGGTTATACTGGTGACATGGCAAACGATAAATACAGTTGTTTAACTACTTGGCCAGATGTTCGCTGCAACAAAAGTCTTTTCATGTATCTGGAAGTCCTGCCTAAAATTGATACCAACAATGGCTGGAGGTCTAGCACAGATTTTTGATAACTCTAAGAACTATCCCTAAACAGACAGTTTTTCCACAACTACAATACCGTAAAGAGGGTTGGGGGTTTGTGTTTGTTTTCTGTTGGTTTTTTTGTTTGTTTGTTTGTTTGTTCTTTGGTTGTTTTTTTTTTTTGTGGGTTTGTTTTTTTTTTGGTGGGAAAGACCATCAGTGTGGCAAAAGCTAATATACCTTTCTAAGAATACCATTCACACTTTGGCTGTAATCTAATAATTGATTTCCCATTTGTTCATACGGCCTGGCTTTATCACATCACTTCCCTTTTTACAATGTTTGTATTTGCTCACAGATAACAAGTGATAACTCCATGATCTTGTGATGCAGATGGGGAAACGGCACCTAATCCTGGTCAAGGGCTGTGTGAGTTAGCTAACTTGCAGTGCTTTCAGCTTTTTTTTTCAGGCATAGACAGCACAGAGCTTCAGCATGTCCCACTCATCTTTAGATAGCTAAGAGGCTTTAGTCTGCACCCATGAGTTAAGCTAGCATGATTCGAGGCAGCTGCAACAAATCATTACGTGCACTAAGTGACAAATGGCACTGAACCAGATGAGGCTGGGGCAGTGACAACGGCAAAATTCTGTTCCTCAGCTCAAGTCACTGATTATAAAAATTTTCAGCTTTGGTTTAGAAAAAGAAAAAAAAGGTAAAATTTTTACTCGTGTTTCACATAGATAATGTGTGATTTTATAAACCCTATGAAAAACTTAAAATCCAAAAGTTGATTAAGAAGAATCCCTTATTTTTAGGTTTTTAGGTTACCTTTCACTTTTGTTTAGATGTCCTAATCTAAGAGGCTTGATTCATGTCTCCATTACAGTGGCTGACATAAAAATTTCTTCAGCCAACTTAGGATCCTTCCTGCCCTTGCCCCTCATTCAGCCTCCAGACTCCTTTCAGGAAGTACAAGGTGTCTTTTCTCCAGGTAGCTCATGAACATTCAGATCAGTCTGTGTGGGTGGCTGTTGTAAAAAGAAAAAGAACAGAGGAAAAAAGGAAAGCACAGAAATCTTGGCTCAAGAACAGAGCCAAAAATGTTTATTCGATCATCAGGCCGATATAAAAATATTTATGTCTATTTGACTAAGAATTAAATATTTTCATCTTACTGAAATGGAAAAGAAACCTCGCACTGTGTTTATATATTGTATTGTAAATTGGATGTTGAAGAACTCCTATAAAACCAAAACAAACATATAAATGACTAGCTTTTTAAAAGATCCATAACACCTTGACCTTCTGAGAAAATCCTCATCAACAGCTTTCATTTTACCATTTGGCCAATAATTCAGAGACAGGAAACCTGGGGGCCCTGTGCCTGCTCATTCTGCTGCTAAGCAGTGTTGGGAAAGCTTGCTACCAGTCCTCTAATTTGAAGCAGTTCCTGTCATTAAAAGAAACAAATATTAGGATTCAAAAAATTGAGTGGACCTCCAGTCTGGTGCTCAAAACAGCCTCCTCAGAGAAAAAAAATCTACACTCCAATTCACTGTTCCAATTCAGACAAGGATCTGAGACTAGATCCTATAATACCATGAAGGCTATTCTCAGTGCCAGGATAGAGAATCAGTGATTATTTGAAGTCCTGAAACAAAGCAGAGAGTCATAAGGAGATTACCCTCCTTGAAATACTCTTCCTAGCAGTAGTAATATGATTTCAGACAAATTCAGGGGTTTTATTTCCTGGAGAAGGATATATAATGCTGCATGGATGTCTTAGCAACAGGCTTCTTAAATAATGACATGAGCAATGATTTGTTGTTTGGTTTTGAGGTGATTTATTTGTTTGTTTTTTTTTAATTTCCCATGTCTGAAAGTATTTGCATATTTTTTTCTGAATTCACTGATCGTAAAAACTGTGGTAGAACATTTTAAAGAATAAATGATCTATTGAAGAAGCCTAGCTTCACTGAGAGATGTTAATTCCACATGTAACTTTCATTACTCCAGCCCTTAATTAGGAACAGCTTTTGTTTGTGGAAGATGTGATTCCAGTTTCTTCACTAATTTTCCTACAGAAAAGCTGGGACACGAGAGGAAGCCTGGGAAAAGAGGTTTCCAGTTATACCTCATCTACACGGCAGCATTAGCTTGAGTCCACATATGTGTTCAGGAGGAGGTGTGAATGCTGTGAGCAAAGGGGCGTGCTGTTCAGCTGCGCTAGTCAGGATGGAGCTTCCCCTGGAAATAAAACAGATGCAAGTGAACTGCATCTGAAATTGAGGACATCAGAACAGCCATTAGTGCAGCATGCGTAAACATGCTGAAGCTGAAAAACACTGAAGAAACAAAACTAATTCAAGCTGAGAGGTAGATAAGTTGGTCAAGTGCGTATGCTGCAGAAACCAAGACAAAAACATTAAGCTGGCAATAGTGAGAGGGGTGTAAGAAATAATTGTATTGGGAAAGGTTTCAAATTCATTACAGTATAGAGTTGTTTGAACCAGCACTGACAGAGCAAGCACAGGACTCAGAAGCAATATTACCTATACGAATGGGGAAAAAGTAAATTAGTTAAAGCAGAACATGATACAGATGCTGCATGATACATATGCTTGACCTGAAGTGGTTAGTACTGTTCCTGAGTATCATTTCACACAGTTTGGTGCGTTGTGGAGCTAGCTTTTCTATTTAAATGGGTAAGCAATTCTGGAGGAAAAAGATGTAATTAGCAGACTTTCAGGCAACAGGAGGATGTTTATGTGCTGACTTTAACAATGCCAGAGATTCTCTGCCATAAACAGCAGAAGTGGATATTAGCTGTTCAGCAACCAAGACAGCAGTTTAAATGTTACAGTACTGTGATTACAGATAGCTAATGAAACTAGCTGCAATATTATATCAGCAAAGTGTTTTTCTAGGCAGGAAAAGTGATAGCAAGCATTCGTGGCAAACACTGGGAATCATCTGGGTGCAACAAGGCACAAGATATGTGTTGGAGTTAGTAATTACAATCATGCAAATTTGCTTTCTAGTTGTCTTACAAATTTTTACCTCTTAGTGTTTGTGTTTCTTCCTTCAAGTGTCAAACAAGCTGCTGTGGTCCCTGGCATCTGCAGATGATTATTGTGGTGGTGTTTTTCATTAAAATGTTTGTCATTAAAAATGTTGAAGAAGAAAGTGGTAGCAAACAATTTGCAATATTGAGAAAGAAACAGACAATGCCAGAATATGGAACAGGGAGATTCAGGCATATGGCTGAATTTTTAACTATGCTGGCAGCATCTCTAAAGGACTTTTCTTTCTGCAGAGCCAGCTGCATTATAAAACCACACAGTCTTTTGATAGATAAACATCAAGCAATCAAACTGGCAGACATATCAGAAATGTCTGGGTCTTTCTCAGTTCAGAGCCTCTCACTTTAATGCTTTTCTTTACAGAGCAACTGTCTATACCCTCGGCTGAGGTGATAGCCCATCTGTGTTAACGACCATGATTTCAAAATTAACTCACACATAATACACATTTCTGGCAAAGTGCTAGCTGTTTGTGGTTTGGTTTAGCGATTGACCACAACTGCAGTGTGTTTAAGGTGACCTGCTTTGTTCTCAGCTGCTCATACTTGTAAATATCTTTGGCTCTGTACATTTAAAACTGTTTGTGATGTGCTGTGACAATTAAGTGAAATGAATGCCTGCTTTATGTAAGCAGCTGTGGGTTCTGATGTGACATCTGAGAAGCCTGTTCCTTCCTCCTTGCAATAGAAGAGACCGCAGTTTTTTCTGATTAAGGAAATTTTGGCGGAGAGTCTTAGACCAGCTTCGCATTACGAAGAGTTAACATCAGACTTACATGCACAGTGATGCTTTTTACATTGTTTTAGGGGCCCTCTTCACAGGGAAAAGGACATTGTGTTTTACATTTTCCTCAATAAGTTCTCTGGCTTAATGAATGGATTGAATGAGGTGTGGCTGAAAGCCTACATTGTTTAGTTCCACACAGTAATGAAATTTAGACCTGCTATTGTAACCTAATGGGAAATTTCACCAGCTTTCCCAAAAGTTTAAGAATATTAAGACTGTTGCAAATAGACACATGCATGCAGTAAAGCAGCTCAAACCCCAACCAGGGTTCATTTATCTTGTAAAGGTCACTGCAGTAACTTAGCTCTTTTTCATTCTACCTTATGCTGGTTCTGGGAGAGGCAATCAAGATGGAGCAAATTGCCTAAATGAGGATACTTAGGATTTTCTCTTTATTAAACCGTTACTAGATGTGGAGTCAGCAGGTTGTGCTCCTAGTATAGAAAACAGGGCACTTGGCAGCAGTAAGTAACTTCAAAAACTTCAGCCCAATAGAAGTTAGTCCAAGGATGTATCACGAATTCTTGTCTTCACTCAGATTAACTGGGATTTGACAGGGACAAGTCTTAAACATCAACCTGCATGTGTCCAAAGATTGTTCCACAAGATAGTAGTGACCTTTGAAGAACTAATTTATGAGGCTTTCCACCCTATAGTGGATTGGAAAAATCCATTACTGTAAGGTCAGCTGGTGAAAAATAACTGTTAAAAGTGATTTCATCAGATTATATGGCCCTAATTTCGTCATATAATGCCCCTACCCAGAAAATTGAGTACATTCATGCTCCAGTGTTCCTATATGATTTTGCGTATCACCACTTTTCATATGTAAGCTTGACATCTCTTTGGGGAAGGGTTTTCTGTTTTAATATGTATATAATGTCTAAAAGGGTCATAATCTTTGGCTGGAATGTAAAGACACTGCTACACAGTTAGAAGTGCAAATAATGTTAATAATATGCATATATGCCTGTAAATATTCACTTTGTAGTATGTATGTTTGTTCTTTTTTTAAAGTAGAATTTGATTTCTAAATACAAGCACGATTATTGTTATAATTTAATTAGTAACATTGTCAGTTGTTTGGGTTTTTTGTCAAAAAAATAATTACTATGCTATTATTGCGTGAAGAATATAGGTAAACACACATACATATTGTAGAGACTTTTAAAATCTGTATTTTTTCATATAGGGTGAACACACAGGTACAGAAAATATTTTGTTAGAAAGGCAGGAGTTTCTCAGCAACCACATAAAAAGAACTGCAAAAATAAATGTTTTTGTTATAGGATTTCTGAGTAGGTTATTTCTATGGTGGGTTTCTATACTGGGTTATTTCTACAAGTGCAGTGAAACAGAGTAAGGCCTGATTTTTCAGGTAAAAGAGATTGAATATTAGAAATTAAAGTTCTCAACCCTTTTAAAAATCTATGTTTAAGAAAATGTTTCAACTAACTTCAAAGAAAAATTTTACCACATGCGCAGTCTATAAATGCTTGCTATTGAGGCCAGTCTTAAAATGTCAGAAATAAGCACAAGCTATCAAAGAGCAACTAATTGCTTCTATCTACAACTACGAGAAGACTAAAATAATATGACTGATGGATAGTCTGTTGTGCTGACTATCAGAAATAAAAATGTCACGCTCTCCCAGTGAATAGTTGACTCTAATATTCAAGTTCTGCTTTGAAATACCAATTTTTATAAAAATTAAAAAAAAGCAAAAGAAAAAGGCAAAACCAAACTCGCAAAAAAAAAAAAAAAAAAGAGTTTTCATAAAAAGATGTCTGCTGATATTGCCCTTGTTAGTGAATTGTGAATGTGTTGTATTCTAAATACCTGGACTTTTCTAAAATGCATTGTTATTACTTGTACGTGTATGAGTCAGCAGATAGCTAAATACTGCCCTGAGTTCATTGCATTTGGTTAAACTGATACAATTCCTTTGCAGATATTTGACTAGTTTGGTAAATAATTGGAAGGAGATGTACCTCTTAATTTTTTAATTTTCTCTTTATGACAATTATATTAAGAAGCCATTCCAATTTTTGTAAAATACTTTGTATGCAAAATATGTAATCATTACTGTTCTTGGTTTTATACCTGTGGAAAATAAAATAAACCAAATATTCAGTGACTATCACAAAGCTATAGGAAGAAATTATGTCAAAACTAGAAATTAAATACTGAAGAATGAAACAGCAGGAAATTGCCACTTTGATAAACCAAGATTTTATCTCATGTTCCCTTGCCCCTGGATTTGAGTTTTGATAAGTGTATTGCAATTCTGAAATCATACACTGAATGAATCCATACAACAATATATATATTCAGTATATTTCTCTGGACTCTGAGCCTCATATACTTATGCCTTAAAAGTATCAGTCTTCATAAGATGACAGCAATTTATGAGTTATTTACATATTAAGTGGTTGTTCTCTATTAGTCACTATCTTAAAAAAGAGAGTGGCAATTCTGATAAGCAGTAGTCATGCAACTCATGATTTTCTAGCATATGTATTTAGCCAAGTGCACCCAAATTCATTGTGTTAGTTACTATGTAAGAAAATGAGGAAATAGAATTTGTCTGTAGCATGATATTAACAGGATAGCGTAACATTTGACAAAAAAGATGGAGTAGACAAGAATTTGCTTTGTAATATCTGGGGTCTTACACAGATGACTTTCAGCATATCTGCATTAGGAATTCTTAGGTAAAGCATTAAGCACATCCAAAATCTCTTCTGAAAGAACTATATTTCCAGTTGTAGAAAAGGTGCGAGCAAGGAAAATAGTCAAAATAAAGCTGTTACTTCTTGATGAGTTACAACAAGTTTAATTCCAGCAAAACTTGTATTTTAGCACTCTTACAGTACAAGAGTGACACTGTGATATCTTTATATGACAACAGCTTGAAGTAGTCGGAAGCATATCATGATGTCTAGTGGGATTGGAGGTTGAATTTCATTACCATCCAGGCGAAGATATCGGAGACGAGGGATGTTGCCATAAAAACCATGGTCTTCTGCTATAGCAATTGAGACTGGGCATATTTGAGTACCATTGACATCTGAAAATGTAGATCAACATGTCAGGTAATTTCCATGGAAAAAGCTTATGATAATAAAGTTCATTAAGAAAACAAATAAAACAAGCTTCCAATGATATTTGTAAGGGAGACAATTTCTCCTATCAGAGTTGGAAAATACTGAATCAATAACAAATTGCTTTTTTGATGAAACAAGAGAGCATCTTAGCGTAATGTAATCTAGATCGCTGAATCACAGTATTTAACATACTGCAATTGCGAATGAAAGCCACTGGATGCATAGTTCTACCTTGGAGAGAAAAGAAACTAATTTAGACAGCTACTGGGTAACTATTCATTGAGAAATAGCTCTCTGCCCTTAGAAACAGCAAAACAAGGTTAATGCTGAGGGATTTTGAACATCTTACTGCCATTACAATACATTAATTTTAGCAGATAATATTCTCCACTGAATATCTTGCATTAAAAATAATAGCAATACTGAATCAGAGGAGCTTTATATATAATGTCTGAAACTTTTAACATCTGTACTTTCTTGTTCTCTCAAATTCTTCTGGACAGTTGGTTTTAACTGTGAGAATACAATGAGTGCAGTGGGATATTTTTCTTCCTAATCTGAAAGCCAACAAGTCCTTAAAATACTTTATAAATAACACATAGCTTGTTACAATTCAGATAAAACTTGAAACTATGGCTTAAGTTGTTGCCCATTTTATAAGAGTTGATTAGATTGGGTTCTTTACATGGTGTCCCCTAAGTTACTTCTGCGCTGCCAATTGCCTAAAATTCTTCTCATATTTTATCTTAGTGAGGCTGCTGTTGCCTTATTTCAGGCTTAAAATGGCCTTGTTCTAGACAACACTAGAGTGGTGCTTTCTTATGAAAGATGACAAATTCCCTTGACAAAATTATGGCGTTTAATGTTTGGTCTGACTGCCTGAGGATCTTGTTGGGCCCAGATCACCTGCAAAAAGTGGTTGCACGAAGAACGTGTACGTAACAGTTTTTTTGCACGCAGTTATGGTTTGGTTTTTTTTAAGCCCATAAATAAGAAAAGAAAAGCTTTTTACAAAAACATTTCTCCCCATATATTTAGAAATGATAATATGCATGCAGTTTTTTGATTACAATACTACAAACTGGTTAACTGTTAATAAATAAAAACTGCCATGGTTTTAGTTTTTGTTTGATTGGTTTTATTTGGGTTGCGTCGTTTTGTTGGGTTTTTTTTTAATTAAAAAAACATCCTATTTTGAAAAACTGATAAGATGCTTGAAATATCTTGGAAATTGACTTTATCTTTGTCATGGAAATTAGATAAATACATCCAGTTGGCCAAGGCCTAAAACATTTATCATATCCATGATATCAAAATGTCTTTGTCTATGTTGTGAAACTTGTTTAGTGTTTGTAAAGCATTTGATATTCTTGGAAGAAACAAACTACAACTTATTTTTATGTGTGAAGCAGGAAGCTGGAGAGTGAGGTTTTGTTATTAAAGCAGTTATTAAAATTTTATAAGTGACTCAATATCTGCCTCTTCAGGTCAGTATTACTGTCCTTAGGGGACAAGATGCGTTCTAAAGCTCTGTGTTCTCTGACCAAAAATCTATCCCACTGCACTAGTTTTCACTGGGTTAATTACTCCAATCTTAAGATGAGGAAGCAGTTATCTAACCACAGGCCACCTATGAAGAAGTTACTTCCTGATGATGTGTGGTATGAAGTACTTTGGGTTATTATTTTCTTTCCATGAACAGTGAATCCTACCCAAACTACCAGATGATTGAAAGCCTCCCACTCTGCTCTTCCCTTGTGATCCTGTTCATAAGTAGACTGCTGAATTTTGCTTAAGCAGGAGGGTCAGGGCAACCTATCTACATGTTTACAATTCACCCTACCTAGACTGATCTGTGTAGAGGGTAAATGTCAGTATAAGTAAATCATTTAGACTCTTTTTATAAACTCTGCAGAGAGATGAACACTTCCAAATGGTGATTCACATCTCCTTAAGATGAGTTGATTTTCGCTCTAGAATTATGTACGCCTTTCCATCAATTGAGTAGATAGTCTGTATCACTAACCCAAACTAGATGGAAAAATCTAGGATCATTAATTCAAATAAGATGAATTCCACCTGTTGTCAACAGTATTGTTAAATAGCATTATAGTTAAAACTCAGACTTGAGCTGCTGTAGGGGAAAACTGCAGAAGAGGTGCTCATTAATGGCTAACAGCATGTCTGCTGAAGAACCACAGAAGATATTGTTTGTTTTCCAGTAAAAGTCATAATTTAGAAACATTCAGAAAGTAAGTTTGTCAAGAAGGTAGATACATTCTTACATATGAGTGTGGGGGTATTTCTGTTCTATTCTCGCAACATCTAGCTGCACTTACTGTAGTCCAGCTCAAATAGTTGGACTTCCCTTCTCCTTGTCACATTGTATTTGAGTGCAGCCGCCACAGATCAGTCAGGAAATCTTTACCTTTCTGGGCTCTTCTAGCAATAGCGCAGAGGTCTGACAGTAAGTCAGGATCTGTAACTTCAGCCATTTCTTTCCAATACCCTATAATGGATTCTGACAGACTGGCACTGCTACTTGGGCCAAGGACTTTTCCCTTTCTCTAGAATAGTCTAATATTAGCTCACAGGACATACTCCAAACTCCTGGTGTTCCTCTAGGGGAAGTTACTGCTCACTTCCTTTTACCACTCCTTTGATAGCACTGTAATACCACCTGCTTACACTTGCTCACTCTCCACATCATTTCATGCCTTCTCCTCTTTTTGTTTCCTCTAACACTCCCTTTTTCATCATTTGACATCTCCCCATAGCCTCACCTGTGTATCTCATAAATAAATAGGTAGGGTGAATTGTAAACATGTAGATGGATTGCCCTCACGCTCCTGCTTAAGAAAATATGTTAAAAAAAAAGAAAATTAAAATGAAATGCAACGTGTGGTGAGTTGTAGCCATAACTAATTTCAAGTGTATGTTAATTTTGATTCCAAATTTTAAGTTTGATTTTTTTATTTTTTTTATTTTTTAAACTCTGCACATGGAGATCCTTAGGGTAGAGACCACAGGAGAAACCCTGGTTCCACTGAGACCAGTGATGAGGCCATCACTGATTTCACTGGGCTTCAGGGTACTGCTTTATGTCTTTATAATTTTTTTTCTGGAGGAATAAGGCCTTGGGCTTATGTGAAGAACTGATTTTAAAGCAGGCAAATACAATTAACATAGAACTTTTGATGTCCTAGAGCTTGCAGTGCCAGCAGTGTAACTGTGAACCACCAAGAGAAAATAAAGCAGCAATTGGCAGGTGTGCAGGGGTATCTGACAATTAGCACTGTAAAAAGTGCTTGCACTGCACACATAAAAGTAAGCTCTTAGGAGGACTTTTTTGTAGAGAAACCAGACCCAGGATTTTACAGTTATTTTTCTCAAATCGTTTAAGTATGACTGATCATCACTTCCAGGGTTTAAGAAGACAAAACCAATCTGCAGAATTAATGCCACATATAATTACTCTTGCCTGATTGGATTACATTCCTTGTTTGTAAACCTGAAGGCCCTTTGAGATATTTTCTATTAGAGCACTGTCTCATGGAGACAGTGTCATTATCACTTACCTCTTGAACAAATATGTTTTGTGGTAAAATGTATCTTACATAATATCTGCATTTCATTTAAGGTGTCAAATTGCCTTTTTAAATGTTTCTGTGCTACTTGATAAATAGTTATTAACAATAAAATCTTCTTTTTTTAATTAAGAGCAGTGTTTTGCTTAGGTTAGTGATTAATTTTGAAAAGTGGTAAAGTCATTAAAGAATATGAGGCTTGTGGAAAACTACTCTGATTTATGCTCATGGGTGCCCATGTTTCAGTGGAAAACAGGATTTGAGTTTGCACATACTTCAGAGGCTGATTTTCATGGTTTTAACCTTTTTAAAACTTCTTTAGTGAAGGAAGATTATTTGGCAGCTTTTTAAATACTACCTAGACACGAAACACTTCTTAAACTGAACAGGCTACATTTTTCATGAAAAATAGCTCCAGCATTCTATGCACAGCAAGCAAAATATGAGGAAGATATTCAAGCCTAAAATATTCAATATCCACATTCTAATCATCCATATTTAAAATAGATTTTGTTGACTACAGGCAACATTGTATTCTCTCTAAGGGTTCATCACATTAAGCTCCCTACTACTTTAGGTGGACACAGAGATACTCAAAACTGAGCATGCAGCAGTTCTGTAATTTTAGTGGAGTCCCTAAGGTGCTCAGAAACTTTGAAAATCTAACAGTCAATACAGATGTGGATTGAATATCCTCATTTGTTGCACCCACTTTTTAGTTGTTGTTTCTTGCTTTTTTGTTCCTAGCTCTTCTGTGCAAAATTAATTTGTTTTTACAAAATAGTTACTGGCATGTATACAGTGAAATGTGAATGTACAAATTCTCCTTAATCCCCACATATTTCTGATCTGCTTGCAAAGTGGTTTATCTGTATGCATATGAACATTTTTTACATACGGTATTACTTCCATGCGGATATTTGGTTGTCATATTTTAGACCTGACTTGAAAACTGGCCTGTGGGTGGTCTTCTTTGTCTTCTTCCTATAATCTACAGCACATTTTAACTTTTTATTTCAAAGAGCATTTTTAGTGGTTATAGAAACATTTTAAAACATCTGTCTTGGGAGGATCCCACATTGACAATACACACTTACTTTTGATTCTGTTGTGATCAAGGTGAAGGTGCTCTAGGTGAGCATTGATTGGTGGAATTTTAGTGAGCTGGTTGTGAGACAGCTGTAGATCTAGGATAGATGAAACATTAAACCCATTTGGGGGAATACCATCATCAGATAATTTATTGTAGTTCAGCCTGAGGAAAGTCACTTTGGGTATTGCACTAAAGTAGTTTTCTGGTATTACTTCAATGGAGTTGTTGTCCAAAAACAACTGTAGTGTATTAGCTGGGATGCTTAAAGGCATTTTCTTGAGTGAATTTTTTGCTATGTTTAGTTGCATGAGATTGTTGAGTCCTTGGAATGTGTTGCTTTGAAGAGCGCTGTCCAACAAATTGTTCTGGTGCAGATCTAACAGAGTAAGGTTTTCCAAATTGCTGAAGGCTCCTTCTGGGATTCTGGAGATTCTGTTTCTAGCCAGTCTTAGCTGTTCCAGGCCCACTGGTAATGGGGCAGGCACCTCTTCCAATTCATTATCTTCAAGGAATAAGTAAAGCAGCCTTTTCAGCTTGCTCAGTACACCACTCTCAATTCCACTGTTGGTGATCTTATTCTTGTTCAGATTTATCCATCTCAGATAAGTGGCATTCACAAAAGACTTCTCTGAAATTGTTTCAATTAGATTGTTTTGAAGATAGAGGTACCAAATTCTTGCTGGGATTGCAGGTATTTCTTTAAGTCCTTTGTTATCACAATATAATGCATTGGGGAAACTAGGAGGACAAAAGCACTCTCGTGGACACTCAGAAGTGTAGTGAGACCAGTGCTCAGGGTCCAGCTCATCATAAACTTGTCTCACAGTTCGAGTCCACACAGAATTGAATATGAATAAGATCAAAAGGCTTGTACAGACTTTTAGAGTCATTATTTGCCTTGGAAGGGAAAAAAAAACCAATTAGCCAGCTCTCGACAGAACTCTCTAACAGCACGCTAGATTAGATTAACAAACCAGTATTAAATAGAAAATAGTACTTTGTAAACAGCTAAATTCTGTCCTCTGGGATATTACCTATGGTATGCTAAGGGAAAAAAAACTGATCAAGAATATAAGAGATATACAAATTTCAGTGCTATATGTTGAAGAACATTCTCCTGATTCAATTTAGACTCCACATTGGCTACCAGTTTAACTGATATTCATGCAAATGTCATTTCAAAAAACATGAAAGCAAGGATCATTTTCCTGACATTAAATCAGTGTTTCTTATAAATTTGTTTTTCCCGTATAGAGCTATACATTATTCTATATAATGTACCATCTTCAGTAAAGCTATCAATACCATGATGATATAAATACTGTTATACTCAGTGTTTCTCCTTTTAAAATTAATCATACACTCTTTTCTGTTTTTCCTTTCAAATTCTAATGTCATCTGGATCAGATTTTCCAGGGTCCTTTCTCATCACAGGGAAGTGAAAGATCAAAGAGTGTTTTAACAGCTGTTTGTTGGACATGTTCTTAAAAAGCTTAGAGGGAATATGTTTGAGTAATCCATTCTCCTTCTGCATTCACTCTCATATCCAAAGTTACAAATTTATTTCTCTAAAGCAAACAGCCAAACATGCCTGATCTAAATGGCACAAAAAGTAAGTCCTAGCTAAATTATATCATATACACTCAATTATATCATATACACTCATGAATCTTGTATCTCTTTTACTTACTTAATTATTTGCTTTGTTTAGCTTGTTCCACCCTTAAAGGGTGAACAGAATAGTCAATGATAAATTACTCCAGAAATATTTGTGCAACGCAAAACCAATGCTTCACAAACTCTGTTAACCTGCTTGCTTCCTGACAAAGATTAGCAAGCATTTTGCAATGCAGAGTCAAGAGATTGATAGCTGAAATTTCTGGTCAGAATTAGGAGTTTAGTTTTGGCAAACAAAAAAATTAAATAAAAAGTATTAAAAGATTAATGAACCAGTAAGGTTAAAAGCTCATTTAAGTTGATGCATATATGTACTCATTTTATAGTTTTTAACATTGTTATTAGCAGTAACAAGTGCAATATCTTACAGATCTTCTAGCCTCAGAAATTTCTATCTGGAAACATTCCAAAAAAGGACAAATAAAATGTTTCTAAAGAATAACATCTCCAATTTACACAGTGAAAGGGCATCTTCTCTCTGTGCAAATATTCATAACTTTAATAACATTTAAAAAAAAGGAATATAAAGTAATTTACCTTGTTAGTCAAGTTCCTGGAACTATCTGAAGCCACTCAGAAATCACTGTAAATTCACAGCTTTTTGGCTGCTAATCTCTATGTTAGCTTCCTGTCCTCCCGAGTATTAATAGCATATAAAACTTGATGCACATGCTAGTATTCCCAGATGTATTACCATATACACCTTATTAGCTATTGCTTCTAATTTGACATTGCTTCAGAGTCTGGGCTTACCTCAGCTTTCTTGGATCTTCTTTTCTTTCTATTGGTCACTGTTGTTAGACTGTAATAGCTTGAGTCAGGCTACAAGCCGTGTTCTATGAATACAGCCTAATATATACGCATCAGTGGCTACAGCTTTTAACCCCTAAAATAACTAAGGCACTCAGCACCTAGGCAGGAAAAGACAGGAAATCCTGACTTTAATAATAAGCAGCCACAGAGCTGAAGATATCTGTTTTTTACAGTTTAGCTGATGACATGAACTCGTCTAGATGAAACAGGTAACACAAAATGCACCTTTATTCAAAACTTTTGTCAGAAGATACTTTACATGCAAAGCTCACTTACATCATAATTCATTCTCATAATATCTGAACTGGCCACAGAGAATTAAAAACAGTGCCATCTGTTTCTACGGAAATATTTTATTTGATTTTTATCAAATGCAGATGCTGCCATGCCATTTAAAACAATTCTTGATTAGGAGAAGGAGATAGCAAAAGCATTTGCTAAGAATTTTTTAATAACCTATTTTCATTAAAAAATTAAACCATATGTTTTCCTTTTTCTTGAGAGAGATTTACATAAGTTTCTACAAAGTTCTCATACTCTTCAGTGCCTCCTGCAGTAAGGTCTGGTTTTAATTACCAAGGCACAAATTAATGAGTTTGGTTTCTCACTGATCTAAAGTAAACCCTTTCCAGCCAACTTGCTATTCAAGGCAAAGACACATATTTCTCATGTTAAGTATTTTGGGGGGGTTTTGTTTTCTTTTTTAGTCCAAACTTAAAGCTATGACTGAATATCAGGAACACTAGCTATGTTCAAAGCCAGAACAATGGCATAAGTGTTTTAAGGAAAAAAACTAATGAAGATATTGAAAACATAAAATATATCTTGGTGCTTTTTATGAGTTTTTATTAGTTTTAAAACTAAATTATATAATTATTTTAATTCAGTTTTGTCTAACTTATTTTAGAAATTTTTACATGGCTTAAGTGTGTGCTTAAAAACTCCAATGCTTAAGTAAGTATTTCATTCTGCTAGAGCTACAGACACTTCAACATCTCTTAGAGATTATTAGAGCTGTCATGTAAGCCAGATTTAAAACTGATTCCATCATGAATACTAAACTGAATACTCAAAAAGTTTAAATTAGATGAAATTTATTTATATCTAAAAATAAAGGCTCTAGCATTAAACAGATGTATTAATTATAAGCATAAAAATTAGATGTGATGTATCAACCTTTTCATTGTGAGTGTGACTCTAAACACCCAGGGCTTAAAACTTTGACCTTCCACAGAAGATGTGGTACCACACATCAATGATGAAGAGGCTTTTCAGCTGGAGTCTGCAGAAGAGAGGTGGGAAGAGACAGAGGCACCCCTGTATGAAGGTTAAAATACTTATGTGCTAAGTTGTAAGAAATTTAAGGAGGCTTCACCATGAAAAGTACATATATGATTCTTGTAAAAGCCAGGCAGTGCAATGTAAAACTGTTTTGCATCTATGCTAAATTTTCAGCATGAGTAGAGAGAACATGGAGGCACTCAGGTCTGTTTACCATTAAAGAATGAGCTGAGACATTCACAGATGTTACACTGAAGGATTTAAAATGGTGAGTCCTGGTGGTAGGTATGTTGTGACACACTTAAATGCAAGTTGCCAGATGTTGCACATTTAATAAAAAAAAGAAAGAGTGATTCATCTTATGCTTCATGGAGGCCTGAATTTACCCTTTAACCTTCTAATCATGTTCAGATGTTCATTATATTAACACAGAACTCACCTTGTGATAGGCAGTGGGACTTTGTGTTCGTACTACTCTTCAGCAAGAGAGAGGCACACCACAGTCTACCCTTTGTGCATTTAGAGGACAGGTATCCTTATCAAGCACATAACCTGCCACCCCCTTAAAGAAGCAGCTCTTCACTAAGAAAAGAAAATAACAAAAACATTTGCTAAGACTTTCTCAATAATGTGAGTTTTCATTTCTCCTGATGCAAACAAAGACCAGAAAAAAGTGACAAGAAATGTCTTCAAAATCAGGAAAAAACAATGCAATTACTCTAATATGCATTCTTATGTGCATTCAAAAAGTTTGAAAAGATCTCTGCAGGAGCAAGTGGTTGCTTGGGTGCCCAAGTAGACTTTGCAGAAAGGTTTGCTTTCCGCAAAACCTTCAATATTATACACATATACTCAGTCATGCATTTGTTTTGTTCAGTCCTCCATGATCTGGTGTACTATTTATTATTTAATGGTGCAATATATGGTGCTAAAGTTTTACGGTCAGGATTTAAAAAAAATTGTTAATGGTTTGTGAGGTTTTTGTTTTGAGTATCAAATCTGAAACACTTGTCAGGACTTTATTTCTTTTAATTATTTCAGTAAGAGAGGACTAGGAATTTTATAGTAATGAGGTAAGTTTTAGCTTGTGAAACTGAGCAGTCAAAGACAAATATCATTGAAACATAAACAGCTCCTGAGACCATGAGCAATCTCCCAAAAAATAACAGTATGCAAGGTATTTGCATAGCAATAAAAGGAAGTAGAAAAATTATTACAGTAAAAATACTGTGAAAGCCCCCTCTCTGAATTTTAGAGACCTTTTAAAAGATACTGTTGGGAGTAGTCTAGTTTGAGGAAGATATCTCAAGCTGTTACAGGACATGCTCCACATGTCTCCTGGCAATCTACGTTGTTAATCAATGTAATAAAAGAATCTGTATTAGAAAAAGAGTTATCAAAAAGTGAGGAGCATCAAAAACCACAGAGGGTGGTAACATCTCCTTGAGCAGACATGTTCATGTTAGGGATTAGAACAGCCCACAAGCTTAAGACTAGAAGAGCTAAAGAGACTAGAAAGACTCCCTGGGAGGAGATGTGGACAACTGGGAGTGCTGTAAGAGCTGTTGTTCTCTTTCAGCATCGAAGTTGCTGACGGTGAAAAAATGCACTGTTTTCTTTCAGTAATGGCTGCCATATGCCTCAAATTTAACACAAGGCAAGGTCTGTTAACCATCAAGCACGTGTATAGTACATCACCGGCAAACCCAGGAGTATACTACAAGCAGGACTAATTCACTGGCCCTGTGGATTGCTCTATTTAGAAAGGCTGCAGTCCAGTGTGCCCAATTAGTGTGGCATTTTAGTGAAATGCTAGGTGTCTTGATCCAAAGGACAATCAGTTTATCTAAAACATGCACTTAAATCCATTTCATGGTGACTAGAGAAAAGGTAACATTTTGATGCTTCAAAACCTGAAGAAGAGTATAAGTCCAGTTTATGTACCTAACCCTAACTATATACACTACTGGTACCTCCAGGCACCATGCAGACCATTTAAGGCAGGTGTTAATATTTACTCAGGGTTCAGTCTGCCCCTTTCACTTCTGACTGTCCTGCAGCAGTGATATCTCTCTCTGTTTTGCATTGCTGCATGAAATAGAGAGGAAAAAGTTCTGAGCTTTACTCACAATCAGAAAAACAAAACTTCTGTTTACAAACAGGTCTCTGGTCACCAGACAGTGATATATCCTACTGACTAATACCTGCTACTGTTTTTTAAAAAAGAGGACATAAAAGATGAGAAAGTCCAAAGAGCCTAAAATTAAACAGATGAGCTTCAGATCCCTTCAGGCTAGCCTAAAGGACAGTACAGACAGATCAAAAGGGCCAACGCAGATGTTCCAGATTATTCCCTTATGGATGGATCTTAGTCTACATCATTCCTGGTGAAAAAACAAAACAGACTTAGGAGCAGGAACTCTGAACCTCTCCTAAAAGCCTAGAATTACCTGCCTAGACCACTCAGTAGGAGAAATTGCATCTCTTAAATACCTGCATACACTGGCAGATAAAGCATAGTGAATTTACCTGGGGAGCTTTCAGGTAAGACCAGGAGATACTGTTTAAAGAAACACTGGAAAATAGTTGGGCTGGTTTAATTTGCGAAATGTAAATGTCATCTGAGCCCTTTTTTCTTAGGATTTAGGATGATAAGACTCTATTCTAAAAGTCCAGAAGCAAGATTCTGTCAGCTTGCTTTCTGCACACCTTCACTCCCTTGTAAAAATCACAGTGAGAACAGAATAGCTCAGCTTGAAGAGATCCTTGCAGACCAAAACATTTCAGAACAGAATAACTATGGAAAAGGGCTCAGATTTTATGGGGAATATACTGACCTCCTGAATATGCTTCATTAAGGAAATTTTGGCTGTCTCTTTCATTTCTCTCTATTTTGAGCTTGTTACCAGTGTGACACCATAAAGGTTCCACAACACAGTGCCAAGATCTCGTATTTATCTTGGCTAGCTAGGTTTAGTATACCTACTAAGTAAATGTGTCTGACTATCTCTTCCCTGAATGTGTTTCCATGCTTTCAACAATTTCAACACTGAAAAATATTTGTACCACACAGGGACCCCGATTTTAAAATGCTAGATATATAACCAAACATATTTTAAATTAAATAGCTGACATGCATTTATTAATTACACATGTAAATTTATTTATCAAATAAACACATATATTGGGTTCTTGCACCTGATGATTAATATTTTCCAGGCAACTAATTGTAAGTTAGAATATGAATTAGTTATCTGATGCCCATTCTGTAAATACATAGCTTTGAAAAGTAAAAAATCATGGTTTAAGTATTCTAAGATAGTGAAAACAGACTGTGAAGTGTTAGCTTCACTTTTGTTCCCTTATTTTAGTTCTGTTGTTAAAGTCCAAAAGTATTTTAATTCTGCTGTATTTTAGATTCCCACAATAGGATTATAAATTCCGAGAAGCTTAGACTTGTAGAAAGATCTGTCCTCTAAAATACAAGACAAGGGTTTCATAGAAAAGCATTCCCACAACCTACCTAAAAAGAATATTTTAGTCCCCCTATAATAAGCTTTGCTATAGTGATTCTGCCAAATTAGAAATTCAATGTTCAGGTGATTTTTTTTACTATTTAAAAAGAAAAGCCAAATAGCATATATGAAAATCCAGCCCATATTTTATTTTCCATTAATTGTAGCCGGTTTAGTCTAATTTTTAATGCAGATACTCCTGAAATTAAACATTAGAATATGTGATTTTGGTTTTTTAAACTGTCATAATTTTTGAGAGTTTGCATTTCCCAAAGCACTCAAGTTTTCTTCCAGAGTCCTGACTTGAAGCTAGAATAGTCCTGACCATGAATACTCCAGTCACTAATTATCTTTTCAGATGGAACATATTAAAACTATACTACAGATGAAAGTCCTCAATACCCAGCACTTTGGTGCTGACACCACCTTTTTCTTCGAGGAAGCTCTGGAACCCAGCTCCAGGGAGAATTCATGCAACCATCCCCTTCCAGTTGCCATGCAGCACTCCAGAAGCCCTAAATAGATAGGGCTGTGCTTCAGCATT
This sequence comes from Lathamus discolor, assembly GCF_037157495.1. Taxonomy (NCBI): domain Eukaryota; kingdom Metazoa; phylum Chordata; class Aves; order Psittaciformes; family Psittacidae; genus Lathamus; species Lathamus discolor. The sequence continues at coordinate 49,470,138 of NC_088884.1, forward strand.
GCCTAAGCTTAACGTAAAGGATTCCTGCTTATCGTAGTGGCTGTTGTGAATCCCAGAGATGAATGTCCAGCTCCTTTCTACATTCTGTGAATAATATGCACCTCATTTCAAGGCTGTGGTTTTCATTAGCAACAACATAACTGCATCCTTTTGAATCTACAGTGGGAATGAAAACACTGCAGGGAATTACTTTTCTCACCCAAACCTAGGAACCTTAATAGAAATGTCTAATTTTTACACAATATCACAAGTTCTTCTTGAAAACTATGTGATCCTTTGATCACATAATTTTGAGACCTTATTAATTTTACTGGTGGTTTGTTTTGTTGTTTTTTTTTTTTTTTTTTTTTTGGGGGGGGGTGTTTTTTGTTTGGTTGGTTTTTTGACAGCAAAATGGTTGTAATGGTGAATTCCAAACGTGAAGTTTAGGAAACATTTGTTTATCTAGTTTGGAAAGCAGACTACAGAGTGAGATGAACACAATGAGATACTGGAAAGCTGATAGATCTGATTGAGTAGAAAAGATAACAGGAGCCACAACTTCTGTACCAGCATGGAACTCCTGATATGGAAGCTCTCCAGGCCAATGATATACTGATATATTTCTCTGCTGAGTGCGGGTACATGTGAACCAGCAAGGAGTCCATCTATCTATTAAGAAAATGCATATTACCTGCCTTGCAGGCAGCTCAGCTATGCCCAGAGGTGGACCTATAAAGCAGCTCCTCAACAGATATGAGATGTGTGAGGTTTTGTGTTACAGATGAAGGAGAAAAGAATAGAAGGCTAAACCCTGTAAATTCTGTAATATTAAGCAGCTAGTTATGTTTTCTGGAAAAAAAAAGTGCTACAATTCACATTAGTATCCCAGACTTCATTTGCTTTCTGTCACCAACATTCACGCCTGTCCCTTAGGGAACAAAAAACCCTCCACACTTGCAGGCCACGATTCTGAGAAAATATTTGGATGATTTTTCCCACCTGAGATACTATAGTAAGGATCATTCTGCAACTATAAAAGCGCAGGCTATATGCTAATCAGAGTAACCTTATGGTGGTGTCACTGTTACAACTAGATCTGACAGAAGGTATAGGCAGCACTTATAAACCATTTTAAACAATGTGGGACTCCTTTCATGAATAGTTAAAAAAATTTTAAACATCTTAAACAATGGATTTAGACACTATTGTTCAAAATGTTACCAAAGATTGCATTCCTGGAGGGATTAAAAACACTGTGATCCTTTATATCTTTTGAGGTGGGTTTGATTTTTACCAGAACAATAACACTTTTCCCAAAATTCCTTCGGTTCAGAATTTGGGTGCACTTGACCAAATCCCTGTGCTTCCACACTATCATCTGAACTATAAATAACTTTTCTTCCTTCATGTATTTACCTCATTTCTTCACAGGCTTCTAATTAAGACTTTATTTTCTGTTTTTCTTTAACAATTTCAGAATGAAAGGTATGATGTACCACAGAGGTACTGCATAACGGGGATTATAGTTAAATAATAATTATTCAGGTCATCAAGGCTTGTTATAAATGCTGTGTTTTCTGATCTGCACATTAAGATTTCAAATTCTGAAAAGAAAGATAACATCCGCAAAGAATTGTAGCTTATAATACTGAAGAGTATACATAGCTTCTCAGATATGCTGCTGCCAACTGAAATCCCATGCTCCTGGTTATAAGTCTATACTTTCATATACATTGTTGGAGGGATATAGGGCTGACAAAAAAATAAAACAAACCAAAACAAAACCATCTAGAACCTTAGTCATCCACAAGAACTATCAAACTGATGACAACTCAAAGTATCCAAACTCAAATCTTCAGGGCAAAGTGTTTATGTGATTCAGTGAGCACAGCCTTGAGCAATTCAACCTTATCTCTGTACTCATTTGAGACCTTCAGGCAGGTTACCTTTCAGAGCGGTCTGGTGGGATCCTTCTGATTTCAGCATGTGGAGATAGGTGCACAATTATTACCTATCTAGGCCACAAGCACAATTTTACCTCAGATGCTGCAGAGTACAGAGATTAAAAGTGTTTCAGCCTCTTCTTTTACGGCTGTTTTGCTTTGCATAATGAAGCAATCATTTGCCTAGAAACTTGAACCTGACATTCCTGCATTCAAGGTGAATGTCCAGAAGCACAGAGTTAATACTCCTTTTCTCTCTCTGTGCTAGTTGATGTTGAACTCTTCACACTAAATAGAAAAGATTTAAGAGCTATTATCCATGAAAGATATATAGCCTAATGATTGAGTTATTTTTTTACAGATTGAATCTTTTATCCATATCTGAATCTGCAAAAAATTCAGGACCAAAATGTCTTCCACTAGCACTCTGCCCACTGCGATAGACTGTTTCCCTTATTTTGTATAGATATCTAAGCATATTTGTGTTGTGCAGTCCCACATGGGGCAGTTAGATGGGATGGATCTCTGATTTCACTCAGTAGCTCTCACATTTCAAAACTGGAGCAGATTTGCACAAACCAACTGCAGACATCTGGGCATTGAAGGAAAGTTTCCTCAGTTTTTACCTGCGGAATCTATATCCAAATTTTAGCTAAGTTATGATTTTGTGAGTATCCTGGGAGTCTGAGTTATGGACTGGAATCTGAAACAATAATTTTTACACATGAATTTACTTCAAAATTCTTCAGCTGTAGAACTGGTTATTAAAATTTATATTGTCCCCCACCGGTTACTAGTATTCTTAGAACCACAGGTTCACAGAAATCATAAATAAGTTTGAAGGAACACCTGAAGGTCATTTAGTTCAACGTTCTCCTAAAAATATGGTTAACTTCAAAGCCAGCTCAGTTCCTCAGGGCACTGGCATTGCAAGTTCTGAAAATTTCCAACAATGCAGTCCACAGGGTAATCTGTGACAGTGCTTTACATGCTCATTGTGAAGAATTACTTTGTATGTCCAACCTGAATTTCTCTTTTTGGAACTTTTCCTCTGCCTTCTTGTCCTTTCATTGTGCACCCCTAAATCTGGCTCCTTTTTCTATAGTTCTCTTTTAGGCAGTAGAAGCCTGCAACAAATCATGGCACTGAGGCATATGGTATATTCAGAAAGGCTAAGGGAAGTGATTCATATAGCCTGGAAAAGAGAAGGCTGAGGAATGTTCTCTTTAGATCTCTTTCTAAAAAGAACTCCTTGCAGCCTTGCATCTTAGTAGCTCTCCACTAAACTTAATTTTGCTTTCTAACTTCACTTTCTCTACTGTCCTTGGTCTATGCGTGTTGCAGCTGTATGTATAACAATTAGTCTGCCTTTCTTAATGATTTTTCATCTTCTTGTTCCAGGGTTTGTTTGTTTGTTTGTTTTCTGTTGGTGTATGCTAAGCAACTACTATTTATCATCTTTCATTAAAACTGAAGATTTGCAAGTAGCAATGGGACCCTGTCAAGTTCCTTGCACTAGAAGGACAGTTGTGATCAACCACTGCTCACTCCTTTCTTGATGCATCGGACTATGTTGGACTTTATAAAGCAGTAGAGGACATGTAGGATTTTTACTTCCAGTGTGTATGTCCAGAAATTCATGAGTTCCTCCTTGTTCCTTCTAGTGAAAGCCTGTAATTTAATCTAAGAAGAAAAATGTCTTTTAAAGCAGACAAAATTTGTTTGTGTGGAAGATGACTCTTTGTGAATGGCTGTGGAACATGCTTGCAGACCAGTTCCTGAAATTTCATAGAAATTTTTTGTCTGTTGAATTTGTATATTGTTGTAATACTGCTTTTCATGACATTAGTAGCAAACTTTCCTTTTTATGTTGTCCTGGGTTCACCAATAGCAGTTTTTCTCCTTCTTAGTAGCTGGTGCAGCACTGTGCTTTGACTTCCAGCCTGGGAACAGAGCTGATAACGCCAATGGTTTTTAATTGTTGCTAAGTAATGTTTATTTTGGCTAAGGACTTTGTGGGTCTCATACTCTGCCAGGGACGAGGGGAGGCCGGGAGGAAGCAGAGACAGGACACCTGGCCCAAGCTAGCCAAAGAGGTATTCCATACCACAGTACGTCATGGCCAGGGAGGTAACCGGGAGTTACCCAGAAGGGCACGGGCTCTCTTCGGGGGGGTTGCACTCGTTCGGCGGTGGTATTGTATTCTCTTCTCTTGTTATTTTCTCTTATCATTATTATAACTGGTGGTAGCAGCAGTGATTTGTGTTATACCTTAGTTACTGGGCTGTTCTTATCTCAACCCATGGAAGTTACATTCTCTCTATTCTTCTCCCCATCCCTCCAGGAGCGGGGGGAGAGGTGGGGAGGAAAGAAAGAGGGAGAAAAGTTGAAGGGAATGAGTGAACGAGCTGTGTGGATCAGTTTAAACCACAACATATGTCTACTTTCAAACTCAAGTCTTTCCAACAGATCTTGATTTTTGTCAACTGCTCCATATGAGATTTCACATGAACATGTCATTGCAAATTTACCCATTTTGACCTGAAGGGAGGAGGGACATATATCGTAAAGAGGTTGCACAGCTATACTGTAGACTACAAATTATGTAGCCCTAAACAGAGTTTAGTTCAGGCTAATTTACCCTCTCAGCTGTCTCCATACTACTGCAGCTGTGTTATAATCTGTTCATGTCTGCCTACGTTTAAGCAATGTGTTTACACCTGTACATGTAAGTATTTTATAATATGATCAGGTTAGGTGGGAGCAGGCATGTATGCATCATGTTTTTCAGTATCCAGAATACTGACTGCTTTTTACCCAAGTTCAATCACCTTCCTTTCCATGAAAAGCAGAAATTGGAAGCTGCTGTGATTGAATTTCCAAGGGTCGAGCTCTGTTAAATATTCCCAAACACCTGCCTTTCTGTCTAGTGCCTAGAAAACAATTCATGTAACTTTCCTAAACTGAGAAAAAAGATGCATGTATATCGCTGCCTATTTCTTTTGTAAGATATGTAGAGACTGGGAACTTAAACTTCATAGTGATTTAGACCAATTCATTACTGCAGAAGTAGAAACCCGTGCTTCAGTGGCTCCTGAAAGCACATTTACAGTGTCCCAGTTTTTTACCAGAAGAAACTCATATTTTTTTCACAGATAGTGTGAAGAGCAAGCTGTGCAATCTTATCTCTCCCCAACTAACTGGGAATTTCTGAACTACTGGAAAGAGGTGTTCAAGATGAAAATTGCATTGCCAAATACCATTTTCTCTCAGCTGTCCAAGTGCTCACTGTAAGGTGCAAGTTTCCCAGTTTCAGAGAAAGATTATTGGTACTTTTGGATATTCTCACAGAGGGCTTCCTTCTACTGTGTCTTTTGAGCAGAACTTCAAAATGCCTTGTGAATATCTGTGGATATTTGCAACATACAGGTATGTAGAAAATACCCTCATCCACAAGTTTTAGTCTATCCTGAGGTGGACTGTTCTCAGTTTCACTGTTCATGTTCTTTTATTTTGCATAAAGGTAACTGGTTTGCTGAAACAAGCTGCAAAGAATACATTTATGTCCTGCTTGCTAGAACACAGCTGTGGGGTGGCACAATTCAGTATCCGTTTGTTTCCCATATCTTTTTATGCTCTTTAGGTTGTTTTTTTTGTTTTTTTTTTTTTTTTTTTGCATGTGCTTCTTTCTTCTTCTCTTGTGTTACAATGCCTAAAATACTACTCCATAATGATTCCCACCCTGATGTGTTTGGGAAGCCCCAGCTTTAGACTTTATTCTTCTATAAAAATTCTGGCTTACTTGCAAAGGTTACTTTCAGTTCCTGTATCTGAATAATAAAAGAAATAACTTACTTTCAGTTCCTGTATCTGAATAATAAAAGAAATAACACTTAAGAATTCCAAAATAACAAAAAATAAGAGGGAAATGTTTCTATTGTCTCCTACATCTCTCCTTTTCAGTCCCAGGTTTATCTGTGAACTGTATATTGATTCTAAACATCTGGAATAAGCAATGTACCAACTAAATGTTTTGGTGTGGGGTTTTGCATTTTTATTGAGGTGTTTGTTTCTGGTTTTGCAATAAGAGCTAGCAGAGTTTCTGTTTGCGGGTTTAATAGTCTAGTAGTTGAAAGGGTACCGGTGGGATGATCTGTGTTTGTAAGCAAACCATGTATGTCTCTCAGTTACTAGCACATTTATTTTACTGTGTATTCCAGGATGCTGACAATATTTGGACTATCCATTCCCAGATAGAATATACTACCATCTCTCTATCATGAGTAGCTAGGGTTGCATTTTACTCAGAAGCTTGTGGCTTCTGGAGACTTCATTGTCCTTTTGGCAATACTGAGAAATTAATTTGCACTATTTCGTAGTGTTGTGACTCCCATACTGGAAACTCCATTAAGCATCAACTAAAAGGCCGACACAAGTGAAGTGGAGTATGTTAAATTATATGTTTACAAATACTTTGAAACATGAAAGTAGAGAAAAAATTTTATTTAACCTTACAATAAATTTTAATAATAATAGAATACCTTAGTTTATCTTGTCTTAACCTGAATTTGCTATGTTTTTTTTTTTTTCTACAGTCTGGTTAAAAGTAGCATGCAAATAATTGAATAAAAATAGTTGCATATATGAATTATTTCAACATAACAATTGTACCAGCAATGGATAAAAATCTTACCATGAAAGTTTAAATGAATGTATGACAAAAAGAAGACTAAAAAAATTTTTAATCTGAAAAATGTTTCCCTGTTATCTTTCACATATTCCATTAATTTAATATTCATGGCCCCTGAAAACATATTTTCACAAATTGTTCTTAGATTATTATCTCATTTTTTTCCTTTGTAATTTATAGCAATATGAAAAAGTGTGAATAATTAAGAAAGTTGGACTGATTGGAGAAGAATCTTGTATTTACACAGGCTAGCCCATACAACTCAGCACTCTGATTAAACCCACCTGATTCCACGTAAGCCTGGTACCAGCTGGCATATTTTGCATGCATGAGCATCAATTTCTATGAAGCTGAATGCTTGCCATCAGCTTGCCTATCCAGATGGAGGCACATTTTCCACCACATTTGGTTATTCTTGTGCTTCCTAAATACAACCATTTGTAAAAATATGCCCACGTTTCCTTAAGGTTGCCAAGTGCATTCTAAATATTAACAAACAGCATGGATAATATGCAGATTGACACTTTTTTTAAGGCATATCCTAATTTTAAAGAGCTATCATGATGTAATTCCTGTAGTTACTCCCCCTAAAAGGGATCTGGATGTTCCCAGCTATCTCACTCCAGTGATATCTCAGCAGCCACCCGGAGGCAGTTGTACATCTCTTGAGGCAAGTCAGCCCGAGTGATATTGTTTCCATCCAAGCGCAAATGTGTGATCCTGGAATACGTCGTTGGCCCAACAACCTTACAGAAGCTGCTCAATGGGAATTCTGAAATGAAAAGGATGTGAATAAGAGCATTAATAAGTAGGACAAATAGGGCAAACTCATAATTTTTCTACTTTTTTATATTATTTGGGAAATGCGACCTTAATTTATTAAAATATTTTTCAATATTTTGCATGTCCATTGATGTAATTCTCCATGAGTTTACTGGAACTTGAGGGCCTTCTGTTAGGAGAGGTTCCTTCCATTAGTTGTGAGAGTTCAGAATTTCAAGAATTAGTTTTTCAAGTGCAATGCTCCCAGTGCCCATTTGATTTTTAAGACTTCAGAGTTTATATAGAAGTCTGACCTGACATTTAGAGAAAACAAAGAAAAAACAATCTCCAGTAAAACTGGAGATGCAGAGGGAGGAATCAGTTGTGGAGGGATATATTATGATGGAAGGGTAAAATATTGAAGAAAGAAAATAGTTTCTGGAGAAATTGAAATCGTGATGTAGACCTTCACTTAAGAGCAGGTTGTTCAATGGGTGTTTTTGTCAAATATTATTTTGGATGTGTCATTTCAATTTATTACTTTCAAAATGAAATTTGAGGCTGGGGTTGAGGAAGAGTTTTCTATTTAAATTGTACAGTTGAACCTTTCCAGAACATCAGGATTGGAAGTTGAGTATAAATGTAAAAAATATTTATAAAAGTATTTATTTTTATTGTAACTTATATGTAGTGATATATGTAGCCTCTATTCAGACGAAGTATTATTTTATTCACACAGCAACAGACCAGTCTTGAATATAAAACTGTCATATCTTATGAGCAGTATCAACTGTAAGGTAGAAATTATGTGAAGTAGAGAAGTTCTGTACTCAGTTTAAATAAACACACATAATATACATATTATACACCTATATCATGCAGAAATCTATCCTCAAGAGAGAATGTATGTGAATAAACTTTATGTCCCCTACATACCACATTGTGTAATTCTGCAAAGATGATCCTTCATTGTCACCCGTGTTTCTTTTGAGTCAGAGAGTATTAGTCTATTGAAAAGCTCCATCACTACTAAAGAAGCAGTGTGAGAGACTTGTTCTTTTTCAGGACATAGATATCCATTGAATTCACATCATAGCAAATATTTTACAGGGACTCCTTTAATGAACCCATTCACCAGTATGCAGCCAAATTTCATATCTTCAGTTGCTTTTATGTTGCAAATGACTAGCCCTCATAAATTCTGAGAAACCAAGGTAGTGTTCTCAAAATCACATGCCATTTTAACTGCCAATCATAGGTCATTCGAGAGGTTTTGAAAGCACCACCTTGTATATCTTTTCTGTATAACTATTTAATGTATCTAAGAAAATGTGACGACCTGCATCATACTGTAGTACTAAAGGAAGTGGAGGAAGTATCTTTATATCTCCACTTTAAATTCAATTGGATACTTTCAGGAACTACAATAATCTGCTATCATTAATGAAATATGGCTTGCAAAAACTAAGTAAAAATTTATGCCCATCTGTACAGGCAGCTTTGTAAAGTATGAGAGCTTAGGTAATTTTTTGGACAGTGAGATTGTATCTTTCACAAAGTAAGTTGTTTTGAGTAGGGATTAAGGAAATATATTTCAAATGTTAGACCTTGATCACCATTTTGATTAAAGTGAATCAGAACAACTTCCTAGGGTTTGTATATTGTACGGCCTTCTTTTGGAAGGGTGAGAGATAAAATGCATCCTTAATGCACATTTATTGTGCAGTCTATATTACAATAATTTTAAGGCTGGAGACCAATTCTGATACTCTTCAGATTCAGAATGTACCAGCTGAAGTAAACTGATAATTCTTGTCAGTTAGGATCAAATAATCTGAGAAATGTTTATAGGGTTAGATCTGTGTGGAATTTTGTTGAGTGAAAACATAAGTTCCTGAGACTTTGAACTCACTTGTTTGGCTTACTGGCTATACCATTAACTATTTAGATCCAGTTTTCTGCAGATAGTTGGGGTGTAATTGACAGAAATTAAAATAGACACAAATTTTAATATAGACTCTTTTTTCTTCCCATTTTTCTTCTAATTCAACAACTACCTTGTAAGTAAATTTTCATTAAAATTAGGCATTTAAAAACTTTTGTTTTTTTTTTTACGGTATTGTTATTTTTCAGCAAAAATGCTAGCATTTGGTTGCAAACCAAGGTATGCTTATAGAAGTTGGGTAGACGTTTAACTACTCAAAGGATGTAAACTTTGTGCATGTAAACCACAAAATTTTTATGTGTTCCCAAAATACTAATTTGTGCTGATAATTTTTTGAGTCTGAAACCACTTTGGAAGTGAATATGGACCTAGTCCTCACAGAAGTCAAAAGAACTCTATAATAGACTTCAGAGGGATTCGACTCCAGTATTTCATGCACACTGTTTTCATTTGGGTATTAAATTTTTACACAGCTTATATAATTTTCAGTTGTTAGAAGCGTATTAAAAATGTTTGTTTTCTAATTTCTACTTGCAGAAAATAAATGGATCTGGTAAATGCACTTAATGTACTGTTATTTACATGGTCTGTATGGAAGCTGCAGTCTGTGAGACTACAGCATGGTTGCATAAAAAATGTCAGTAGTTTACTTCCTTCTTTATTACACTTACTAATATTGCAGGTGTTAAAATCTCCTCCTGATTTTCTAATATTCAGGTTTAGAGGCAGTGTAATTGCAATTTTTGCACTAGTGTAGCATTCATATTTTCCCAACACAGAATTCCTGCATGAACTAGACACTGAGGATAAAAAGGATTGAATGAAAACTGGATTTTTCATCTGAACAATTACTTTCTCACTAAAAGTGTCTGTTACCATAAGAAATTCAGATACTCTAACAATCTACCTGAATATTTGAAGTATCTGGTGTGTGTGGGGGTGGAAACAGGAAAAGGCATCTCTCCTCTCCTCTCCTCTCCTCTCCTCTCCTCTCCTCTCCTCTCCTCTCCTCTCCTCTCCTCTCCTCTCCTCTCCTCTCCTCTCCTCTCCTCTCCTCTCCTCTCCTCTCCTCTCCTCTCTTCTCCTCTCTCCTCTGTCTTCTCTCTTCCATGACTATAGATCAAAACGGGAGTATAGAAAGATTTATCTCAGACAGAATTAATTTTTTACTATATGCTATGTGAGAGTCTACTCCTTTTACACCAGCAGTGTAAGTAGCCTTTACCTGAGAGGAAGATTAACTGTGCAAAGTTTTCTTGTTCAGGTGTGTGATACAGTGGGCAGTCCTAATGGGATCTGAAGTCCCGTAGTCATCTTTGCTGTTGTGTGCTCCCACAGTAATCCTACATTAGTCATTTTTGCACAGGCCATTGCAAAAAAATCCTTTTTGGGCTGGTGGAGTGAGCCAGATGAAAAACCACAAAGAACCTCCATAACTAACCCTGGTTTAGAATAAGTATGATTTATGGTACAGGTACTGATCAATGCAATGGACTGCAGCAGAATATGTGGCCTCTTATAACTATTCCGTGGAACATTTTCACATTCCCTCTTGTTATCCTTCATTCACACGGTGTCTTCTTGCTGGGGTTTCATGTGGAAGCAACAACTCTCTCCTTAATCCCCTACAATTACAAATGAAATATGGTGGTCTGCCTTCTGTCTTTGATGCTCTTGTATTACTGTTTATCTTTGATTCCTGCACTTTTTTCCATCCTACAGAGTTTGTTTTTACCTTGAGGAGTCTGTAAAACAAGCCTTTGTGTGTGTGTTTGTATGTGTGTGTGTTCATGTGTCTGTGCATAATCCTAACAGCATCTTAAAACATGGTAGCAAACCACTGTTGGTATTAAACAGAAAATTCCACCCTTGAATTACTACTAATAAGAAATACTTAAAAAAGAAAATTCTATTTGAAGTTACAGTTCAAGTTTGAGATATGGAAAAATCAAAGGCTTTTATAAAGCTTTCGTGGTCTTATGCTAGCTTTCATGAGTCCATAGGGTAGCAATGACGGTGCAGCAGTAGCTGGTGCACACACTCTGCTACTGACTACTACTCTGGAAGTATGGCTTTCATTGTAAAATTAAATTGTTGTTTCAGTCTTTGACTTGGAAGCCCTTGAAAATGTGAATGGAAAGCAAACTTCAGTACATATGTATCTTGCAGGAGGCTCAGAACTACTCTAAGTGTGTAAAATTGCCTTATATATCTCATGAGAAATTAAACATCATTGTTAGATCTTTTAGGAGAGAAGGAGTATCTGATTGAGTTCTCCAGGTCACTGTATATGGTGCCCTAGGTGAGAAATACTTTTTTTTTTCTCTCAACAAAACAAGGGATTGAGATCAAATGGGAAAAAAAGAAAACAAAACCAAACCAAAAACATAACACTGAAGAAAATGTGAAGCATAGTAAATACAAACCCTTTTGAAAGCTCTTGCCCTCTCTCTGGTATAATCTACACTAAAACATTTGTCTTTTAAAGGCTACATCTGTATGGAGTTAGGTGTGCATGGAATAGCTAGCACTGACATTCCAAAACCCTGATAAACGCAACCAGGCAAACAGAAGGGAAGGGTTTATGGTTTGCTTTATGACAGCTAGCAAGATAATGTAAGTCCTCCTGCAGAAACACTCTTATGTCTGACATATCTGCCTCTTTATCAGAGACCACCACAGACATAGGTGCAGCTGGAGAGCTTCTGACATGATGCTGAAGCCTCTGCCGCTCTCCAACACCTCCTTCCCACCTCAGGATAAGGACAACCTTGTAAAATCCATCTCAGTAAAAACCTCCATGATCTCATGAAAGGTGTGACATTTATTGACTTCAGGAGAAACATTTTTTCAAATCACAGCTGGAGAAGAGCTTGCCACCTGATGATACCACGTGTGAAATGGGAATGAAAAGAAAAAAACAGAGGCAGGTCTTTGGATTTCAAGATGGATTTGGAGCAATTCTGTGTGAGAGAAGAGAGGAAAGAGAGAAAAGCAGCTACTTTGTTGTATCTTTTTCACTGTGCCTTGTGCCTGATACCTTATGAATTTGTTGTCTTCTCCCTCTTTCCTCCCTCCAGCACATTCTCTATCAGCCTCCTGAAAGGTTACACATGCCATAGTCAGATGCTCCATTGTACATGTCTCTTTTTGCTGACTTATTAATCCTGAACATCTTCCACACTGATCAATCCTTTCCCAGTGTTTTTTCCTCAGTTGTATAATAAAACTCCATTGTCTTCTATGGATTTACTCCAATTTACATGAGATTTTGCCCAATAATACACACAGTAGTATGAGGACAGAAATTTCTCTAAGGATAATTTAAACAGCTTAGTGTCTGTCTTTTAACATTAATGTGGACAACAGAGAAATGTCAGTGTACTAAATAATCTAACCAGTATCATTTCTTCAGACTGCTTGATCTACCTTTTTAGATACTTGGATTGATCACCGGTGTCTGGACTGTGGCAAATAGTAATGAAAATACTCAAATTTAACTCACTGTTAATTTTGTTGACTTGGAGGTAGAAGTTTTCGAGGTTCTCACTGACAGTTGGAATGCTCTTCAGCTGATTGAAAGAGAGATCCAACTCAACCAGTGATGTGATGTTGAAGACATTGCCTGGTATTCCAGAATCTGTTAATTTATTGTGGGATAACCGTAAATATTGCAGGGCTTTAAAACCTTGGAAGTATTCATCGGGAACATTTGAGATCTGGTTATTATCAAAATACAGCATGAGTAAGGAGTGAGGCAGTCCTGTTGGTAGCTTTGTAAGTCGATTGAAGCTTAAGTCAAGATACAAAAGTGAATTCAGGCCTTTAAAAGCCCCAGAAATGGAATCTGCTTTCAGCTGGTTGTTCTGGAGGTGAATGACAGTCAGATTCACTAGCCCCTCAAGTGCGCCGGGATTGACTTTTGTGATCTTGTTGTGACTCAACTGCAGGTCATCCAGAGTTTTTGGGAGTGGTCCAACAGCTTCAGTCAAATTGTTGTAGTTAATGTGAAGTTTTTTCAGATTCTTTAGTTTAGAGAAGACTCTTCCCTTAATTTTTGAATTTTCCAAATGGTTGTGGTCTAGGATCAGCCACTGTAGGTCTGTTACATTATCAAATGTATTCTCTTCAATGCCCTCAATCATATTGTTTCGAAGATAAAGGTATTTTATTCCACTTGGCACAATCGGAATGGTTTTCAGTTTAAGATTGTCACAATACATGGCAGTAGGGTAGCTTAGTGGACAATTGCATTCTGGGGCACACACTGCTGCAGATGGCCCAAAAGGATCATAACCGTAATCATCTGCAGGACCATAGTCATATTGGCAAAAAATGCCACTAATCAATAACAGAAAGATGGGTAGGGAGTTTAAAGTCATCTTTGCAATGCGTCTTGTACCTGTATGGTAAAAGGAAATAAAAAAGTTAAAACTTTATTTATTTTCCTCTTTCAGCAATATTTGATATTTTACCATGTACTACAAATAAAAATGAATTAAGACTTCCTGTCTAAAACAATTAAGGAAAAAGTATATTAGTTTGTTAATATTACATTGTTATTACTACAAACTTCCAGTCCCTGTCTTGCTAGAATCTGCTTTTGTAATGGAAAACTACAGGCCATTCTGCTGTTGTAAGTAAACTGTTCTTTGCATCTTGCTGAATTCATTCATTAAGTCACAAGAAGGATGATAAAATCCAAAATTTTTAAACTTGGCACAGAAGTATCAAACATCCTAATACACTAAATTGATTCGTATGAAAATAACACTTGGTGAAACTACCAAAGTTTTTAAAAGCTAGGGAAGTTACAAACTGAGGGTAATGTTCTAATATATAGTGTGTTGTTAAGATGCCTGTAAATTGAAATATCTTCTCATGGTTCACATCAAGTAAAGCATGGTCCACTAATTTTTATATTCACTTAAAGATCAAACTAATAAAAATACATAACATATTCTCCTGGACATGTCAAACAATCAGCACTGCCTATGTGTGCATGAGTATACTCTATTTACCACAGATCTGAGATGACTGGATTTGAGATAGTGTAAGTATTCTATATATAACATATTCTATACATGTTCTATATATAACAATAAATGCACTGATCATATTGCAGAACCATTCTAATTCAATGGAGCCATAAAACTCTGGCATCATATAGTTGGTCTCCCAGTTCACATGACAGTAAAAGAATGTTCAGAGTCCTTGGAGCTGTTTTGCTGTGATCCAGTGTGAGCCATCTCACCTTATATTTTAAGGGCATTTCTCATCAGATACTCCACAAGATGCTAATATGTGGAGATTAGTACCTTGTTTTTACTTCTTACTACCTAGATAGCTGTTGTGTGGAAAACTACTGTTCTGAAAGTGAGATGATTAGGAAAATCCTTAGAACCTTCTTATTCTCAAGTCATTTCAGAAAGCATGCAAAGCCTGTAAACAGACCACCAGACGCTAATCTCAGATCTGGGCAATCTTCCAGCAAAGCAAGTTTGTCTTGCAATTGTCATTGTTTAGTGTTACACAGAGCACATAGTGGTAAAATGCAGGACCATAGCTAGATAGTCTTCCTTAATACTAAATTTTCTTGCTTTTATTGACCTGCTAAAAATCACATCACATTCTGGTTAGCTAACGGTTTCAACTGAGGTACCTGTGGGCAGGGCCTATTGATCTCATGCAGTATAGCACAAAATTTCTGAAAAATGTTCTCATGTTATCTCCAGTCAGTTACCCACAAAGTCCCTTTGCTACACATTGAGCTGCTGCTCTCTGAATAAGGGGAATATACCTTTACCATGGTGTTGCTCCCATTACATCACAAAACAGAGAATATAGTGATCATTGAAATATGAGTTATAAATGTAATTTTCTTTGTCTGTTCTTCACTCCTACATGAGAACATGCAAACTCAACCTTTAGTCCCCTGCTGGTCTAAATAAGTACAGATCTGTTGAAAGCAAAGACCCTACAGTGACCCAATTCAGCTCAAAATCTGGTCCTGGTTAGGTACTAAACCTTAAGGATGGGGGACTACTGCTTCTGTATTCAAAGTATAATGTAATGAATATCTTAGACTACACTCTGGCCTCTCAATGACAATTTAGACATCTGCATCATTTTATAGTCTTCTTAATAAAGTAGCATAAATGTCTTAGTTTAAATTCAAATTCCATTTTTATTCTAGTTTCAAATTATATTTTTAATGCTAAATTTTATTATTGATATCATAGGCTGACAGTTCTTTTAAGCAACATACAGTGTTTAACTGCTCTGCAGAACCCTGGAAGAAATTTAAAAAGTTAAATATCAAGTGTTTTGAATTATTTTATTAGCAACATTTTAAAATGTGGGTGAAAATCCTGTAGTGCAGGGGCATAGGAGTAACATAAAAGAGCACAGTAAAGTACATATGTAACATGTTTAACTTGCTTTATTCGTGGATTTCTCATTCATGTATCTAAATGTTTCTGTGTCAGAAGTGTAAAAGGTAAATAGGCTGGGTACACATAGTTGTTTGTTGCATTGAACTGTATGAATCCAAAAGATAAAAACAGAATACATTCTAAGACATTTCTCTTGTAACAGAAACATGCTTGAACTAATTGCCTGTGTTTATTCTGACCAGTTATACTGTAAAATAGCTGTGAAAATATTTTTGAAGTTGCTCAGGCAACTTGCCAAAATACACTAAATGACAAATCCCTGATTGTGGAAAATGCTTACTACAATATAGACAGACTATTCAAACTATTTTGGAGCTACTCTATGCCACTTTAATACTAAAGTTGTCGTGAAACAAAATAAAAATGAACATATCATTCAATCATCCTTAAGGTAAACATACCTTAATTTAAATTTCCAATAGTGTACTTAAAATTTACTAAATTTAACACAAAATTTCAAAATACCTATCACTTTCTTTTCATTGTTTGCTTGATTAATTATTTAAATATCAGGATACCTTTTCTTTTGTATATGAAGCAAAATGATTTAACAAATTATGAATGAATAAGGGAGCAGAGAGTATTCTTAAAAATGTCTTTGGACTGTACATCAACTCTTCTTTTGAAACAGAGCAAACAGACTGTAAAAAAAGTGCAAGAGTCCAATGCTGATGCACAAAATACGTGAGGTTTTAAGGAAACAGAGAAAGTCAATCCACTAAGCAACTGTTGATTTGTGTTCAATTTACAAATTGGCAAACTTATCCTGACATTTTCGTGTTCCCATTACAGCCTCTTTTAAATAGCTGAATATTACAGTTAAAACATGCAGCAGCACTTACCTTACTGCCTTGAAGCTGCTTTCCTCAATTCCCAGAGCAGATGCAATAAGGGACTGTATCGACCAATATATGCTGTAAACAGTGTCAGGAGGTACGAGTCTGCCAGATCCTCTGTGTTACAAGAGAAAAAAAAAAGCCCTAGTCACGCTGTTCTCTGAAGCTGCTATGTCATCATGGTGATCTTGTGGTGTGGCATGTACAAAAATGCAGCTCTCTAATGAAGTGCAGGTGGATACCATATTTTGTACAAGGACAACCCATCTGTTATTCCTGTGGGATGAAAGAGCGATCAGTGTTTCACAAACCTGAGAAAGTTCAGACCACTAGCCATAACATTATACAAGAATTTTTTGTATTTTAGAGGGAAAACATTTTAGATTGTAAAATGTATTACAAACAGACTTTTGTTTTCCAACTTATTTTATGCTGCTAGACATGAGCTAACAAATAGCACTCAGACCTCTGGGCTTCTTCAGCCAAGTGACTCATTCATTTTTTCTGCCTTTTTCTTTAACTATCTTATGTCCACAGTAAAGCATCCTTAATAAAAGTTTTAGCTTAATGATCAGAACCAGAGATGCAGGATTATCTTTAAATTATAACCTTTTCCACAGCACTAAATACCAAGTTTAAAGTTTCTTCTGCAAAGCATTGGAATTTATTTGGTCTGGAGATTTTCTTTGATGACTGAATGTATGTTTGCTTAATAAAAACACATCCCAGAAAAGGCTTTTCAGCAGTTACTGTAAACTCACTTTATATATTTGTTCATTTTTGCACTTACAGCTTTCTCCTGCTTTTCAGAATCTGGAACTACTCAGCTTTATGTTGTCTGTTTCTTATTCCATGGATGTAGTTCAAGAATGCATCTTAAGGCTTGGATAAGATGTTATTTTCACCAGGCAATGCCAAAAAATAATACACTAAGTAACTGTTTAAAGTGGGTCTTAATATTTCCATGAGAACCTTCCCTTATCTCTAAATGGTGGATGTCTTCCCTTTTTATGGGAGGCAAGCTCTTTCTTATAAAGTTGGATGGGGACAAACATGAAATATGCGTATAGAAAGCATGTGCAAGCCATTTTAAAGTGTCCTGTCTGTTTAACTGTATTTAAGTTTAGTTGCTGTGGGTACAGGTTAAGTTTCTTTGTTATCTACTGGCTATCTTTATGAAAAGTTGTGGTACAGGATGTGGCTAGGCTGGAGAAGCCTAGCAGCTTCCTGAAGAAGAGGAGCCTGGATGTGAGCTTCCCCCAAAATCTGTTGCTGATGCATTTGGGCCTCCATGTCAGTGCAGGTTACTGGGAGCAGGGAAAGGCCTGGCATAATTCACTGCCCTTCACAGAGAACAGGAAAGACTAAACAGTTGCAGGCCTGTGCTTCTGCAATAACACAATTAGCAAAGTTTCTCAAGAGAAGAGTGCTAAATACCAGTGCAGCCCGTAGAGACTGAACGTTACTCTTTTGATGTTCTGACATTATTCCTATCATGGGAGAACCATTTACACATTAGGAAGCATGCTGATGACAGGTTATAACTACTGAATGATGCAAATAAGTAAATGTAAAACACTGGTATTATGATGGTGAATTAAGCTAAGTAGGTGAAGAAGTGTGCATGGTATCAGAACTAGACATGTAGAAGTGGACAAAGCTGTTGTTGCTCTGGCTGTGGACAACCAGAGACCAGATGGAGTTTCTCGTGCACAATATGATTCTTATCTGAATTAGTTTCCACAGACCAAGGAAAGGCTGAACTGTAGCTTTGACAAATGGGACAACAAGCAGCATCATTCAGGAAAAGATCAACTGGAATAAAAAAAAAATTTATAATAGATAAAATGTAATAGTAATAGATGGAGATTTATATTTATAGTGAAACTGCACATTGACTGCAAATACAGGATAGTGCAGGCTTAATATGTTTTTGGCACTGTTATATTTGTGCACCAGTTTTTTATTACACTGATTTCTGTAGGTCCAATATGTACCCTGTTTCTCATTCTATTAACAGAATTACAAAGCATGCATATATTTATAAATTGTAGAAGAATATTATTAAACAGAAGTGGTTTTTGCAATTAGTGCATGGTAAATGTTTGGGTCACATAAAATTCAGCTGAGACTTTTTCATTCATAATATTCTTGTGTTGTCGAGTGTTTTAAATTAGCTAGAAGAATTGAATAGTCAAAGAATTGTGTGCCTTCCAAAGATAAAATATTAAACAATAGATTTTTTCCCTTTGTTTAATAAGGTTTTTTTTTAGTCTTTCCACTCTGTTATCTAATACTGTCCTTTCAGCATAATTTTATATGTTTTTCTGATCTTATTGTTCTGAATCATGAAGCACTAATCTCCTAAACTTCTGTATGGGAGACCAGGTAGGAACTGAAGCCCAACAAATGGAAGTATGGCTTCTTCTGCAGCAAACGGTAGGAAAACGGGTGGGTGATTTCATCTTTCTGGCTTTATTTCATGGTTTTGGTGATGTGATTTTGTTTGGGTTTTTTTTTTTTTTTTTAGCCCTCAAAAGTCATTGAACAGCACGTGAACATAGTCTAGCTAATTTCCAAGGAATACACAAAATACTATGTAAATTCACCTATGACATCTAAGTTGAAAACTGGTTATGAATATGCTTCACACCTGGTAATTGATATTTTACCTTTACAGCAAATGTGCTCCTAATTAAGCCATATCAGTATGTTTTATTTAAAATTAATTTTCTTTCTATTACTTATTTATTAATTTTTTGATGTAAAATGTGATCAAAACCTATTCTCATCTAATTTTCTTCAGCTTGTGAGACATGAACAGAAATATTCCTTTTATTTGTTTCAAAGCTCCTTTCTTGCTGTTTCATATTTTCATGGCTGGAGATGGCCAAGAAGTCTGACAAGTTACAGTGAAAAAATCTGAAAGCAGAGATCACTGTATCTGTATATCACTTTGTAGTCACTAGTTCTAGCATTCAGATATTGTCAAATTACAACATCGGTTTTCTCTCTTCACTCAGAAGTGATGCCCTTTCTGCTTTTTCTCTCCTGTAAAAAAACTTCTTTATAACTTATACACTGAAGGAATGGAAACTCTTCCCAATCTTTTTTGCTTTTAATCCCCTTTTTCACAAAAGATTTAAGTTACTAAAACCTAACAGATATTGCCTACATCAACTGCTTTTTTCTAGTCTTAAGTCATCTTACCAGGTGTGTACACGAAAAACCAAGCCATTTGGGTGCCCAAAATTAGGAGTAGGAGATCTGGATCTTAGGAGCATATAGCTCCAGAAAAAAGTGCTTGCGGAAATTTTCACATTGCCACACAAAATGAGTAATGAGTTTTCACAACAATCACTCGCAATTTAAATTAAATACAACTCTCAAGATGAAATGAAGGTTAATACGGTTTAATTGGCTACCTGCAACAGAAGGTAAGGAAATCTTCATTAAGGAAAAAGGCCATTCCATGGGCAACTTGCAGCAAGCTATTTCATTATAAAGTAATAGTGTAGTGTTTACGCATGATGTTTTCCATATCTCTAAATAGTGAATATATAGCCTGATAGCCTATACATACTAAATAAAGATATGATATTAACTCAATCTCCAATAATAATTAGTTCAATGTTTTTGTGAAGTCCTGCAGCATATTGAAAATATCACTTAAGGCTGACTCATATCAAATGAGTTCCACTAAAAACAATTCAGTTCCAGATTCTGAAGGCTGTAGGTGCTTATTATTTTTTCATCTCAAAACTTCCATCCCTCCAAATTGAAATTTTATTTGCTCAGCCTCTACACTGCACTTCCATGCTAAATGGAAAGTGTTAGAACACATACTATAAGCATTACAAAATTTGTGGTAATCCAAATCCTTTTTTCCCCTCTCTCCTAAAAAGGAAATAACAGCTTTGGAAATTTACAAAAATGGTAATAGTGGTACAACCTATTAGCAGACCGCAACACATATTTTAGTTGTGCATGAATCTTTCTTTTTGTCATTCTAAAAAAATTGTTCACTGTTTTGCCTCAAACTTGACAGTGTCCGTATTCTAATACTGTTTAGCCTCCTCTCCACTGCTTTTCAGACTGTTTTTGCATGATACTGCACTTAATTTTACTTAAATTGTCAATGGCAAAATTCCTTTGAATTTATTCAAAACTCTTTGATCAAAACACTCTTGTGATAACAGCTGCACAGATGAAGGCAAATTACTGTTTTTAAAACAGATTTCTATGTATATATGCTGCATATTGTATTAAAGTATTTAAAACATGCTGATCCATGTGTAAAAGAAAGTCATGTGTCCCTGGAACATGAACCAATTCAAATAATTGCTAATGTAAAGACTGTAAGAGGATCTCAAGGAGTTGTTGAGTTTGTGGGAAAGTTGTGGTTGCAGGTAAAAATTATAGTAGCAGCTCTTTTTTAAACAGTACAGTTAATCTATAGGAAAAGAAAGAGGTGAACTTGGCAGACTTGGCTAGCTTACTGCCTATTGTTTGCATAGACTAATTCTGTATTAACGTAGACCTCCTTCGAAAATCATCGAGTGCTAAACACTTTCCCCGAATCTAAGCATTAGCAATGTCTGCCTGCTTTCAGATTACTATTGTTTAAGGTCAGATGGGATGTTGCATTGTCTACCCCAATGTGCTGTATAACACAAACCACTGAACCTCATCCTGTTACAGCTATACTGAGTTCAACAAAACACCTTTGCCTACTTATGTTCCAGGAAACATATAACCATTGTCAAGACATGGAAAGCTTGGGAGGTCTCTAGTTTGGTGCAAGAATCTACTAATTTTTGCCCAAGGTGGTTTCAGGATACGGCCGGTTATGACAGGTACTCAGAACTTTCCTATCTGTGGGCAGAAGATAGCATCTTGGTGTGGCAACTGACATAATTTAGACTGCCAATTGAGTGAGGCTTATTTATTAGTTTTCATCCTTGCTATTCTTGCAGGCAGTACCCAGAAGAAGAGGGCTTGTTCCCAGGTGCCGTGGTTTAAGACCTGCTGGTAAAAATAATAGTAATGATAAGGGAAATAACAACAGGAGAGAATATAAAACTAAAAGTGAAAGGTAAAAAAACCCAACAATAAACACAAGTGATGCACAATGCAATTGCTCATCGCTCACTGACCGACACCCAACCCAAACTGAGCAGCTATCTGGGCCTTCTAGGTAACTCTCCACCAGTTTATATACTGGGCATGATGTGCTGTGGTATGGAATACCCCTTTGGATAGCTTGGATCAGGTTTCCTGTCTCTGTTCCCTTCCAGCTTCTTGTGCCCTTCCTCACTGGTAGAGCATGAGACTGAAAAGTCCTTGATCAAGGTAAGCATTACTTAGCAACAAATATAACCATTGGTGTGTTATCAGCATTGTTCCCAGGCTGAAAGTCGAAAACACAGCACTGCACCAGATACTAGGAAGAAGAAAAATAACTTACAGCCGAACGCAGGACATTATCTACCTCTTATTCCATACCATTCCATATATCAGGCTCAGATCCCACATTTTTCAATATATCATTTTTGTCTCTCTCTACATATAGAGACATACCATGGTGTCCCAAGGGGTGTGGCTGTCCCTCTAAGTGCTGGTGGCCCCATGGGTGATAGTGTCACCATGAGTGATGTTGTCCCAAAGGGTAACAGTGTCCCCATAGGTGACAGTGGTCCTATATATATATAAAGAGACAAATATATATAATATATATATTTATATATGTAAAAAAATCAAAAACTAATTTTTGTCTCTTTATATACATATAAAGATATATACAGATAGATATATTTGTCTTTATATATATATTAAAAAGACAAAAAAATTGTATCAAAAAGTCATTTTTGTCTATACATATAAAGAGACAATTTTTTTTTTTTTTTACATATTTAATTTCTTCTCACTGTCCTCTGTCTGTGCCTTTGTATCTCTATAAAGTTACTAGAATTCATTTCCCTCATCACAAACTTCAGCTTCTTTCAACTATCTTCAGCCATGTTATCTGTGGATCTGTCACTGACATCTTCAGTGCATCTTGGGGTTTTTTTTGCCTTATTGCTAACATGTACAGAGACGCTATTGTATATACTTCATCCCATATTTCCCTATTCTTCGTGTCTCACACTTTTTCTTTTAATTTTAACTTCTAATTGCATTTCACTTTACTACTGAAACAAGAAAGCTTATGGCTAAAATTGGCTTTTTCTTTTTTTTTTTATTGTAAACTCAGGGGGGATAAAATATTTGAGGACAATCTCTTAAATTCTTTTTAATTATAGGTATTCTTATTTTTCTTCTATTTTTTTTTTCTCCCAGACAAATTTGATCATCCTTTTCCTGTTTTGGGACATTTAGCTTCTCTGAAATAGTGGCTGGAAATATGCTTTTAACCATATTAAATGGACAGCTTGACAACCACAGATTCCAATCCAGTGATTAACTTGTCTTTATTCATCATAATGAGGTCCAGGATGGATTTACCTCATGTTGTATCCAATACCTTTTGTCTTAGGAATTATGCAGTGTTGAGAAACTCTACTAATGTTTTATTATAGGCTGCATAGCACTGCTGGCAACATCTCATGAAATAAAAATTCCCATTACAAAAGACATTTATTCCATAAATTGCTCCTTCTTATATGAAGATTACCTCCATTTCTCTGTGTGACACAGACCACCTCTTTTATAAATGGTCTCAGATACTGTATTGGTCCTGAAAGGCAGCAGACATAGGCGTCTACATGTGTGCTAGTAGGCCATTGATCTTCTTCAAGGTCAATGGGGCTCTAGTGTATAGAGTTATAGAGCCTAGGAAGTGGTCCAGTTCCTTAACATAGATGTAATAACAATCTTCAGTTACCTGAATGTAGGCATCTAGTACCATTTGAGATGCTCTGAGGCATCCAGCTCATTTGTATAAGTTATAAGAAAGGACATGAAGACCTGTCACCTTTCAAGTGATGGCTGATGACAAAGCACAGTACCCCACAGTGCTTAATAGCAAGGCATCTGCATTTAGGCAGTTGCCTGTTTTCAAGGGGCTTCAATGAGCTGGTGGTGAAAAGACATCTACCACTGTCTGACGTGCCTTGGAGCCTACAGCACACCCAAGTGGGGCTAGCTGCTGTGACTCAGGATCTTGAAGAAACCTGTTCTGTCCTGAAGTAGTGGCTGGAGGCCAGGCACATCTAAGCAATCTAGAATGACATTAGACATGTTTTGATACCCTTGGAGCGCCAGTCGGGGAGATACTCAGTCTCCTAAGTGAGGTAATATCCTTACTTTACGTAAACTGTCTGAAGATTATTTTCTCCAGCAGTTTTCTCTGTAGACTTCTCTTAACTGATCATTCAGCACAATGTCTGCAAAGAAATGTCACAGAAATGGAGCCAAGCAAAATGAGATGTACAAGACTGGAAACAGTCATGTTCTATTCCACCAAAGGTATTTTCCATTTTCTTACCACCTTTAAAAATCATTATACTAAAAAAAATAAAATAGGGAAATTTTTGAAAGTCAAATCAAACTTTAGAAGACAGTCCTCTGCTTCCATTAAATCATCACCTGAGTCCCACTGACTGTTTTAGTCAAACAAAGCTTTTGAATAGATTTCATATATAATTGCATAAGTTACACTCATTAAAAAGAACAGAAGCAATTTAAGAGATTTTTGTGTCACAAACTTCATAGGCTTATTTTGAATTGACACATGAGTGCTTAAAGGTCTAATCTGCTCTCCATCCAACCCAAGAAGTGACAAGATGGAGCAACATTTCCCTAATCCTGTTCTGATTAAGGAGAATACACCAGTTCCCAAGTATTCTTTTTCCCTCCCATAGATTTTAGATCTCGGCCTGCTTAGGCTGACTCTTTTTTCTTTACCTTTTTGTGTTTTTTGGACCTCATTAATAGCTTAGCAATTGTATTTGGATAATTATGTATCTGCACATTTATACATATATATGTCTGTTTGCTAATGGCAACCTGATTTGGACCAAAACCTGAAATCAATGGCTATCTCTTTACCTTCCCAGTAGCCTTTTTCATGTTTTCTTAATATTTAAAATTATTTTTGTTTCTATAAGTACATCATAATGCAAAACAGAATAGTATTCTCAAAGATGCTCCTCCTTTTTGAAATAGTGATGTAAAGCTAAGCTAGAGGAAAATTAAAATGCTGGATTGTAATTTCTTTTGGATTGTAGGTACGGAAAGTAAAACACTTGGCTAAAACAATCAGATACTCTACCTCCTCAAAACTCAGATCAAAACTCCATGTCATCAGCTGTTCAAAGATATAAAAACTCAGAGTTAAACTTTGTCATGAAGGGATGAAGAAAGTAGTACAACTGACTAAGAAGAAAAAAAAAAAGAAAGCATTCAGATAGCAAGCAGGTAATTGTCAATATTTGGATAGATCAATACAAAATATTAATGTCACTACACTTAAAACTATGGTATATAAACAAACGGATGATTTATCTCCCCTTAAGGCTCTACCTCCATCAGTAAAACGCACAGTGCCCCTGGCACTGACAAGACATTCCTTATTGTATTAAGTTGTTAGATTGGGATTTTTCATGATTCCAGCCTGAACTGAACAATCCCTAGCCACAGCTTAGTACTTAACACTCTCAATAGAGAGTTTAAATGAAGTCACTCTGTTTTGTGGGGTAAGATAGTCGTACAGTAGAGACGGGATTAAGTCATAATAGCTGGACCAGACCTGGAAAATGGCATGACTTCTCTTAATAATACAGATGCAGCTTAGTCTCTTGATTATAACCTTGGCCATCAATACAAAAATAGACATTCAGCTCCTAAGGTCTGCTGACATTAGCTGACCCACAATTTAAATGTTATCAAATTATATTTTCATTGTTTTCACCATTTTCTCAAAAATTATGTGTGTTTGCATGCGTACCTGCATGTCACTCTTGCTATACACTGAAGTTTTGATGAAGACACATGGATTATTTTTAATTTTCAGAAGAGAAAAAAACATGGCCCAGAAATAAGACCTGATTACAAGCTTAGAGTAATAATTTTTAAGTGGAAAAGCTGGTTTTGCATAGAACTGCTGACACAAATTTAGCTACAGCACTACCAGTGAGCAACACTATAATTTGGGTCATGTTCCTGTCCCATAGATAACTTTGATAATACGGTTAGCCAGTTGCAGTATAGCAAAGTCCATTGTTCCTATTCCAATCTCATAAAAGAAGGACAAGGCCTTCTTGTTTCCAGAGCTGAGCATCACACATTTGTAATAACTCTGGTCATGAATGGAAAGGTTTTACAGTTTTACGTGTGTTTTAGCTGTTAAATCTTTGCATTTATTATGGAAGTTTTAGCACAACACAATCATTGAATAGCCCTGAGAGTACATGGTGTATTTAAACAATATAAACAGGGTGATCACATTAGAAAGACCCACAACTTCTGTAAAAGAGTTTTGTTGGGGCTTTCCTGCTTTTGTCCTTTCCCCCTTTTGCTCTTCCCTCTTTCTAGGACTTAGTAGAAGGGTTTTTAAGGCATGTGAATGTTGACGAATGTGCAAAGCTATTTCTGAGCACATATGTAACCCTGCATCTTCATGTCCCCTACATCCAGACCCACCAGAGGTTTGTGCTGTTTCAGATTGCTGACTTTTCTAAGGAGCCCACGAGGGTCATTCTTTCACATAGATAGGGAATAGATGTACAGGGGATAGCCCACAACATTTTGATTCAAAGTCAGGTGAAGAGAAGAAATTGTTTGCTATATCAATGAGCATGGTATCCTTCTCCCGAAACCCACTGTCAATGACTTGTCACATACTCACATCAAAACTTTATCAGAAATGTGCCTTTCAAGGTTTTGGAAAATGACTTTTGGGCTTCTAATTCACTCAGGTGATGGTGAATATTTTACTCCATGCCTATGTGCTTAGTAAAAGGCATCTTGTTTATGCCTGAACTGCCTGTTCAGCTTGGAGCCAAGGGAAGAAACTCTTTATTTCCCCCATTTCAAGCCTGCAAACAAGGTTGTTGGAGTGACTGGGAACTTCTGCAATCTCTATATGTGACAACACACCACATTTTGGGGCTTGAGCATATCAGCAGGCTCTGATTGCCCTGACCAGGCTCATCCATGTTCTCCAGCCATGCTGCCTCCACTCATTGACCTAACAGCTGTCTTTAAGCTGAAACCCCAGTCCTAGCTGTGTTGTGGGTATGCTGTGCCTGGTTTTGTACCTGAAGTTATCTTATCAACTTCATAGATGAGCTTGACCTTGGACCTGACTCCTCAGGGGACATCTGTCAGTGGATGGTTGGCCAGTCCTCATTACCATTGCCAAAACAGCTCTGCTCTTCTTTGTTAGATGCTGTAGGACTGCGCACCTTGCTCATGAGGTTGCTGTGGGACTATGCACTTTGCTCATGAAGTGTAACTGCTGGTTCCCAGCTTGCCTTCCTTTGCACAGCTAGCCTTATCTTGCTTAACTCCAATAATAAGCTCAAGAAAAGAACAACTTCAGCTTAAGTGTAGCTCCTGGGAAAATGAGCGGTGGATGTCTAGGTAGGAAGAAGCTCTGACAAATTATGGTCATGGTAGCAACAGCATCCCAGTATACTCAGGGCTTTGGCACTACATATAGATTCACAGAATGCTTGCAGTTGGAAGGAACCTTTAAAGTTTATCTAGTCCAATTCTCCTGCCATGAGCATCTTTCACTTGTTCAGTTTGCTCAAAACCCCATCCAACTTGGACTTGGACACTTCCAGTGGTGAGATATCCACAACTTCTCTGGGCAACCTGTTCCAATGTCTCAACACCCTCATTATAAAGAATGTCTCCTTATATCCAATTTAAATCTTGGCAAAACCTCTCTCTCCACCTTTCCTATAAGCCCCCTTTATATAGTGAAATGCTGCAATGGGGTCTACCCAGAGCCTTCTCTTCTCTGGGCTGAACAGCCAATTTCTCTCTACCTTTCTTCCTAGGAGAGGTATCCCAGCCATAGAATCAGAATCATAGAATAGTTAGGGTTGGAAAGGACCTCAAGATCATCTAGTTCCAACCCCCCTGCCACAAGCAGGGACGCCTCACACTAAACCATGCCACCCAAGGCTTCATCCAACCTGGCCTTGAACACTGCCAGGGATGGAGCACTCACAACCCCCCTGGGCAACCGACTCCAGTGTCTCACCACCCTAACAGGAAAGAATTTCCTCCTTATATCCAATCTAAACTTCCCCTGTTTAAGTTTTAACCCATTACCCCTTGTCCTGTCACTACAGCCCCTGACGAAGAGACCCTCCCCAGCATCCCTATAGGCCCCCTTCAGGTACTGGAAGGCTGCTATGAGGCTCCATGCAGCCTTCTCTTCTCCAGGCTGAACAGACCCAACTTCCTCAGCCTATCTTCATACGGGAGGTGCTCCAGTCCCTGATCATCCTCGTGGCCCTCCTCTGGGCTTGTTCCAACAGTTCCATGTCCTTTTTATGTTGAGGACACCAGAACTGCACACAATACTCCAGGTGAGGTCTCACAAGAGCAGAGTAGAGGGTCAGGATCACCTCCTTCGACCTGCTGGTCACGCTGCTTTTGATGCAGCCCAGGATACGGTTGGCTTTCTGGGCTGCGAGCGCACACTGAAGCTGGCTCATGTTCATTTTCTCATTGACCAGCACCCCCAAGTCCTTCCCTGCAGGGCCGCTCTGAATCTCTTCTTGTCTCCCTCCTCTGGATTTACTGTAACAGGCCCATGTCTCCCTTGTGCTGGGGACCCCAGAGCTGAATGCAGTATTCCAGATGTGGTCCTCATCAGAGCTGAGTAGCGGGTAAGAATCACTTGACTGGCCAGCCATGCTGCTCGTTACGCAGCCCAAGATGTGATTGGCTTTCTTCCTTGCAAGATCACATTGCCAACTCATATCCAATTTTTCATCCACCAGTATACCAAAGTCCTCTGCAAGGATGATCTCAATCCATCACCCAGTCTATAGTGATACTGTGATTGCTTCAACCTTCGTGAGGTTCACATATGTTCATGTACTACTGCACATGCTCTCCTACCAGCCCAAAAGGTGTCTGTGATGTAGCCAACTAGCTAGAAAGGTCTTTTATCTCCTCTCTGTCACTTGAACTGTGAGGAAAGGTGGAGTGGGTGGGAATCATCCCCTTAGCTTCCTCCTCTGTAAGGCAGAGCTTTGGTAAATGGGACATCTTCTCCAATTCCTGTTCCTGCTGCCTTTTTCTGTTTTCAGCTCTGCACAAGAATCTAAAATCATTGTGTTGTTGTATTTTTCCATAGTGTGAGCACATTCCCACAGCATAAGTTGCAAGGAACACAACAATCTTGTGCGTCAGAAGTTTGACAAGGAAGTTCAAAGGAAATGAAAATACTAACATTTCATAGTAATTTAGTCCTTTGACAGCAGTAAGGAGTCCAAATACTTAACTTCTTCCAGAACAATCCAATTATCTGCATCTGTTGAACAGAAATTTGCACAATCTTCTGTATATCCCTGTAACCTACACATGGAGTAACTCCTACTATATATAAAAAGTGATTGGCAAGTCTTTGAAGAACTTGGTGCTGGAAAAGAGCAGTAAGGGACAGAAAAGAGAAAAACACCCAAAAGGTTAATATTTTTGTTTAACTTTGGTGATGCCGTGATTAAATATTAAATTGCCTGAGGTTTAGAACCTCTAAATTGCTCTCCATTAGCCAACACTTCAAAGACAGTGCTTTGTTTCAGGAATCATTGCAAGCATACCTACTTTCTCCTTCCACATTAGAATGATGTGTACGGACAAAACTCTGAAGGATTATTCTCAGAAGCAAATAAGCCTTTTGAAGCATTTAACTTGTCTGGAGTTTCTAACATAGTCAAGCAATTTTTAGAATTATTATGTCTTTCATGTCAAGATTATTTTATGCATTTTGAAATTCCTTTATTTCCCCCTGCACTCAGGATTTTAACTTATTTTTTATAATCTTTTGATTTCAGTGAAGATTCAATACCTTGAAATTAAAAGATTAAAGGATTCACCAGCAGAATGTTACGTGATTAACTTAGCTGATTCTGAGGTTTCCTGTTGAAAGGGCTTTCTAATATGCATTTAGTAGTAGACACATGATCCCTATTTTCTATGCCTTTATATTGGAATTTAAACACATTCATAAAGTTACAGTGTGGAGAAGCACTAGCTTAATTCATCTCAATTATGTCTTCATCTGGAAGCAATAATGTAACTTGTCCAAACCTGAAGTTTGTAAAAATAGTAGCAAAATCCTTAAGGATTTTTCATTCAAATATAATGCGTAGTTTAATGTAATAGTTGAAAAATTAATAAAAGATGTAAGTATGATTTATCACAAATTATATACCTCAATGCTGTTGAGTTAATAACATAAAGAACTGGGAAAAAATATGGAATTTTGACTGATTTCATGTTAGCTATGAAAATAGAAATTATAGTAAATTGTAACCATTTGTATATAATAAACCAGTTCCTATTCTATTGCCCATTTTGCCAAATAGTAGGGAGAACAAAATCTACCTATTAATATTTGTGCATATAAATAAAATATCATGCCATTTATCACCAGAAGTCATAATTATCAAGTATTTGTCTTCTCTGTCTTTGGCTGGGTTTTAACCCAAGACAGTACCTTTTGGGACAGTTTTTCTGAGTGAAATGAAAGGTGGTTTCAGCAGTTTTTTGTTTGTTTGAAAAGTGCCCATTATATTTAGACAGTGGGTGGCATTTTTTTTAAGTTCCCTTCAAAACTGAGTACCCATCTGCAGCTTTCAGTTCCTTTGACTGAAAACACTATTCATGTTGATAAATATTTGTAGATGCAAGACCTACAATATTTGTCAATTTCCAAGAAGTTCTTCATTGCACTGCTTGCTGCAGCTGTATGTGTGGATTCAGAAACATGACCATCGCTGCAGATTCCCTGATTTTATTAGTCCCCTTTATTATATTTTTTAGTCTAAAAAGATGTGTGTGTGTATATATATATATATATAATTAAACCAACATATTTTGCCATAGTTTTGCCATTTTTTCTGACACAGATTTAAGTCCTGGTTTAAGCAGGCAGTAACACAGCATTAACATTCTTCTGGTCTGCTGATTTAAGACACCCACATAGAGGTAATCTCCAAAGCTTTCAGGCAGCATAATGTACACACTGAGTAAGAGAACAGCCTGACAAAGCAGTTTTGAAGAAACCGCATCTTTGTATCTCAGAAAGGGAAGTGTGGAGCTCAACAGGCAGGGAAAGTAGCCCTCTGTAGTGCCTGCATCCAGACCGATCCTTAGACACTCACAGTACACTAACAGCCCTGAACAGGAAAAGGGGCAGGAGGCCAAAGGCTGGTTTATGTCACTTTAAATGTATCCACTGATGAGCCTAGCTGTTTGAGTGCTTGTGTTGAGTCTAATTCAAACAATAAAACAGTCTTTGTGCCTTTTCAGGAGATGCACAGATACTTTGTTCTATTGCAGCTGGAGCTGCAGGAGCACTGTTAGCATAATATTTTTTGCTAAAATTTATCGACTATTTTTAGTTCCACTACTTTAGTTTGAAGATGATGAACTTAATACTGAACATCTTACAGCCCTTTTCCTCTTCAGTGCTGTGCAGACTGGTCACTAACAAGTTCCTTACTTTACTGATTTATGTTTTACTGAATAAACTGCTCCCAACTAAATTAGTACTGACTAAACCCCTTTGCTGGTTTAAAATTTGAAATGGAAAAAACCACCTAGCAATAGCTTGGTAGTGACCATGGAAAATAAGGCAAAATCTTTTGAAAAGAAAACAAAAAAACCAAAGAAACAGAACTGTAGGCCAGTCCCCGTAGCAAAACTCACTTCAGACCAATGTGTACTTTCAGACAGGATGAGTAAAACCACATCCATCTGCAAAGCCAGAATATTTGACTGTGGATGTACAAAAAGGCTAAAGTAAGTATGTGAATTTGTGTAGCTTCTCTTCATAAAACTTCATAAGCATCTTTCCTGCTGGTTTTCACAATTAGTGCACAGTAACTTTGTACTGTCCCTCAGTAACACTAGATGGCACTTCAGAGTAGTGGTGGAATCAGAGTCTTCTGCAATCTTTTCTAGTTACTTCGTTTATGATTTTAAAGATACATGAAAATTATGATTGCATCAAACAAAAGTAATTTCTCAGCTTTCTTCTAATTTATATGTATTACTGTGAGCTGGATGATACTACCTGTTTCAAAAAATAACAAGCATAAGCAGAAAGAGATGATAACAGCGTGGTTCACTAGCCCAGGTTATGGGCCAAAACACTGTTGCCAGACATTGTGTTTACAGGATTTGAGAAGCAGTTTGTGGAGGGAACTGAAAAAAGATCTATAGAGCTAGAAAGCAGAACAACACACTGGTGCAAGGGACTTAAGAGTTGATCCTTTCCTGGAAATTAAATTACATTTAATGTCATCAGCATTTGATACATCAGCATAGTATCCAATGACTATCCATAACCTGATGCACTTTAGGAGAAACCACCCAGCTCCCTTCTGGCCTTAAAAGACCAGGGCAGTATGAAAGAGCTAACTGATTTGTAGTCAAGTTTTGAAAACTTAATGTTCTTTAGCAACATACGCTTTTGCTAACAAAAAACGTGTATGTACTTTTGGAAAACCTAAACCTGAGGGATATTATTAATTAAAAAAAAAAAGAAAATAATATGAGAAGGATACAATAAAAGCAAAAGAATAAATTTACAGGATTGCCAGCAAACTGCAGTAAAAACTTAAGCATCACTTCTGCAACAGATCATTTTAATTTCCAACTTATTTAGTCAATTCAGTTAAAAACCTCTTACAGAAATTTTAGTTAACACTTTAATAATATTCACAACTAGGGGAAGAATGATACATTTAGATAGCAAAAAGTAGCAGAAAATGCTGTCCATAATTGCAAAAAGCACTTTAAATAGGAAAAAGGGAAGTTCAAATATTTACTCAGGCATGTTCCTGAGTAGTGTGATGAATCACAGACATTATGAACTTAAGATGGCAGAAAATACATTGCTGTCTATAATTTTATTTTTCTGCCTTTAATATAATCTTTTAGCTGAGGATCTGTCACTACAACTATTTATTCTCATATCTCTTGTTTACACTCGCTTGACTTTTCTGATTATTAGGATATGTTTTGTCTCAGGCTTCCTTTGAGGGTCTATTCTCACACTCAAGAGACAGTCACACCCTTGCCTGCTGTATAGGATGAGATGTCTTAGGCTGCACCTGGGAAAAATGGGTTAGTTCCTTACATGTTTGAGGCTGTGACTGTTTACCATCCTCGTACTTTATGGAAGGATCAGAGACGCACTCTTCGGCTTAAAAGCTTTCTACTTTAGCTCTCTTCTTTCTTTCTTTCCAACTGTTCATAGTTTGTTTGTGTTTGTTCTTTTTTTCTTTTTTTTTTTTTTTTTTAAGTAGAAGAGCCATCTGTTCTGTATTTATATGAAATAGTTTTAAAAGTATAGGGCTTCCCACTGCTTTGAAGTCTTTGCAGGTGCTGTATATGGAGAGGGTCCTGTTGGTCAGACATTCTAAGTATGGCTGCACAATTTATGGTAAGCCAACAGTGTGTTTGCCTTTTGAATTTGTCATGATCTTGCTGAGGTCCCATATTATACGATTTGTTTATTCTGTTTTATTGCACAGGACTGGGAATTAGGAACATCCTGTAATCTTTGCAGCCAATGGTTATTAGCACAGAATGTTTTTTAAACTAAAGAGGGGAGATTCAGGCTGGAGATGAGGAAAAAAGTCTTTACAATGAGAACAGTAAAATACTGGCACAGGTTGCCCAGAGAGGTGGTGGATCCACCACCCCTGGAGACATTCAGGTCCAGGCCGGATGTGATTCTGGGTGGACTGACCTCATTCAAAGATGTAACCTGCTCACTGCAGGGGCGGGTGGACTAGATGACCTTTGGAAGTCCCTTCCAACACAAACTATTTCACGGTTTGATAATTCTGTTTTATGAGGAATAAATTGTGCATTAGCACAGAGGGCAGCAAGCTTTCTGTGGGACATACATGTGGGACATGTATCACAGAGGAGGACCAGGCTCAGGTATTTTCTTCTGGACTTAAAGTTGCTTCTGGTTTGAAAGAAAAACCTTAGTATGTAGAGACTTGAAAGCCACGGAGGGAGAAATGGGAAGTTTACATATATGTTATGTGAAGTTTATATGTAATATGAAGTTTTACATAATAAGTGATTGTTATCATTTATTGAATAAATCTCTTCCTGTAAGTTTTTAGCTGTATCTAATTTGAACATACAAACCCTGTGGAGTTGTTCAGGCTAAGACAATGTCTGTGTTCTCTTTTGAAATGCCAGTGCTTGGCTTTCTGTATCAAATCTGTCTCTAAATGATAGAAAATATCCAACCAAGAACCAAGAGAAAAAATCTGACTGCTTTCTGGAGGGTTTTCCCTCCAGTGACAGAAGGATATAACATACGGTTAGTTTTGTTTAAAAAAAAACACTCAGAAAATGTGAAACCCGGAAGAAAAAACAGATGCAAATGGGGAAAATCAGTGACTACTACATGAAGAAGACAGCTAACAAGAATGTAAACATGTTTTTTAATGTGTAGTGGCTTTAGTGATTCATGATTGCTTCCAATTATTTACTGCCTGTAGAAATGACAGCTATAAAGAAAATATATTGATTTTATAGAAAAAAAACCTATGAGTGTTAGGCATGAAAAATTGTCTTGAGGGAAGTGAATTTCACACAATTTGTTCCTATTTTAACTATCACCATTACAAAGATGTTCGGTTTTCAAGTCTTAGTAACGATTAATGTTGTGACACACTATGTTCTGTTATTCTATCAAAACAGAAAATAAAGACAAACACTTTGGAGTTTGCCTGTATTACATTATTCTTTAATATAAATGACATATAAGTTTTACAAATTAGAGAGATTGACCTAGGAGTATTAAAAGGCTGCAGAAGATTCTTTTAAGGTGACATTTTTATTGAGTATATGTTTAGCTTTGTAGATTGATAGTAGAAATGTGCAGCCTACCTTTGATGTGCTTGCTACCCACTGGTATGGACTGAAGAATCCCAATTTGCAGAAGGCTTCAAATTGTTCTAAGAAGACACTTCTACAAATGATGTCCCAGTAATGTCCAGCTAGGTCTTGCAGTTATTTCACTTCATATTTTGCTATACCTTACTTTTTCTCTTACAACCTAAATTCCACAAATTCATCACATGGGAAGCTTGCATATCTCTACTTGGCAATTAAAAACATTGTTTAAAAAACAAAAACAGTAAAGGATGCTGACAAATGTACAATGCAGAACAAGTGAACAGTGAACTGCTATTGCTTTTGGTTTAGATATATACATGGATTGATACCAACGACTAAACCCTAATACCATACTCTGCAAGGCAGTCTCACTGAAGTCATTATAACTGCTTTTGTGACTAAGGTGAGAGGGACTTGCCCTAGAGAAATTTAGTCATTGAGCTCCAGACAGAGGTTACAGGTTTTGTACTGCAGGCTACTCATTATTTTGTTCAGTAGGATTGTTAGGCTAATCCTGAATAACATTGCTCTAGAAGAATGGCAAACTTTAGAGAACTATGTGTACAATATGAATTTATTGTATTTTTTCCAAAATAATAACATTAGCAACAACTTTATTTGCTCTGCTAAACAGATACATTCAGAATTGGCTTAGTGTTATAGTGGATATTTTTAAACCTCCAGGGCTTGAAATAAATTTGAAGGAGGTAACTCTTGCCTTCTCAGGTCTCAAGATGATTAGAGAGTCCTTATTCCCTCTACTATTTTTGCACGTGTGGCTATAAAAATAACCTTAATCGCTATCTTTTTTTTTTTTTAATATCATAGCTTGACAAATATTTACTCCGAATCTCATATACAGTGGAATCTGAAAACCTGTAGCATTCAGCAAACTTAAAAATACCACAGAAAGCATGCTGTAAAAGAAGGTTGAAATAAATCAGTTTAAAGCACAGTTGGCAATTCCTTTTGATGGTATGCTTGGTCTTGTACATCTGTAATGATTTGTTTATTCTATATCAATGGATCATCTCCACTTTAAAGTGAACTTTCTGGTATTTGGCATTAATTGTTAGCAACAATTTTTTTAACAGGCCTATAACAACAAGTACTTTAGCTGAAACACAACCGAACCCCATCTTTAGACATCTATTTGTAATTTCCAATCTGTACAGCAGAGCGTTCATGGATACATCGGAAAGCAGAGGGCTGGATTTCCCAGTACTGCACAGGGTTGCTGAAGAGGCTCACACCAGAATAGCTAGCCTTTTTGGTGTTGTAGCCAAGAGGGCAAAAGTCGTTGATTCCAACTGAAGCAATTTTGTTGTTATGAAGATAGACCACCTGAAAAGCATAAAAGTACAGAAGTGAGAAATAGAGCTACTCTGACAAGTAAGATAAATGATTTGGTGTCAAATATTTGATAGGTATTGTGCAATGCTATATGGAGTTACAATATATCCTTTTTTCCAAACAAATGTTTGATCCTTCTTACTTTTTGAAATACCTAAAGTATACCCAATTAGAAATTATTTCTACAGAAAGAGCAGAAAATGTGCAAGGCAATCTAGTAACTTTTCTATCAATTGATGATACTGTAGCCAAACAGATGTCAAAGATGTGGAACTATTAATACAGTGCTGTGGTTCAGAAGCATGTGCTTCTGAATAAAGAATGCATTTGGTGCTAATTGATTTCTCTCTAGCTCTAATGCTTTCACTCCCATGAGTGTAACTGTACAGGACTCAGAGCCAAAGTAACCACTAATAATTTAAGATAGCTCATGAATATTACTCTGCTTGAGAATCGCCATTTCTGATTATTATTCCCAAGCTACTTGCAAAAGATGATTTACATTCATTCTTTAAGAGTTTTCTTTGTACAGTGTTAGTCCACTTGCAGACAGATTTTTACTGGTTCCAAGAGGCCATAGCTCAGCCACACAGACATCAAAAATACTGCGGATGTGAAATGCACATTGTGTCTCTTTGTTATCCTGAAGGCACAGCTTTGTGAGATACCAAAGGGAAGGTTCTTGGTGAAAGTTGTGAAATGTCATTGAGTAGAATTTAAAAAAAAAATAATAATAAAAAAAAACAACAGAAGAAATGTTCTTTGAAAGCATTTTTCAAGTTAAAAAAGAAACTGAAGTACACACAGAATTCCATCTTTGTTGTGTCCCCTCAGACACACAGAGACAATGAATGCATACTTCCAGATCTATACACTTCCACAGCCACATCCACACAAAAAACAGAATAGGAGTCATCTTGTCATGTGCAGCTTTTCCGTACCTATTCAACAGTTTATGAAACAATCATCAAGTTACTTTTTCACAAATACTGTATATATTTCTGTTCAAGACTGAATAACCACATAAATACCATTTGGAATCTTTTAACTATTGCTCTCACAAGCCGTATTATAAGTACCTGGATATATTTGTGTTCGCCCAGCCCACCAGGTACTCTGACAAGTTCATTGTTGTTCAAATGGAGCTCTCTTAGGTGAGGTACATTGTTAAGAGAGCCATTTTCAACTGAAGAAATGCTGTTGAAGCTAAGACCCAATCTGAAACAAATAAACAAACAAAAAAATAGGTTAAATTGCCCACATAACCGTCTTTCTTGTGTTAGTTACTGGTATATACCACTGTTGTAGACTAGACCAGCTGATTTTCGTATTACATGAGGTACAGAGTCACCACTTAGAGCTAGTTTAGATAATTTTTTTTAAATGTTTGACATCTGATGTGAACTATCATGATTATTGTTATATTCATGCAACATGTGCTCATGGTACTGCATGCTTCCACAAACTACATGACGAATCCCACTGTGTACATACTGTGTATGTACACTGGCACCAGTCTTTCTCTAAATACTGAATAAGAGTTTCTTGTATGACTTTAGAAACACTGGCTGTAACTTCCTTTGTCAAACTACATAAACAAGGGTGACCAGAACTGTTAAGTTTAAATCTCCTCCCCATCCTTATCATATACTTATGTAGTTAGAGCCATGTTACAGGCTAGAAACAGGAGCCAAGTCAGAAGTAATGATCTATTCAGCAGGAAACAAAAGTAGGATATACATATTTCTCCTAGGTTCCAGTCCAGAGTTTTCATCACAAAATCATCCTTTCTGCCTTCATAAATCCACATTCTGGGTTTACTAGCACGTTTATGTCCAGTTTGGAAAATCTGGTCCTATGTATGTATTTGGTTTGCAATTAACTACAGAATTTTTACAAGAAACTCCTAAGTTACAGTGCTCTGTGTAGCAGTGAGGAATTCAGTAGTAATTCTGCAGATGTTGCTATCATTAGGAGTATAATTTTGAGAAAATTATTTCTATAAAGGCTAAACTTATTTCATCTTGTTTGTTTTATATTCTTTCTTTAAGCAATCTTTCTTAATTTTGAGAAAAAAAAAAGCTCTGAGATTTATTACTAACTGAATAAATTCAAGAATTTTAAATAGGTAATCAAAATCATAGAATATCAGTCCAATCTTTCTAGGCAAAGCATGATCAAGACTAGATGTCCAGCTGAATCTTAAAAGTGTCCAGTTTTGGGGAGTCCACCACTTCCCTGGGGAGATTATTCCAATGGCTGGTTGTTCTCATTGTGAAAAATTTTCCACTTGTGTCCAGTTAGAATCTCCCCAAAAGTTATTTGTGCCCTTGGCCACATCTTTTCCATGGGACTCCTTGTAAAAAGGTAGTCTTCATCTTCTTTGTAGCCACCCTTTAAATAGTGGAGGCCTTATGATAAAATAATTTGCTATGGATGAGTACTTTTAAAGAAAGTCTTATGAACAGTAATCTCCTACCTGCAATTCTATGTGACTTGTGCCAGATTTGAAAGTCAGAATCTGGACCTGGTATAGAATCACAGAACTAAAAATTCTTGTTTGATCTTTATGGGAGAGATGCTTCCAGAAATAATGCTATCCAAGAATGGAAGTGTATTTTATACTTTTCCTTTTAAAAATAAACAAAGAAAGCTCTTGTTAACCAGTATTATATATAATACAAATAGCCATATCATACTCATTTAAACATTGCAATGTTGTCAAAATATTTAATGTCAAAGGAGAGCTTAGTGAGATCTCCCACTGACATTAACAGGGATTTATTTCATTCAGAAATCAGTTCACAGTATCCCATATGTTTTCTAGAGTTTGGAGGAATTGTCATAATAATTTAAAAATCATTTTAATATAACTTTTATTAATTTATATGAATTTATATTAATATATAATTTATACTTAAAATTATTAGAAATTTTTACCTTTGAGTAGAGTACATGTGGGATTTGATCTTACAGAGTAATTTGGTTTGAAGATCCACAGAACGTCTATAAAGGACTTCAGTGATGGGTGCTCATAGTGAACGTCTTTAATACGATTGGGAAAAAAACCCCAAAAACAACACTTTGGCATAAGGATATAAATTCTTGGTGACACATATCTAAATATATATACTTGCTATATATGCAGGTCTACAAGCAGATGTGTCACACCTGGGGAGACCGGCACGAAAAAAGCAAGTCTGACTTCATAGTGGTCTATTGAAGCAAAAGTACATATACTATAGGGATGGACAAGATCCAACTTTGCATTAGCTCATGCAGGAAAAGACTTTAAGGGAAAGAGTGAAATTGGAGGAGTCTGTAGAAAAGTGAGTCTAATTCCCATAAGCAGTGAAATTATATGTAATTACATTTCATCTAAATGTGTTATAAACAAACTCTCCATCACTTGGGGCTATGTTTACAAATGAAATAAATCAAGATTAGGGTGTAAAATACAGGGTGATTAAGAGTGTTTGGAAATAATATAATCTCTCTTTTTTTTCCCATGGGAAAAAAGAAGGGAAGAATTTGAAAAATCAGTCTTATTTAATATATTGACATATTGCTTCTTTTTATGTTAGTCAACAGGTAACATTTCTCCAGTGTTTTAGCTGATTTAGTCATTGTGTTCTAAATCATCGAAGGGCATCATCAAAAACATATCTAAAAGTTTAAGAAATTCTCAAATATTTTAGACTTTTTTTTTGTCTCCAACAACCCTGCTGGCCCATTTTCACTTTTTGAAAACAGACTTCACGCTGCTCAACATCTTTGGGCTTGATGCAACTCCCACTGTATGGAGCTAGATCTTTTCAGTAAACTTTAATAGGTTATAGACATTAGAAACATCAGTTGTGTAATGTGTATACCCTCCTGTGAGGCTCATTCCTGCATGTAATCAACAAAGTCTTTGTACAGTTTACATTAATGAGATTTATTAGAAGCACTATATGAAAACTTTTGAAAGACTTAAGAGTAATTTTACAAGGAAAACAACTAAACAAAAAGGTCATATACTGGTGGCCTTCTAGGACTGAAGAACTCAAAAGAGAATGAGCACTAAATCTACACCAAACTCTTGTGTGGAAAATTTTAGAGTTTGAAACACACCTTAACACAATCAAAATAATGACTTGTTTCTCTAGGTCTGACTGTACTTTAAGGCAGCTATTAGACTGTTGACAATGAGTTGACATGATCCAGAAGGAGAGCGGTCTGACCCTGTAGTGATGTTCCTGAAGATTTAAATCTGTCTGCTCTCTTATGTTCAATGTGTTCCTTTTTTCACCTGTCTGTATTCTGCCTTACTTTTCAACTTTGCAAAACAGGATTTCTGGCTATGTTTAGGTTGCCTGCCTAAGAACAATCCAGAGGAACAGAACAGCTTAAAATCTAATTTAAGAAGCTCTACATTTCCACACCACTGCTTCATAGTATCCTAATTCATAATTATGGTATTTTTATTTTTTCATTAAAATACAGGGGCAGCTTCTTCTTAATTGAAGATGAATCAAATATGAACATCAAACGTGAGTTGAAATGTCTTACTTTACAACCTCTAGAAAGATTTATTACTTGGAGTTGCCAGTGTTAAGTTACTACATACTTCATTGCACTACACTGATGTCCAGTGTGGTTTACCAAGTGGTAAACTTAACTCCTGTTTTTCAGCAATCTTTCTTTGATTTCTTTGATTTCTTTGACTATGACAAGCAGAATTATTAAGATGAAGATCAAGGAATTAGATTCAGTAATCTGGTTCATGGTCAATCACGCTACTATTTTCACAAAAAGGTTTCAAAGTATCATAGTATTAAAATACCTTTTAATAAAGTCCCATTTCACTGTTTTATCATGTTATGTGCTGTGAATTAATTCACAAATAATTCTGTATATTTATAACTGATCTTTGGGAATTCTCCTTACATTTCCTACAGTTAGTAAAACATTCAAGAACATATTCATAGATTAGCAAGGTGCAATCACCCTAAAAAATTTGCACTTTTTAATTGATGGTGTATGATTTTTTTTTAATAAACAAATATCGTTCTTAAGTACACAAATCCTTAGAAGCTTTTGCTGCTAAATTTTGTACTGCTTGAATAATAACACTCATGAAGCCCAGAATGATTCTTTCTAACTGTGTGCATAGTGGTTGCAACTTCAACCAATATTTTATTTGAAAAGAAGAAAATAATTCTTACTTTGCCAAGTTGGTGAGTCCAGACAGACTTTCAGCATCAATTTTGCTGATTTTGTTGCCATCAAGGTGAAGTTCAGTAAGGGATGGGGGGAGGCCTGAAACAGAGCATGCCATCTATTTAGTTTTGATAAAACTGGATTATTATTTTTTTAAAAAGACTTGTGTTATACTGAGGCACTTCTACAGTAAGAAAAATATTTTTAATAGACAGTGCCAAGAACAATTCTCTGAATGAAGCAAGGAACTTACACAATCATTGAAACTAGCAGCAAATTTGGCGTGAAATAAAACTAAGCTCCTAAAGTCAATTATAGAACAATTAATTCTTTAAAA
Organism: Lathamus discolor; assembly: GCF_037157495.1. NCBI lineage: Eukaryota > Metazoa > Chordata > Aves > Psittaciformes > Psittacidae > Lathamus > Lathamus discolor. The sequence continues at coordinate 49,511,766 of NC_088884.1, forward strand.
ATAGCTAAATGACATTATTCTCAGATATGAATTCTAGCCTTCACAATTATGTAAATGGTACACATATAATTGTGTAAAAGTGCCTTCATTTTACCCAGACTATCCACATGCATAAGCCTACAAACATTTTGCACCTAGATATTAAACAAATAGCAGCAGCAGAAAATGAGAATATAAAGATGAGGTAAAATAATTTTAATGTTATTTTAGGTAAGGCACAAAATAATTTGCAAATTCTGTTTATCAGAAAAAAAAAAAAACAGGAGAAAAGTATTTTACCTATTGGAGGTCCCTCAAAGGAACATCCAAAACAGGAAATGTGGGAAGAAAGAAATAACAACTAGTATTAATCTTCAAAAAGTTTTCATCTATTTCAAAACAATCTGCTGACTAAAGTATGAATAAACTGAATATCATTTCCTCTGGATTGGAACCATTCTGGTTTGTTTTTTTGTTGCTTTTTAATAGGTTAAATTGAAATTGCTCTTCTTTTGCAGAAATTTGCAATAAAGTACTTTTAAGAATAGCATGTTTCTGGGTTTATAGGAATAGTATTTTTGGCTTCAAACCCAGAGAATTGTGGAGGACTGATTTTATACTTGTAGAACTTCACTTAATACTACATGAGTATACATCCGTGTAATGCTGATCAGCTTCACCAGCCAGGCTTGGAAGGTGAAAACATTCTTCAACTTTATATTTCAGCTATGAGACAAGAAAGTCAAAATAACATAAAATGGCTTCCTTTTCACAGTGCACCTATTGTGGAGCTTCTCATAACAGAGCACTAATCTTTTTTGAACCAATAAAAGCCAGCTAACCAAAAAAGGAGAAATAGTCAAGGAATGGCTACTCTAGGGACTGACTCAAGAGACTTCCATAACCATTTTTTTTCCATCTGACTAGAAGTAGCAATATTATACCTCTGTAAATCTCTGAAATATTAATTGAATTTCTTACCTTTTGGAATGCTAGTAATGTTGGTGTCCGCGATACGGACATAGGAGAGCCTCTTCATCCCCTGAAAAGCTCCATTTTCAATACCTGAACTCTTGATTGGATTGGTGCCTAGTTCTGCCAACAAAACATGGTCATGAGCTGTACTGCAGTGTAGGTATTTATATCCTTCAGGTCAAAGCTAGTTTGGAGGTACAATTTATTGTAACATTTCTTTGTTTTCTACCAAAAATCACTGATTGAGCTAAAAAAACAACATCTTGAAAGAACACTGAATTGTTTTTGTTATAAATTCTTATGCTCATACCTAAGACAATCACTTGATTCAGTCCATTAAAGACAGCTTTCCTCAACTTGGAGATCTCATTCTCATGAGCCCGTATCTCCTGAAGAGACTTTGGCATGTTTTCTGGGAGTTCCTTCAGGTTGTTCTTGGACAGGTAAAGTCTCTCCAGTTTCTTCAGAGGAGCAAAAGCTTGCGGGCTTATTTTGCTGATTTTGTTGTTAACAAGGATCAATGCCTGTGGAGCAATAATGAAGATCTCAGATGATCACAAGGGAAATGGCTTTAGGAATGAAAAATATAAAAATTATTATTATTTTTTGATGTCTCTTGATGTCTTTTGATGGCTAATCTAGTGGGCTGAAGAAAATGAAATTCAGTACTAAACCAAATAGGTGAAGAACTTCCGAAACAGTTAAACAAGGCCTACATAATAAATAAAAGTATTATTTTATTGCAGAGGTATATGCAGCTTCTGTGAATATTCATAATTCATACCCAAGAACAAGTACAACCCTTCTAATTGAAAGCTGTGAAATACAAGACATTCACATAAAACTAACATTATTAGCTTCATTTGGTTTTGGTTTTGCCTTTTTTTCCCCCTGATTTTGTTTTTCCAAGGCTACTTTTATACTTTGCCTATCATCACAAAACCATCAAATATTTTTTCCTGAGCAGAGAATTCTGTAACTCAATAAGCTGAAGACATAGGCCCGCTTCAGAAAAGTCCTCATAGCAACACCTACTTCGTCTTATAGTATGCACTTATAAGATATCTGTCTGAAAATTACCTAATTTCTTCAGTAATATAAGCTATTTTTTTAGTAAGTAGAACTTGGTATGGAAGGGTAGCAATTTCAAGTGTTATACTCTAAGTCCAGCAGTTAGGGATTATGAGCCATATTAGTTCTTCCTGCTATATCCGTGCTATTTCATAACTTTAATATCTAGACTTAGGGTAGAATCATAGAACAGCTAGGGCTAGAAAGAGCCTTAAGATCACAGAATCATAGAATCATAAAATAGTTAGGGTTGGCAAGGACCTCAAGATCATCTAGTTCCAACCCCCCTGCATGGGCAGGGACACCTCACACTAAACCGTGCAACCCAAGGCTCTGTCCAGCCTGGCTTTGAACACCCCCAGCGATGAAGCATTCACAACCTCCCTGGGCAACCCATTCAAGTTCCTCACCATTCTCACAGTAAAGAGTTTCCTCTTTATATCCAATATAAACCTCCCCTGTTTAAGTTTTAACCTGTTGCCCCTTGTCCTGTCACTACAGTACCAAATGAACAGTCCTTCCCCAGCATCCTTATAGGCCACCTTCAGATACTGGAAGGCTGCAGGCTGCTATGAGGACTCCATGTAATGTTCTCTTCTTCAGGCTGAACAGCCCCAGCTTTCTCAGCCTGTCTTCATATGGAAGGAGCTCCAGCCCCCTGATCATCCTCGTGGCCCTCCTCTGGACTTGTTCCAACCATTCCATGTCCTTTTTGTTTTGAGGACACCAGAACTGCACACAATACTCCAAGCGAGGTCTCATAAGAGCAGAGTAGAGGGGCAGGATCACCTCCTTTGACCTACTGGTCACGCTCCTTCTGATGCAGCCCAGGATACGGTTGGCTTTCTGGGCTGCGAGCGCACGCAGGGCTGCTCTGAATCTCTTCTCTGCTCAACCTGTAGCTGTACCTGGGATTGCTCTGACGCAGGTGTAGGACCTTGCACTTGTCGTGGTTGAACTTCATAAGGTTGGCATCAGCCCACCTCACAAGCGTGTCAAAGTCCCTCTGGATGGCATCCCTTCCCTCCAGCATATCAACTGGACCACACAGCTTGGTGTCATCGGCAAACTTGCTGAGGGTGCACTCAATCCCACCGTCCATGCCACTGACAAAGATGTCAAACAAGACCGGTCCCAACACCAACCCCTGAGGGACACCACTCGTTACTGGTCTCCAGCCAGACACTGAGCCACAACTCTTTGCATGGCAGCCATCCAGCCAGTTCTTTATCCGCCGAGTGGTCCACCTATCAAATTGATGTCTCTCCAATTTAGAGACAAGGATGTTGTGTGGGACAGTGTCAAACGCTTTGCACAAGTCCAGGTAGATGACATCAACTGCTTTACCCCTGTCCTTCATTTCTGTAGCCCCATCACAGAAGGCCACCAAATTGTTCAGGCAGGATTTCCCCTTAGTGAAGCCATGCTGGCTGTCACCAAGCACCTTGTTGTTTTTCATGTGCCTTAGCTTGCCTTCTAGGAGAATCTGCTCCAAGATTTCCCAGGTACAGAGGTGAGACTGACTGGTCTGTAATTCCCCGGGTCTTCCATTTTCCCCTTCTTGAAAATGGGGGTTATATTTCCCTTTTTCCAGTTGTCGGGAACTTCACCTGACTGCCATGATTTTTCAAATATCATGGCCAGTGGCTTAGCAACTTCATTCACCAGCTCCTTCAGGACCCGCGGATGGATTTCATCAGGTCCCATGCACCTGTACACATTCAGGGTAACTTTAAGAAAATTAGCTCTCTGCACAGACAGGAGAGAAAGGCCTCTGTGAAAGTTCTGTTACTTGTAATAGGTGGTCTCCATAAGCCTCTGAGTACATTACTGTTAACTCTCTTATTTATTAAATAAACATGATATAAAAAGGGAGAAGAAAATCTCATTACTGCCAGAAATGCAATACAGCTAATAGGAAGGATTTCCAGTATGATATATATCAGAATGAATCTTATAATTCCATCTATTTGCTAATTCTCGGACTTACAGAACTGCATGTTTGTGCAGTGAAATAGGTAGAATGGGCTGTATAAATGCAGATATAACACCTACTGATAGTTTTTACTAAGGAATAGCTATAGAGCATCTTTGTTCACTAATTCCATTATGCTGTTTTCAGAAACAGAAGACAACAGTTGCTGCTAATACAGAATTTTTTATGTTGCGTATACTATAGTTGACATTAAGCACATTTTAATATTTTCAGAATTACACTTAGGTCTGTTTCTTGGAAGAAAATTGAACATTCAACTCTTTCCACAGTCAGGTATGTAATCAAACAGTGCAAAGAAGTGTATCAGCATCTGTGACATAACCTCTCCATCATGGAAACTAGACAAGAGGTGAAAAGATAGTTTAAAAAGCTATTATTTGATGTGTTTTGTTTTCCTGATGGACTTCTCTTGCACACCATCTTGAGGAAACCAAGCAGTGTGTGTTGTACATGATTTCACTGGGTATATATAAAGCTGAGTATATATGGTTTTAATTTTGTATGCTAGCTAGCAATAGCACATTTTCAAGAGGAGGTAGAAAAGGTCACTCACAGTTCAACAGGGTATTTCCCTAACAATAAGGCTCTCTGAAAATAAACCTATTGGCCAGTGGAAGCTATGGCCCCAACTCTCTTTTATTTGCACCCTAGTTATAAGGGCTGCTATGAGGACACATGGGGTACACACAGGGTGTGGATTCCTGAGTCATCATTGCCAGAACTGTAATACAGATGTGGTTTTCACCTGTAGTATAATACAGCTACCTGTACAGTATTAAGATATGGGAATCAGTCCAGTTATTATGAAGGGTACAGCTTGAATTATGTAAATTAGTCTCTTTCATTGTTTTTTTTTTGGGGGGTTTTTTTGCATAATAATCGAATAACTGAATTTGTTACTGCCAATTACTTTTTCTTTTTTTTTTTTTTTCAATCTTAGCTTTACTGTGGATTTCTTTTCCATAGATCCCTAAGCCAACATTCAGTGAGTTTAGACTCAGCTTATTGGCACTTGAAATTTTTATCCTGCATCCTGCTTTGTACTGCTCTGTTATTTATTTCAGCTAAAAGTCTGTCTTATATTTTTCCTTTGCTTCATTTATTTGTTTTAATATGGTTACCTTTTAGATAAAAATATTTCACCTACTATTATCATAGCTGATGATCTGATGTGAAATATTTCTTGCTAGAAATAGATAACAATATATTCAGCTAGGCAGTGCAATGTAAATGTTCTCAAAGTAGTTGATGTTAAGAGAATTGCTACAGCTCTTCAGAGCAGAACTTATAGTCCTGGCCAAAACCAGAAATTATCTATGTATATAGGATTAACCTGTTCTGCTTTGCCAATGTTTTCTCCTGAATATGATCATGTTATCCTGGGGAAACACACAGAACTGTTGTTTTATTCAAACATTTAGGAAGTCTCTCAGTTAGAAAGGACAGCATCTATCAACTGTGTTTAAAAATACTGATTTCACAGTGGGAATGTCTGTATGATGATATAAGGTGGGAGGGTATGACAAGGCCGTAGTTCTGATGTAACATTTTTGTACCAGTATATCATTTCCCATTTACACCCTGCTCTGCAAGACCCTGCTCCCAGTATTTTAAACCTGTATTACTTTTCCACACTGTTGTGCAGCTGTAAAGAAGAAAAAATAAACCCACACATTAGAATTTGCAAGAGAAGTTTTACTGTCTCCCACAGCAACAGCAAATAATAACACACCAACACAGCACCTGGCAAGCCATATCCCTGGGTTCCTTTTCCACTTCACAATAACTCTATTATATGTAAGACTTCAAGAACTAAGTTATTAGCCTTAGAGCCATGCTGTTTACTTTCCTCAGAATGTGCCCCGTATGGTTTGGATGTAACAAAAGTTAAACCAAACCAAAATAAAATAAAATGAAAAACTCAGGGGAATTTAGAGGTCAATGAAAACAGGAACTAGAGGAGAAAAACCTAGGGAAAACATCTGCAGGCAGTGTTATTAAAGGAAGGGATGTTAGGCAAAAACATGCCACATGAACTAGTTATCCTGAGTAAAGCCCAGACGGCATGATGGGGTACTATACTAAGTTTTTTAAAGGACATACAAACATTTAGTATAGGGCAAGAAGTACTTTGAAGGAAAATTAAGGGTCAACCTGAAAGTGTTGAATGTGCTGGAGCATTTGGCCACAGATAGTACTGGCAATGCTGCTAATATGAAATTATTTGGCAGAAATCTGACATCCTGGAGCAGAGCCACAGGAATAGATACTTTTATTCAAAAATATATCTTCTTCCATGCTTCAATTTTTTTGTAGAAGGAAAAAGATATTTCTGTTAAAATAAATGTAATTTTTCTCCCACTGCACAAAACCCAAAAGGCTGAGCACATGAAGTATGAATTTACAGCTTTCAGCATGACCTGATAGCGGTGTGAAGATATCTAGCCATAGGTGAAAAAAGAGACAAGAAAGACACAATGTATAAAGAGGCACAAATACACCAAATATTAAATACATCACTTAGGCTTAGAGAGTTCATAGCAGTTTCCTATGGATAAGAGAAAAATTAGCTCTCATCCTCATTTTCCTGAGATAAAGCCTTTTTACTTTGTTATATATGGTATGTAAACATTGCATAATAAATAATTGAACCATAAAATCATAGAATCAGATAGGTTGGAAAAGATCAAGTCCAACCACTACCCCAGGACTGCCAAGACCATCACTAAACCATGTCACTGAGGGCCTTATCAACATGGTTTTTGAACATTTCCAGGGACGGTGATTACACCTCTTCCCTGGGCAGCCTGTTAGAATGCCTGATCACCCTTTCTGTGAATAATTTTTTCCTAATACACAGTCTAAACCTGTCCTGGTGCTGCTATGAGGCCTTTACCTCTTGTCCTATCACTTGTTACTTAGGAGAAGACACCAGCCACCTCCTTACTCCATCCTCCTTTCGGGTAGTGGTACAGAGCAATAAGGTCCTCCCTGAGCTTTCTCTTCTCCAGACTGAGCAACCCCAGTTCCCTCATCCATTCCTCATAAGACTTGTTCTTCAGATCCTTCACCAGCTTTGCTGCCCTTCTCTGTACCCACTCCAGCACCTCAATGCCTTTCGCGTAGTGAGGAGCCCAGAACTGAACATAGTATTCAAGGTGCAGCCTCACCAGTGCCTAGTACACATTCACTTTGTTGTGATATTTCACTGTGGTAATACCTAACAACCACCTTATCATGACCAGCAGTTTAAGTGGTGATTGAAGAGTTAAAAAAATCCAAGCTTTGCTCCAAATATGGCTTACTTTTTACTGAAACACCTCTGGTATTATTGTAGTCAAGAAAAAAAGAAAAAATCACCGTATGACAGGAATAGATGCTGGCTCCATTGAAGTCAGTGGGAGTCTGGCCATTTAGCTCCCTCTGGCCTGATTTCTACCTCAAATATTTATTCCCAAAACAGAAAGGAGGATTCACAATTCAGGAAAAAATTGGAACACTTGTTGGCAGGCTTTGGCAAAATTCACCCTTACAAACTGCAGACGGAGCATGTGGCAATCATGTAGGAACTGGCACATGGTTGCTCTTCTTGGGGTTACCGAAACCTACAACTTTTGCCCTGTCAGGGAATGGGAAGCAGGGGATTGTATTTGTTGATGTAATTTCATTATGCGATAATCTCAGGTTATTTTTCGGGGAGAATTTTGTTTAAAATACTCTGAAGAGAAAACTTTGCCAAAATCAAAAGTGAACTGTAAAATAATAAGCAAATTGTTATCAGACATAATAAATAGTAATCTGTTTTGCCAGATGGGGATGGTACTTTTACCTAATACCAAATCTTTAATGATGCATGCGTCCTTCAGGGTTTAAACCGAAAAGTCAATCTGCCGACCCATTGGAATTTCTTTAATTTCCTGGGTTATGTATTACATTATTACCTGGGGTTTATTGCAGTTCTGCTAGGAACAGGAATGCCTTAGAAACTGTAAACTCAAGAGTCAGGCATCCAAGTAAAAATAATAATAAGTTTCATCCTTTTTGTTTGCCTTATGTTTTCGGTTGTTAGGTCATAATCAGAACCTGGACATATAGTCAAGCTGTTCTGCCAAATTATTAGGAGTGGACTTACACTTAGGAAAACAAAAAGCCAACAAAATAGCTCCACAAATTACACAAAAAATATAAAATTGAACTTGACTTTCTTCTCTGATTGTGTTATAAAAGAAGTCGGAGTTCTACAAAGTAACTATTCATTTTAACAGTTATTTAAAAAAAATAATCATAAATGTTGGTAAACTTGAAGGAACAAGAGCCCCTGAATCTAAGAAGGTCTCTGAACAGAATTACAGATCGTATGCCTCCTGAAGGCCCCATGATCTACAGTTTGAGCAGGAAAAGGATAAAGGTATAAAAAACCATGATGGTGGAATTATTCGTTGTTACATAAATTCTTTGGTGGGTTTGGTAGTAACCCTACCAAACCTAGGATCAAATGGATATAGCTAAGAAAGGCAAGGAAAAAGGGATGACATAGAAACAATAGGAAAGAGTTGAATGAATTGTGAAGAAGGGAGATGGCAAGGCATTGAACAACAGCCTGTCAGTATAAACGAGAGAGGATTGTGGGAGCAGTGTGATCACATCCACAGTACCTTGTTGAATAAACTCACAAAGCCAGGGAGCCTGCTTCAGTTTAGTCTGCGTGATGTTTGGGCTCTGACTGATAAACCTTGTGTAACATGACTTGCACAGATGACGAGGGAGCAGCTTTTCTTACATTAAAAGATATTTACCTTCTGCACATTAAAAACATTTTGCTATATTTTCCTGCTATATACGTGCTGTCTCATAACTTTAATATCTAGACTGAGGGTAGAATCATAGAACAGCTAGGGCTAGAAAGAACCTTAAGATCACAGAATCATAGAATCATAAAATAGTTAGGGTTGGCAAGGACCTCAAGATAATCTAGTTCCAACCCCCCTGCATGGGCAGGGACACCTCACACTAAACCGTGCAACCCAAGGCTCTGTCCAGCCTGGCTTTGAACACCCCCAGCGATGAAGCATTCACAACCTCCCTGGGCAACCCATTCAAGTTCCTCACCATTCTCACAGTAAAGAGTTTCCTCTTTATATCCAATATAAACCTCCCCTGTTTAAGTTTTAACCTGTTGCCCCTTGTCCTGTCACTACAGTACCAAATGAACAGTCCCTCCCCAGCACCATTACAGGCCACCTTCAGATACTGGAAGGCTGCAGGCTGCTATGAGGACTCCATGTAATGTTCTCTTCTCCAGGCTGAACAGCCCCAACTTTCTCAGCCTGTCTTCATATGGAAGGAGCTCCAGCCCCCTGATCATCCTCGTGGCCCTCCTCTGGACTTGTTCTAACAGTTCCATGTCCTTTTTATGTTGAGGACACCAGAACTGCACACAATACAGATGAGATAGATACAATACAATAGAGATGGCAATGCATTGAACAACAGCCTGTCAGTATAAACGAGAGAGGATTGTGGGAGCAGTGTGATCACATCCACAGTACCTTGTTGAATAAACTCAAAGCCAGGGAGCCTGCTTCATATTAGTCTGCGTGATGTTTGGGCTCTGACTGATAAACCTTGTGTAACATGACTTGCACAGATGACAAGGGAGCAGCTGTTCTTACATTAAAAGATCTTTACATTCTGCACATTAAAAACATTTTGCATGCATGTGGTATGTTGCACACTCATTTCAGTGGAAAGTCTCACATGTTAAGCACAATCAAAGAAGAGTCTGAGGAAATGGCAACTCTGAGGGAGTGCTGCATTTAAGATTTTGGTTTTTATCAGAATATTTGTTAGAAACCTACAGTTGCGTCAAGTGGAAAAATAAAAATAAAAAATATATCAATCAGTATTGTTAAGATTGTATGCCATTGAAGATAGTAGGAATCAAGTTCAGAGGTAGAAACTGGACAGAGATATATGTCTTTGTTTTTGTTCAGAATGCTGGTGTTTACTGATTCTTCTTTCTGTGATTCGCATAGCACTATGTTAACTTCTTTTTTTAATTGTGCCTGGGAAAAGGGAACTGAAGCTATAATGAGTCATAAGAAGACTGAGTTCTTTCATTAATAGTTTTTGATCTGTTAGGAGCTTTTCTGTATCCCTGGAAGATGTTCTTAGACTTATCTTCAGTTAATCTGGGCTCTTGTCCCTCCACAGGGAGCCCTCGCTTGATTAAAAAAAAAAAAAGGAGTGCATGAAAGTTTACTAACGCAACACATTATTTTTCCACTTGATGTTACTACAAAGAGTGTATCGATTTATTTGCCCATACATTTAGTGTTAACAATCACTTAGTATGGATATGGTCATAACTGGAAGCCCCAATTTTAAATCTTTGATCTCTTTCATGCAGGTTTTTTCCTTCAGTATAAATACAACTAGCATTAGCACTGTTGTATGCACAGCCATGGCTTTGAGTAGTTCTGCCATCCTAAATTAAGCAATGTTCCATTTGATTTCAGGCCAACAGCAATTTTGTCTTCTTTTGCTGTACTTTTTGCTGTACACTGTGCCATTGAAAAAATTCCTATTAGAAAAGCATGCAGTCATCATTCTGTTGTTTGTGCTGTTCTTATGGTGATCTAATACACAGTAGCTTCTTTTACCTCTTTTTCCAAGTGCCAGGTGTTATGCTGGTTTGATTTGGCTTTGCCACACAGCATGCAATTCCATGGGCTGTTTTTGTAGACTCCTCCTTCACTCTGCATGAGGGCTTACTCATGTAGTATTTTGGATTCATTATTGCGTCCATGGGGTCAGCATACTGTACTCTATCCAGAAGTTTCAGTCTGTCTGGAAAATTCTGACAGTTTCACAGAAGATTTTTTTTCCTGTCTTTTCCAATAGCACCCCTCTGATTGTTTTGCCATAGGTCTAAATCTTAAGCAAATTTTTTTTCACATGACAGTTTTCTGAAACTGCAAAAGTCAGTCCTTGACTCTGAAAAAAAGACTGTCTTCAATATTTTCCCTATTCTCACAAGTCCCCTGGTAAAAAATAAATCTTATCTTTCATCTTTAAATACTGTGAAGTCTCACTGGGTCTAACATTAATAGTTTAGCCACTTTTTCCTGGATAAATTTAGATTATAAAAATATCAAGTGCACCAAAACTGTTGACTCTGGTGTTTTCTGGCAGGCAGCTATTATTTGCAGATAAATATTCCCTTAGTTGAATCCTTTTCTAATTGCTTGCCATATTTCCACAGCTGCAAATTTTGACTTCTCGTTACCTACTCAGGAGAACTTTCTGATAGAAAGAGTATTTATGTAGGTACTAGTTTCTCTTTCATTTCTCTTTCTATGTATTGTGCACTCAGTGCATAAGCAGTTACATTTGTGCTGAAAGAGAAGACATGGGCAAGTTATATGTAGATCCTATCTTTTGTCCTTATTTCATCTTTTTTTTTTTTTAGTACAAGCTGAACTTTAGGTTCAAACCAATTTTTCCACTATAATGTTTTCTAAAACTATTAAATTTATGGTTTATGATGGCTATAGGAATTAGGAAGGAATTTAAAAGGAATATTCAAACAGAATAAACTTAATTTTTTCAATATCTATGAAAACTGGGATTTAAAAAGTGTTCCCTTAAGTGACTATTTCATGCAAGAGGCTAAGTGGAGTTGCTAATAGTTGTAGATTTTGGACCAATAATACTGATAATTTATGTAAATCTTCCTGGTTTAGTAAAGTATAAAAAGGTTTACTAAAGTCTAAGAAGTCTAGAAACTTTTGAACATCACAGTGTCAAGTATAACGTTAACATGAGCTGTTTATCAGGGAACATTATTCATTATATATATCTATACATACATATATATCACACAGATGTATATATATATCTCATTAAAACAAAAGTGAAAATGAAGCTCTGTCAACAACAAACCTTTCAGTTACAATTATCCAAAAACAATATTCCCCTTTCACTGTGATTCTGAAGAATTTTTAATTGCAAGATAGGGAATTGGGAATCATTCCCAGATATTACACAAGAAGAATAATGGTGCCTGCTGAGAGTAAAGATGGTGCTTAGTTACATAAATGTACTGCATGAATAAATTGTTATTTTGAGAGGAAATGAGAGGAATGGTTTTTATGCTTGAGCAAATCCATGAAAACTGCATTATTTTGAAGGTTATTTGTTTAAAACTTATGTTATTGTTGCTCCTCTCCTGTATGATTTCCACTAGTCCTTAAGCATGTACTGGGCACTTTTGGGAGTAAAACAAACAAATAATCTCTTCCCTGAAGAGTTAAATATTTAATTCACTATTAAATTATATCTTCAGTAATAAAAGAAAGGAAAAATTAAAAAATCCCAGATAACTTCCATGAGATGACATAGCTCTCAACAGCTTAACCAACAGCAGGATGTATAACAGAGACCCAAACTGAGTGTCCACTAGGTAGAAGTCCCTGGGAGCAATGCTTTTCATCTGCAGTACCATGATCTAACTCATTTTACGCAGTGTCACGAAGAAGGATGGTGAAAAATTAACATAACTGATAACACTTTTCTCTTTTTTTAGCGCCTTGCAGATGATGGTCACTGAAAACACAAGACTTTTCTCCAAGTGAAAGCAAACCAAAACAAGTGGACAGGAATCAAGATATCGAATCTGTTCAGCAGCCAAGAAAAGGAATTGGGAAAAAATATTCAGGGGCATCATCGTATTCTAAAAGCAAGTCAGATGAAATGTGATGTAGAAGCACCTATTTCTCTTTCTTGACTGAAGAGTTTATCTATGTAACTAGCACGAGTATAGACCTCTGTGCTAAAATTAGATGACATGAGCCTAGAATCTTCTATCCTTAGAAATTTTTTAAAATATTTCTTTTTGCTGTTGCATTAAAAGAAACATTTAAGAGTCAATTTGGAAGCAATTGGATTACTCTTTTTTTCACCAAGTATGAGTGGCTGAATGTGGATTCTTATTTGAAACAGCGCTTATTTGGGTGATGCCATTGGCATCATGAAAGGACAAAAAGCGGGAGTTGGCTTCTTGGTTGTGAATGAATACAAAGAGGTTCTGAGAAGCCAGGAAAGAGAAGAAAAGCAGTTTATATGGATTATAAGAAAAAAAAAAAAAAAGATTAAATGGAATAATACACAGAATAAATTCAACTGGTGAAATGCTAGAAAACTAACATTTTCAGAAATATTCCTGAGTTGGGGTACTACTTTCAAAGGCAAAGAAGTAATAGTCTTTTTCAGAGACAGAAAGAAAGATATTTAAACAAAACTGAGGCAAGACTATGAGGTATGAATTTTAAAATGTTTATAAAAAGTATAGGAATATGGGAGGAGGGCCTCAGACAGAAACAAAAATTTGGAAACAGAGGAAGGTAGCTGTCTGATGGAAACTTGGAAAAGAAGAGGTGAACCAGAAAAAATCTCAGAAACCAGGGAAGGAAAATATTTCAGCAAAGGGAAACAGCAGTGCTGGAAGAGACTGGCAGGTAAAGGAAGATGAGGATGGAGTTTTTCTAGGAGAAGGTTATTGCAAAAAAACAATTTCATGGGGCAGAACATTGACTTGAAAAGACACTTGAACTAAAACTAGCACAAAACCCCTGCTGGCAAATTTGTACAAATCTCTGGGAGCTCAGAGGTGGGAGAGTAAGTGGGGTGGCAGGGTTGAGATGGATCTGCTTTTTAATAGAAATAACCAAGTCACTGTGCCAAAGGGAGTGAAAACATCAATAAAGAGGTGAGAAATTATGATGGAGATCGGGAGACTGGACCAAAAGGAGTCAGGTAGGAAGCAGCTGAAAAGACGTGAGAAGCTTCTGTGGTATGAGAAGAGAGTTCTTAGGAGATGAATGGCAGAAGAAATAATAGGCTGGGCTGGTGAAGGAAGATGACAAAGTATTTGAACAGTTTTCCTTAAAAATCTGGGTAGCAGGACAAACCCACATTCTCCATTCTCTCTCCACCAGTTTTTGGGTTTTGTTTTTTTTTTTTTTTTTTGCAAATGATAGTTCATTTATACACTTACATGAAGATTCTTCAAGTTCTTGAAATCTCCTTCTTTAATTTCAGTGATTTTGTTGTTCTGTAAGTCCAGCAGTGTTGTGTCGGAAGGAAGGTCTTTTGGCACTCTTTCCAGACCTAGGGATAGAGAAAAGAATAAGCAATTGACTCTGAAAGAAATTTTAAATAGGGGTCAGTACTTTTCTTTGCAGCATTTACTTTCCAGTAAACACCACTTCTAGAACTCATTTCCTGCAGAAGCTTATGAAGACTTATCTGAAAGTATTTCTGTCTCCAAACAGTCAAGAGAGTTTCATTTTGCTATGCAAATCAAAATTTATTTATTTATATTTCCCTTCTGCCCTTTTCTGAGAATATATCTGAGTTATAGCTTGAAGCAAAGGATTGATTTCTAACATGTTTCATTCCACTGAATTGTACGAATAAAAATTGCTTTCAGAAAGAGGTATGGTAGTTATTAATTTCACTGTGTGTTAGTGTTTGTAGACAGAGAACATTTCCTGCTATTTAAAAAGTAGTAGGTTGGGTTTTTTTTTCAAAGAAGGATGATAATTAATTACAATAATTTGCAGGAAAAATACTGTTTGTTTGACAGTAACTGAATAACGTGAAGGAAAGTCCACCTTAAAAATGACCAACACAACAATCCATCTCCCTCTTTTTCTTTCATCTAAAACTATGTCCAAGTTTTCTGGAGAACAAATCTCTTGGTTTCATTGCAACTGCCAAAAGAACATCAGACAGTTTAAATTAAAGACTCTCTTTGGGACTATTTTCTGAATAGCTGATATGTAAGTCCGATGAAGTCATGGAAATGAAATTATTTAGTATTAAATAACACTTGCTTTACCCAGCTTTCCTTTCATACTGTGACTTGGACTAGAGAAAATCCTTTATAGTCATTCTGATTTATCACAAAATTCAAATTTTCTTTCCTAACTAGCTTTTTTTTTTTTTTTTTTTTTTTAACAGAATGTGAAATACTTAATGAATGGTTAGTAGGAAGATTTATAGACATTAATGAAGTCCCTATGTGGGCATCTAACAGAAGTGGACGTTTCTGGATAGAACAATCTTTTTACCAGTAAAGTTTTTAACAAATATTTCTGAAGTTATATTTGAACTCTCCTGGGAAAGATCTCTCTGCAAGTATCACCAGTGTCTCCCCAGTATGATGGTGGACTGCATAATATTACTCTCAGATGGAAGACATATATCCATATACATATTAACTTTTTAAACCTATATATTTTAATGTCAAGGATGGCATTGCAAACACAGTGAGATATGCTTGTCCAGAAATAAGACATGCTTTGCCCACAGAGGGTGGGGAGTACACAACTTGGAGATATTCAAAAGTTGGCTGGACACAGCCCTAAGCAACCTGATCTAGTTGACCTTGCTTTAGCAGGAGGGTGGACTAGACAATCTCAGTAGGTGACCTCCAAACTCAACAATTCTGTGATTCTGTGGTGTTTAAAGTCCATGACAAATTAAGTATTTTCACACCTATAATCTAGGTTTCTTCATCAAAATTCAGTGTTAAGTGAAGCCCCCTCTCTTTCAACCATTTTTAGAATATAGATATATATGTAGAATAAAAAAAAATGGTTGGCTTTTATTTGGAAGGATTATGGCAAACTGTGAAAAGAAGTATATGCTTGGTATTATATTTAATCAGTTTAACCTACATAAAGAGCACTATTCAACAGTTACTGCTATAAAACCTCACCATAAACTACAAAGACCACAGTGATGTGTTCTGGAGCTTTTTACTGCAATTAGTGATGCACTAAGAATTCATTATAGATGTGGCTATATTCTTAAAAATATCAGCATGCACATGAGGCCTCCAAGGTTTAAACACACCAGCGCTCAAAAGGTTTTAGAAGCACAATTATCCAACCTGGGATGAATTAGTAAGCTTCTACCATATATAAAATGCCAAGAGTTAAAGCTCATCTCTCATCTTGTTTACCTTACTGATATTCAGTATATGGATATATGATATAGATTAAGATTCTTCATATTACTAAAATAACCTTTCCTCATTCAGGCGTGGATTTCATTTTTACTGAAGGCAATTGCAAAACCCTCATTACTTTAAGAAGTGTGGGACTAGAGTTCCAAATATATAAAATGCGATACCATATAATTTGTATGTTGGTTGTCTTTGGACAGTTTCTGTCTTGACTGGACAGAAATTATGTCAGCATCTAAAAATTCTTTCCCAAAAAGCACTACTTTTACAGGACCATAACATTGTTATAAGAAGTTCTTACAGCCTAGCAACTTTTACAGCATTTTTCACGTGTAAATATAAGAATAAAGTTTAATTACTTGAATTCAGAGTAATATTACTGTGTTCTGGTTGTCAGTATATTTGTATTACCAGTCTGGTATATGTAAATAAGTGCTTATGGCAGAAACAAGGGTATATAAGAGCTATACAACTGTCCTTTATGTGATGCTATTGGAACTTTTCAAGAACAATTGGATTGCTACTGAAGGGATAATTTGCCAAAAGCTACACTTTAAGCTAAATTTCCAACTGTACATTTCAAGCATCACATATCAGTTTCTAAAAGCTCAAGTGTTATCTTTGAATAAGAAAGAACTGATAATTTCTCAGACCAATGAAGTTAAACATTAAATGTTTCATATTATAACGACAAAGACAAATTTAATAATTAGATATCCATTTGTAAAAAGTTATTTATAAAAGCTTCCTATCTTGTACTAGAAACTAGAATGACGTACAATACCACAATTAGCTTTGCATGCAATGATTATAACTGCCATCACTTAGTGTTAAACTTCTTTCAGTTACCTAGCTCATGTATATACTGTTATGTATTTCCTGAAGTGAGTTTTTAAAATGTTTCAGAAACAACTATATAGGTTATATTTGATTATTTTACTTTCTTTTGACTTGTCTGAGATTTGAAGAGCAAAGCATAGAGTACAGGATGCACCCTGGGTGCTGGAGAGATATTAAGCAGTTTAGTACATCCTCCAGCTGAAAGCAACATCAACTGGAGTCCTCCAGTAGAAGAAAAGTTTATAAAAGGGTGGATCTGGACACTGGTTCATAAAATCAGCAGCTAAATAATTCAGGACTAAACTGTGTTTGAGGTGTGGACTGGATCCAAGAATTTCACCACTTGTCACATCTACATTGGCTTCAAGAACTGTTCTTCATTTTAGCTTGCAGGTCCAGGTCTCTATATAGGTACATGTATCTCCTGATAGATATGTATGGAAGGAGTATCAGTGTAGTACAAACCAGTGTGTGCTGGAGATTCCATACCTGGAAAGAGAACCTTCAAATCTTTCTGGTCAGGACAGGTAAATAGACAGCCAGCTCAGATGAATGGGGAGCCTGAACTAACATGACAGTGTGGCAGAATTCAAACTGAATCAAGAAAATTGTAATCCCACTAGAAGCTGAAATGGCTTTTGGCACCTGGTATGGAATTACTATTTTCCAGGAAGATTTTTGATTCCTCTGCTGGGAGAGACTGAGAATTTTAGACAAGAACTGTGGGCTGTCCTTACTACTAATTTCTGAGAAACTTGAGTGAAAGCCAAACACTCCTGAAGCCACGTTGTACACTATGACTGCAAATCCACCTACAAATGCTTTCCAATGAAATTTATGCAATACTAACTGAAAGGGGCACTCGTGTTGTAAAATGTTTACTGAGTCACCTCTCGATCATTTTAAGAATAGTTTACACAAGTATTCCAGATCTTGGTTGTGATTTTTTTATACATAAAAGCTTGCTTCTTAAAAAGCCATGTGAAAATCTCTCATAGGTGCCTGACTATTTATGTGAATAATCAGTGCTACACAATTTGATATTCAGTTCCCTGGAAATATTTATGGCTTCTGGTTCCTGAGATTAATTTATAACTGTCTAAAGTTTTAGATTCTTCTGCCTTTTCCACTGCATGTTAAATTGAAAATACATATGTTTCACTTTGTTTGAATAAAACTAAGTTAGCTATTATTTATGTTGGTAAATACATTTTAAAAATTCTACTTATACACAAATAAACAGATAAGGTACAGCTCCACCCTTCAAAAATCCTTGTTTACATTGAAATTAAGAGCCTAAAGATTCTGAATATATAAGGGATTTAATAAACTAGTTCATGTATCCTTAGTCATGAAGACCATTCCAATTTTCACAAAAATGCTTATCTGGGAGAAAACATGACTTCCTTATAGAAGCCATCAGTTCCTGCAGCACAGGTCAGATATGTGTTATTCCCTGCAGATTTCCAGAAGTAGAAATTTTCTTCTGTTCTACATTATCAACCTGTAGCACTCAAGTATTCCTACCAGTGTACATACGTGCGTGTAAAAATGCATCCATATGAAAATACATAAAGAACAGAATATGCCATAGAACTACAAAATGGAAAAAAATGTGTGTAAGTAAGCTAGAAATATTTCCTTTTGTTAGTCAATATCAGCTGAACTTCTATTATCTCTGGCAGAAATTTTTCTAACTTGTTCTTACACTAGTCACTATACCACAGATTTTGGGAATAACAAACACTACCAAAATGTTTTCATCAAAATCCAGCAGAGCTAGATTATCAACTGATTTAGTTCATGCAGACAACAAGGACCCACACTCACTTTTGGAAGCACTGAAAGGCTCATCTGCAGTCACATATAAGATGCTTGGTTGGGAGAGGTTAACAGGACCAGGAATCCCTCCTTAGTGGGAGGATGGAGAAGAAGGTACCTTTGCAGAAATTGGGCTTGTCTCTGTGGGATCCTTCCTATGTGGGGTGCAATTTTTCCTCACAATTTCTTAAGCAAATGACAGTGTCTGGCTGTTTAGTTGTGATGGCCTCACCTGCTGGAGAGGTCAGAAGGCTGATGGGTCTGGAGATTTTATGAGACCAGAAACTAGGCAGAGAAGAGCCAAGGCTGGCATAATTCAGCCCTTATCCAGTCCCTGAGAGAGCAGCAGTCACTGGCTAGCCATCTCCTGTTCAGCACTGCACCAGCCCAACTAGCATATGTTGCCATTTAGCCAGCCAAACAGGTGTAGAAGATGTAGCAAGGATTCAGGAATATAATGTGGGAACTAAGGGAGGCTAGGGGGTTTGGTATACAAGACAGGTTTTATTACTTTTGCAGCTGGGGGACATACCTGCTCGGCTACAGAGTCTGTGATCAAGCAGTCATGGAATTGTTTAACCCACAAAAAGAGAAGGGTGGCTTTTGAGTTCTCCTAGCAATGGAAGGGTTTCAGTACACTGCTCCAGTTTCTCAGAAATCAGAGCCACAAGATAGTCTGTGACTTGGCATGGAGCCACCTTTCTGCTGAAGCCATACAACTATGCAGAAAAGGAATGCAAGATTGATGGGGCCAGGGAGGGAGACTGAGCAAATGGGAGTCTGAGTCTGTAGCCCAGAGATGAGGACACTTCCCTGAGAATTGCATCCTTGAACACGGAGACCACATAGTCAAAATAACAAATATGCTAACAGTGCCAATAATAAACAGCTTTAAAAACACAAAAGAGCTTGTGGTTTAATTTTTTTGTTTGTTTGGGATGTTTTCTTTTTTTCTCCACCTATCCATTTCACAGCAAGCAGGGATGGGACTTACTCCTCTGAACAAACCTTTCCTTACTCAGCTGGAAAGAAGGGGCCAAAAGGCAGAGACATCTGAACGCTACAGCTCAGATACATGTGTTATTATATTGCAACACTCACGATTATTATCATAGGGGCTATAAAATGGGTCTCTTTTCAAGACTGCTTCAGTTTCCACAAACAGCTGCTGCCAGCTGAGGAATGTGGGCTGCGCTACATGTAATTCCCAACCGCGATCAACAGTGGCTACTCTCCCAGCGGAGGCATTCTCTCCAGCAGCTGCCTGTGCACGTTTCTTTATGCTCTCCCCCGATCTAAGCCCAGCTCTGCTGCATCTTATTGACAGACAGCAACCCTCCAGGGGGTAAATGCCCTTAGTAATGGCCTGAGTGGACTCTGGGGCAAATGAGGTGAACAGCAAATTTACGGTGTCAGGACACTTAGTCACGGAAAATAACAGGACTCAAGGGCTGCTCTCTGGAAAGATGGCAAGGAGCTTAAAACGGCTTTGAATGCTTTGACTTAGAAAAGTTCAATGATGCTTTCCTAAGCTATGTGCTTCAGTATTTACTGGAAATTTGTTCTCTATTGTGTGAGATTTGCAAATAAGACTTTTTTTCATTATTTGCATCCTACCAACTATAAATGAGAAACAATTATATTTCTCTTCAGAGAAGTATCCACAGATGTTTCCTTTCTCCCACTTTCAAAGTAAAAGTTTGCTCTCCACCTACCCCTCTCTTGCTATGAAATCAGCAGTAATACTTTTTTTCCAAAGAGATATAAAAAGCAGTGACCATTGAAATGCAGGAGACTTAAAATATGTCTTCTTAAAGGTCATTCACAACCATTTTTCAGACCTTTTTTCATCTCTTCAGTCTGTAAGACTCGTCTTCCATTAAAATCCATTTTGGACTTCTTTTTATCTATATCTCTGACCCTTTCCATAGGGAAAAACATGAAAATGAACTCCATCCCCTGCTGAGGGAGTCTCTTACAAAGGTAGAGTTACTGATATGTTGCTACACTGTTTGTTTTTCCAAACATCTAGAACATTGCTTCCCAGAACAGTGAAGAACATGGAAAACAGAAATAAATTCACACATCATGATCAAATGTATAATTCTCCATTATGATAGTTCTACTCATTATAAAGACCCTAGCAAAGGTTTTAAAAGTAATTCATTCCTTTAACTGTTTTTTTCCATTTCCACCCACTCTGTGCAGTGAACACATATTTCAAAGAATAACGGATATTGCAAGATACAGATGTTATGAATTATTTTTCAGTGCTAGCCACATTTTTGTTACAGATAGATTCAGCATCCTGGCTCCAAAAGCTAATACCTAAGAATAATGATATATTTTTGAAACTAAAAATCAAGCAACTTCTATTTCTGTGTTTTTTCTAACTGACTTTTAATTTCGTAAGCCTGGAAGTTTTATGCTTTCTCTAGGAGCATTGAAGTATTTTAGAAAGGCAGAAAAAATATTATTAAATAATCATGAGACTTCAGTGATTAAGACATTAAGTTGAAAAAAAGGAATTAAATATTATGAGTTTTCTCAGCTGCTAGAATTGCCAGCTTTATATTTTCCATTGTCATGGTTACAGACATAAAGCATCCCCTCAGAGAACAGCAACTGTCCTGTGTGATTCACGCAATCAGCCAGCAGCATGTGCATTATGGCTTTAGTCAAAGTGAATGCAATGCAGATGTACTATCTATGAGTACTCATGCATTAAGGTGAAACACTTATTTTTTTTTATGAGTGTTTTACAGAAGTCAGAAGAGAACATTTTGGAGACTCAGAAAAGTGAGCATTATCTAACAAATTACAGTTTGAATCATCCTCTGGAGTAATATAATTTGATGTTTTCCTGGTTTGTAGTTTAACCAGTGGGCAACTGGTGACAATTTAAGGATAGCTCCCCCAGTCTTTACTTTGGGATTTGCCAGAATTAGCAATAACATAATGTAGTAGCCACAAAGAGTCATGGGGGAAGAGGGGGGAGGGGGGAATCTTCTCTGGTTTCAAGTAAATTTACCCCTTCCTGTTCTGGCCACATGGTCATTGCACAGCTCTAGTTTTATTATGACCTGAGGGCAAAGATATTTTCCTGGCTATTTCAGGTGCTTCTATATGTAGCTTGGCCATTTTTCATAAAAGTTGTAAGACTGTTTTCAACCTACTTTCATGCAAGCAAAAAATGGAAGGATGGAAGGAGCTGCTGTGACCATGGACATAGGGAATAACATATAAACAAATGTTGGCAGAGAACTTCCTGACTGAATCAGGGAGCCTGCAGACCTGCTAGTTTTCCCCTCTCTTCTAGATGATGATGTATATGTCCTTGTAGCTCTTAGATGTTTTTGCTTCATTACTTGTTAGTCATTTAGTGACAGACCTTCCCCAGGTCAACTAGAACTGTAGCAGTCATCTCCAGCCCAGAGGATGTAAGCTCTTCATCACAGGGTGAAAGAATAAAGAAAATAAATTTTGGTCAGTTATCTTAAGTTCCTCCTTAGTTTTCCCTTTTCTAAATCTGAAGCTTCCTATGCATCTCCTTTTTTAATAATTTCTGTTATAATTTCCTTTGAAAAAGTAAGATTTCCCCTTTCTTGTTCATATTATTCCTTCTTTTTTCTTTTCTGGGCTGCTGCTACTATACCAATTTTATTAGCACTGTTTGCCTTTCCTTTCTGTTCTTACTTTCTAGTGGTAAAGGATCACTACAATCTTCCCAACTTGAAGCTGTGGAAATCAAAGCTGACGACCTGACTGAACTTATGGAAATTAACTACATAAGAGCTGTAAGACAGATTTTTAGCAGTCTTTGGATAACTCACTTATGTCTTTGCTCTTAAGTAGAGATACACAGCAGAGTTGGTTAGTATACTACTTGCAAGCACTCTTCTTCCATATCACCCCAAAATATGAACTCACTGAGAGCCTGTTCAGTTTCTGAGGCCCACGCTGAAGCAGTAGAAGAGAAGACATGCACTCTAGCATAGAAATTGATGTTATCCTAGGCTTCCACATTTTAGGTGGTGGAGAAGGTGCAGGCAGAAACTGTTCTGTGATGACCTATTGCACATTTCTATTGTGCATACTGTAGCCCCATTTACACTTGCACATTTTAAATGCTGTACCAATTTTAAAACTGTCAATTTGTTGTTTTGCCATTAAATCCCTAAAGTTGCCATGAAATTTGGTGAGCAGAAAAGGTTTCTTGTTTTCACTGCTTCTTTAAATATGAATATTCATTGCATTCCTTTCCTTATTGAAAATAAAATTGCAAGCATCCTCTCCTTAATAGATTTTTTGTAGCAACTCAAATAATCCAAATAGATTTCAGGAAACAAACACAAAACTTGTACGGAATGCTATCCTGGGTGCCCCCTCACTTAAAATCATGCATGCAGAGAGCACACATATTCTCTAAATACTGCTTTTCACCTTTCTCATCGACTGCCTAAGCAGGTTGTGGTAGAGTTGCCTGTATCGCAAATGTTGCCTATACAGCAAATGTGACCCTGCTAACACCAGGGTCATTTGTACAGAGCTGTTCATGACCCATACCTGGTCTCTCGAGTTGAAAACTATGACTCAAGCCCCCACCTCTCCAAAAAACCCTGTGCAGGCATGGTCCTTAGTCTTAAGGCCCCTTCGTGTGTGTTCACTGTTTACACCTCTTTCCTTGTAGAGGAGCCACGAGTAAGTTCTGTGCCATTTACCTACTTTGCTTTCATAGTGTAAAGGAAAATAATGCTCTGTGTGAATGATCCCATAAGAGTAATACAACTAAAGAGACCTCAAATTCCAGTATTTGTCCATATTGTTTGCCAAGGCAGGCATGTAAAGCAGGGGAAATATTTTAAAAAAGAAAAAGAAAAAGAAAAAAGTATTTTTAGGGTTATATGATCAGATTTGAACTTTAGGAAAAAATAAAAGTACATGAAGAAAAATGCCCCTTTTCTTTCTGTAACCTGATTAGCTGTTGGCCCACTTCCTTTCAATCACATAGCAGGTTCAGGACATGAGTAAACAAAATGCAGACCAGTGAGTCCAAAGTTGATAAGCAGAGGACACTCTCAAATCTGTCAGAGGTGTTTTGAAATTCTATTTGAAATGAGAAAGTTTAACAAATACCCTAGTAACTGGACTTTGTGAGCAGAGCTTTCCTCAGTAGCTTGAGGCCAGAGCTGGCAGCTCCTTGCTGTTATCATTGGTGGCTTCACAGAAGACCCAAAATTCCTAGGTCTCTTCCCTGTTGGCACTGTGTTCTCAGTGAACATTGGGAAGGAGCCTTTGGATTCCTTAGCTCTTTCTAAGACTTGGCTAGGAACCTTTTGCAGTTGAATAGCACAGGCTTTATGTTGTGAAAAGACCAATAGTTTTTATATGGTTATGTCTTACCAAGTAATACACCCTACAAAGGTGTTAAGAACACAATACAAATACTATAGTTGCCCATGATACTAGTAGGTGTCAGCAGTGATTATGCAGTATTTTTTAAGTACTGTAAATACCTGCTATAACTTATAATAATTAACTCACATTTTACTAGCTATCTACTAGCTATTCATTTGTGCATTGGGAAAATCTCGAAATGAACCCTTGTCACAGAGCAAACCAGAAAACAGTCATTTATTGTATCACTTGGACTTGGCAGTCAGGCTTTCCATTCCTGCCACTAGACTTTCTTATACAGCATTTCCTAGTCTGAAGCAAGCAAACTAATCTTAAAAAAAAAGTAAATAAAATAAAATACACAAATAGACAGAGTTGGTAACAGTTACCTTGCAGTAAGCAGCTAATAAGGAAGGTATGTATTTAAAGTGGATTAATTTTCACCTAGAATCATGTTTATCAACTGGAACTGGAACATCAGCAATTCAGGTTGCGATGCAACAAGACCTGCTTTTCACTGTTACACTGGCAAAAGCTAATGACTTTTTGTTACTATTTAAGCACTCTACATCCAGGCCAATATACTTTCTTTTTCTTGACAACTTTTCAAGAGTGTTATTTAATTATTGGGTTCTTGACTTAATAATTTTTCAGGATGTACTGAGTACAGACCTTTAATTCATGCTTTCTATAAAATTCAAGGCACCCAAAAAATGGATCTAAGCAGAATATATAAAAAAATATGTTACTAATCCATGGCAAATTTATTACAAGCAATTTTAGTAACCCAAGTATTTTTAACTCGCTAATTTTATCAGAAATAACTTCATTAATCTAAAAGTAAGTTGTATAGCCTCAAGTGGCCATTGAGGCCCTGTGATGGCAGTTTAATTCTCCAAGAGTGATATATCCTTTCTGTCACTAACATGCACTTTAGACAGCATGAACAGCCCCATGGAACACCTGCCTAACTCTCTATGGCTGTACAAGGAGCTCAGGTGACTGTTAAATAGCTAACATCACCTGAGATCACACCTATATTAGAGATAATTCCTGCAATACTTCATACAGATCCTCCGGTCTGATCTCCAACACGTTAGAGTATTATAATTCATTCGATTAGCATGTGGAAAGCCCAATGACTTGTGTTTGATGACATCATAAGTAATGTTTGTCTAAAGTAAGCATTTGTCCACGAAAGGATTTAGTTCTCAGTTTTAAGGCCATGGTATTGTGATGCAGAGGGTGTTACCAGTATGTGACAATACGCTTTTTATGGTCCCATTTTTACTGATGATATTTTTGTTAAATGAGTCTGGGTATTTCATGAGAATCTCCTCTTCTATTAAACATAGAAGGAATAAGCCTCTAGTCCTTATTATTAGAAGGAAAATATGTGTAAAACATAGAATAACTTGTCCTAAAAACTCAGCAGTTATAATGTAAATTAACAAAAACTTTTTTATTTAAAAGTTACATTTGTTAATTTGTGGTCATTTAAATATGCATGCTTTGTCTTATTACATATGTAGAAACCTGTAAGATTTTGAGCTAAACATTTAGCTTTAAAAAATATGGTTTTGAAAGACTGGCAAACGTTTAAATAATGGCAGTGATTCTAAAGCTAAGTATGCAATAGTAAGTGATCCTATCTGTTTTCTTGAACTGATAAAATGCCTGAAACTGATAATCAATGAGGTACATATTACTTCTCTTTAAAAAGATTTTATTTTGAAAACAGAAGTTCAAATCAAGGTAATGATTTGATAATGATAAAACCCAAAGGAGATCATTTCCTATCTAATGACAGATAAGGTTCCCAAAAGGAGTCATGATCACATGTAGTTGACAACCGGTCACTAGTGGTGTCCCTCAGGGCTTGGTGTTAGGGCTAGTGTTGTTTAATGTCTTCATTGATGGTCTGGATGAGGGGATCGAGTGCACCCTCAGTAAATTTGTGGTCAACTCCAAGTTGGGTGGGAGCATTGATCTGCTGAAGGGTAGGAGGGGTAGGTAGGCTCTGTAGAGGGATATGTGCAGGCTGGATCGACGGGCTGTGGCCAATGGTACGAGGTTCAACAAGACAAAATGCCAAGTCCTGCATTTGGGTCACAACAGCCCCATGCAACACTACAGGCCTGCAGAAGAGTGGCTGGAAACCTGCCTGACAGAAAAGGAGCTGGGGGTGTTGTTTGACAGGTGGCTGAACAGGAGCCAGCTTGTGCCCATGTGGCCAAGAAGAACAGCGGGATCCTGGCCTGTATCAGCTCTAGTGTAGCTAGCAAAGCCAGGGCAGAGATTTTCCCCCTTTACTGGGCACTGGTGAGGCTGCACCTTGAATACTGGGTTCAGTTTTGGGCTCCTCACTGCAAGAGAGACATTGAGGTGCTGGAGCAGCCAGAGAAGGGCAGCAAAGATGGTGCCTGGAGCACAAGTTTGATGAGGAATCGATGAGCTAACTGGGATATTTAGTCTGGAGAAGAGAATGCTCAGGGTGGACTTTATCGCTCTCTACAAGTACCTGAGAAGAGGCTCCAGTGAGGTGGAAGTCAGTCTCTTCTCTCAAGTAACAAGTGCTAGAACAGGAGGTAACGGCCTCAAGCTGCCCCGGGGGAGGTTTAGATTGGATATGAGGAACAATTTCTTTACCAAGAGAGTGATCAGGCATTGGAACAGGGTGCTCAGGGCAATGGTGGAATCACCACCCCTGGAAGTGTTCAAAACCTGTGTAGACGAGGCCCTCAGTGATATGCTTTAGTGGTGGTCGTAGCAGTGATGGGGTAATGGTTGGACTTGGTGATCTTAAAGGTCTTTTCCAACTTAGTTGATTGCATGATTATATGATTAGAAAATGGATGCTCAAATGTTTCTGGAAGATTTTATACAATGAAACAAATAATTTTTTGTCAACAAATAAATTAGATGTTATCACATTATCATGGTTCAGGAAGAGCCATCAGTTAGTACAGTTGAAACACTGTGTGTGGGATAAACTGCTTCATGCTACTGGATCCCTGGAATAATGCTTTACATATCTGTGAGCTTTTCAGCCACTAATCTCAAAGACTTTTTCAAACACACACTCCAAAACCCATGCTGTGCTTTAATATACCCTTCTTTACAGCTGGAGAAACCCTGCATTTCTGAGCTGTTAGTAAGGTTCCAGTTTAAGGTGCAATACTGCTTGAACTTTGCTTACTGACATCCATCGCTTGCACACCTTTTGGAGACCACAAAACCTCCATGGATGCTCACAGGACGTAGGGACTCCCCTACGTCCTGTGAAGTCTCCAAGGAAGGTGATCTCATTGTATCCTGCAGAACACTGACACTGCTCAATTTGCAAGGGGCTGCCAGACTTCTATGAAGGCAAAATAAAGCTCTGACCACCACCTCTGAACTCGCTTGTGGAGCATTCTGTATCCGCTGCAGGATTGACTAATCACATATGCATCCTCCTGCCTACCAGGGCACTGTGGGAGGAACCTTTTCTTGAGACTCCCTTTGGGAGGATGAGACTTCAAATGGAACGGTTAATCCTTGTCAGGGCTTTTACAAGGCATGTTTGCCTGGCCAACTAAGTGCACATCTTCCCCATATTTATGATTTAAAACATGAAAAACTCTCTCTGACCAGCTATGTCAGCTACTCCCCACCTGTAGTATGTGCTAATAAGGGAGATGTTTGTGATTTCTATGGAAAGTCTGGCTACAGAATAGTAATGCCTTATTCTTAGGCATGATTGAAAAGTGAACCTGTGGCTCCCTTTAAGCAACAGGAGGTGAATTCAGAAATGGCAGTACTTTTACAGATCTCGCAGTAGCCTTCCTGGAGATCCTTGAGCCTCTTGCACAAAGGTAATACATCTATAAGGCAGGAACATGGGGCTCTACTCTTGATCTGTCAGTAGCTGCAGCTTAGAAAGAATTCTTCTTTAAGGTGTGAGAAGACAGCATTCTCTTTCCTGCTAACTCAGCTCTTGGCTTGGAGGCAAAATGAGTTAATTTGCTGGTATATGCCTAGGAAGATGTGACTGAAGCTTAAAAACACAGGAGTTCAGCTGACAAAAGGGCTTTTTTTAATGTTTTCATTGAATTTGGATATTATTATTTTTATTATTTCCATCCAAACTCACGAGACAGGTGGCAAACCTGATCACTGAACCTTGGATGTGACAGTTCTCCTGTGGTCTGTTCATATAACAGTCAGATAGTTGCCTTTTTCCTTACAAATCCAGAGTTTACAAATAGCAAATGTCCCTTTGAACACAGAAAGAATCATGCTGAGGAAAAGGAGACTTCTCCCTTAAGTAGCCCATGTTAGGGTCCCCTAGCTGCCTTGCTCTGACATGCCCTCTGCACCCATGAACTCATGGCTGTAAAGAGCTCTCCTTCTATGACAGAAAGTGAGTGGGAGAAAGGATCCCAACCAGGGTTTCAACTTTACTTTGTGGGACTTGATTTAGTAAGCTCTTAATTTATCCCTGGGAGGAGTCTTGCTGTTGCCTGCAGTTTTTCTTCAGTTAGTGCTCATGGGACTAGATGACCAAATTTGATAATTCTGGGGGAGAGAGGTAGCTAATTTGGTTGGGTCAGAAACACACAGAGCTGAAGCGAAAGAAAGTTCAGGAGCAGTAGTTAGCAGGGACATGGGACTGTCATTGCTAGTTTCATGGCTCCCATGAAAATGCCTTCCTGGTCACTGTTTTCCAAGCACCATTCATCCCTCAGACCAGGAGCATGCTAGGTCATAGTTTGCAACAGATGTTTGAACTCTTGGGGTCAGCTCCCAGCTTTCCTCAAGTCAGTAGATAAATCTGACTTGGTCTGAGTCAAACAGAAATAGGTTTAAAGCTGGAGGTTTAAAGAGCAGAGGGCAGATTTGCCTGTGAGCAGCAAACACAGCTGTCCTGTCCCCGCTCACAAGAGTGGCCATTGGACCTGCGCCCTGGTGAGCATCCCATTTAGTCCACAACCCATCAGGAGCTGTCACAGACGTATGTGACAAGGATGGGCAAAACTTCACGGGGCTGGGGAACTGTGAATGTATATTAATTCTTTGACCTCTGTTAAGGAAATATGTATTTTTCATGGCTGCATATTTTAAGTCCAGGGAGATTTCTCCTTCATGCCACAGAGGCTGGATGTTATCAGCCCAGCTACTTCAAAAGCACTATCTTTTTATTGCAGTATCTGCAGCATGTGGGTTTAAACCACGCTCAAAAGATCTCTCTTTCTTATCACCCCTCTCAAAATTATCTGGGAAACACAGACCTGAGGCCTTAATTGCTGTCTTTCTGAGTCTCCTTGTCAGTATGGGACTCTTAACCCAGAAGCAGCTGTAGGCAGTGGGCTGTAGCACAACCCCCTTGAACCCACGTGTGTGTGAAAGAGAACTGAATGAACATGGGAGCAAGTACAAGCAACAAAGGGTTCCTGTGTGAATATCTACTTTTTTTTACCAAGTGAAAGCTCCTTACGTTCTGCAGAATTGAAGCAGATGGGGACAAGTTCCCAAAATAACTTAAATTCCATCAGCATTAGCCAGTGTAACAACAATAAAACCTAAGACCTTTATGACATGTGGGGCTACATCCTCCTTAGTCTTCAGCCCATGTTTGTTACTCTCTGGCACCTAAATGGTAAAGAAGGAAAGTATCTCTCAACAGGGACAGTACTGTGAAAGCTTTATGAATGCATGGCTAGGTTAGTCAGGCCTCATTTGTACAACTTGGCTTACATTGTCCACTGGGTCTTTGCCAGACCTCTCTGTTGCTTAATTTTGTGGCTTGCTTTAATAAATTCACAGAAGTTTCTAGGGATGTAACTAATATTTCCCCCTTCTTTCTGTAATTACACAACAGCCACTACGGTGAGACCAGGTCATAGGTGGTGGATTTGTGCCATGATTTATATTAATTATTAAAGTCAGTGCTATAACATAGGGAAATAGAAACACCCATTTTTACACTTAAACAGCTGAGAGAAGACTTAAAAAAAATAATCTCTATATAGTTAGTTACCTGTCCACTGAATAAATTGCCTAATTTCCTTCTGAGCAAAACCAATTTTAATTGATTTTCTGCACTGCACACACTGACTTAGACTGAATAATACTGGCTTAAACCAAGAGCAGTCTCACTGAAGTCAGCCTAATTACTTGAGAATTCTGCATAGGAAAGTCAAATATAGTGATGGCAGGCATGGCATCACATCCTGCTGCTCTGACTGCAGACAAGCCCTTGTACATGGGGGAGAAGGGAGAGTTTTTGAGAAAGGTTCTCATGGTTTCAGCTTGAGCAATGTCTAAGAAAGGTATTTAATAAGGAGCTCCAAAATGTGTTCATTGTTTTGGAGTGTTTCCAAGTTCTTTCCTCCAAAAAAGATGTTTCCAGCATATATGATTCAGGGCTAGTTATTCCATGCTCATGTATTCCAATGGAAATGGGATGATTTTTATGTTGAGGTACTAGACAGTATGATTAAGGGTGTTGGAACTTGGACCGTGCAATTTAGAACCTTTTAAAACATTTCCATTCCAACATCTGACCTCACTGAATTTACTTAATATGCATTTGGAGGAATAACTTTGAAAAGTTATTTTCTCTGCAGCAGAAATCTGTAGTCTTTCAAAGAAGAAATTCAATGTACATACACAAAATGTACATTAAAATATCAAACATTCTTCATGGTCACAACAAATTATCTCATCAGGGCTTTATGATTTATTTCATATAGTATGTTGCAGTTAACAGTGGCTATAGCATATTTCTGTGACAAAAACCCCGTAACAGGGTGGCAGTGCATAGCAGCCTCACTGACTCAGCCGTAAATCCATGGCTAGAACATAAGTATACACCCCATGAAGATACTCTTGGGCTTACCTAGGTCAGAGCACTGCACCACGCGAAGATGGCACTGGCAGCGGAAGGGGCACACTGGTCCAAATCCAGATATGACGGGATCGTCTGTCGGAGGCATGTCAGCAGACCCTTCATCCTCCAGCATAAAGTCAAAGAGGCCTTGCTGGTGGAACGGCTTGGCCAAGCATGTTGGCAGCAGTAGGATGAAGAGAAGAGCCAGCTTCATGGCTTAGTTCATCGACTCTGGGCAGAACCTAGGGATCAAAGCAGGAGATTTACAACAAAAGTAGCAGTTTCCCATAGCTTCACAGTTCCTGCTGAAGGAGGTGCAGCATATCCACCAATTGCATAACTGTTCCTTTCAATAAATGAAAACTGAATAATGAAAATAGGACAGTTATGTGATAGGAGACTGGTAACATCTTGTCAATAAGCTTTTACAGAACAGTTTAAAGACAACTGTAAACACATCTGTTTGCATATTTAGGGTAATATTTATTAGGAACAGCCAGCACTGTCAACTTTGTTATGCAAAACAGTCAAAACAATAAGCCACATTTTCCATGTGTCTGTTTTCTGCCAACTTAACAGTCTATTTGATTTCATTTGCATTTGTTTCATAGCAATGAGTTTGTCCCCTGGAGACAAACCTGAGGTTCCCAAACTCACTGTAATGCAGTATTTCGTGTCTTAAGTAATTTTTGGTTTTTAAGTGCCAGCTTGCTGTGTGTTTGAAATTATGGCCTAGTAAAACTGACTGAGAAAGAGTACAGTTTAGTGATGGAGTGGAGAGAGAGGGGGGAAGATCTTTAGCTGTTTAAATGAGTTATAGTTCTTTCCCAGTTTAAATGAGCTATACTTCTTTCCCAGTTTAAACAGCACAATAAAATGCAATGCAATGTTGTGTTATATTGGATATTCTTGTCTTTCTTTCCAAATTTTTCCCTATGGGATTTTATGATATAAACAATGTACCCTTAAAATCCTCTGCTTTGCACTGCATAAGCACTTAAATTGATACTTTTAGTATTTTCAGCATACTTTTCTAACAGAACTTCAATGCAGACTTTCATGCTAAAGAGCAATTTTACACAAGTATGCATTGCGTTAATGGACATTAACAAGGAAAACTGCTTAAATACATGTTCTCAGGACCTAGGTTTCAATGCATTTCAACACACTGTACATTGTGCTACCTATGTTGTTGTGGGCTAAGAACACAACAAAAATACAAATCAGCTCTTTGCAGGCTTTGTGTCAGGGCAGTATAGATCAGCTGATGTTCTGAAAAATATTTCATTTTTCCATTTATTTTATATAAGAAAGCTAATCTTTTACAAACCTTCATGGGTCTAAAAACAACCCCCACAAAAAAAAAAAAAAAAAAAAAGGAAACCTGCCTTCAAGTTTTAAATGACAGAAAGGCAAAAAGGCAAACTAGCCATGTGATTAGGAACCTTTTATTTCAAATAGATGTCATCATTCTGAATACAGGTGATGCTCTTTGTAATTAAAGCAAAAACATCCACTTGCTTCTTTAGGTCAATAACTTTCAAAATGCTCATGTGGGTGTCAGCTGGGATTAATTTTTTTCTAGCAGAAATTATCTAACAGTTAGGGGCATGGTATAGCATTCCTCAGGTCCATACTGCCTAATGGAAAGATAAAAAATCTGGGGGAGAGGCAGAGGAGGAGGTCTGTTTCCTTCTCTACACTGATATATGGAACCCACCAGGTTGATGACTTACATGGGCACCTGATATTGGGTAAGAGCGGTATATTGAGGCCTGTCTTTATTTATACCACATCCAGGTATTCTAACAGGAGTGTTCAGTAGAAAAAAGGTAAATAAATAAAAAAACACAGTCCTGGAATTAGATACCATCTATACTGTGCATGGGTTCAGTTTCCTTTATGAATGCGGTCCTGCAGACAAGGGTTCTGAACTAGGGTTCAGTCTTGAAAGGATGATAAGGTTACCCTATAAAATATGCTAGTGCTTTAAAATCATAGCTTCTATTCCTGTAATCTACCTAAGAGGAAGATGGATTTTTAGCATCTTCATATGTCCCAAAGACTTCAATGTGAATTCCCATGGAGGAAAGCACCACTTCTGTTGTCTCTTTAAGAGAGACAGTTCGTTTCTTAGTTGGACCAGAAAGCATTTTCCATTCCTGGAGCAGACATATTACTTATTGCATGCACAGAGGGCTTTCACAGACCCTAATGTCAGCTAGAGGGTCAGAGCATTTTAACATGTCCTCTCAGCCCAACTCAGTGCTCTGCAAACTTGTGCATGTAGGTTGTGTCCTTCTGTGGGCCATCCTCCTGTGCTTCCTCCTGCCCTGGCCTCCCACCAGTGTTGGGGCTGTGTCCCTTTTCCAGCAACACCCCATGATGCACACAGGGTACATGCAGACAAGTAAGGATGTCACAGCAAACTGGTGCTAATACGTAGTGGTAAGATCTTACCATGGTTTAATCTAAAACAAGACTTTTGAAATGATTATTATGTACAAATTGCTGTAAAATAACAATGCAATACATTAATACTTTGAAATGGGAGGACAACTTGCTAAATCATCACCATTCATCATAATTATCTGCCTTATGAAAATGATCAATAAAACATTACCCCAGTACAACTCATTTTTCAGAATGTACATTAACATGTCCAGTAAACACTGGGAATGCTGCACACTAGCACTGGCAATCAGGACTTTTAAAAGAGCTTCCCCAGCTCTCTTTTATGTATTCATACATTTAAAAAATGTTTTTAAATACTTAAAACTGCTTGTATTCCACCCCCCTCCTCCCCCAGGGTCACTGCTGAAGCACCGTCCACCCTAAGAATGCACAATCAGGATCTTATCCTGGAGTTAAATTACAACCCCTCAAAAAAAACCCCAAAACAATGTAAACGCACTTTGAAAGTGTCATTACACTTTACTTCTTGTTCACATTAATATTGATGACTTTATTTATCTCAGTTAAACCCTGTCTTAGGCCTTTTCCTTTGGTCTATGTTTTGTCAAAACCAGAATAATATCAGTAAGAGCTGTGTGTAAAGGGCAACAAAGGATATCAACTATCTAATCTAAGGACACAGCAGAGAAAATAGCAAGACACAAACTGTTAACCAACAAATAGGAATAGATATGCGTCTGCATATCTTTATTCATATTGACATTTGTACAGCAGGCACATGTATCTGTTCCTATTGTTTGCATGTGTAAATGAACACAGAAAAAAAGACATATACAAAACTATACTAGTAAGAAATGTTTACATTTTACTCACAAAAAGAAATGGGGTAGGGGGGTGGGGGAGTGGAATCTGAATCCTTAAAAGTCTGTGACACAATATTTATGTCTGCAGGACATAACTGTTTAAATTTGCTTTAATTATGTGTTTACAATGAGGAAGACTTTTCCACAAACAGAGGAAACTATACCATAGACTTGGCCACATTTCAGTTTAAAATACCACTGGAAATATGCTTCATCAGTTCACGTCACCACTGTATTGGTGGTCTTCTTGTCAGTTTACCTTTGTATTAAGTTTTAAATATTAGTTCACCTACTGTCACAAATCTCTTAAAATGCCACAAAAGACAAATTAAACATTATATGAAGTTTCAAAAAAACCCAAACCCAACAAAACCCTACACTGCATGTTTTACCCATTTTGTGTAATAAAGTCTAAATGTGCAAACAGAGGAGTTGGAAGTTTTAAAGAGATTAAAACTCTGTTAACAGGAGTTTCAGCTCCAGGAATTTTCTTTTCTACTATTTCACTTGTAGGAACTTTCTTTAAATGTAAGTCCCTTGTTTGTACATTGTAACATAGCACTTTCTAACATTACAAAGGCATACACTGAGCCCGTTTAACTAACTACTACATATTATTTTCTCTGAAACCGAAATTATATTCATTAATGTTTGGAATACAAATGAAGAAATACAAACGAAAAAGAAATCACGTAGTGCAATTTAAAACAGAAATGCAAGTACTCACACATTTTTTACACTCACTACACCACCGATTCTAAACACTGGATTGCAAACAAAGAATATACTGCTGCAAAAGTTTACAGTAAGGAAAAAGAAAGGACTATAGCAGTGCTTATACAAATCAAAACAAGAAACAGAAAAGTCAAATAAACAGTAGGAAATCTGCACAGCCCTTGAGAATGTATTCTCACATTCCCAAGAAACAAAAGTGCTGGATACAAAACTTAACATTGCTAAACATTTAGAAGGATTTCTTCCTCGCTTCTCTTAAAATTCAACTAGTTCTTGCCGTAGACTTGCCTGAAGTTTTATTAGTGCAGCATAGTTCAGGAGAATTACTGAAAACCGTACCTTTTAATCCAGGGATTTGCAACAGGAGCTCTCAAAGCTGAGATGCAATTAAACTAAATATTCAACCCAGGCAAAAGGCTTTGCAGGTGTGGAAAGGAGGAGGGGGTAAGTTCAGCTCAGTGACTGTCACTTGGTGGAAAAACCCTCCTGCTTCTATTCCATAGCACAGTTAAAAAATAAGGTTTCTCTCAATGAACACAATCCAGGCTGACACCCACATTAGATCATATGGTAATGATATGTCTCCTGTATTGTAGCCAGAAACTTTATCAGCTCTTTTGCTTTCTTTTCCTCCTTTTTCTTTTTCATTTGCTTGTTTTCTTTTTTGTCTGTTTAGAATCCTAAACTCCTTGCACACTGTAAGACAGATTCTTAGCTGTAATTCATCTTACTTATTTATGTCCTTACAACATACATTCAGGAAAGTTTTTTTGGTTTTAACTTTGGGTTTTTTCTGACTCATTACTGGGAAAAATGTTTGGCTGTTCCTCTTGTTTATAGTATTTGTAATTCAAGGAAAAGATATAAAATTAAATTTGGAGTTAGTCAAAGTAGAGATTAATATCAGAAAAAAAGGGGTAGCTTTAGGTAAAACTATTTAAACAGATATCAACCTGCCTTTGCTTATGCTATATT
Source organism: Lathamus discolor (assembly GCF_037157495.1). Lineage (NCBI taxonomy): Eukaryota > Metazoa > Chordata > Aves > Psittaciformes > Psittacidae > Lathamus > Lathamus discolor. Next base: position 49,547,741 of record NC_088884.1, read on the forward strand.
ATTGTCGAACCAAGTAGTACATAGTAATATACTATTATCTTGGCCAATAATAGAGCTTTGATGCATTTCTTCAAACTACTGCATTTTTTATACATATATGAAAATCATGTTTTCATTAGTAGAACGATTCTAGCATTTGTGGTTAGAACTGGTTTATATAAACTTTGCTTTCTTTTTACTTCTTTCTTACCAAGACAGCAAAGCAGAAGGGAAATTAGCTTTAATTGGGTTTTGGGGCTGGGTGTTTTTCTTGGTTTTCTGGGTTTTTTAAGAGACAGTGAAGATTTTTTTTGAAGCATGAAAGGAAAAATGTATCCTACTTGTTGTTCAGATTTATATTTTAATTTAGCAATTTCTGGTTTGATGCAAATATCAACAGAACCTAAAATGTGATTTCTCTATTCCTGCAAAATTTTAAAATCCTATCAAACTGAGAGCAAATACAATAATTGCTATTTATTTAGCAATTAAAACCACATTGTGAACATGTGTAGCTTCCCTTTGCTGTTAGTTGTCCTATCTAAATACTGGAGGCTTGTGACTCTGTGTTTTGACTTGTATCCTTTTATTTCTGCCCCCAGGCTAAGACCAGGTGCAAATCTGAAATTAAAGCCTTTAAAATGTGAAATGATGTTTAAAAGAAGTCTGAATTCTTAGAAGCACAATAAACTCTTGAAAATTTTATCTATTCTCTTCATTTAATTTCAAGAAGAGACATTAAAACAACTCATAATTGTCCCCTTTTGTTGGAAGAAAACATGGTAGAATACTTGATAGGTTTGGTCAGTGTAGCCCAAAGGTATAATCAGATATCTTACATTACAGCTTCTTTATAGAGTTCACTCTAAAAGTTAAGGATCATTTATTCACTCCTAGTCCTTGAGCTAACTTCTTCCCTCTGCCTTTTCACTGGATTCAAGATTACTAACGATTTTTGTTGTGACATTTTTCTACATATGATTAGTGATGTTCCAAGCTTTCATGCTTGCAACAAAGCCTTATCTTTGTCCAGAAGTGTCGCCATGAGGCTTGCTAAAATCTTGGATGCATCTTAGTAATGTCAGTTATTTGAACCTTGGTCACCAGCTGCATCTGGTGTTTAAAAACATTTCAAAGCAAGATTTTGATGAGGAACAGGTCAGGATAAACTTGTTGTCAGTTTGTTTCACAAAACCCATTCATATCCTTTCCCAGTAAAATGATAATGTGTTTGTTCTGGTGTCCGTTATGGGGTCGAAAGGTGATATAATTTAGTAGCTAAGTCATCTCTTTGGAGGCACAGGAGAGGACAGACAGCCACCTCCTCTTCTTTTTTGTCTTGGGCATTAGGAAGAGTCAAACAAATGCATGAAGATTGAAGTAGGAACAGGTGGAGCACAGGGTGCCTGCTGGGTGGACTGGGGGCTCTCAGTCTGCCTGTAGAGGAACTGCTGCCCATGGAGGGAGAATTTCCTTACTTTCTCTTTAATGAAGTCCATCCCTAGTAGCTCAGAGGGGGAAAACGTTACCATCTTCAGAAATTATGAGAACATTTACACTGCCTATACCAGAGGCTAATAGGTTAATAGCCATAGGTAACAGGGGTACATGTTAGGCATTCATGCCCTCCTGAAATGCAAAGTGGAGTATGTGGAAGATAAGGCAACTGAATGGGAGAGGGCTTACAACGCTGAATATTGGTTCAGAGCACTATTAATTGTTACGAGTCATTTCCACGATTTTACAGGAATGTGGAATCCTTTCTGATGCCCTTAACCCCAATCTTTGCCCCCTGCTATGTTACCTGGGAGATAAACGACCATTAAAAAAACCAACCCAACAATGATATGAAAGCATTACATAATTTTAAGGCCCATGACTATAGTCAGGGCCTAGCACTGATAAGCTCCCCTTCCCAATCTCACCTACTTTGACTACAGCTTAGTCAATACAAAAATAACCATTATTAGAACAATATTGGTTTCTATATAATTTTATTACTCCAATTTAACAAACTTACAGGGCTACATGCTGCTCCTAATACTGATTCTCAGAAAGTTACAGGCAACTGCATGTTAATGTTACTTATATAACAGTCTTTTTATTAAATTTTGATGGATAGCATCTGCTTCATTTACTCACAGCTTATTTTGTAGACCTTTCAAAGGTCAGTGGTGGGAGAGAAGACAGGAAGCCTGCCTGCCTGCCGCTGACTGCTCTGCCTGAATCCAGTGGAAGTCTCTGCAAGAAGGAGATGAACAGATGCCGTGTAGGGAGCAAACATACCCTGGGGGAATTGCTCCTGGAGAGTGGGGCTGGGCTGGAAGAGAGGCACCAGGCAGGCATTCAGTGCTGCCAGCACAGGTTGCAGACTCCTCAGAAGAACAGGGAGCTGACATAATCTGCCCCTGGGCATGGAGAGAAAGGCTTATTTTCCAGGGAGCCTGGGAAAAAAAAAGATAGCCTTTATTGCAATCCAGAATATATCTGGAAGAAAAACAAAGCAGGAGGACAGGATCTGTCCTGAAGGAACATGGTGGCCCAGAGGCTCAGGTTCTTCCTCATTCTAAGTTTCCACTACAGAAAAAGGCATTTTTTCTTGGGCTGCCTTCTAATAGATCCTAGTTTTGATGATCAAAGACTGATTAGTGCTGTTGTGGTAAAGAAGAGGGGCAGGCAAACCTGCCTCAAAGTCCTCATGAACAAGCCAGGTAAGTGTCAATCTCCATCAGGAAGAATTGAATCAGATTCCTTGTTTGGCTGTCTCTCAGGGACCTTCTACACCTCCCCTGTATCTCATGCCTAGGCTTTATTAACATGGCATCCTCTGTGTTCTCTAACATACCACTGCCTGTCTTTCCTCTCCTTTCTACACTAGGCACAGTAATTTCTTCCAATCACCTGTAGTAAAGTGTTCTTACCATAGCAATGGAGTTCCTTTACTTAAAATGCAAGTAAATACTGACCCAAGTTTAGCAAACATTGATCCAGGTAAATATTGACCTAGGCACAGGCTGACAAAGTAGCTAAAGAAGCCGAAATATAATTTCTGGATGTTCTCAGTACCAAAGTTTCCTTCAATGCTCTGTAACCTCACAAATAATAGTTCTGAACTTCTTGAGATCTCTATAGATCAAAAAGATTGATTTTACAGATTTTGGATGTGTGCTACCAGTAGCATCATTTTTCTGTTAAAGCACTTCTTGTATAACTGTTTGAACTAAATGCAACAAAACTTCAAAAGAGAGAACCCTCTGTTGGAAGGAATAGTCCCTTCCCTCACTGTATGTCTTCCCTCCTCTCCCTTTCCCACTCTGCCAGACAATGTACTGTGTACCCCTCATGGTCATCTCCCTGCTCCTTCTGAAGGGAATCTGTGGGATCTACTAGGTCACTGTAGGAAACAAATTCAAATTATCTTCAGCTCAATTATCTAGTGTGTGATTACATCCTTTACTTTGGTCTCTTTTCTTTGGAAAGTCCAATCTGTTAATGGATTCGACACCAGTTTTCCTTTCTGCTGGCATTTCTATTCTCTCCTGAATCAAATTTTCTTGTGCAGGTGTATCCAGCAGCTGCAGAAGCTAGCCACATATCAATGGTAGTCTTACTACTCATGATGATTTCAAATGCTCCAAACTTAACTTCCACCCTTGAGCCGGAAGCCTGTCCTAATTATTCTTCATGCTTTTGTAGAATAAACATGCATTTAGAGACCACTGTTGCCTCCCTCCCTCAAAAAAGCAGCAAATGGGTAAAATTAGACTTTGCCTGAATCTTCCCAGCTCCAGACACCCTAGATGGGTGAGACAAAAGTGATTATGGAACAAAGACACCAGAACATCACTTTGACTTTACCTCTTCACCTTTAATTTACCATAAACATATATACATATTTACATAAAACATATGTAAAAACTTTTGCTGTTGCACACATTGATATACCTTAGGTATAGTCAGGTGCTCCACTTGCTGCATTTCAGTGATAGACAGCATTACATTTTGTTTCTGCCTGGCTTCTGTGCAAGTGTCAGCAGTCTCCTGCCCTTCAGAGAATCTCATACATGAAGGAAAGGGTCTGCTGACAGATGCTCCTCAGAAAAGGTACCAGGAGGCTAAAACTCCCTCGTAGAAGCCACTTTCCCAAGAAAGTGTGTCACTGGGAGTGTGGGCCATGAAGAAGGCAGTGATGACTGGATAGAAGAGAGGATTAGTTTACGTAAGAGGAGGTGAAATTTCAAGTGAGCAGCTGTTTCATCTGATTTTGGCTTTTCTTCATATTTTGCAGTATCTTGAGTTGCAGTCCAACCATTTTCAAGGTTCAGATGAAAAATCCAAACCTTAATTCTCATTTCAATGGCCCTTAGATCATGCTCTGGACAAACCTCGTCATCCCAGCTGGATTACACAATGCCCTAGAAAAGGATGACAGTAATTCATGCAGATGTTGGAACTGTAATCCTTGCATGTCATCTGTTAGTCAAGGGTTATGAACCAGCATGCAAAATGAGGCACATCCTGTGCAGCTCTGAACAGCCTATTCCCAGATTATGAAAAACATGTGAATGGACAGGTCATCCTTGATTTTCGGTGTAGTCATCACAGGCAGTAAACTTTTTCAGGGGGATCTAATAACTGCATTACTGAGGAAAGGAGTGGAAAAGAAAAAAAGGACCTTTACAGCAGCATTTGTGTCTGTGTGTGCATTAAAATGCTCTCTTTTATACGTTGGCAATATTTTTGAGGAAAAACATAATTTCTAACTTCAGCTAAACATATGAAATGTTGACTTTGAAGATGTGATGACATCACAAAACTTACTGGTTATGTTTGGATTGTGTGACCTCACTATGGAGAAGAACTACTGAGAATCTCAAGGTGTATTGGTGGTGAGTTACATGAGAACCAGCCTTGTCTAAACAGGGTGTGTTCTGTGGGGTTCAAATGAAAAAGATGTGCATTTGGCTCAATTTAAAAACATAATAAAAATAACAATGTGGGAGCAGAATCCAATTGGCATAGATGATATCTAGTATTTAGGACGGATAAGTGATCATGAGAACACATTACACTGTACTCAAATTTTACCTGATTTGAAGACATGGAAAATTAGAACATAAATCTTCTCAAGAAATCATAGCTCATAATAAAAAAAAAATCTTGAATATTTAAAACATCTTTTGCTATCAATATAGAATCAGATTTCTTGCAAGGTCACTTGGAATTGGGGTCATCAGCCATCACATACTTCCATGTTACAGTATTGTTCAGGAAGCAGTCTACAATATATCCATTGAATTTCATTAAGTGTTTGAAGAGATATTCACTTTAACTTGGCATTAATCAGCTATGTGCCTTCTTTTGATGACTATTTAAAGCATGTTCTACTTTTATTCTTCTGCTGACCAAGTAATTGCACTGATGCTCTTCAACAGTAATTTTCTGTAGTTAAACTGGATAAAACATAGTGAGGTTTTCTAAATAAAACAAAGTGTAATTCTACATGTAAAAACTTTTAATATAACAGCAGTTCCTTCAGCCATCAAAGTACAGTAGAATGTTTACTCTATAGGTAATCAGAAAAAAAAAAGAAAGTTATCCTTTTTCTACATCATTAATTGTTTCATTTCCTTCTTTGCAACATATTTTTCAGTTACTTTTTTGTTCCATACTATGTTCTTGGAGAAACTTTCTGTTCCAAAAAGACCAGCAACATTTTCATTTAGAGGATAACATACATGTTCATTGTGTTTCAATTGAATAAAAGTTAAATTGTGATAATGAATATTCTTAGGTTTGCATATATTTGGCTCATTTGGGGTTTTTTAATTTGTTTTTTGTTTGGATTTTTCTTTTTAGGTCTGTGTATGCAATAGATGAATTTATTAACCATGCTGGCACACAGAAATCATAAAATCATATTGAAATTGCAACATCCTGTTATTTATGCCATTTCAAAATTTAGGCACTGAATTTCTTGACTCATCATCATCTACCATAATACACCAGGAACTCAAACCCTTTGAGATCTAAGTCAAGGTCTGGGAAAGTGGTTGACAGTTTTTCAAATATCTCTAATAGATCTGACTTTCAAAGAGCAGTATTTGAAAATCGGGTATTGCATAAAGCACTGGAGGGTGGACATAGAAAACAGCCAGGCACCCACACCAACCAATATCTTCTGAAAATCTCAGTATATTGAACTAGTTTGAATCTATCAACTAAATGTAAGGATGGAGTTGTTTTGCCTTACATATAAAAATTAAATAAGATCTTTCAAAATGAAACTATCGGCTTTTTTTAACAAGATGGAAAGCTTGTCTCTGAAAAAGCCACACATACGTTTGCAAGCAAAGACTTATTCAAAGGTCGTTCTTCATTTATAAAACCAAACCACTGTGAGCTGGATCTTGAGACTTGGACAGGTTGGAACACGCATTTGTCACGTTGTTAAAGGTCTTCAACAGTGTTCCTGTACCCTGTGTCTACTCCAAACTGTTTGAATCAGTTCTGCAAGAAGAATTACCTATCTTTCAGTCAAAATTAGAAAATACAGCTCTCCAAGGAGGAGTTCACACTGTATGAAACCCATTCACAGCCTGCAATGCCATTTTTATGTCAACTTAAAATGAGAAACATTTGGCAAAAGAAGCAATAGAACTAAGTCACCAAAATAACAAATTCTTTTTCAAATTGGAAAATAGAAAGGAGAAAAACAGGTTTTAAAAATTCATCCAAGAAAATTCTAACAATTTAGAGGACTTTGGACAATATTTCAGGCCTCACAAAAGCCTTCCATTTTTTTTTTTTTTGGTGGTTTTAATTTTTTTTTTTTTTTTCACCTATCAAACTTTGGCTTTAATTAAGGCTATATTTTAGCCTAAAGGACACCTACTATTTAGTTTGAAGTACCTATCTAATAATCATAATATTTGTCAAGTGCACATCCAGGACAGAAATCTATATGGTTTAGAGTCCATTTTGCAACTTCACTTCTCCTTCTGTGTCCCAAAGATGTTGAATTCCCTCTGCTCCAACAGAATAAACCTCTGGCTTATGGATTACAGCAGGTTTGCAGGGACAAGTTAAGGTTACTTAGAATTCAGAAAATCTTTCTACATTTTTATTTTTTTTCCATGGCTCGAAGTACCAAACTTGAAGTCACCTGAAGTCAATGGGATCTCTTACACCTTTCATTATAAGCAGTACCATGCCATGCAGGAGATGGCATTGTCAGGCTGAGGGGCTCAACAACCTAACCAGTCTGATGAGCTCAACTATTCAGCTATAATGACAACAAGATGTGTTGCTCTGGGGTTAGATCTCTATTTCATCCCTTGACACCACTTTACATCATTGCCTCATTTCTCAGTATGTTTCGACTCGTCTCCACAAATATTATAGGACAGCCATTTAATATGAATTTGGTACAGAGTTATGCACCTCCCACCATCTACTGAAATTCCCCCTCCTTCCTGCAAGTCTTCCCAAGACCTCACAGATTTTGTGTTCATTGAGATAATTTGGTGTTGTTTTCCAAAGTGAGCAGCTTCCTCACATAATTTGTTATTCAAATAGTGAATTAATAATTTATTACAGTATGTTGCAGATTAAAAGAGAATAAAATTGGTGGCACTAAAAAAATACAAAATGTATGAAATGCAACTGCCAAATATGCTGGAGACAGCAAAATGGTTTTGTAGTTTTTAAAAATATTCTTTGAATCTTGAAATAAGATTCAGCCTGCCTGAGATTGCTATTTTTTAATGGCTTCTTTTATAAGATTATACCTCAGGATTTTTTATTTTTTAAAAATCAAAGCATAATATTAACTTCTGTTTATAATAAAAGATCGGTGGCTGTAGAAGATGAAAATTCACATTCTTATATTTCAAGTCTGAAGCTTTAAAAAATAATATCAGATATCTTTGATCAAGGAAACACAGAATCAAATTACTGCTTTATAAGGAAAGTTTGCGTACTGTGGCTTGATCTTAGCTTCCTTAACAGTCTGAGAGCTTCTCAGCCTGTTCTGAAAATAAAATGTGAATTTTGCTATTTTTCACCAAAACAAATGTTCAAATTTCATCTTATCCAGTAAAAAAGGGATGTGCCATTTTGAACTCTTAAGGAGAAGGAATTGCTGTCTGAAACTGAGTAGAGATAAGCTTTGTGCTGGGTGGTGAGTGGGACTATAAAATTATTGTGCTGAGTCTATGATTCCTATGACTATAAATTCTTGAGTCAGGGCAGCTGGCAATAATATAGCAAATTAATACAAAATATAACTTACTTAAATATGATGTTTCTAGACTTTGCCATCTTTTTTTCCTAGTTTCATTTTGTTTGTATAAAGCTTGTGAACAGAAGTGATTGATCTGCCATAGACAACACTTTTACCAGTCTCTGACCCACAGTGTACCCTTTGCCCAGACTTCTCAGGTTTATGTTAGTGTAAAAGCTTGATTTCAGTTTAGATCTACTGCTTACTGAATTACGGATTTCTATGTTTGCTTTTCTGAAGTCCAAGAGATAGTCCAAGACCTATCAAGTCATAATTACATAAAGGTACAGAAAACTGTGCCTCAGTTTCTTAATTCTTCTAGCCTCTTTGATTTTTGGAGAACAGTATACTCAATAGAGGCAGTAACTAGACAGAAGGATATTTTCCATGACCATGAGAAATGACATTATATCCACATGCACTTTTATTTAGAAGCTTAAGCATCAAATTTTTCTATCAGAATATCTTCTTTCTTGTCTTTATATTCATCCAGCTCTTTGAAGAGAAAAAGACACAAAATTGAGTGTGTGAGTTGTGTGCAGGAAAAAGTCCAAAAGTATTTAACAAAACAAAAATTGCATTTGTATAGTATTTTTAAAACAGCCAACACAATCAAATGGAAAATTAATGGAAAATTATGTTCTTACTATAGAGTTCTGTTCTACATCCTGTTCCATGTAAAAATTCTGTTGAAAGAATCTTATTCATTATTTGGTTCTCTTGGGTTTTGAGTAATTTCTATGAAAGAACATGTAATTTAGTCCTATTTAACTCAATAAGATTTTTCAATAAGAGTAACTATAAGCTGGATTCCCACATCTCTTCTATTTAAATGTACATTAATTATTAACCCGATATATATTACATAGTAAATATGACATAGTGTTTACAGCATTGCCAAGCATAATAGAGTGGTTTCATTCAGTGTTCCATTAATTTACAGAGAAAAAGTATATTCTTCCTTAAGACACACAAGTATCATTGGTTGCAGGTCTGTAAAAACTGTAGACACAAGTGTGACACTCTTCTGACACTGATATATTTTTAAGCTGATAACCCATCAGCACCTTGCAGTATATGAACTACATGCTATGTCGATGACACAGAAGCTCCAGCACACATTTTCTCCATAGTGGTATTCCACTGCAAGCTTGTGACAAAGTACATGAAAATCACACTCACAATAGCAATGTAGGAGCAACAACAAAGATGACTATTTAGTCCATCTTCCTGCTGTGTGGTGGCACCAAGTAAAATACTTCTCAAAGATGCTGCTTCTCCCCCTGTGCCTGTTTCTGTTCCCTGAGCCCAGGCAGATCCAGGAAAGCCCCACTTCCCAGCACTGGATCCTATTACTCAGCTCTACTAAGTGTTATTAAAGCTTTCCCAATACACAACATGAGTTTCTGCCATAAATTAAGCCAATTGCTCTTTGTTCTACTTCTTGTGAGACAACTCATCACAGTCTTCTTCATAGCAAGCTTTTCCATACTTGAAGTGTCATCATTTTCTTCCTAAGACTTCTCTAAGCAACAGTTGATCCTCTAACCATTCCTCTTGCTTCATTTTTTCCCCCAGTCCTCTGATGTTTCATATATCCTCTCTCAGATTCTCTTCATTTAATCTTAAAATGGGCTACCTAACACTTTATATGAGTTTCACCAGAGCCTAGAAGAGTAGAGCAATCATCCTCTTATGTCTTGTCTGCTACACTAGAAATTTTTGTGCTTTTATCTCTATGGAGGTATTTATTGACAGTAAAGAATTTTCAAAATTGTTTACTCCTGGTCTGATCACCTTTTCCTTGAAATTAATTAAAGTTTTTCTTATTTTCATCCCTAACAAATGGAAAAGAAATCCTGGTTTTGGTTTTTAAAAAGGGAACAGCCCTTTTTTTGAAAGAACATTTGTCACTGTGTTATATACTCTTACATGTCTCCAAAATATACGAAAAAGAGAAAACATCCACCTTTATGTCCAATACAAAAGCATCATACCACCTACCCCATGAAAACTGCAAATTATCTGAGATGACTTTGTCATATCTTGTAGATTTTTTTTTTATGGAAAAATGATGACATTGACTGTCCATGAGGAGCACCCTGGAACTTGCTAAGGATTTCTACATCTTTGAGGCATTATAATCACATTTTAATGAATTGTGAGATGAATTATTTGAATGCCTGGCCTTCCCTCACAGTATTGCCTGGCTTACCATAATAAAACAAGTTGTACATCCGGTGGATAACTCTCCTGCATCAGAATCCAACATAACGGTTCACAAATCAAAAAGAACAGCTTCTCTAAAAGCAAAGATGATACTTGGAAAAAAGAAGGAAGAGTTAACACATCATCTTCTGGATGAAACAGTACAAAAAGTGACCATCTTGAGTACCTGGCTTTTTTGTAGGCTTTAGAATAGGCTGAATCAACAAACACGATTTCAGTCATTAAAAGGCTAATTTCTAAAAACCTCCTCAGGGAATATCAGTGCCAAAGGTCTAAAAACTATCCTAAAACTATAGATAGTAACATTTTATTTCCAATATTTTTTTCTATCATGGTGTACTGATTGTGTGGGCACATCAATTATTGCAAACAGAACCCAGCAAAAGTAGCCAAACTCTACTGTGTCTTGAAGGCAGAGTAAGAGATCAGCAACAAAAATACATGTATAACCTGCATGCCATTTCTGAGCACTGTACTGCATTTAATGTCAAATGAATGAAACTGTACATCTACTTCAAATTTCTGGAGCAAGAGACCTTCTGACACTGTGGAAAAGAAGTCTTGCACAAAAATTATTGTTCTCCTTGAGGGACTGCAGGTTTGGATTTCTTCAGTTTGTCTGGTGTAAATATTGCAGATTAAAATTTAATATAAGCTTATGTTCCATCTACTATATCAGGGTTTACAACAGTCATTTAAAATCCACCGATTGAGGGGTTTTTTTACCCTTGCAGAGATCATTGGCAAATATTTCATAGCAAGTATTTATTATTTCAGAGAAACTTTGGTTTGTTTAATTTGGTAGAAAACAAAAAACTCTTATCTTTTAAAGTGTCTGAAGTAAGACGTTATGGAGATTTGCAATGCCACTGAGCCTGGGTTTTGCTCTTCTGTGGTACAATAAAAAATGTAGATGCAAATTTTGCACCAGCTCCTTTCACACGAACTGAAGTGGGTTAAATGAACTCAGAAATCATAGAATCATAGAATAGTTAGGGTTGGAAAGGACCTTAAGATGATCTAGTTCCAACCCCCTTGCCATGGGCAGGGACACCACACACTAAACCATGTTACCCAGGGCTCTGTCCCCAACCTGGCCTTGAACACCGCCAGTGATGGAGCATTCACTACTTCCTTGAGCAACCCATTCCAGTGCCTCACCACCCTCACAGGAAAGAACTTCTTCCTTATATCCAATCTAAACTTCTCCTTTTTAAGTTTTAACCCATTACCCTTGTCCTACCACTACAGTTCCTGACAAAGAGTCCCTCCCCAGCATCCTTGTAAGGCCCCTTCGGATACTGGAAGGCTGCTATGAGGTCTCCATGCAGCCTTCTCTTCTCCAGGTTGAACAGCCCCAACTTCCTCAGGCTATCTTCATATGGGAGGTGCTCCAGTCCCCTGATCATCCTCGTGGCCCTCCTCTGGACTTGTTCCAGCAGTTCCATGTCCTTTTTATGTTGAGGACACCAGAACTGCACACAATACTCCAGGTGAGGTCTCACGAGAGCAGAGTGAATGGGCAGGATCACCTCCTTCGACCTGCTGGTCACGCTCCTTTTGATGCAGCCCAGGATACGGTTGGCTTTCTGGGCTGCGAGTGCACACTGAAGCCGGCTCATGTTCATTTTCTCATCGACCAGCACCCCCAAGTCCTCCTCTGCAGGGCCGCTCTGAATCTCTTCTTTGCCCAACCTGTAGCTGTGCCTGGGATTGCTCCGACCCAGGTGTAGGACCTTGCACTTGGCATGGTTGAACTTCATAAGGTTGGCATCAGCCCACCTCACAAGCGTGTCAAGGTCCCTCTGGATGGCATCCCTTCCCTCCAGCGTATCAACCAAACCACACAGCTTGGTGTCATCGGCAAACTTGCTGAGGGCGCACTCAATCCCACTGTCCATGTCAGTGATGAAGATGTTGAACAAGAACGGTCCCAACACTGATCCCTGAGGGACACCACTCGTTACTGGTCTCCAGCCGGACACTGAGCCATTGGCAACAACTCTTTGCATGCGGCCATCCAGCCTGTTCTTTATCCACTGAGTGGCCCATATATCAAGTTGATGTCTCTCCAATTTAGAGACAAGGATGCCATGTGGGACAGTGTCGAATGCTTAAATAAGCGTTAAAATAAGTTTCCGAGGAAACTTATTAACACTGGGATACACAATGATGTGATTTGTACACAAGAAAGGATAGCCAGGCAACTTTGAAACTGCAGCTCAGCAGAACTGTAGAGTTGTATAGACAGAGTTTTTTCCTGGCACTGAAGAGACTGTTTGAAAACCAGGTATTTTCTTGTGAAAGCCATTTTTGGAAGATGGATATGGAAATGGCATATTCATTTAATTTTGTATTAAATGACACTAAATGTAAGACACTGCTGTGTGTAAAAATGTGTATCCCTTGAATATCTGAAAAGTTTACACTCTAGCACACAGTGTTATAAATAATGAGTGGTATCTGGGAATGAGCATCTCTTGTGAAAAAAGTATATGATCATATATTTTTTTATCACTCATATATGATAGAACGTGAATAATAAAAGTATTAAATGAATTAAAGGGGAAAATAAAAATCCACATAACACAATAAAGGGGGGAAGGAGATTGCTAGATGGAGAAAGCTCAAAATTCAAGCTACACCTATTGCTCGCCAGACTGAATCACTTAAAGTTTTCTTCCCATAGCACATATATTTTTCTGACATCTTTTCCCATTATTCACCAAAGAGATTGAAGAAACAGGTATGCTTGAACACTGCCACAGGGTAATACTTCTTTCTGCTTTCTCTCACACTGAGAAATTTGTTCAGCCACATCTAGAAAAAAAGAACCTGCATTGTTACAAAGCAAAATCTATGTTCAAAGTTTCTTAATTTAAAAAGTGGTCTTTTTAAAAAATTCCACATTACAGATAGAGTGGATTGAACACTGGGATTGCATCATTAAGAACTAGACTTCTTTGAAGCTTGTAAGTCACACAGAGGACACAGAAAGCAATCTGCCTGCTCACTGACCACTGCCAGACAGGGTTTTACCTGAATATTTCAGCTGGGCTGCTCTGGTGTAGTTCTAGGGTTATGCAGAGTACGATAAGAGCAGAAGAGTAAAAGCTGTCACATGCATATCCAAAGGCTTATGTAGCTTATTTAGGATGGACACAGAGGGAAGCACAAGGCTCATGGGCTTTCATAAATTAGCAGGCAGATCTGCTTTCTAGATATATATACTGCATGGTTTTCATAAGATTTGTTGTTCAAATAGTTTTGCTTTTTTTGAAGTTTTATTTGCTTTGTTTAATAAATAATGCTGCTCTTTGGAGCAAGTTATTCAATAAGTGAGGGTTTTTTCCTCCAAATTCATTCAGCTTTGCACATAATTTAAAAGAAAATTTAGTTCTTTCACAAGAAACAGGAAGTTCTAAATTTTTCTTTAAAAGAGGGCAATGAACGCTCCCCAGTATGATGTAAAATAAATAACATTCTCAGTCTCATATTGTTCAGACAGACACAGTATAAATAGATTTTCTGAGAGGCCGTGAGAAAACTGCCTGCATTAATAGGCTGAGATATGAAAATAGTTTGAATGATATTACAGTGCAATTACTCAAGGGTATTTTCATCACTCCCAAGTTTTACCTAGCTTCTCTTATGCACTGAGAAATATTCTTTTTTTTTCCCATCAGAAATAGTTTGGAAGGAAAATTTTGTGTGATATTCTGAACAAGAAATATTAGAATTTATAGGAGGGGTTTGTGACTGTTCTTTACCAACAAGCATTATGGTAAAAAGACTTAGAAACACATTTTCCAAAATAAGTATCAGTTATCAGAATCAAACATTTTCTTGTGTATCTTTTTAACTAAATTCTGATTTTTGCATTTTAAGGATTCTTTCGACAAACTTTCATTTGAGTGGATGTCTAAAGGTAAATGACTTAGAAGTTTACTTCTTCCTGCACACAAGGGAATTATTTTTTCCTTAATTTCAGTGGATGCTGAATATAACCAGAAATAAACAGGTCAATTTTGTGCATCATAGTTGTGTTTGCTCAGTGGGAGATGTGAGGATTCAGCACTTCTAAAATGAGACCATATATCTGGATACAAGGATGTATTATAGAAATTGCCTTAGAAAAGTCAAGCCACTGTGAAATCATGTCTAAATAAAGCATTTTGGGAAGAGTAACCAGATATTTCACATAAAGAAAAAGAAAACTGTTGGCTCACATGCACTTTAATAAAGCCTTGTATTTTACTTCTGCAGAACAAGTTTAGAAGGACTAATTTCACTAATATGGACTTTCTCCAGACTTCATTATTCTCCTCTAATTGTAAGAAACTATTTAGCATTTCCCAGCTCCAGTATCTAATGCTTTCTCTTTCCCTGGCATGAGATTGATCTGACATTCTTCATACAGGGAATATTTAGGAGATGGCATGTAATATACGACTGTGTGTTAGTTGCTTGCTGAGCTTTATTACCACATATGCTGAGTATCAGAGTAGGCTGAGTACCAGGCACTGCTAATGAATTAGCATTCAGTATAGCCCTATAGAATGCACAGGCTTTTTGGCAGCATTTCTCTTTGCTAATAATCAGAGAATCATAAAACAGGGTTAGAAAGGACTTTAAGATCATCTAGTTCCTACCCCCCTGCCAGTGACATCTCATACTACATCATGTTGCCCAAGGCTTTATTCAGCCTGGCCTTGAACACTGCCAGGAATTAAGTATTTACCACTTCTTTGGGCAACTTCTTCCAGTGTCTCACCACCCTCACAGTAAATAGCTTTTTAATGTAGCAGGAGTATTTCTAAATATCAAGTCGAATAGGTTTATATGCCAGAAAATGTATTTCTGCCATCTGAAAAGCTGAAACAATAGGAAGTTTGAGGTTGTAAAGCTTTTGATTCTTTGACTAGAAGTGTTTGTTATCTTGTATCATGCATGTTCATACTTCTTGATACGCCTTGTAGATACATCCAAGAAGTGTAGATGTAATATGGAACTGAAATTGTTGGCAGGGAATAATTTTCTTCTAATATAAAAGACAGAACTGAAATGTAAACCACAATCTAGTGTCTGAATTTTTAACTCTGTACTGGTTTGCTCATTAATAAACAAACCTGCTAGACCAAACTCTTGAAGTTTGTTTCTCGAGCGCAACAGCCAACCACAAATAGTGAGAAGGGGCCAAGAAGTTAGGGGTCCTGTAACAACCTCATAAAATCATTCTCTTCCAGGCATCAAAACATACCCCAGAACATCCAATTAGGGAAAGAAAAAAAAAATCCAAAACAAAACAAAAAACAACTTCTTTATACTTGTGTCTTTGATGTTATTTCCTAAACAAACAAGCGTCATCACTTACTAGCCATGCATGTCTTTTGTGCAGTGACTCCTGGCTTATGGATATGAAACCAGAGTCTCCTCTATGAAGAGAAAAACCTGCAGCTGGAAGGGATGCAAAGACAACCATTACACCTGGAGCTGGAAGACAGAGCAAGTTGTAGCTGCGTCCCTTCAGAAATGCCTTGGCCAAGCCCTGGCCACTTAGGAACTTTAGCAACAGAGGTTCTACAGCTCTTCAGCCAGCTGCTTCCAGTAGCAGTGAGGTGACCTTCCCTGGCAGTTGGAAAGGATTTTTTTCCCACAGTCTACCCTAAAGATTTCTTGATCCAGCAAAGCCCTTCACTTCCTCTTCTACCACCACTGAAAAGGAGAAAAGACAGTCCATTTTGTAATCACAGTAGACTGTAGGCATTTTCCTGTACAGCTGCTTCTTCTCCAGACCCAGTTCAAGTTTTTGACAAAATTTGGCCAGTCACGATTTTTTTCCCCCAGTTTCTTTCTAAGCCTTGGTAAAATGATAAAAACTGAAAAGGTAAGAGCCAGGGGTCTCTCAGAAAAACGGATTTCTTGGCTGTGCAAAGAGTGAATGAAGAAGTCTGGTCTGAGGCTCAGCTGACGGCTGCTTGTGGAGCACTGTCAACACCCTGTGCCAGGGCACCCCCCGGCAGCGCATGCACAGGGTGCATTCACCTGCAGGGAATGTATGTCTGCCTGGGGTTGCCTGAACCACAGCTGCATTTGCAGAAGGTGGATGAAGTGAAGCTGCTGGACCCACAGCTCTGATAGCAGGCAGCTGCCTGCGGCACATGGCACAGCCAGGGACCTGAGCCTACCGGGTGCTCCCCATGGTCCCTTCACTCTAAAGTGCAAGCTAAGTACCCAAAGGATTAGAGTCTAATTCACACTTTCTGGGCAATTAGGAAAGGGCAATTAGGAAGTTTTGGTACTCATTTTTATTAGGTGCCAACTGCTTTTTTACAGCTATTTCAAAATGATAGCCTACATCCATAGACCATCCAAAAAATTAAAATCCAAAGAAGGCTGCAAACCAGTCACAGTTTAACGAAATATATTATACTCCTTCATAAATTCTGCTGATAAATCATACAGACAGTAAGATGCCTGGCTTAACATATTTAACACTGCAACTGTGCTATCTTTATAAACGTTCCTTAGAAAGGTTTTGCTGCTAATCTTACCGAACCTACATGATCATTTGTAAATAGACAAAAAAAAGAATGCTTGAGTTTGCAAAAAACTATTTGGGCTTGCTAACTAAAATTCTATTAGCATTCTGTATGCTCCCTTATAACTAATTAGAGAACAGACAGCTGACAATCTGAAAGTAAATCTGAAAAACTGGGAACTATTAACAGAAAGCAAATTAAAGGCAGTTTTAGTCCTCTCTACTCTAGAGTCATAAAATGCAACTTTTACTATGACAGTTACTTACATATTTAGCAGAATAATGCAGTTTATGCATGAGAGAGTATAAATGTATAAACAACTGCAGACAGGAAGTCATACAACAAGAAAACACTGAATTTAAATTGAAGCCAGAAGTATGGAGATGTTCCATTCTTCTCTTCCAGTGGGGGATTAATTTGCATGTGTGGATATCAGCAGGGGAACCTGGCCTCTCCATGGGTGTAGGGTCTGCCCCATTTTGTCATTTTTAGGCCTCATGCCATAGGAAGTGAGCTATTTCATCATTTATGCCAAACACTTTTGATACTGATTAGTGATTCAGAGTTCTCTCTCACTGAAAATGAAATTTTATCATTTCACCTTTTCCAATGTATACACAGAGAGCTTTCCATTGTTTTGTGTTGCTATGGGAAATAGGATAATTTAATTTTTCAGCTATAGGAGGAGAGAAACAAGAAATTAAATATTGCAAAGCTATCAGAAATGGAAGGGGACTGAAACTTATTTTGAATTCTTGAGTAGGTTTCAAATGAATGTTGGCCTCTTTAAGGCCAACATTTTTTTCTCGTTTCTGTGAAGGAGGAGCAGTAATAGTAGTTAATGTAATGAAACAGTTCCTGGTTTTGTGGTATGTTCCAAATGAGTATAATGACCAGAGGTTCAATTCCTTCCTTACCAAGAAAGGAGTCAAGATAATAGCACTGCTACCCAAACCCGAGAGACTGAGATTGCTATTTAAAAGGAGACTGAACTTGCATTCCTGTGGGGGAAAAGAATGAAGTTTTAAATACCTTTGTCACAGAAATAGTGCTTCTTTCAGAGTAAGGCCAAGGGAATTTTTTGAGTCTGCAGGAGGAAGGGAATGCCAGCAGCAGTGACAGCCACTGTATAAATCCCCTAATCCACCATTACAGAAGAGTCAAATTCAGGTTCCTTTCCAGCCATCTCAAGCTTTGTATCTAATTGTCGTTTCAGAAAAACAACATAGTATTTTGTTTAAAAAAATATGTGAACTGAGGATAAATTGGAAGCATTAATTATGAATGTTCTGACTGTCTGTTTATTGGTTTAAAATATTTCCTGATGAAGTATAAAGATATTTTTTTGCCTCGGTAGCATGAGTACAAAACTCATTGTTTTGAATGACTAAGATGTTGGAGGATTGTCTGAGCAGCTGTAATTTGAAGACCATATGAGAAAACACTCTCTAAGGAGTAACATGATATCTTTAGGCAAAAGGGTTGTTTCAAATGAAACTTTCAGCTGATTCCTGCACATATTAGTAATCAGATCTCAAGCTAGTCAATGGACATAAAGGCAGAAGCTCCAGTAAAAACAGCAGCATAGGCACAGTTCTTTGTAAACCCAATATTGTCCAAAACCAAAGGAAAAATGTACTGTTCTCACTACTTACACAGAATTTCAGCTCTTTAAAAACCTAAATAGTACTGTGGTTCAGATGCTGCACTATTATCAGACAGCTGGGTTTGCAGAGTTTTTTAAAGACAATGAGGGAGGTGTCTGCTTCTGTTATAGGAACTCCCTCTCATTTACTGTTTGCTTATATACAGTTGCTGAACTGCAAATTCTCCAAAGAAAGGAGTTTTTTAATGGAAACCACTGAAAAAAATAAAAGTAAGGCTAACATATCAAAAGAGAATAAGAAAAAACCCCAACACTCTAAAAGCGTATCAAAGCAGAAACTGGTAACTGAAGAATTCCTATTTACATGGTCTCAAACTAGTAAAATTTATTCTTCCCAAGCCTGAATTTGGACTCACTATATTAAAACCCCTTGGTCTAAGTAAGAAGGGACATAGGTGGCAGAAGGGAGCAAATCACTGACACGGCAGAAGACTGAGGAGGAGAAGGCAGAGCCAGAGGACAAAGATTAAGCCGCAGCCATGTGGCAGAGTACCACTCTGCACAGGTGTGAAGAAATGAGGAGGGCTACCAGTGAGAAGTGTGTCCTCTAAAGGCAGCAGAAGTTGCCTTTATTGCCTCTGTTGAATTATGCTAAGCCTCACAGTCTCATATTCAAAAAATTATATTGAATTTGGATAGTGGTTAGATACAAGAATTTACAAGGTCTTAAGCTCTTATTGCTACCAGCTGACTTCACAAGACTTGTGGGTGGTACTTGGTTAAGTGAGGAGGAGTATCAAATTAGGCAAAAGTATCTAATAATAAAGCATAATAATAATAATAATATATAATAATATAATATATAATATAATTATAATAATGATAATAATAAAGCATAAATAATCTCTGAAAAATGCAGTCTTTACCTCTCCTGCCTCATTTCTCCAGGAGCATAGCAGGAATCATATCTACTGTGCCTTTTCACACATATCAATATGAAAACAATTACCAGAGGTGTGCTTGAAAAACATTTGTTATGTGAAGAATGTTGCATTTCAGTGTCAGAGATATTAATTCTGTCTTTAATCCCATTAAAATGCTTTCAAACAATGGTGCTTGGGAGTATACAAGAAATGGGAAAAGCAGAGGAGAGAAAACGAGTTAAACATTCATAAATAGGCAGACAATCACACATTCATCATTGATTTATTTCTTGTATTTTTAATTAATTTACTGCTTATTGTACCGCCAAGTACCATTTCCTATCAGCTAGAAGTGCCATTCTCCCTGAATGGATTAATGGAGCAGGGTATTAGTTTGCCCAGCGGTATTCAGTCTGCTTGCAGTTACTCCACCCCTTCAGCTACTTTCTTAACATATTCTACCAAAACCAGTCCTCTAAAATCACTAACTAAAGCTTCAAATATTGCTTTGAAATGCCAATCTCTGAAAAATTGTAGAGTCTATTTGTACTGGCTTTTTATCAGAAGGGTAATTTTGAAATTTATTTTCAATTATCCAAAAATGAACTTTTCTATATGGATTAAATGAAGCAAATATGAGGACATTATTCTTTAATTAATAAAATACATAAACTCTTTTTTTCTTTTTATTAGTACCTCTTGTCAAAGAGTTTTACTAGTCATAGATATAGTAACCACACACATCTTCACAGTTTTGGGCAAAGCTACCTGATGGCAGATAGTACACTAGCCTATCTGTAAATTGCATAATTTCTGCAATAGTTCTTCCGTAGAATCGTAGAATAGTCAGGGTGGGAAAAAACCTTAAGATCATCTAGTTCTAACCCTCCTGCCATGGGCAGGGACACCTGACACTAAACCATGTCACCCAGGGCTCTGTCCAGCCTGACCTTGAACACCGCCAGGGATGGAGCATTCGCACCTTCCTTGGGCAACCCATCCCAGTGCCTCACCACCCTCACAGTAAAGAACTTCTTCCTTATATCCAATCTAAACTTCCCCTGTTTTAAGTTTGAACCCATTGCCCTTTGTCCTGTCACTGCAGTCCCTAATGAAGAGTCCCTCCCCAGCATCCTTGCAAGGCCCCTTCAGATACTAGAAAGGCTGCTATGAGGTCTCCCCACAGCCTTCTCTTCTCCAGGCTGAGAGCCCCAACTTTCTCAGCCTGTCTTTGTATTGGAGGTTCTTCAGCCCCCTGATCATCCTCATGGCCCTCCTCTGGACTTGTTTCTACAGTTCCATGTCCTTTTTATGGTGAGGACACCAGAACTGCACACAATACTCCAAACTAAACTCCATCCTAAACTGATTGTTCCAATTTGCGTTATTTCTGAGTAACATTGTTACCATGGTTTCTTTTGTATTCCCTTGTGTAGCTGTGTGACTACATAGACACAGGTATCAGGGAACACTGCTTACAACACTGAATGACACTGAAATAATTATGTTTTAAAGAGTACTTCAAACTGTCTTTGCAAGCAGTAGGGTACAGGAAAAATGGCAAGACAAAAGCCTTCTCAAGTCTTTCAAAACTATATGCAGAAGTAAAATTTTTGGAAAAATAGCTGACATAGGAATTCCAATAAATGAGTTTGCCAAAGAATCCTTCTTACAAAAATTAAATATTTAATCTGCTCAGTTCAGATAGGAGAAATTACTAGACATACAGAATTTGAATTATTCCATTAGCACAGCTTATATTATGCATCTTAAATAACAGTAGCACTAACCGAGATCTCAGACCTGTCATAGCTTCCTCAACCCACTATAAATAGCTTACTTAAAAACAAGAGTAGTTCCAACTCAGTCTTTCTGATTGGGCAAAGCATTAACCACTGTCCGAGAAATCAGGGTACGTAATCTTGAATCCCATCAAACTGTGAAGCATAATTCCAAGTCTTCCCCTTCATGGTTGCCCAAAAAAAAACCCACAACTCCCCACAAACAAAAGCACAACAAGAAAAGACCTAACTTCTTCTGACTTCTTGTTGGACTCGTTAATATTTCTGTTTTGCCTGAGCATACCTATCAGGTGGGGTTTCCCAGAGTCACTGTAAGACCTTTTTCTAATTGACAATAGTGTTTTGGCATGAGCTAAATTTTGAGAAGTCACTTAAGCCAAGTATGTTTCTGCACAGACAAAGCACATTCTGCAGTACCTAAGCAACTTCTGTATGTTGCTTGGTGGAATTTTTTATCTCTACAGTCAGACAGGGTGCTGGCCATGACAGGAAAACCAGTGTGAATGTCCACTAACTGCCTTCTCTGCACCCCCAAAACCACTGATGTAATCAGAGTGAAGAATAAAAATATTTTCACTTTTCTGAAGACCTATTTGTGGTAGTTTCAGCGAGCTGTTTGACAGCCTAACACTATGACCAGTTGTAACTCCACAACTGAGGAGCCAGTAAAAACAACTAATGACCAAAGGCAGTGCACAAGGGGTGGAGACTTCCGGTTCTGGTTTTGCAGCTGTAGCCACCACCTCACGAAGATACAGTCTTGTTCCCTTAGTACACTTTGCTCTTAATCCTATCCATTTCTGTTCAAATTTCTCAAATTGCGGACCCCATATGCCCTATGAAGATTTTTGGCGTAGAGCCAATCTTTTCTGTGCTCTTTACAAGCTGTCACTGCTAATTAAAAGAAGATAACCCTCTTTTCCCAAAGCAAAGCCAAGAATGTACCCTACAGCTGCTGCTATTCCAGTTTACTCAAAAAAGCATACATGCCACTTAGTTTAGCCCATGTTCTTTGCATTAATGCACATACCATCTGTCATTCAAACCTCAGATTTTGTTTTCAGAAATCTCTGTAATTCTCATCTGCCATATCCACATGTATGAAAAGCAAACTTCTCAGCCACAGCTGCAAATTATTTTCAGCAGTTTTCTCATTAGGTTTTAGGTGTTAAGAACAATTTACACCCTGAAAGTGAACGTGTTTCTACAGGAAATATTATTTTAAGTAAGGATATGTGAGATTTGAGAAATACTATGTTTATTTACCAGGTGATGCTTGGAATATGTAACTAAAACTAATTATATGGATTACATTACCTTCAGGTTTACCATGCTCGAAGCAAAAGAATTTGGCCACACATGCTATATAGGGACAATCTGATCACCTCTAGTTCCTTCTGCTACAGGGCAGTAGTGGTTTTAGTTGACCTAGGCAATTTTTGTTTTCAACATCTAGTGTCTTGGTTGTTGACAGCTGCAGATCAGTTAGAGTTTTTCCATAATTAGATACAATTTTTGTGCATCCACTGTCCCCACCGTACGCTTAGCAACTTTTGTGAAGTAAAGTGCATACAAAAAAGTATACAACACATGGTACTTGCAGGTATTGCATTGCCAATGTCACATTAAGCACTCAACTTGTAAGCAGCTCCTAGTCCAGAAGTGGAATACTTTTACAGTGTTCTGCATCTTTCCCAGGTCTGGGTGAACACCATAAAATGCCAGAGGTGTCTGAAAGTCCCTACTTCTCTGAAAACGACAGGTTTGAACCTAGGGCAGGGCAGTGCTGCAGACACTCCCAGCAGAGCAGGCTTGAGGCTTCTCTAAGACACATAAAAGCATCTCTCTTTCAAACATTCTCCACCTGTGTTGAGTAGGAAGTCTAGCTTTTATTGGAAAACAAAAGTGCCGTTTGTGGGGTCCAGTAGAATGCACGAAACTCTCACATTTTCTCTGTTTCATTGCCTAGTTTTAATCTCGAATATGCTAATGCATTGAATAAAAGTGACAGTATCAAATATACCAGGCACTATAATTGTGTGGTATTTCAGCAGTGTAGCATTATAGTGCTTTTCTCATGTAACTTGGCAACAGCAGCACTGTGCGAGAGGGGTTTCAGCCAGTGAGCCCTATAAATCCCAACAGCATTGCCTGGATCTTTAGGTTAATATATCCCTCCCTTAAAAAATGAGAAGATTCTGTTCTGTAGGAGTGAAGTCAGCACCAAACCAAGGTTTCCATAGTTAAAAAATATTTACAGTTCATTTGCCTATATTCAAATGTACTACTTCTTCCCAACCAGTAAGAGATTCTGAACTAAATGATAACTTTCAGTACTAACTCCCAAAACCTGCAACAACAAATTTATTAAGAAAAGGGAAACAGTGGAAAGTGAACTTCCATACTAAGAAATACGCTCAGAAAATTATATTTTCTATAATTTCATCACACTTAACTGCATTAGCCAAACAGTCCAAGGGGTCTCTGGGACTAAAAATAAAGATTGATTTCTTGTTTATTGACTCCTTGTTTCTTTATGTGTTAGCAATGGACTATAAATTAGCATCAACCTGGAAGGCAGCTGCAGCCTGCTACAAAAATCATATACTCTAAAAAGGCAGGATAGATAAACTCTTTAATGGGTTTTACACTACAAATGTGACTCCTGGAGTGGCAGAAAACCTCAGGCTGTGGGTAGCATCAGGGAGAGGAGCAATACTTTGGAGGAAAACACTAAATAGAAGATAAGGAGAAACGGGACATTGAAAGGAACAAAGGATAATGAAACGGGGTAAAGAGAAAAGGCAGTAGAAGAGACAGCTTAAATGGAGGCAAGTCCATAGTACCTACAGGTCCAAATCTCTCCTGCATAGGAATTTCTCCAGATGCTCAAAGAACCCTCCTTAGACTACATCTGGAGCTGCCCTTGTAGCTGAAATTTCTTACTGCATCTTCCCTTTGAATTTCACCCAGAGGATGGGTAGGAAAGGAGGAAGATTATCTGAATTTTAATTTTCCCCAAAGTCTCTTGTATGGTTCTGGGATTAGAGTGATACTTAGCAAAGCAAAAGTTACAGCTGGGGCCCATCATATCCCTTCTCCTCCAAGGGAGATGCCCATGCCATCTGGTAGAAATGCCATTTCTAGCTCACACACATTCTCTCTCACCACACAGTTACTAACATGGACTGTGTATTCCACTGTTGTAGCATATTCCCTCCATTGCATTTTTCTCTTCCCGCCCATCATTTATTCATAACAGATGACATCGTTGCTGGACAAGTATATGGTGAAAGTATACTCAGCCTGTGTAAAAACTCTAACGCATGTGCAGAAAATCCATTGACAGAGTCTTCATATTTATTAGCCTACGTTTGTGAAAAGCCCTCCCCCTCTGCCTTTTATTGTTTCCTTTTGCTTTCCTTCCAAATAACACAGTCTACAGAGACGTAACCCAAATATTTAGGACCCCAATCTCTCAAATACAATCCATGCCTGTTCATTTTCTTTATGGAAAGTAAGGCTATTATTAGACATGAAATAACTGTAGCTAATAAATCTGCTTGCAAGGACTGAGTAATCTCATTACAAGTGGGAAATGGCGGTTTGTTCATCAACATATGGAGTGCTTTAGAAATGTTGGAATAGCCAAACTAATGTGCAGAGGCAGGGAAATTCAGCTTGAAGAAAGGAAGGAACCTCCAGTGATGTTTTACATATGTAGCAACTTATGTGAGAAAGAAAAATAATTTATCTTATGTCTACCCTGGAAAAAAGGCTAATGTAAAAGTAAAGATCTTCAGGGTGCAAGGCCTGCATAAATGTTTCCCATTACTATAATATGTTCATTTGAATGTTCTTCATAGAGATGAGAACATATGTTATATGTGGTAGAAAGGAGGTATAAGTGTAATTTGGAAGTGCATTTTCAGTCTGCTTGGAAAAGTCAACAGACCTTTTTTCTGGCATTTCAGACCTCATGGTGAAGTGTCAGTCTGGTGTTATATGAAATGCAAGATTTACTTCCAGAAATGGGATAACTTCTGAGCTAATTGTGTTTTTGCTGGTTTAATTCAGTTTGGGAGAAAATGAAAGCTCTGCAATTTTCCAGAGACAGAATCAATCTTAAGAGTTCATTTCTTTCTTTCATGATTCATTACAATGCCTATAATGACAGCTATATCCACAGGAATGGAAGCTGCAATATCAGTCCAAAAGAACGTGTAACTGTTGACGCCCAGCATACTTTCAAGAACCTTGATTGCCAAACTAGAATGTTAAATTATCACATTTCTTTCTCTTTTCATCTGTAAAATGTGTGTGCAATTTTTAAAATCACATAATGAAATATGAACAAAAATCAGGCCCTAGCTTTCTTTTGTGTATTTTTTTTTCATGACTGGCTGTGGGCTGGTGTTTGCTTTTGGGAGTCAGAGGTCATATTCCTTCATCAGCTGTGCATGAATTGAAATGTTTAACTTTTTCATTGGAAAATAAAGTGCTATGAACATCTCTCTCGGAGCTAAACTAAATGTAGCTTTTATACCTGTCAGCCCACATTTTTCATACACTAATCACAAAGATGTTCTGGACAGCTGCTAGCAAATATGTTTATAAGCTGTGAATATGTGAATTGTTCTTCTTTCTGGAAGAAGATGTTCAAATGGAAGAAGCTGTTGAGCTCCTATCCAGAATAAGACAACTGCCACCCTCAAGGCCATAGCTCCAGATGTGTGTAGTCTCAGCAGAGGTTGTGTAATGTGGGTAAAGCTGTCTCTACAAACTGATGACTGTACAGAACTGGGTATTTTTTGGTAGAAATGGGCTGCTTTTTCAGAGACAGATCAATAGAAATTAAATTCTGGAAACAGTAAGAGAAACAAGTGTGGTCCTGAGAATGTGCTAAAAAAGAAAGACTGAAGACTTGGAAAATTTGAACAAGGAAATAGTCTCCATTTACCTTTCCAAGGAAATGGAACTTGGTATTTACCGTAAATAGAATAGATTGTGTCAAATAATTTTCTGAAATCATGAAATCATGCTCTTTACTGGGGGGGAAAAAAAACAACCCAAAGTTATGCAAAGCCCTGAATGTTGGCTAACTAACTGCTCAGATTTCTTAGGATAACAAATGTTTTTACAGAAACTAGTAATCATAGAAAGTAGTAATGAAACAATGCTCTCTGAATTTGTACATAACATTTCTAACACAGCCAGAATAGCGAAATAAATAGAATATCAAAGGCTGAATGAAATTTAAGAACAATCATCAAAGAAGCTCAAGAGAGCATATAAATGAATTTTAAGAAAGGGAAGGAACAGAAATTCTTGTCAGGAGGGAAAGGAAATTGTCCATATTTCCACAGATCCACAGAACGGTTGAGGTTGACAGGGACCTATGGAGATCATCTAAGCCACCTCCACGAAGAGCAGGCCGTTCAGGGATTTGTCCAGTCGGGTTTTGAATAACTCCAAGGATGGAGATACTACAACCTCGATTGAGCAATTCTGCAGGCAACCTCTGTTTTAACAATACAGACAGACTGAATGAAGCAGAGAGGTGTCAAAATGAATATTGAAAAGGATCTGTGACCCAGGGCTAAGAAAAACAATTGAAGATGTAGGGAAAATGTTTAGAGTATTCATAAAAGTTGCTTGAAAAAATCAGAAAAAGAATTGTTTGGTGGCCTTACAAAATAAGTATATAATTAAGGATAGTGAATAAACTGCAAAATCAGTTTAATTTCATGAAGTTTCAATCTAAATATGAAACCTTGGTTCCTCTGTAGCAAATGGCAAAATTCTCAATTGCTTCCAGCATGGAAAGATATTACCCTAATGTTTGAGAAAAATATATGTAAAATGGTAAAAATAGTGTATCAGTGATAAGGCAAGTATTAAAGAAAAATAATGGCCAGGGAAAGGAGTTCATGCATTAAAAGCATTTCAGCCAGTTGAGATCAGATTAAGAATGGACGAAGGCAATATTTTAACAGCTTCCCACTATGCAAAGCATCAGGGACACTTTAAAACAAGGAAGCAGACAAGACAAGTGGCTGTTCTGAAACTTGTCAATAAGAAGTTCCTGAGGAAGTAAAAAAATGAGTAACTTCAGGGACAGAAGAAAACCCTCTAAGTTGCACCTCAAGATGTAGACTAGCTGATTGAGCTGATACTGCAGTGAGGCTGCTTACAGCACCCTGATCAGCTCATTTTATCCATGCTATTTTCTACCCCAGATTAGGAGAGGGCAGAGTTCAAGTACGGGGCAGAGACCCATGGTAAACTCTATCAAAGTGCGGGTAGCTTGTGTTAAGCCACAGTAAAATGAGTTTGAAATTGAAAATGTTCATTAACATCATTGCAGAAGAAAGTTCTTATCAGATGAAATCTCTGAGACACTAGTGTGTTGCCTACCAGGCTTTTATGAGGGGTAGTCATTGTGGTAAGGTATCAAAATACTCCTGAAGGGTTCAGCTGTGCTCAGCTGAGCTAAAGGTAAAAGGAAAGCTTAGTATATTCCAGGTGTTACTCTATTCTCCTTCAATGGTCCATCTTTATGGATCACAATGTTGAGTATTTTCAAAATTATTACACTACTAGCAAATCCTCCTTTCCCCTCCACTGAACATAATAGCAGGGAAGTAAACATTGACCTGAGTGACCAAACCGTTTAGCGCCATGGGAGCACAGTTAATAATAAATCAAATCCAGAATGCCACGGAAAAAAAGCTGGATGAAACCAAACATCTAGACTACCTTAAAGGCCTTGATAATAAATGTATCGCTGCTGAGACACTAACCCTATTTCTAAACATGAAACTGCCAGAGGATTGTTAGACACTAAATGTGAGAGGAAATCCAAAACCAGATCCACATTTAAATGTTTAAAGTCTCATAACTTCTGCATGTGAGCATCGAACTAACACCCACATTGCCTTTGAGTCCAATAGATGGTTAAATGTTCAAGCCTTAAATGAGAGATTGCTGTTTATTCATAATAAGCTGAATTTGCTGTGAAGCTGAATTTGGAAAGACCACCCAAAAAACCACATATGTCCATAAGTGCCTTGTAGAAACTGCACATTTCATTGTGGTGTGCTACTGATAAAATTTAAATTTCTTCTTGTTAAATTTTAAAGCAAAAACTGTCATTCATCTTCTCAAGGATATGACTATAAAACGATTGATACCACAAAAGAGCAAGGAAATTGCACAGGAGATTCAGAGTTCACAGACATAATTTTTAAAACTAAATAATAGTTGAAATTCTTATTTCCATTCGTGCCATCCTTTCACTCTTCTCTATCTGACACTGCAGTGAGTGCAAAGCTCTGCTATAAGATGTCTTGAGCACAAATTCAATGGGGGGGGGGGGTATTTTGTATAATTTATTTTTATTTCCTATCTTTGGGATGGATCAGATCAATAATCCTAACCAGTCTCTGACAAACTAAAGAAATTATAAAGCCTTTTACCTTTCCCGAAATCTGAAGCACTGGGTCTTTTTAACATCTACAGGAGTTTCACAGTTTTGAACTTAGCCAAAGGTAGCTTGTGAAAACAAGCTGTGCTGAGGCCCAGACTCAAGCCCACTGGACACAACAATTAAAAAATAAATAAATAAATCGTAGTCCACATACTGTATGAACAATTTCCATTGGTGAAAAACTCCCACAAAAAAAAGCAGCACCTCTTCCACAAACAATTTCTTAAAGCTTTTCCTTTGCAACAGATTAGAAAGCAAAGCTATTTCAGAAAATTGGAATACTGAAGCAGTACAGACTGAAGAAGGATATGATGGCAATAACAAATACAAACTCTCTTGTTTATGAGATGGAAAATATGCTAAAAATAAATGTCTGGGAAGTCCCGGTGCTTACCACTTAATGCTTGAGCCAGTGTAGGCAATAAATAAATAAATATTGCTACACTTTGCTAAGCTGACGGGTAAAATCACACAGTGTTTCCAGTACTTTATGCCTATGGCTTGTTCATAGACCACAAGTAAAACTTTTCCATGAGCATTCTGGAATTTCCACTTCTGTGTGAGATTGGGAAATGCAGAAGCACCATCAGTACAGGAAAAAGGAGTTTTGGGAAACTTCTACCAAACTTCTGCACCAAAAAATTGTTTGAGTCTTCCAAGTAATTTTGTTTTCATACAGTGTGTGTCACCTATAGCACTCCATAACTCATTATGGTGACAACACAGACACAGAACCATCCATAGCAGGGCAATCCTGAGGACTTCTAGCTGGATGAGAACTAAAACTTCAAGAAAAGAAAATGTCCAAGGCTGTTCCACAGAGGCCCCATAGAATCTCAGAAAGTGAAGAAGTGGTGGAATGATCAAAGTGGGTGCAGAGGGTAACGTGAGAAGGACAGGACAGCTACTGTGGCCCAGTAGGCACAGGTTTGCTTCTTCTGGCATCAGAGCTACTGGTAGGAGCTTTGGTCAGACTTCTTAGATGGCAAAGTCAGAGAGAAAATGGTCTTTCTCCTTCTGAAGAGCTTGCTTTTCCCTATCTGACTGGCTATGCCCAGTTTCTGCAATGAATGGTGGGTGGCAGGGGAAGGCATGGTCCATTCAGGCTCCACAGGACTGCAGGACAGCCGCATCCTACTGCTTGGTACACCTATAGCGAGCTTCTCTTATACCACATGCCTTGGGCAGCTGGGCTGCTGTGCAGCGTGGCGCTTTGATGACCATCTTGGCTGCTTTGGGTACCACCCTTTCAGTACTAAATTTCTGCTTAGTATCAGGTAGAGTGACACACTTAGAAGCATCCTTCTTGCATCACTGGCAGGCTTCAGGGCCTGTCCCAGTAATGATTCTTAAGGCAACATCATGGAAGCAGGTGGCTGGAAGGTGTCTCAAGAGGTCAGATGTTCAGCCTACTCCCATATTTGCGGCAGCTTCAGGAGTATCTATGCCATATAGACATATGTGCATTTGAAAGAACATATATTAGATGATTAAAGGGATTCTGCAATTTCTCTAATTAACTATACCAGTGTTCAGATAATCTGTGAGCTAAATCTGTCTTGCTGCAAAATAAACCAGTTTCTGCAGGTCTTAGTCCCCATGATCCCAGAATCCAATCAGTCACTGTCTTCTGTGTGTGCCTTGGCATATCTGTTATCATTTGCCTTTTCAACTCCTCATTTCCAGACTAAACAGACCCAGCTTTCTCAGCTTTTCCACATCAGTCTTATTTTCCAAATGTCTGTTTAGTAGGAAACCACAAGCCAGCTTACAGGCTTAACTTTGAAATGGAGGATTAAGCTTCTATTATCTATATAGTACAAATAACAAGGTAATATCATATATTGTAAGATAACTGACAGGATATTTCAGAAGGGGATTTCATAGTTTGATAGCACCTAAAAAGCTCTTATGCATAAAGGGCTATAGTGCTCTGGATAGTCTCAGACTGGTAGATGGCGAACACACAGGGGAACTCAGGAAATATCATGTTTGCTATTTTGAAAAACAATCTCTCCTCCCAGATTCCCGTCTCTCTCTAAACTCTGCAGACAATTTCTGTTGCACAGAGTAAAGGAAACCTACATCTGGAAGCAGAAAACTGAAAAGCAGTAGGATCTCATAGGCTTTTCCTCAATCTGCCCTGACGCTTTACATGTTACAGCAAGTGTCTTGATCAGCATTTGCAAAGGTCACTCCACACTTCATGGCACCATTGCACTTTCTGCTTCACAGAGGGTGGTGTTTGTCACTGATGATGCAACTAATGTCAGCAATTGTCTGTACTGACAGTGTAGAGCTTTTACAGACTCATAGTCCTTATCAGTATACGTCATTTTTCCCATGTGAGACCTCGTTTCACTGATTTTTTTGATCTTGCTCTTGTGTATAAACCACGTGCAGCAAATGGCATGTGTGCCCATTGTCAAGAGCTGACAGAAGCCCTTGTATGAAGCTGTCAGTGTACGACTGCAGATGCAGTGCTGCTGACAACCTAGCCTGCTGTGTAAGTTTTGAAAGTGGCTGCTCACAATAAGATTGTGTCAATCCACAAGGCAGCCTGTGATGTCTACAGAAGATTGCCATGGACAATCCAGGTTTTTTGAGGTTGCCAGAGAGCTTCCTCCAGCATGAATGGACCCTCACACTAGATACTAGCTGCTGTGTGTAGCCAAGCAGGGAGCCACAGTCCCTTGTCCCCTCTCTTGTCACACTCTTGTCCCCTCCTTACACTGCGGGTTGCCTGACAGCTACCATCAGTGCCACAGTGACAGTAAGATGAGAAAGCATTTGCCCATTGGCCCCAGATCAGCCATGGTGGGTGGGGGAGAGAGGGAATGATTCCCCCAAGTGTGATGGAAAGGAATTTTCTAAACCCATCACAGGCTGTGAAGAGCAGGAGAGTGAGGAGGTCTTACTGCCATCTTTTACCTACATATGCTCCTGCTGAGTCCTGGAAAGAAGTGCCTAACATAAGGTTAGGTGTCTCAAAAAACTTAAAAGGGAAAAAAAGAAAGAAAAACTGACTCAGAAAACTTTATGAACCTTTTTAACAATGCTTCCACCTTCTGCCTGATTTAAAAAGAAGGTATGGATGTCCACAGTGCACCAGGATAAGCACTATTCCCACCCCAGAGTGCTCAGTGATCTGGAGGAGAAATCCCTGTTCTCACTCATGAAACTGATGTGTTTCTCCCATGGTGTAAATGCCTTCCATCATGCTTAATTCCCTGTTTCTTCAAGGGTCAGGGAGCTAATCTAATGTTTCTCTTTCTAAGCCACATGGTTATTATTTGGAGTCATAATTACTTCTGAATCTTCCAGTACATTTTTCACTGTGGCAAGGGAGTGAGACTACAGGGAAATGCCAACATTTTGTAGCTTCTAACAAGGTTTCTGAGATAAATCACAAACATGTACAGTAAATACTAACTATAGCAAATTAAAATACTTGGAAGAAAACTCTTATGTGGGGCTGCCACACTTCTCTCTAGAATTTCCTCTACAGAAGTTCAAGTGTCTGTGCTGTGTGGTGCACCCAAGTTGTGCACATTTTACACTACTAGTCTGTGCACAGTAAATGTAATGATTTCGGTACACTAACAATGAGCATAGTTACTCATCTCTGAAGCAGATACAAAGTAGGTCCAGAGCGTTCCAGATACATGTAGGATCATGATGCAATACATTTCACCATGCAGTTGGTTATGTGTCAGTGTGGCTGGAGTTTCTGACCAAGAGCAATCACATCTCATCTGCCAGCACTGTCAGGTGACTGCTCATCTGATAGCGCATCTGCAGTACCCATATGAACATTTCTAGAAAAATTTTCATTTTCCATGAAAAGTAAACATGGTAGGGAAAATACAAATATATACTCTCTCTCCCTCTTCATCTTTCCTTCCCTCCCCACAAATTACCTGCAATTAGCCTATTCTTTTCAGTTCTTTAATTTCCTCCATCTGCCCCCTCCCTCTCTTGCTCCCTTCCTCCGTTTTGAGCAATTGAGTCTGCAGAAGCCAGCTAGCACATAACACAGGTTTGCTCTTTATAGCATCCTCTATTGTGGAAGATACAGAAATAACATCAGCTTTGAGGTTTTCCAGTGTTATGCAGCTGTGATACAAGCAGATCATGTCTAAGATATCACTGAAATGATATCCTGCACTTTTTTCAGTTTTCTTCTCTGCTTGGCCTATATGATCCACACACCTCCAAAGCCTTTGTCACTCATGATATGCCAGCCAGGCCGTCAGCATACTTCAGGTTGTCCATGCTGACCTTTAAATTACTTCCTTTTCTAAAAATTAAATCCATATGATCTTTGTCTTTTTGCTCCTTCCCTAGCCCTAACTTCTGACTAAACTGGAGACAGGATGAAGGCCTTGTTGACCCATGACCAGGCTCTGTAACCCAGAACACATCTGGTAAGGAAAAGCAAAGTGATATCTGGTCCCAGCTATGTCTGACATCCCCTTACCTCCCTTTCCTGCTTCATTCCTCTTTCTGCTGCCCTGAACTTCTAACCCCTTTGCCCTTTAACTGCTCCCTGGTTTCTTATTCCATTTATTCTCCTGCTGCTTGATATTCCTCCATCACTTCCCATCCAGCTTGTACGTGTTACACTTTCTTTCTTTTCACACCCAGTTTCTGGTTAGCCAGTAGACTCTCATTACATTTCTTCCATAGACACACACCCCACTTTAGCAGAGCTGCATTTTAGTGAAATGCCTGCAGACATTTCTCAGATTTCAGCCAACAGCAAGGTTTAGATTTAGATTGCTTGGGTGTGACATGAAATCAGCAACCAAAGTATGTTCCCTTGAGCAGTTAAATTCTTATAACCCCCAGCTCATGGGCAGATACTTTCCGGGATATTCTGCTTGCCAGCGCTCACTCTAATTCATCTGGTGCCTGACAGCTAGGCATACATCTCTGTGAAAATGAATCTCTTCTCCTTTTTTAATCTTATTTAAATAAAAAAAAAAACAAAACCACCCAAAAAACCCACCAAAAAGGAACAAACAAAAAACATCTCTTTTTGGTCTTTCTTTTTTTTTCCTATGGAAGCACAATTATAAACACCTGAGAGTACACTGGGTGGGAGTGAAATGAAGCTTTTTGAATGTCCATAGGATCTTTCATAGCTGTCCACATGTACACACAGTACCAGATTTCACCTAAGAAATAGTGTTTTTTATACAGAAAGTTGTACCTTAAGAACTTCTTTCTTATTAAACCCAAGGTCTGAACCACAAAACCAATCCTGCATCATGAGCAGGCATGTACAGTTCTAGGCAAGACCAACAAAAAAGCAAGTCTTTCATGAAAAAAATTTGCTAACATCATGAGTTCTCCACCTTAGCTACAACAAAACTGGCAATGTACTATAATAAAGCACTTGAGGGCTCTGGCAGTTGCAAAGCAGAAACATAAATGCAGTCCTGCTTTTCTAACATAAGCACTTTAAAAACAGTTCTGCTGTAATGGGTAAAAGAACTGCTAGAAGAGAGCATCTTTGATTAAGAAATCTTAAACCACATCAGACTTACCCTATTGTCTCGTAACAACTACCTTCAGAAAACTCACAACATGGCTTGCATATGCCAAGTACAATGCCTAGGATGGCCAGCCACTATCACTGCCTTCCCTCTGTGATCTGTGACTGGGAAGATTGGCCTCAACCTTTCTCCTCTTAATGACTCACAGATGACTTTGCTGGCATTTCACGCAGTTCCTCCCAGAAGAAGTTTACGAAGTGTTTAGGGCTCAGTTATTGCTGAATCAGTTCATCTTCATTCAACAGGAAAAGAGAAATGCACTTCCATTATTCTCTTGCACTGAGGTTAATTAAAAACAGCTTTTCAGCTGGTTGGGGCATGTTTGCCAGTTGCATTTTGACACATAGTGCCAGTGCTTCTGAAAACAGAAGTTCTGCTTGTTTATTGGGGCACACATTTATATCTGGTGAAGGCAGTTCTGCATACAAGTGGTTAAAGCAAATGTCCTTGTGCTTATGAACATGTATATGAATATGTGCATGTATGTTTGTACCCACATATATATATATATATTCTGGGCCTCATTTCCTCATGTCCTGTAGTATACATAATCATTCTTATCAAGGACAGTGTATCTAGCCATATTTCCATAGTGGATGTGATCTAATTTCTGGTTGAGGTCATGGAAACCTTGCTGCAAATGAGCAGGCCTTGATATTCTGATTTCACAGTTGTGGCACTCCACTCACTTTGAGAAAGCCACCTCCAGGTTTGCTCTCAGATGAGGCAGACTGGTTTACAATACCCTCGAATATTTCCTGTTAAATGGCAAGGATAAAAAAAGTATTTACCACAAAGATTTTGCAGGGCTACACTCTCAGTCTTGTCAGTAAGAACAACCAGCCATAGCGCTGTGGTAGTTTTTTCAGATGTCCTGCATGGGAACCAAAACTGCTTGCAGAGTTCTCCCACTGCCTTCTATATGGTTTTACATTTTCCTTGCAGTTGGATATTCGAAAATGTCTGCTAAAACTCTAATTACAGCTGCAGTAAACATGAACAACTTCTGCAGTTAAATTGCACCTATAACACTGATTTTGGTTTGGTTTTGCTTTTAATATGAAAGCAACAAACATCCCACAGCCAATTACACACACCTTAAATAAAGTTCAGAGCAGAGAAAGGCCCCGATACTGTTTAACTCTCTTCAAGCAGCCAGCTCACAGAACTACAGATGCAGATAAAAAAATCCTGCAGATATTTCACAAAAATGCTGAAAACAAATACTTGGCCAGCCCACTGGTCTAGCTTCAGTAATTCATGCCATAGAGTTAAAGGCTGCTGTTCATTCTTTCTCCAGAGTGCTGGTTTTACAAAGGGAAGAGTGGTGTAGGTTACTCAACATGCAGACCCTGCCTTCAAAGATATTGCTACTGATTTTGGCCCCAAGAGAGGTTCATCACCCACTGTTTGAAAGTGAGGAAAGTCTATTACCATCCAAGCTCATATGATGGAAGGTATGCAGAGCATCAAAGGAGTGGTTTCAAGAATGAAACGGGAAAAGATCAAAAGGACAACATTTGGATTTGTCTTTAGTTGAGGCTCGACTTGGAGACTGCTAACAAAGAACCTCTTTGATCTAGCATCTTTTATTACTGCACAGAATAAATGTAAGGAGCAAAATATTCACCTTAATTATTTTTCTCTCTTCCTCTCCCCTGCCCCAGGAAAGTGAACAATTCAGAGTCTGATGTAGGTTTTAGAAACGCAACCATGAACTGTGTTTCAAAGTTCTTTTATATCCTCATTTCTAGCAACAGCCACAAAAGCTAAAGATTGTTTAAAAAAAAAAAAATGGGTTTGGGCTCATGCTAAAATGAAAGACTGATTCTCTAGAAAGCTCCGAGGCAAAGTAAACTGTGCCAAGTGTAATTTCACAGCCTTGTTGATTGTCCCTTTTCTTCGGTGCAGTCATTCATTTGCTCTGTCACATGTCCCAGATTATACGAACGTTATAAAGAACATTTATCAGAAAGCTTCTGGCCCATGACTGTTAATGACTATGTGGGTTTCTCTGGAAGTTTCCGGACTTTTTTATTCTCTATTCCCAAAGATATATCACCTATTTCTATTTTGAAAGAGGATCTGAGATGTTATTCCTGTAATTGCAGAGATTGTTATTATGTTATTCATACTTCCTTTTGCATCAGCACAAATAAAAATCAGCTTAGTCAGAATAAAATTAATCTGATAATGTAGTGAAAAGATAGCTTATGCAGAACTACCCAGAACTCATCTGTTTCTAGTTGACAAAATCTTTGCCAAGGGCAGCTATAACCTGTTAGTAAATCTTAATAGGAGCTTCCTGATTTTCCATGGGCTTGAGTAACGCAAAATTGCATTTGAGACTTTGACTGGGATAGGGCTGAGGCAGATGCACAGCTTTATAAGTTAGTATGACATATTAGTCATTTTTTGCCAGTAAAGCTTCAAGTGCAGACCAGAACTTATCCTTTTATAGTTTTAGAAATTCCAAGAAATTGTATCTGGATCCTCTGTGAGGCAGAAGACAGCTTGCTCTGAAAATAGAGGCATGATGCTTCCACAAGGACTATGAAGTCATTAGAATTTACACTGCATAAAGGGGAAAAAAATCCTGATTTTTAAAATAATGCTAGATAGGCTTTCTTCTAGTATTAGGAATGAGCTGGATAAAAATCCAGAGAGAGATATGATTTTTCAGTTTAAGTAACAACTTAATTGTTACTTAGTGAACAAGACCTAGCTGTTCTCCAAAGTCGTGACCTTTTGCTTCATTCTCTATTTACTCCTCTGCTGACTTTTTTCTGTGATAGATGTCCAGATGTTACCCTTCAACAAAGTCTGATATTTTTAGTATAAAAACTGCTGGCCTGAAGAATTCTCATACATTCTCTCACCTACAAGGATGCTGGAGAGGAACTCTTCACTAGGGACTGTAGTGATAGGACAAAGGGTAATGGGTTAAAACAAACAGGGGAAGTTTAGACTGGCTATAAGGAGGAAGTTCTTTCCTGTGAGGGTGGTGAGGCACTGGAATGGGATGCCCAGGGAAGCTGTGAATGCTCCATCCCTGTCAACGTTCAAGGCCAGGTTGGACAGAGCCTTGGGTGAGATGGTTTAGTGTGAGGTGTCCCTGCCCATGGCAGGGGGGTTGGAACTAGATGATCTTGAGGTCCTTTCCAACCCTGACTATTCTATGATTCTATGATTCTAAATAGGGTCTTTTGAGGTATGATCTTTGGTATTATGTAATCTCTTATTCAGATATAAATGCAGCAGCAAACAGGCAAAGGAACTAGAACATTTTACTTTCTCAGCTGTAAGAGTGGAATACATGACTTGTAGTTTTACTATGTCCATTTTAGTGTTTGACTCAGTTGCTGCCATTGTAGGAGCACAATTGGCAGAGCAGCTGCATCCCAAGATGGAGATAAGACAACAGAGCACACTGGAGGGCAGCCAGCCAGAAACTTTCTTACATGACTGAAGTGAGGAACTCTTGACAGATACTTGGTTCTGATTCACTCCATTTTGGTCCAGACATTGGCTTACTGTAGAACTCAAATGAAATAAAATTTTGTTCTTGTTCTGGTTCTGACAGCCACATACTCCCTCTGTAAATGCCAAACACTTTCTGTGATGTAACTAATAAAGTTTGAGCCTTCATTTTTTCTTCTGCTGTTTATATAGTGGACTTCTGAATAAATTCAATTTAAAAGAAAGCCCCATGGATTGATCTTGGCAGTTAATCACAGGCTATGAGCAAGAAGGGAGCTTCTACTTCACATTTCTTTAGATCAGTTGCTGAATCCTATTTCCTAACAACTATGCAGCTACTGCTGTCAGTGTTATGAAACAGATATCCCAAAGAAAATTGCTCTGTAAAAAATTTTGAGGAAAATGTACTTCTTTCCCTCACCATGATTTTGAGAGACTCGTTGGACATAAGAAAAAAACCTAAAGTCTTTACAGAACTATTGTTAAAAGTATATATATTTTCCTCCACCTGCAATATAATATAGGATGGTATCAACGTAGAGGACTATTTCTAGAAGCCATTTCCATTAAGGACTCTGAATAAAGAGAAAGGAAAATAGGAATTTGGAGCAAGTTTTACTCAGTCAGATTTGAGTTCAGGCTTGCAGATTTTTGTGCTTTTCCAAATAGAGTTTGATGGCATCACTAATATGTAGCATACTGGGAGACAGAGACCAGCTGTGCTTTGAGAGTTAATCTCATAAACTGCTTCCAGAGAAGGTCACTGTCAGAGCCCTGAGGGCTTCCAATCTGTTCAGACTTGAAAGGTATGTCAAGGAGGAATTTATTTTAAACCATCCTATTTTAACATGCAGTTGGGCCCCTGCGCTGCAAATACCCTGTGCACACAGCAAAACACCAGTATACAGACCATGTTTAGAAGCAGGCTCTCTCTCTCAAATTTCACATCTCCAGGAGAATACATGTAATAACCAGAGAGCCACAAAACTTGGTGATTTCTCACCATACCTCCTATGACCTTTAAGATAAAAAGTTGCATTTCCTCTTACAGAAGTCATACTGCTTGCAGTGCAAGTGCTCCCTACAGTACATAGGGTTCTGCCCTGATTTGTTAACTCTCACACTTCACTGCTGTTTTCAAACAAAAAGCCCCTAAAAATGTCAGGCAAAAGTTCACTTAGCCTCCAAATATTTGTCAAAAGGAGAAAAAAGGAAAAAAGGAAAAAGAAAAGAAAGGAAAGGAAGGGAAATTAAATATTCATTAGAATTCAGACAGTACATTATAAAAGACCAGCTGCCAATCTGAGATTTAGATTCAGGTGTATGCAAAAAATTCAAGAGGGTGCCACCCAGCCTCCTTTTTTGCTCACTTTTAGATCCCTTAGAATTTTAATAATGGTCGCATAATCATAGAGGAAAAATTTCCAGAAAGATTCAGTACAATTCATTGTTTCTAAGGTTGTGAGGTGCTTCTTATTAACAGTCCATCTCATCTGAGCCAGAGGAAAACTACCAGTAACAAGATTTTTCTTTATGAATCGAAAGGAGACACTTTCACAAGGACTGGGAAAAATCTGAGCCTCATTGTGGACCATGGAACATGAACAGGGAACTGTCCCAGAAGAAAAGTCCATTGCTCACAATCAGATTTCACATCTTGCATTCATAGGAACAGGTCTGTATACTGGACTCTGGCCTTTTGGTGCAGAGCAGTATTCAAATGCCTGCAGCAGGTATTGCAATACAACTGTTCAAGGAGACAGTAGATGTTCATTTTGCAGACTAAGATAGCTAGAAGTGCAGATGAGAGGAATTAATCCTCTTTCAAGGGTTATTCAGTTGTCATCTTGGTTCAGGTATTGCAGCAATTTAAAAAGAAACCAGCCTTGTTTTCTTCTGCTCTTGAATATCATTGAATAACGCCTACATGTTTCATGTGGACATTTCAGGTCTGGGTTACTAGCAATTAAGGATGATAGCATTCTACTATTTAAGATTTCCTGATCCTGCAGATAATCTCAGGGGATTTTACTTATTTGAAGGTAACAGCATGGTACAATTGGTGAGAGTAAAGTTCACACTATGCAAAGAAATCACCAAAGAAAAAAAAACCTGTTTGGTCTAAGTTAAACATTTATTGTAGGTTGATTTTTAAATTACAGGTCCCAGCTCACATCACTCCGAAATTATAGCCACAAAGATGTTTCCACAACATTTCCAGGTGTCTTCACTCATATCTATTTACAGAACTTGTCTCTGTATGTCAAAGCTATGTTAGAAAGACAAAACAACAGGTTCCTTTGTCTGTAAGGGATAGGATAAAAAACTGAAGAATCACAATGAACCCAAAGGACTGATTCCCCTTTCCCACCTGTGTTATCCTCAGAACAGAACAAGAAACTGCAAATCGGGAGTTCAAAAGTTTTGTCTTATGCTTTCCACAGCAAACTGAGGTACCTTGCTCACAAGTTACACAACAGGAACTAGGTGGTTATTTATGGCACTAAGGGGTGAGGACTTTCATTTCATCTAATTTCCATTTTCTGTAAGTTGAGCGCCCAATGTAATCAGTTATGTGTGCAACCTCTCCAGTGCATGGACAGGGATAGGTACTTATAGGAAGTGATTTACCATGTTAATCATATAGACCTATATTAAGATGAATCCATTACCACATGGCTATGCAGTTTCATTCCACAGACTGCAGAAGAATAGATGGCTAGCTAAGGCTGGATACCTAAGATCCATAAATCACATCCCTAAAGTACTGGATACCCATTAAAATCTGTCCTTTGCACCATCTTCCTACCCAAAACAGCACTGCAGGGTTAAGCTACGAGGAATATTTGCTATTGCAATATCAAAACCCTGCAGCCAGGTCCCCCTCCCATGCACATACTGTTCCTTCCACATGCTGTACATGCTCAGTGACAAGAACCATGCCTGCACTGATTTATGAAAGGAAAGCAGTAATTATACAACTCATCCATCCAGGATCTCTATCCTTTACAGGATATCTACGATATCTAAGAACAATATGAGAATGAGTATGCTTACTTAGGGATGGTGTAAGGCTGCTCCTTCAAAACCCTTTTTCTATGAGGTCAATTTACCCTTGGCTGTTGTAAGGAAGTGAAATCTGTGGGACATCTCTTCTTGGATCAGTTCTCCAGAATACAAATACACTGTGTTTAAACTCTATTTCAAAGCTGTGCTTTATGGAAGTCTCCATAATGAAGACAGATTCAGCTCTCAAACATTCTTCCAGACTCCAGAGACCTGCTCAAGTATTGGTTGATGCTCTGCTTCTTCTTCAGATGCTTAAAAAATATTCTAAACAATCTTAAACTTTACATATATTGAAATCTTTGATTGTTGACCTTAATGGCAGCATATTGCAGTTTTCTTCTGTTTCCATGTTGAAAATGTTGCCAGTTAAGCTGATCAGTTTACTTTTTGCATTTTGAAATTTGCAAGCTCAGAAATACAGCTGCATGGAGCTGGGTTTCTTGAGATTTCATAATGGTCCTAAGACTTCATAAATTTTCTCCTTATGCCGAAGAACAATAGGAGAAATCATGATGTCCCAAAATCTCACTTTCTGGAGAAGTGAGGCAGTAGCCTCTTATTTGATGAAGTATCACTTGGGACTAAGATGAAGTATCACTTGGGACTAGCCCTAGGACTAGCACAAATCATTTCCATTGCAGTGTGTGTGCCTAACCACCAGGCAACTGAGTGTGTGTGGGCTTTCCTTCTTCCCTCTTTCATACTTGATCAGCAATTCTATCCTGAACTTAAAAAAGGCTTTCTTAATAAATGTTCTTTAAATATCACATTCCTGTGGAAAGGCTTATTGTCAGCAAACAATTTTATGACCAAAAGAATATCAGAATAACTGTTTGTCAAAGAGGTTTTCTGACAGCTCTATTAGGGCAAAGCAACCCAATGCCACTTTTCAGATTATATGAGTATGCTATCAGGAGTTTTCACTTGATATTTCAGCTCACACTTCAGTGGGTGCCCTCATGCTCTTCTTACAGATTTCCTTTTGGGATCCTTAAAAGTAGGATTTGAAATGAACATCACAGTTTTGAAGAACTGCCAGCTTTCATGATATTAATCTAAACATACAATACTTGATGTTCTTTGCAAAGCCTCAGTCCAGTGAGTTTAATATGAAAAGTTCTTTGAGATGTTGTCCTGGGTTTACCCAGGACACGTGTCATGTAAGAATTGCATCCTATTTCTTAAGGCAATTTGTGGGCATGCTGCTATTAAAAATAAAAGACATAAATTATCACTCAGGATCACTCTGAAAGCACAGAAAGCAGAAGGTAAGCATGAACTGTACAAGTATATCTTTCAATTTTTTTCACCTTATTGCAATCTACTATGGGCTTTGACCAAAAATTTGGCAATTCTGGGTTTTTTTAAAGCAGATTTTTAACAAAGACCTTTGGGAACATTTTGTTCATGGCACAGACCACAAGGCATTTCACAATGTTTCTGAAATCTACACAAGAAAGTTTGAGGCAGACGTCATTGTCCTCTGCGTTACTTTTCTTATTCTTTTCACACTTAACTTCCACTTCCTCTCTTGTAATTCCTCATGTATTTAATCCTATCTGAATCTAATCCAACAGTGGATAGGATGCCAAGTCTAAGGAGGAGCAGCTATACATACGTATGTCTCTATATGTAGCCACATTCAGAGATATCTGAGAGTGTATTTCCAAATTTCTATCCCAGCTCCCCTCAGCTTGCCTGAGACACTAAAGAGTTCCTGCTTAGGAGTACATGGAAATACTTCTGCAGCGTAATTCTGAATCTATTTTTGCCATGGAAATTCCAGCAGCACTGCTGTCATTGCTCTATACCGACTCTGCCCATACAGTGCTGGTTTTACTTTCGTATGAGACGACCAAGACCAGATTCCTAAATCTAAAACCCAGCAAGTTATTTTTTCCCCTTTTTGATTTTTCTTCTCCATAGTACATCTACTGTTTTCTTTTCTTGGGGTCCTCTCTGGCATTGTAGTAAACACAATTTAAGTGATTAATTAACAAATACTTTCTTATTGTCCTCGTGTTAGCAACTTCACAGGAAGTGTGAGAAGGTTGCACTGGGCAGATGAGAGCTTAGTGAAACAGCATACATTGTAATTTGCTGTTGCTTTATGCAGTGCCAGAAAATACTTATTATAAAGCATGTGGTCACTGGGCTTGGGACAGGCACATGTGATATCTAACCAGAATTTCCTGGATGCTTCAGCCTTTTTTTAACCCCAATCTACAGAACTGCTCAAGAAACCAGAGCTATACTGTGCACTCAGAGGGCTCATAGTTTCTAATGCACTACTTGGCTTCTTAGGATCAAAAGGTAAAGGACCAGGAGAAAATAAGATTAGTAACTTTAAACAAGCAATTAGGGAAAATAGGAGCAAATAGGGAAAACCAGGGCAAATAACACTTAATTGTCACTGCATTAAGCAGTCCAGTGTTTGTCCAGATGCTTTGTGTTGGCTGTTATTGACTGCTGCAAAACTGTTCTCAAAGCACTTTTCTGCTATCACTTTTTTTTTTTTTTTTTTAATTCTCTTTCAAGCTAAAATAGGGATATATGGTGTCTGTTATCCTTTGAGCTGGACTGAGATGAGATGCACTGAGATCAGTTGCTAGGCACTAAAAGCAGTAGCAGTGAAGCTGCTGCAGGAAAGGTGCTATCCACATTTAGCTTTGAAAATGTGTATTTGGAGCTAATATTTCTGGCACCAGGAATTCTTGTATGAGCCTCCTAAAAAGCTCCCAAAGGCCAGGATGGTCAAATGCCATGCAGAAAC
The DNA here is from genome assembly GCF_037157495.1 of Lathamus discolor. Classification (NCBI taxonomy): domain Eukaryota; kingdom Metazoa; phylum Chordata; class Aves; order Psittaciformes; family Psittacidae; genus Lathamus; species Lathamus discolor. The sequence goes on from NC_088884.1 coordinate 49,591,478, forward strand.
GGAAGTGGGTTACAAAAGAGGGGAGCAACATTGCCCTCGAAATTGTCTCGGACCATGGTGTTCTCCTTCAACAGGTTTCCACGGTGGAAGGACAGATTATTTTGCTTTTATGTTCCTGTTTTTATTATTATTAATAAAGTTTATCCAAGCTTTTAATACTGCTTTACTAAAATGTCTTTCATATCTGTTTTCCCTTTTCATCCTGTATGTCAGGAATTCTTGCCAACTGCTTTATATAGTCCATAGAAAGACTCAAGGGGAAAAAGCAGCTGCGGGCATGGGGTCCACATTCATCAGTTTCGGGGCTTTCTCCAAATGTTGCCAGGATCCTGACTGTCTTATTCCATTAATGAAATAAAGAATTTCGTGTATGAAATTAATGAAACCTCATTCTTCTTAAGTATTACATTAGGTAGAAAATTCTGACGTCCTGCTCTCCCAAAATCCACAGTGAATTTAACAGGAAGGAGAAAATTATAGCCCTGGACAGGAAAAAAAAAAAAAAAAACAAAAACCAAATCAAAACAACAAAATGGGCTTCTTCCACTGCCCCTAGAGTATCTGATGGAAATGAGAGCAAAGGCTGTCTCAGCCAGGCTGGTGGAGGGGAAAAGGCGGGGTTAGAAGGTTATAAGAAGGTTACAGCAGCACTTCAAAGGGCAAGCACTACGTGAAGGAATAACATGAAACAGATAAAGAGAAGGATGAGCTAGGTAATATGCTCCTCCAGTCTCAGACAAGTCAATAACACAGCATTAGCCAGAGGATCCCAGTAGCAAGGTGCTACCACGGGCACTTGCAACTTTGGGGAGACACCCTACATGTCACTCCATCTCCCTAAGCCCCCACACACCTCAGCCTGTTTACAATGCAGCTGAGATACCCTGCAAACTGGGTTGCAAAAATCACTGTACTGCTTTATGTGTGGGCTGGGAGGTGACAGCACACAAGCGCGCAGAGCTCAGCTTTGTGGCTCCAGACACTGCATCACAGAGCATTCTGCAAGCACAGGAGTTGGCCACTGAAATCCCCACTGTTGAACAGAAATTCAGCAACCCCATTGCTTCTGAACTCATCAGCAGGGTTTCTATAATGATGAGCCATTGGCTCTTTGACTTCAAGTACTGCCTCCATTTACGTGGCATAGTAGCAATCTGGCTTTGACAGAGAAAAATGTGAAGGCATGTGCTCCCTGGGGAGTAGTGCAATATACAGACAATGTGAACAAGAAGGCAGCTGTGCTGCTAAAGATACACATTTCCATCCAGAACATTTTTATTACTCTTGGAACTAAATTAAAGTTTCCATTCTCATTTACTGAAGGTTAATCCCAATTTCTATGATATGCGCCCAGATACAATCTCTTTAATGAGCTGCTCTGCCCATTCATTTCTTCAGCTTTTCTGTTTTCTCTCTCATTGATGATACTAGAGACATACAGAAAAGAATGAAAAAGAAAAGAGCATGTGAAATTAAAAAAAAAAAACAACTCAGATTAACAGATAAAAATACTAGGATCATCAGCTACAATTTAAATACAGGACTGGCTAACGTTTCTACACTAAGAGCAAATGCAAATTATGATTAAAGAAATGCATAATTGTGTAACAGAAATATCTTAAACACCTATTTTTCAATCTCTTTTCAATCTCCTAATTAAGAAATGTCTTTTGCCTTTCAAAATATTACCCTTTAGAACTTGAAAAAAAATAAATAAAATATTTGCTACAATCTAATTTCCTAGTGTATCAGCTGATATTATGCAGCTTGCATTGTTACTGTTTTTTCTGCAGCTCAGAATATCCACTGTTGAGTCCTTTCAAAATTTCTAGGTGTAGATCACTCCTTTTCTTTCTGAATTTGTTAATATTTTTTCCATCATTCTTCTTTAGCACCTCATTGATCTCACGCTTATTTCCCTAAAACAGTATGTCGCAGGCAACATCCCAACAGAATCAATTGGCAAAAACAGATGTTTAAAAGCCATCTATCAACTCCATAAACTTGTTACCTTCCTTAAATGCTTATTAAGATTCCTGAGGCTCCAATACACCTGATTATTCTCTCTCAGACTTCCTGATTTTCAGACTGAAATATTTTGGTTCAGTGTCTTCAATAACTTTCTTAAACCCTCTTTATTTCCATCGGACATTTTATGTCTCATGGCATACATTCCATTTCACTGACTTAATCTGATGGGATTTCCAATTTATGGAATAATATTGCTTTGCCTTACTGAACGTTTTCAGTGTTCCCACTATGTTTTGGTTCTGGATTTGGTGTATTCTTTTTGTGTTATAATAATGAGCATGCCAGCAACATTTATTTTCTCCCCATCAGCCAGAGACCAGGACTAAACCAGCAGGGTCACTCCAGAGTTTAGCACCTCTGCTGGTAAGTGCACATCAGCACGAGGGAAAATATTTCAAGAAAAATCTGACTAATTCTGAAAAAAAAAAAAATCTAATAAAAACACAGCTAGTGCATTTTGAGTTTACTGCCGTAAATCCAGACAATCAAGTCGTGTATGAAATGCACTGGAGATGATACAGTTCCTACAACAATGTTAGATCTCCAGTTCTGGTTAGCTTTTGCAACCCACAAGATCCTGTCAAATCCATTGTTATTAAAGATGTAACTGAGACTTCAGTTTTCCTAAGCATAAGGCTGGTCAGACAGCCAGACCACTGAGTGTCCATGGCTGAGCCTTTCCCACTAGTCAGCGGTATTTTTGCCATTAAGTAACTGCAGGAGACAGAGAACCTAGTCCTGACAGCAGAGAAAGGTATTTTACCTATCATCTGAAATTTAAGTTCCATGTTCGAGGTGCCTTACATTTTCAGAAGGCCTAATATTTTCATTAAAATATTTTCATAATGTGGGTATGCCATTCAAGTTCAGCTATAGAAAAAGTATACCTCTAATCTAAGTTATTGATTTAGGTTCTTCTTGTAACCAATGCAGACAGAGAAACAAAGATTCATCCCACCTGTCTTAGATAACTATCCTAGAACAAAATGAAATAAATCTGGACATGGTCTCTCCATTGACCTTAAAGAAAGCTCACATACCTATCTTTTAGACAGCTAAAAGAAATGACTCCACTTAACCAAAATTGCCTAACTTGAGCAGTGCTACTACAAACCCAAGTGTAAAGAAACAGTTCAGTCTTGTTTTTCTTGCTATTCTCCTATAAATGGAGGTTAAAAGAGTCCACCACTTTAGCTGGGCATCTATTAAATGGCTTACATGTGGCCTAAAATTTTCATCTGGTACAAGTGAGAATAGTACTGATGGCTACAGTGATTACTGTCAGCTACAAACTGGGTCTGGAAGGTGAGCGGGGAAGGACCTGTGGGCTCTATTCCTCGCCAAACTCACATAATCACTTCTGCAGTTAAACAGAAGGGCCTCCTGATCCTGTTAAAAGGCCCCTTTGCTATTTCCAAGTCTGGTTGCGGTTTTTTTGTTTATTTGGTTTTGGGTTTTTTTCACAGATTTTCCCTTTTCTCCCAACTCCTGCATTGCTAACTTCCATAGGAAGGAATACAAGGCTGTTAATGAAGTACAGTTGCACTCTAATGTGTCACAAATATCCTCACTAAACCCCTACTGGTCTCCATTCCTTAGAATCATAGAATAGTTAGGGCTGGAAAGGACCTCAAGATCATCTAGTTCCAACCCCCCTGCCATGGGCAGGGACACCTCACACTAAACCATCCAACACAAGGCTTCATCCAACCTGGCCTTGAACACCGTCAGGGATGGAGCACTCAAACTTACCTGGGCAACTGATTTCAGTGCCTCACCACCCTCACAGGAAAGAATTTCCTCCTTATATCCAATCTAAACTTCCCCTGTTTAAGTTTGAACCCGTTACCCCTTGTCATGTCACTACAGTCCCTGACAAAGAGTCCCTCCCCAGCATCCCTATAAGCCCCTTTCAGATACTGGAAGGCTGCTATGAGGTCTCCACGCAGCCTTCTCTTCTCCAGGCTGAACAGACCCTTTCTCAGCCTATCTTCATATGCGAGGTGCTCCAGTCCCCTCATCATCCTCGTGGCCCTCCTCTGGACTTGTTCCAGCAGTTGCATGTCCTTTTTATGTTGAGGACACCAGAACTGCACACAATACTCCAGGTGAGGTCTCACAAGAGCAGAGTAGAGGGGCAGGATCACCTCCTTCGACCTGCTGGTCACACTCCTTTTGATGCAGCCCAGGATACGGTTGGCTTTCTGGGCTGCGAGCGCACACTGCTGGCTCATGTTCATTTTCTCATCGACCAGCACCCCCAAGTCCTTCTCCGCAGGGCTGCTCTGAATCTCTTCTTTGCCCAATCTGTAGCTGTGCCTGGGATTGCTCTTACCCAGGTGTAGGACCTTGCACTTGGCATGGTTGAACTTCATAAGGTTGGCATCAGCCCACCTCACAAGCGTGTCAAGGTCCCTCTGGATGGCATTCCTTCCCTGCAGCGTATCAACCAAACCACACAGCTTGGTGTCATCGGCAAACTTGCTGAGGGCGCACTCAATCCCACTGTCCATGTCAGCGATGAAGACGTTAAACATGAGCAGTCCCAACACTGATCCCTGAGGGACACCACTCGTTACTGGTCTACAGATACTTTGCATCTCAACTTGAAGTTTTACTTACTACAAAAAATATTCCAAGGCAGCACTGTCTTTAGAGGCTGCATCTGTTAAAATTGGCCATAGCCTGCTCTACAGGTCAACAGTCAACCGGAATGGCAGCTGTAAAATATATTGTAGTTACCTGTTCTGCTGAGGCCACACAGCTAAACCTTCTCTGGCCCCATTATCCCAACATCATAGATTTATGCAGACTATTCACCAAGAACAGGATTTGGCTCATGCTATCCCACAGGCTCTTGCACTGCTGGAGAGGTGCTTGTAGCTCATGTCAAAACTGTGCCTTAGACACTGTCAAAGAAGTGGTAGGAATAAGTGCTTCTTGTAGAGTTTTAGCCTAATTTTACCAGTATAGGTATATCCAGAGCACCTAGTAATGCCAGTAACTCATACTAACCCAGTTCTGCTGTCATACTAACCTTGAATCTATGAGCATCATGTTCGTGTGAATGAGAATATGAGCTCTAACACTTTAAATCTAATGTTTAATATGCATACTGAAGAGGGACAGTCTTATCCTTTTATTCTAAACTTTCAGTAAGATGTATTCCTGTAAGTTCTTTGCCCTCATACATGTATGTTTTAATTCAGTGTGCCATTTTACAAAGACAGATGATGAAAATATTTCACTAAAATGTTAACATCACAAGTATCTAATGCCTAGGTGGATAAACTCTTTAAAAAGTATATAGAAAAGCAGAGAGAAGGACTCTTTTCTCAACAGAAAGACAAAATGGCCCTAGCATACTTTTATTGAAGAAAAAATGTGGATAAAATGTGCTTACTGTGAAACTTTCCATCAATTTGAAATAAATGTCAGGTTGTATCATGACCAACAATTTCTGTTCCTATTACATCACAATTTCCCTGTCCTAACTTCACAGGCTACATTAGCAGACTATTCATGAAAATTACCAGCTTTACTTTATTCATTCTACTTTTTCCCATTTGGATTTCTTTTCTTTTCTTTTATTTTTCAAATGCTCCATCCCTGCTGGTGTTCAAGGCCAGGTTGGATGAAGCCTTGTGTGGGATGGTTTAGTGTGAGGTGTCCGTGCCCATGGCAGGGGGGTTGGAACTAGATGATCTTAAGGTCCTTTCCAACCCGAACTATTCCATGATTTTATGAATCTATGATTTTATGATTCTTTCTGAAATATGATCAACATCTGAGGAGTTCCCCCAGATTTTCAAAAATTGACCTTAGGGTTTAATCAGGAGTGAAAACAGAGGCAGGTGGGAAGAAACTGCAATTTTGTTTACAAGCACAGATTTTCAGAAACCTCACATGAACTCAGTGGAAACCTACCTTTAATTTTCCTCCTGGAAAGGATGGATTACGTAAGGTTGCTGGAAAATGATCCACTCCAAATATTTGACTGCATGCTTTTGCAACCTGTTAGAAGTCTGTTAAGGTCATGACACCAACATGTCTCTGTGTTACAGTTCTTGCACCTTAACTGCCATTGTGAACATAAGTAGCTACAGTCAAAAGTAGGGTCATACTTAATCAGTGCTTCATATCATGCAATGTTATCAGGCCCTGGAAGTCACTCTGCTTCCCATCAGAAGTCTTATAATCAAACACTTGCAAGAACGACTAATACCAAAACAACAGTAACTCAAAGAGTGCCCCATTCAAAACTTGGTGTATGCAGAGCTTTTTTATAAGCTTTGGAATAAAAAACAGGAAAGATAACAATGTAAGCGTTTGCATCACTTTAAAAGGAAAACTGCTGTAGTCCTAGCTAGGTGCTTTGTCTTTACTGTTTCCACCATAAACGCATACTAGAGAATGATCCTCATTGGCTTCAATAGGGTAAGCAAGTTTTTAAAGTTCAGAGTAATGGGTAATTAGAACTTACTGGAAAGGTGACTCTGGCTGAATCAGAACAAACAAAATTGGTTAGAAAATCAGAACAAATTGTACTTAGAAGGTACAGGGGCCCTATCAAAAGTTTCAAGGTTAAGCTTTGAGTAGTCAGGAGAATTTTTGATGCTTGTGTCAAGACCGGGTTTTTGAAGTTATCAGATGCAATTTGTGCATCTACTTAAAACACAAAAATACAACAGATATGAGAAAATAAACAGAAAAAAGTTCATTCACTACCATACCCTCACAAATTATTGTTTTAAATAGTCTAAAGTATTTTCTTGTATTGGTATATTTTGCAATGTCATGTCTCCAACAAAGTCAATCTCCTAGGGCTACTTACAGAATATCAGATTAAAGTGTTATAAAAATAATTGAAATGAATTCCAAACAGTGGTAGAGGTGCCAAAGCAGCACAGTTCTTTCAACATTCTTATATTATGAATACTTAAACATCACTGGCTAGTCGCTAGTGTAGTGAGTCATTCCTGTGTAGGTCAGTGTGATTATTTCTTGAATAAGGCATCATAAAGTACCCAAAGGGTGTTTTGAGCTAACCACAAAATTGAGCTCAGAACATCAGTAGTCCCAAATTAGAGAAAATTAAACAAAAAACCAATCCACTTTTATAATGTGGCACATATCTTTTATTCCTTGCTATAATAAAAGCCTTTACCCTTACAGACCAAAATATTTGGCTTTATAGGTGTTTTCCGTTTGCTCAAAGAACTGCCAGAGGAATAGGTAATGAAGACCTAATTTATCACTTCATTAGACCAACTGGGATCAAAGATTCCTTTTGTGGTTTTCTGAGACATGAAAAAGAAGTAACTATGAAAACTAACTCCTAACTTTTCATTATTTTTTACTTGCTTTTTCTTGTTTTCATTTCTCAGATGTGCGCAACTATGCAGGTGATGAAAATAAAATAACTGGTGCTTTCATATTCAGAAAAAAAAATTATCAGTATTTTCCTGTTTTCAAAGTAATTGAAAAGGTAGAGGAATATAGTAACATGAGCCTTTTATATTTTTGTTGTCACTGCTGCTGTTGTTGCTGTCACTGTTATTGATTGTTAGCCAGTCAGGGTGGCGGGTCTATGTCATTTTCTTGAAATGAGACCTCAGGACTATAAGAAAGCTTTTTAAACTCAGAAGATACATTTTTTGGTGGGAGGGAGATGGAATGTAAACATGAACTTTTCCTGAAGAAAAAAAAAAAAAGAGAGAGAGAGAGAATTGAAATAGAAGAACATAAATCTGTTCTCCTTCTCTATCCATTTCTTCTTTGCAGGGCAAGTCTTTTCCTCCAAACCTTAGTACAGCAACTCAGGGACCACCAGGGTTACAATAAACTCAAAAATCCCTTTGAATCCTTAGGAAAAGTCTAAGGAAAACCCTAAGGATTTTAGGATCCCTCTTTGCCTGCTTCCAAAACTATTGCAATTTAATATTTTTTGTCTGATTTTTTTCTTTTTTTTCCTCTCCTTATATACAGTTTCTTACTAATTTTTCTCCGTCCTCTTTCTGTCTTTTCCTAGGCCTTTAATTCAAGGCATGAAATACTCAAGAAAGAAACACTGGAACAGCTGCACAACAGCCTAGGGTCCCTTTTTCTGGGCACCTCATACAGGTAAAAGTCCAATCACCTATGCAAGGGAACTCTGTACTAGGATGACTATCCAAGCATAGCCTATGTGGTAGAAGAAAGTAGATCGAAGGACAGAGGTGATGAAAATGAAGTTAATGCTTCCCAGTTCATAAGTGCCTGATATTATATTTAGGCATAATAAATCTAGAGAAGCCTACATCTCTTGTAAGAAGTTCTGAAAGCTGGTAACATCACACGTACTGCAGAAGACTGAAATTTAGCTTGTTCCTTAATTTCTCCTATTTTTCCCCCTGCACTGGGCAGAAGGGTATTGAGCACCAAAAGGGATCTGGGACAGGCTGTGCAGCAGTGCCTCTTCAGCAGGAAAAATGAGCACAGCTGCTCAGGTATGTTGTCTGAAATGCCCCTCCCCAATTTCACTAATCACTGCTTAATTGCTTCCTTTCCCCTGAAGCACTGGGGAATGACAGTAAATGGAAGACATTTATGAATCTACCAGCTTATCTTGGAATAACATAAAGCCAGATGAATTCTTTTGAAACATTGCAAGCGTGTAAGACTGCTGTGTATATAGATGCTAATATATCTGCTGCGACACAGAGAGGTCCATGGAGTAATGCATATTCTGTTTGGGGGAAGGACTTGTCCAGGATCCTGACCAAAGCTCATGAAAGCACTGAAATACTCTCTGGAAATCACATTTAAAACTTACTTTTTATAATGAAGAAAAATTAATTCAGTGTTTTTAACTGTGGAAGCCCTTCTGTTGTCTCCTTAAATCACTGGAAAATACTGACTGAAGACTATACAGAGCTTTACATAAGCACTTTGTTATTTTATCTTAGCTACGCTTAGACCTCTAAAGTAAACAAGGTACTTTCTCTCCACATTGCCCATTGAGATGAATAATTCATACCAACAATCTCACAGTGTAAATGATCCTAAACATTCTCCCTATTTGCCTTCTTTTTATTCTCACACCAGCCTCCTCACCACTATTTCACCATCTCCTACTATCTGGAAATCCAGAGGCTTTTTTTCATAGGTACAGATTCGAACTCATAGGAGATGAGCGGTTCTCCTGCTCTGCTGTTGGATACAGTCACTCTCCATACACATTTTGGCTCGGAGAATTAAACTCTTATTTAACTTTTAGTTATGGCATTGGACTTCTAATTTTCTACCTTTATGGAGTAGGTTTACCTTATATCAGAAACCTAACATTAATTGCATTAGTCAACTAGAGACTGGATGGTGTGACTGGGTGTAATCGGGTGTGTAACTCAAGACCTTATTCTGCCTGATTTGGCAAGCCTGATTTACCACATACCTGAAAAATACTGTGATGACCTCCACCCCACAACCACAGGCAACTTTAGCATATATCTCTGTCTCTCTGTTTCATCTTGCTTTTATTAGAAATGATGTCCAGTGGAAATGCGTACCACTATATGTCTTTTTCAGATACAAATCCGCTTCCCAAGAGACATTTTTAGCAACTTTATAAATTTAATAACAGTAATAATAATAATAACAATGCAAACATAAAAATAATAAAACCCCCACAACAGTTTAAAAGCTTTTCAGTTGCCTTTAAAGGTAAAAAAGTGAAGATTTATTTTTAATTAAAGCTTTTACTGAAGCAGCAGTGCTTTTTATTTTCAACCAAGACAGGAGTGTCTGGAATGTTACTTTTTATTTTTAAAATAAGTCATCATTTTCACCATCAGCACTCAGATAGGAGTCACACTGATCACAATGCTAGTGGTTGAAAAGTCCAGGAATTTTTGTGGTTTGTTGAATAAATATCAGTAATTCAATTTTGGTGTTCTCAAATTTGTGGAATGTGATATTTGGAAGGGTATGAGAACTGAAGATCATTCTAGTCCAGGAAGCAAATGCTTTCAATCTTATAACACTGGATGGAAGAAAGGCTTTTTGGTTTACTTTGTCTTTTCCAAGACAAGAACAAATAAAGTCTCTGTAACGCTTAACCAGCAATTGAAAAAAATGTACTTGATGATTGGAAGATTTTGTTTCTTTTAGATATGCTGATCATATCTAGCTCATCAATACTCTCTGTTCTGTCCAAGAGCAGCATCCAGTCCTGATATTGGAAAATGTCTTCCATGAGGGATTCAAGTGAAACAAGCTTATAGAGCTCCTAATTTTATTTTTTGGGGAAAGGGATATGGGGGTTTCCGGCCTCACACTCTGGACTATCTTTTTCTGCTCAGTGTCTCCAATTCATAAACTGAAAAAATCCAGTCCAAGTCACTAAGCAAATAGTGCAGCATTTATTTTCTGTGTGAAGTGTCTGAAGACAAAAAAAGAATCCTTTCAAAATCGAAAAAAAGAAAAAATGACCACAGCTGGCCAGATCTGTCCTTACAGTTTATGCTGTGAAGCATTCTGTATTTTCTGTTACTCAGCTGGTGTCACAAGAACTCACCTCTGCTGCTCTACCTATTGCCAAATGGGATGCACTCACAAAGAAGCCACATTTGAAGAAAACAACATCTGGGAACACTACATACAGTAACTGTGCTGGTCAGAGGCAGGGTTTCTTCCCTTGGATGATAATTGTCATGTAAGTGCCAAGAATGCCTGGAGTTGGAAAACTGTCATATGGCCACAAAATAGGGTGACTAATGTTCTCTTTGGTACTGTTTAAAGGATCCGGGGCCCTTGAGACCCTATAAACACCAAAACCTACTATTTCTGGAATACTGTCCATAGCATTTGACTCTTTAATTATATGTCACAGTTAGAAGTGTTGCCTATGAGGATTTAGTTTGGCCTAAACTGCCTAAAGCTGATGGTCCAAAGGGAAATGAAAGAAAACTGGAAGGATCTGCTATGGTCATTGAATTTGGTCTCTTGGTACCATTGGTTATTCTCCATGCAGCCACCCCCATAAGTGTCTCTAGCTACATTTAAAGAGTGATCAGGCTTTGCAGCCACTCCTACACCTCCAGAGCATTCATTCTTGTAACTATTCACATGGCCTATTTTCATGCCCTGTTTTTGCAACTTCTTTTCTGGTGCCAAGAAAAAAAGTGCTGAAGCAAAAGAGGAAGCATAGGGGAGTTAACAGAGGAGACAAACTCACACATACGCACACAAAAGCAAATGAAAGAAACGGGGAAAGGAAGGAGGGAGAAAAGAAAGCAAACAGTATGGAGATAACAGGGAGACCTTACTTTCTCACAGAATGAGACCAAGAGCTGCAGGAAATAATACACAGTAGCAGTTAAATGCTCGGTGGAGTTTACACCACTGACATCTCTTCTGTACAATGTCCAGATCCCTTTTGGAACCTAGAGATGATGTGAGAGATCTAGGTGGGTGACACCTACCCTCCCACACACCAGGCCTCACTGATGTGGCACTGGGAACCCTCTCCTGACCTGTGAGATGATCTGGACGACAGAGTCTACCAGGACACTTGACTTTTCAGTACCAGGAGTCAAGGACTCGTCTGGTCAGCCACAAACAAGCAGCTGGCACCCTCCTTCCCCTCTATAACCCCACAGGAGGATCAAGGGTGAAATAACTGCTAAGAGAAGATTTGAGAGCTTTTAAATTACATCTAACACCATTTCTTTCACCTCTAGCTACAACTTTGCTGGGTAAATATTATGCTGTGAAGACTTAAACAGACAAACGTGTTGACCTGACTCTTTTTTTCTTAAAAAAAAAAATGTGAATTCCTTGAGGAGGGGTCCCCTACCTACACAGAAACCCAACTCTATGGCTTTCTATTTCAGTACAAAACCTGACAATAAAATAAGTAGCAGCCTATATCCACTCCAGATAGGGCTACTTGCAAATAAGCAAGTTAAAGGAAAACTAACTCAGAAAGCAGTAAAGACAGTGAGGTAGAGAATTATGGGTGGAGAAATACAAGATGGGAGAAGTCCAGGGGTGAGGGTTGTAGTTTTTGATGGTTAAACAAATTGGATTCCAGAATGAGGGCATGACTGTGTGATGGATACTATCTGGTACTGACTTATTGATTGGGGCAAACATCAGCAGCAGGGAGATGAGGGAGAAAGGATATCTTTGTATATTTAGCTCAGAACAATTTCTGGAATTAGAGCTACTATATGTTCCATTTTAATTGCTGTTTTCCTTCTCAGTTTTGCAATTAGTTCTTCCTCATCTTTCCTTACAGAACCAGGATAAGGAAGCGTGACCATAGTAAAACGTCAACCTAAAAATAGGCCTAGTATGTACCTAAACACATTTATGTGATTACTGAATTAATCTCAAGGAAAAAATTAGATTACAGGTGCATGGGGAGGGAGAAAGGGAGGAGCATCTATTCATACATAGAAATCATGGAGAAAGGGATACTCCTGTTTCAAATACAGTCTTCAAAGTTAGCACACACAGGCAAATTACAGTTGATAGCACACACCTTAATAAACAGAACAGATGCCAATGTCCTCCCAGATCCCTCAGTCATGTCCACCCCAGACAAAGAAATGAATTTCAGCATTTCACAGATATTACTCAGGCTCAGGACCCTCACAACCCCCTCAAGCCTCCAAAAAGAACCCCCAAATAAAACATGCAGAATTTCACACACAGGTTACACAACATTACAAGTTACCCCTTCCTCCATCAGCTGCTTTATTTTCACAAGGGAGCTACACTGGGCACAAGGTCTGTGCAGGGCACTGCAGTAAAGTGTGAACCTGGATTTTCAGTTGCTTTGCATCACTGTGAAATCTGTGTGAGGGGAACAGCTCCCTGGGGAAATCTGCACCTCCTTCTGTGGCCAGTTTCACAGTTGCAGTCTGGTAGAAAATAACGTGCTAGAGGTAGCCACTGCTATTATTGCTGTAGTAGAAACAGTAAATGCTGATGTGGTTTATTTTCCTTCCATTTAAATTTCAAGATTCAGAACTACCTGCCTTTGATGAACAAACAGCATCTGTGGCTATTATAGCCTTTACACAGGGGCTTCCTTTTCTTGCTTCTATTCTAACAAAAAAACTCTGAAAGTGATATTCCTCTGGCAGCCAAGTTGTGCATGTGTGTACGTATTCATGGAACAAAAGGGTGGAGAGGAGCTCTGGGCTGTTACTACTTGGAGTATGTCTGCTTTGTACTTACTAACCTTATGCTGCTTCCAAGAACAGCTCAGTAAATCATGCCTCTTCCACAGAAACTGCATACACACCACTACATTTTCAGCAGGGATCCAGATGTGAGCAATTAGGCCACGCTGTGCTATTATGCTGCCTCCCATATATGAGACACAGCTAAATAAGAATAAACCAGCTCCATCTTAAAAATGTGCACAGTCCTTCCCAGACAGGCAGCGGTTAGCCCTTGCTGGCAGAGCCAGCTTTCCAAACTCATGGTCTAAATACATGCCTAGACAATGTCCTGACTGTGTGTTGGGAAAAGATCTTACTGCCCACCAGCTCTCGCTTCCCTCTTGTTCTGTCAATGTACATTGCTCTGGCTCCCAGGCTGGCAGGCAGCTAGGATGTGCAGCAACCCCTTCCTCCTCTCACCCCATAGCCACCCTATTCGAAGAACCAGGAAAACAGAGCACCCTGAAGCATAATACACTCTAAAGTCCAGAGACAGCTTTTTTGGACTGAACCCACCAAGAAGTGTGTCCAGGGCTGCTCTCAGTCCCTCTTGGACATGAAGTTTGCCAGGACATCTCAGAGGAAGCCATCATTTCTACTTGCTGTCAGTCCTGTGACGAAATCCCAGGGAAAAAAAAGCACAGCTAGAGAAAGCCAGTCCACTGCAGACAAAGGTTTAGGCCTTCAGTAATGTCTAAACAAATGGCAACAAGCCACTCGTGTTGAGTATTTTTTCCTCGAGAGACTTCAGATTGCTCTGAATCCTGTAAACAAAAACTGCCACTGGGAAAGGCAGACATATTTTAGTTTTCTCTTGAGAAACATCTGTTGTAGATGTTATTCTATGTTCTGTGGTAGAGAAAATGTTTCTTGAAGCAACTGGAAGGTCCCCATCAGTGAGATGCTGAGAGAAAGGCTCTAAGAAAGCAATTCAATTGCTCTTGAAAAAGCACTAGAGATGGATAAACATTACAGAGGGACATTACAGACAGACTTTGAGACATTAAAAATAACATTCCAGCCCACTTCCAAAACTGTAACACTGGATTACCTCCTTTTTGCTCACTATGATATCTAAAATGTTGTTCCACCATTGAAGTATTTGACAAGTCCACTGGGCCAGACTGAGCCCACCCTAGCAGATGGCTATGGTGAAGCAATTAAGTCATCCTATGTTTCTGTCCCTAGATTTGTTTTTGCAGTGTGTAGACACACATAGAACTATGAAAGGGGCAAAGCCAGCTATGATAAAAGACAGCAAAGGGAGAGAGAGAAAACTATTTACAAGGAAGTTTTATATCCTCCAACTTTCTTCAAGCTGTGAAAAAACTCCTTGGAAACCACTGAGAAGAAGGGAGCAGCCACAGGCTGCTCATGACTGCTGAGTATTTAGAGGGTAGGGGGAGAACAGCAGTCATTTAAATGGATGCAATGACTTCAGTAGTTTGGAACAGCTATATTGATTTACTAAAACTATCACATACACAAAAGGTGTATTTTACCTATAAAAATAAAGTTGGTCCTTTACCTCCCAATGTGTTTACATCACTTCCACACAGAGTCTGATACACATTAACATCCTAAACATTTCTGGAGTTCAGACATCTTATACCATAGTGATACTTTTTTTGCTAGATCTTCAAAGAGCTGGCTGCAGGAACGTTTTTCACTGTCTGGCTTGTGAAGGTTTTGGACATCCGTCACAGCTACACAACAGAGGTTTGGCTCTACCTGCTGGCTCATCTGCCACCTGCCCTTTCCTTTTGGTTCAGATTCCTGGTTGACCCAGCCAAGCAGCAATGTTGTATGCAGCAGGGAGAACTGCATTTCAGTTCCCCCACAGGAATGTCTGGGGCTGGTCCTCAGGAAACATTCAGCAGCAGGCAGCTGAGGAAGCGGGGAATGTGCTCCTGACAGCCGGCACACCCTCCAGAAACGTTCATCTCTAGGTCTGGGTGTATCTCTTTACTACTTTGATCGGCCTGTAACAGTAAAGCCTTCTCCATAATGGTGGATTTCATTTACAGCACCCTTTCCCTGTCTAGACTCCTCACCCTTCTCAGCACTGCCACTCCGCTAGGCCACTTAGAACCTTCAGCAACATTTTTTCTTCTTGTGCTTTTTCATTTTCTTCTTTTTGTCATGTGTCTTCTCTTCCAGATAAAGGTGAGATGGTTATCCATAAGCAAATAACATCCACTTCGTTTCCTTTTCTTGAGAAAATGCAGGTTACTAACACTAGGCTTAGAAGAAAAGAAATGTAGGCAGCCTCTCCCTTTGGCTACCATGAATACTGCATGTCTGTAGACAGCAGTAACAGATGACTTTTCAAACCTCCCCATGCTAAGGTCATAGCCAAAGGCAGTATGAGGAAATATTTTTTTTGACTCTTTCAATGGACTCTGAATCAAACAGATGGACCACATGATCATGTCCATGGACATGGAGCATCTACAGCATAGGACAGTGATGTCTATCCCTACCTATTCCGATCTTTGAACTTTCTCGACATCTGTAAGGTGATCATTAAAGAGATCTCCCCTTCCTGACTGCTGCACAACACGCCTTTCCAAAAGTCCTGCTCTTCAGCAGCCACTTGCTGGGCTGGTTCTTTTGTCACTGAGTCTCTAATTTCAGTTAACTTCTCGCTACCCAGAGTTTTACCTCGTGGTGGTCCCTGAGGCGGGTTTAGCGGTTTTTCATCACATTCACTCACTTCCACACAGCCAGTCCTACCCCCCAACCAGATACTCTTTGAAACAGAGGAAGAGTTGAACCCAAACTTCAGGACTGAGCCCTGCCAAAAATTCTTCTTAAGATAAACATGACCGCCCCTCAGCTTCTGCTAACAGCTGTTACAAGAGAACAGAGTTCCTCATGCAGGGTGAGAGGACAAGCTTGTGTTTCAACTCTTCTGGCAGTATGATGAAAATAGGGGGCTGGTATGTTGTGGGGGATTTGTAAAACTGAATGTTTAACTACAGAGTCTTTCCTTGTCTTTTTATATTTTTATTTCAGCTGCAAACTAATGAATAAAGAGGCAGTTTACAAGCTCTCCAAAGCTGAATGCATGGAACTTTTCAAAGAAAGAGTGTATAAAAAAGCATCATATTTATCTCATGAAGTTATAACATGGGCAGTAATTTATCAGGAACCTTCCTCTGTCATTTCATACAGTTTTTTCCAGTCCCTGCTACGTGGTATATTAACGATCCCTTTCTATCCAAAGCAGTGGTCAGACATGCTTCAAAACAGGGCACTTTTCTAAGACTTTGTGTGACCCTTCCATTTTGTAGGTCTTCCCAGAATAGGATGATGAATACAGTCTAGCTTGTTTGAATGTTGGAAGTGGTCAACAATGTTTCTGTGGCATGTGGTGACTACAAAGCCTACTATAAAATACATGGAAGGCTATTGATATGAGAAGTTACACTGCTGGTAAAACTGGACAGCTGTAGCCCTAAAGAAGTCTTCTGCAAAGCCACAACAGGGGGAAAAAACACATATCAAATCCAGCTAAAAGCCTTCTGAGATTGGCTTGGGAACCCTACCTACAAGTGTAGTAACATTCTGACCTCATTGCTGACCTGCCAACTCAGACAACCAGGCAACTCAGGAAGATGCTGGGAACACAGCAATAGGGAGGACCACCATGGCATTCACTACCCTTTTGGACTAATATCCATGTTCTCTCTTCTCTGCATTTCATTTTGAGATCTGTTTTTGTTTAACCCTGAATTGCAAAGGGAATAACCTAGGTTTAAAACAAAACAAAACAACTAAAGAAGACCCCCTCCTCCTCTGTCTTCAGACACTTCTGCCGCAGCAAACCTGAGTGTGTTTTTTCCATTCAAAGCCACAAACTGGACTCAATTTGCTAAAACCTGGGTTAGCGCACATGAAACTTCATTCTGCCTGTGCCCTGCCCTGCCGCTTGAGGAATTCAGAACTGTTCAGCCTATTTCCCCCCATCGGAGTCCCCCAAATTTGCTGCCAGCACCAGTGGAGTGTTTACGAGCCCCAACACCGCCCCTGCGTGGCTGGAGTCGTCCTCCTGCACGGGGCTGTGACTCGCGTGCTGAAACTGGAAAGCACTGGTGTGTTTATGGAAAGGGGTGGGCTCCGCCGGCCATCCCACCCTCTCCCCCTAAATTACAGTCTTGAGCAGGAGATCAGACCAAGCGGGCTGCGTGTCCTCCTCCGAAACAGACTCTTCCTACCCCACCCTGCATCCATGCCTTATTCCTGAGACGGCAGGAGCTTCAGCGGGTCACACAGCCCTCATGACATTTTATCAGCTTTCATTCTGTTCTCTGAAAACCAAAGCTCCGCTTATGTCTGCAACTGCCTTCTCTTCCAGGCAACGTGGCACAGCAGACTCAGTGCACATGTGTGCAAGGCAGGGATGGAGCAGGGCAAAAGTGCATGTAGCACACCTTTGCATCTCCTCAGGTTCCTGGCAGGACCACGCTATAAATTAAAACACTTGCACAGTTGCACTATTCTGCTTTTTGCAGCAGCCAAGAATACTCACTTCCTAGCCCCCTCCCAGTCTAACCATGACCGTCAGCCATCCCTACCCAAAAGCTGCCAGAGGTGTGGAAAAGAACCATTTTCCCTACATATCCCTGCCTAGGATCCCACTCTCCCTCCATCGATCCAAGTGTGAATCACCAAGAGCCACCACCAGGAGCACAGTCCCTTCACTCTGCCCGGGTGGTAGAAACACAGAGCGCTCAATCCCTTATTTGGGGTTTCATTTCTCTATTGAAACTTGAGACACTCTGGCATGAACAGTGCAAAACCAGATGTGGTCAGGCTCTGAGATCCTCACATATCCCAGCACATCTCTTTAATGTAATGACGGGATTAATACCTGAGCAAACATGTAAGACTTTACTTTCACTTGCCTAGGTGGGAACACCTCTTGCTCCCCATTGCTGAAGTGAGGATGTGTTTCATGACTTCTCTGCTCTCTGAGGCAGGCTCTTGTTACCACGTTTATTCTTTTCCAAGCCTTCTACATTTCCCCTGGCCTGAGAAGCTGATGGCTCCTTTATCAGAACCAGTCAGTATAAACTGCTGGATGACACAAACCAGACGGCCCGCATCTGCTGCAGACTGGGACAAAAGATGGAAGCAAAAGATAATAATGAAGCACAGCTGGCTGATAAGCATGTTTAAATTTTGCAGAGATTAGCTGTGAGAACAGGAAGGAGTTCTTTCTCTCCCTTCTGCTTGTTTAGTTTTCTTAAATTGTTTATTTTCGGGATGGAAAACATGCCCATTCAAAGTTATCAGGCAAGTTAAAGCAAGGCACAGGGAGAAATTGGTCTCATTAAAAACATGAAAGTCCCATCGCAGCCAAAAGTAAACAGGACTTTCCATTTCCCAGAGCCACGTAAGCCGGCTCCTGGCCGTCCTCGCTGGCGTTGGCCGGGAGCTGGGGCCGGTGGGGAGCAGCGAGCTCAGCCCGTTGGTCCGCCTGGCTCCCCTGGCTCTGCGACAGGGAGAAGGAGGGAGCGGGACTGCACAAGCGCCTCCTCACTTACAGACGGGATACAGCAGTGCGGCAGGTTTCGTAACTGCTCTCTGCAGGGCAAAATGCTCCCGTTATTTCTGTGAGCCGTTGCGGCGTGCACGGTAAGCACAGGTTATTCAGCAGCGAGCCTCTGCTGAAGTCTGCGAGGGAGCATCTGTGCCTGGCTTCCACAGATGTAAAAACAAGTCCTGGCAATGAAGAGGTTTCGTGAGGGGAACGAGCAAACAAAACATATTTGAAGGGAGTGCTGCAGGTTGAGGAACTGAGACTGCTGCAGCAGGGTGACATGGAATTTTTCCTGATGTACTGCAAAGGGGGGTGACCCCACTGCAAAATGGGGTGTTTCACTGCCCTCCTTCCCCTGCCTGCCTTGTGCTGAAGGCTGGTCCTTAAATGTGACCAGCCTCTGACCAGTTCCCACACCTGCAAACCTGCACACCTGTGGATCCCCACTGCTGCGAAAGCTGTGTGACTATGTCAGTGGTATACAGCATCTCAGTTCTTCGTACTTTCTGACCAGCAGCACACACAGGAGGTCCTGCGTAACATGCTTCTACAAAGGTTAAAGCAGAAACCCTATCCAAGCTGTTCACACCTGGTAATGGTACAAATGAAGAAAGATGCAGCAGGGTCAGCTGTACTCTTAGTGCCTTATGCTATGAGAAGGAAGGCTGTGGTGGAGCTGAGCTTCCCATGGCAGTGCATCCCTGGGGTGCTGCCAGGCAGACAGATGTGCCACTGAAAGTCATCACCCTTCACTGGCACTGCTAATGCTCGGGCACTCATAACACTGTGTTAAAAGACTTTGGTTCAGGCCTTTAGGACTATTCTTTCACTGCTCAAGGGGCTGAGACAACACCAGAACAGGAGGGTGAACCTATGATGCTCTCCTGTTACCTTACCTTTAAAACAGTACCACCATGAAATGGAGAACAAAATGGAGCTATTGAGGTCGGATATGCTTTCCCAACAGTCATCTTCAATGGGAAGGGACAAAAGTTTTGTTCTGTTTTTCAGGATATATTAAGACTATTATACTAATATGTGGAGAAGGAAAGTACAGCTGACAGAAACAATGTGTTTCTTGTGTTTTAAATGATGTGGTTTGTTCACATGAGCCATCCTTTTACATGGCTACACAAACCTCTTAGCAAGACTCACAGTTACAGAAGTACAGAAACCAGCTATAGTCTCAAAGCTTGTTGGAGCCTGACAATTCCCATGACTCAGCTGAAAACTGACTTGCTGCTTCCTCTGTTGTCCCCTCTGTTGTTGCCACTGCAAGAATTATTGGTTTATTTATATTTATGAAAAAAATAACTTCTTTTATGCTTAAAAAAAAATCTCTTGTAGTTGAATAACATCTCTGACAGCTGTAGCTGGCTCCAGAATCTCCTTCAGTGCGATGATGTGAACTTTTGTTAATCCTAGCAGCACTGCAGCCTCCAGAGGGCTGTGCTGCTCAGCCACGTTGCAGAGCGAGAATGCATGCACTGGCCAGAGACTGGGGGGGCAGCTGGCTAACACCAGCACGCACACACACACCAGCTCCCCCCAGCTGTGCACATCTGCCTGGATGCTGCAAGCACTGCAGACATGTAGCACATTGTTTCTCTGACTTAAATTACAGAAGGGTGATGTCAATGATGATTTATTTCAATAAGTATAGCAGCTGATGGCACCTGTTGAGACTGAAGCCTCCCAGGTAATTATAAACAGCAGTAAAACACAGTGTTTGCCCTGAAAAGCTTCCTATTTAATTATAGATATTACTCAAAAATTATTGAAAGCCTTTTTTTTTTTTTTTTTTTGCTGTCTGAGTTCATTTATGTAAATTACACGTATTTTAATAAGTACCTTATGTACGTATCAAAGATTCAAAATGACATGAGGAATTGCAGGTGCTTTGTACTTCCTGTACAATCCCATTTTTGTGACAGCTCATGTAAGATGGAAATATGAATACACCATGTAAGTAATTCAAAGGCTTGCACATTCCCAGCATGTGTTTTGCCATTTCTACATTTAAAAAAGTAAATCAGGATGGATCAGATTCTCACAGTAGTGGTACTTATGTACTTTGCTGTAGTTGCTCTCTCAGAACCCAGAAATTGTGAGTTGGCTTGTATGAAGTGCTATTTTTCTTTTCTGGTAGTGGACGGGATGGAAAGAGCAGATTTGAGTTGCCAAAAGGTGAAGGATAAGTACTGCTGCAGAAAAACAAAGCTGCAACCAAGAAAATTACTAGTGGGTCCGTGCTGTTGCTGTGAGACCTGGTTTACTGCCTTTGTATGAGGTGTGTTTCCACGCAGGAGAAACAGTAATAGGAGCTCTGATACTCCACAGCCTAACATGTTGTAAATAAATAATTGGATTGGTAAGACAATGAGGTATAATACCTAATAATTGTGCTTTTTCTTTCATTGTTTTAAATAGGTCACATCTTTCCTCTCTGACTCTGAATCGAATTTTCCTCTGTGCTGAGGGCCAAACATGTGACTCTTTGTAGCTGTAGAAAAGAAAGCAGCAGCAGACCCTTAGGGTATATAGAGATATTACAGCAGCCACGCAACACATTTCTGCATTCAGAAAAGCTTTAGTGTTGGGTCAGGCAACAGCTACTAAGCAGGGACATATGATTATTTATTTTTTCATGTTGTCAGAAGAAAATGTGGAACTGATAAGAAACACCTGTGGAAATGGAAATCCATCTCAAAAGCCAGGGTTTGTTTAGATGATGAAGAGATAAAATCTGAAGGCGTGTGTTGCAAGGCAGGGTAACCTTGAACAGAATGTCTGTTTAAAAAAAAAAAAGGAAGAAGAACCAGTAGTACATTTCAGGTAGTCGGCTTTCTGTGCAAAGAAAGGTCCTAGAGGATCATAAGGCAACATTGGTGCAGTGTGTAAAACTGCATGAGCTGCACGGATGTTGTTAATTCATTTTTCTTCATGGAAGTATGATTCCATTTACATTTTATTTGCATCTTGTAAATATTTTCTTAGAGCCCCAGCAGGACACTGGAAAGCATAAAAGGACACATTACCAGCTGAACATATGTAACCGAAGTTCCCTCTTTGGTTGCAGCTCAGCCTATTCTATGTGCTCTGATTTAAAGCCCTGTTATACATTTACCACATAGGAATTCTGTTTTGCCACATTTAACTTTTTTTGAGGGAAGATTTGTCAGTTCATTTGTTTTACTTAATGCATGTATATTTTCAGGCCTTTGTCTTCCTTGATGTGAAATAAGCATTTTTTAAAGGGAGTCGACTTTAATATTTCTTTTCATAGTCTGGAAAGCATGTAGTAGTTAAATGATAAATACTGGGAAATGTGCTGTACAGTGTGGATTTAATGGAAACATTGCCATGATTCTACGCTTCAGTGTTGTGGCATTAAATCAGTCAGAAGACACAGGCAGACTGCCGGTGTGTGCGATGCCCAGAGGAGGAGGCAGTTCCAGTAATAATTTTAGAGACTGTAAAGTGACTCTAAAATGGAAATCTCATCAGCAGTTCTAGGAGGGCCCAGCTGAACAAGATTCACAAACACATGACCAGTTTTAAACACACAAGTAGTCCTAAAATCAATGAGACCACCCACAGGCTTACAAAGTCTTCAAGAATTGAGCCTTTAATTGCTCAGGAACTGCTGCAAAAAGAAATCAAGTTTCCTTTGTATTACTTATTATTAAAAAGGGCTTTGACAACATGAAACACTGGAGGAGCCCAACCCAAATGAAACGGATGAAGTGAGGAACCAGTCATGCAGGAGGGCCGCCTTTTGCTAAAATTCTCCTGTTTCAGCCCACGTTGTGTTGCTCCTCCTGCTGAGATTCAATTCCAGTTGCTTCCCACTTTCCGTGATGAGCAACTGACAAGTTCTGGAGGTGTGGGGATAATGTTTTTTGGACACAAAGTCCTAATCAGCTCCTTGTTAGTAAAAAAGTTATATGTGTAGGCAGATTTGTTTAAGACCTACTGGGGAATGCCAAGCTTCTTGGTCCGCAAGGGCTTTTCTATAGCTTCTCAAACTGTGTTATGTGAGTGGCAAATGGACTTTAACAAGCTGATCCTTTCGCAGTGTATGAGGCAGGGAAGTGTTAATATCTCTGCTTTACAGATGGACAACTTATCTGCAAGGGGTCAGAAACCTCAGCTGCAGAAAATCCGGAAAGCTGAGCTGACTTTATTGGAGCTGTGCTGATTTATACCAGCTGAACATATGGCCCCAGAAGATTAAATAGTCTGTGTGAGAAATCTGTGGCACATCTGGGACACTCCAGTGCCCGAGTCACAAGATCATCCTTCCTGCCCATAACACTTGCAAACATGCCTCTACTATGCAGGAGCCTCTGCTAACTTTTTCTCTAAGCTCCTGGCAAAGCAATAATGAAATTGTTTGAATGACTGAGCCCAGGGAAAGTTGGGGTTAGTTTATGCTGTTAACAAAATTGCTTTCTCTGATTACTTTGTGCTTGCCATTATTTTGTACAGGTAAGCCAAAACTATATAAAATATTGGATTATTGTATTTGCAGTCATATTCTAATCAAAGACATAGCAAAAGAAATTTAGGAAAGAGTCTGTCAAAATTTTACAAAATGGGATCTGTGTTTCCTTTTTGCATCAGTCTTGTGTCATGCTGTATATGAGAATACACCACTGCAGAGGTGTTTCCCTGCTTTTTTTAATCATCAAGGGTTTTATGTAAGCCCCACACTGGCATATGCACATTTTCTTAGCTATTTTTTGCCCAGGAAAGAGGGAATTTTTTGGAAAGAAAAAAGATCTGAATAAAACCACGTGTATACTTTAATAGGCTATTGAAGCACGATCCTTTTGTAACTGGGACAGCTGTTGTAGCCACAGCAATATTTATTTAACTATTGCTCCAGGACAGAAAAACAAAGCAAAAGTTAAATCACAAACCCATTCTGTATCTTATTCAAACAGGTTTCCAGAGAAATATAATGGGCCAAAGCCTGCACAGTCTGTGGGGAAAAAACAACGAAGCTGTTCACTTGCAGGTTTTGGTTGATGTGCGGGGTTGCAATGATACTCTGGGCATGGCTTCAAAATGATACCGTGTTGCCTGGTTGCAATGTTCGTGTTACAATGATAATTTCAGATAATGGTACTAGTGAGAAAGGTCATGGCTCCAATCAGCTAACAGTAACGGGAAAATACAATGAAAACTAGGTTAGAACTTGGTTTATTTGTGCATTATATTTAATTGACAAAAAGTTTCAGTATTGAGGGGAGCCACATTGCAAATTACATGAGGCAGTCATTCACAAATACGCAACACTACTCAGTGTTCCTAATTCCCAAGGAGAAAAGCAGAATTGAACTGTATTTAAAAGAAAAAAAAATAATAAAAAAAGGAATAAAAAGAACTATATTCTTAACAAAAGAAAAGAACAAACACATACCCCACAACACTAGTTTGTAAAATGAATGAAAAATGTAATCAAACTATTCCAGAAGTTACAAAACACAAAACTTCTTTATCAGCTTCCACAGAAATATGACAGACAACTTGCAAGATTTTTAAAGGATTAATAACATCTTATGCTGTGAGCTATATTTATCCCAAACTCCCGAGTATTTATTTTAGCAGGATTCATTTTTTAAACATACTTTCAAGCATTTGTTAAACTACCTACTGAAAAGGGGTAAACATTCAGTGACCCTCCAATAAGGAGGAGGAGGAAAAAAAAAAAAGGAGAAAAGTTTGCTCAGCGTCTATTTCCAGCCTGTTATTCAACAAGGAAGCAACATCTGCAAGCAGTTTCTCAAGCGCTTTGCGTAACCCAGCACCACCACCTGCTGTTTGGGAAGGAAGATTCCGTTTCCCTTGTCTTGCACGTTAAATTCCCAGTACCAAGCATGCAAAGAGAAATCGACCATTTCAAGCATTCAAAGAAAACAAGGAAGACAAACAAACAAACCAAAAGAAAACAAAAGAAAGCAGAATTTCCCACTCCCAGTAATGTTTGGGAGAGGCAGCTCTGCCCGTTGTAACAATAGGGTGATCTTTCCTCGGGTATGGGGTGAAGAAGCTGAGCTGGTCACACCAGCTGTAACAGCACACTGCTTCTGCTCTCTTGACTCATGGTTCCTGTGTGAACTTTATAGATTTTGGTAGTGCATATCACTTGCCTCCAGTGTGCTACCTGTCTTCCCCAAAATCCTGTAGCTTGCTAGCAAAATAGATTATGTTAGCTGTGTTTTGGCTCTTCTACCTATGGAGGCTGCTGAAATTTCCTTGCATGTCGCTTTCGTGGAGAAGGTCAACTGAATGCTGTCCTCCCAGGTTTATAAACATGGATTATGCTAAGGTCCAAAGCTTTTCCTTCAGCAAACCTGGTGAGGAAGCCCCTCACCCCTTCCCATGGGTGGGACAGAAAAGAGAGTCTGCACTGTTTCCTTTTATTTAGTAATGGACCAAAAAGAAAGAAAAAGGGCTGAGTTGGATTTAAGAAAGCCAAGGGAAGATATTCAATACTATTCTTCTATCTGTATCCAAAGACGCAGCTACAAGCTGCGTCAGTTGCACCTGAGAATTTGACCTGCCTTGGGGCTGCAAAAGAAACTGAATTCACCTGATGGGAACAGCTGTGGGGAGCCATGCTCCACACAGGCTGCTAAATCACTGCCTAAGAGCTGCCTCTTTTTTATCATCAGCTTTCCCTTTAGACAGGTAAATCTCCAGCTAGCCATTTAGGTCTATCTGCATATCTAATTCTTTCCAGGACCTATGCTCTGTCCTGTATCTTGTGCAGACATGCACAGAGCGTGATTAAAAGGGCATGTCACTGATGAATGGCAAACACTGCAATTCCTAACAGATAGTAAAACATCCCCTGCTGCTAAACAGTACTGTCAGTGAACTGTGATGTTACACATGTGCATTTCTGTGTCACAAGTTTGGTGAAGTTCCACATTTGGCTGTGGTGTCCACAGTTCTCATTCACCCAAAGGAGGAAAGGGTTTGAGGTTTGGGGTTTGGAGAAGGGGAAGCAGGCGGGGGGGTGTTGGGTTTTTTGTAGTTGTTGGTTCCTTCCCTAAAATGGTAAGTCTTTCATTCTCTAAGGCTGCTATTTCTGTATTGTCTGTTGCCATTCAGCTCCTAAGTCAAGGTGATTAGGTTCTGTTTTATCTGCAGGCCCAGCACACACCTCGCAGAAATAAGCCCATTGTTAAGTTGATGCAGGTTATATTTTTCTCCTCTCCTGGTCTGTAATCCTAGAGCTGCTGCATGAAGCACAGCACAGCTTGACTACCTCAGAACATCCAGACCTTGGAAGAGCTCCAATTTGCAGATTCTGCCCTTCCTAAATTCCCCTTTTGTTTAAAACATTAAAAGAGCTAAAGACAATTTTGAAAGTAGAGTTTTCTTGTTGTTTGTTTGGGTTTATTTATTATTTATTTATTTTCCACAAAATGGAAGAGATACATCCTCTTTATCAACAAAGCTGAAGGAACTTCAGCTGGGAGCTGACCAGTTAGGTGGCACTAGACCTGGCAAAACAAGCACACAGGAGCCCGCCTGTTCTACCACCATGGAGGACAGTCCCGCAAGAGGAAACCTTGATGGAGCTGAGAAGTAAATATTGGACACACTAGTTGGAGATCTCTTTCCAGCTCTCTTCTGCCCCTATCCCTGCAGCAGGCATGCACTGGGAATGTTCTTTGTCGCAACAACCATTGGAGTGAAATGGCGTACTGAGGGGGAAAGGCTTTGTATCAGCTTGATAACTGGGATGTGATCAAGCAAGGGTTGCTTCCCTCAAACAGATACAGACATCTGAGCCCATGTTCACCTTCACTGACTGCAAGGACTTCTAGAAGGTGATCAGATTTTCAGTACTAAACTGTTCCTGCTGGCTGCAGAAAGAGCTAAAGGCAATTGTTTTGAAGCTGGGTGCCCCTGTGCAGTGTTCCTGTTCAAATGCCCTGAGGCTGGAGGCTGTATCACTACTGGCACCACAAATGACTAAAGGATCAGAGAGCACACACATTACTGTGTGTGTAAAATGAATATGAAAGTAATATCTAAACTTTTATAAGAACTAAATGCACACTGGAAACGCCTGGAATATTTCCTACTGTAACCAGCAGTGGATTTTTGCAGTGGAAAATCTGCAACATTATAGAAAATATATAGCAATAAAATTATTTGATGAATCCCTGCAATGACATACAACAGCACTGAGCTTATCAGTGAATTTCAATATGGAAATTCACCTTCTTAAGCATTTAGGATTTTTTTTTTTAAAAAGAACACCTTTTAACTGAAAAAAAAAAAAAAACCCAAAACAAAAAACAAAAACACCAAAGCCCTGTAAACTGACAGTTGTATAACATGGAGTGTAACATGATAGAGTTCTTACTTCCCTGAGCAATTAGAAGACCAATTTTCACTTTAGTAACCTCAAGGAGATACTGATTATAGAGATGTTTAAAACTAGTACTGCTAAATACTTTAAAATAAATCCGGTGTTCCACTTTTGTGTGCAGTAATAAATAATTTAAATTTTGTTTAAATTTTTATTATTGCATCTGCAGAAGTAAAAAATTAGTATCTATCCATCCTTTCCACCTACAGCAAATCCCGCTCTGATGTCTCTAGGTTCTCCCTCCCCTTTTAAATATATTTTTGATAAAAGTGGACTTCTTGGTAGCCTTATAGACCTCTAAGTGCGCACAAACCAACACCATTAAGGTTTATATGGCTAGTCACTAACTGTGCAAGAAGAAAATGGCTCTCAACATTATGACTGCCATGGAAAAATTCCTGTGGCATAGACCGAATATAAGGATTAAAGAGAAAAAGAGACTGTAATGTGATGGGGTTGGAGATGAATTTCTGGTAACTTTTTAGGACTTAAATCTAAAGGAGAGAGACCTTGCAGGCCCTTGAATGTTCCATGTTATATGGAATCTTTTATTATTTCAGAGATCAATCTAAGTGAGATTTTCTAGTGTAGAAATGTGTCTCACTTCACTAAAATCATTCTGTTTTTGTTAAGCCTGAGCTCTTTCAGAGATGAGGACAAATTCTGAAGTACTCCAGTAAGCAAATCCTCTGCCAAGTTCAGGTTTTCCAGTTTAATCATGTTACCAAAAGCTGCCTTCTTAATGCCCTTCTCAGTAATTTGATTGTGACCGAGATCAAGGTTTTCTAGTTCTGACAGCTCACTGAAGACATCAGTAGGAATTACTAATATTTTACTGGCTGCTAAATATAATTCCTTAAGGGCAAAGTGGGAGAATTGGGAAAATGAATGCTCCTCAGTTGACTGAAGTTCATCTTCATCATGTGTCAAGGAGTGAAAAAGCACTTTGGGGCAGGATTGGTGGGTTAACTTTCTACCATGGAGGCTCAGTGCTGCCAGGTTCCTGCACTAAGCTCAAGCCCACTCTGTGGACAGATCTGCTGGAAGACTCCTAAAGTGAAGATGCATGAGCCTTTGCAAGCCTTCATAGGCTTCTTTTATAGCTCCATCACTGAGTTGCTTGTTCTTCAGGATTGAGAAGTCTAGTGACAAATATTCCTTCAGGAGACCCAGCTGAATGAAATATATCTTGTTATTCATAAGCAGTAAACATCTGGCACTAAAGGGGATACCTTCAGGGTATATCTGTTAGCTTTTTGCCTAAGAACTACACCAATCTGAAAGTAAGACGAGAAAAGCCAAACCACCACTGTTGTCAGCAAAAGAAGAGTTTCAAAACTATTTGTGTGAAAATTCCTTTCTAATATCCATTTAGCTGCTATAGACATCATTTATTTCTGTTTCACTCGTATGAACATAAAAATGTTACTATTTACTATTTACCAGTCATCTGATCTCAATATCTTCTATAAACTAAGTTCTCTAGAGTTATATATTTTTTTTTCATTTTAAGCTGATTTTCTAACTTTTTTTTGACTGTACGTGATGTATATTCTGACACCAGTATCCCTCTCTAATGGCCTTTAAGCATCTGTTTTCTACATCTTCATAATTCTTTTCAAGAAAGGGAAAATTATTAACCATATTTTGATGTATGCTGATGTATGATTTCTTCCTTCAGTACTCACATGAATGTGATGTATAACCACAAAGAATTTATAGTAATGTGTCTCTAATTACTTATATCCTATGGTATGACAATTACTTGCCTATGACTTTCCACCTTACATCATCAACATGTATAGCTTCATACATTACAATAATTATTTTTAAACAGCTTACGCTGAGAATGCAACTCGACAACTTTATCTGGAGGGCTCCAGTGCCCAAGCAAGCACACGCTGGAGGGCCACAGTCGTCAGCAAAAGAGGCTGGCAATCTGATCATCTCATCTTCCGCGTCCCTATAGCATGATTGTTTTCTGTATGTTGTTCTTCTGCCTTTTACTCCCTTTGATAAGTTAAGACTTGTTTCTGAGCTCTCTGTCTTTGCTTTTCACTCTTTTAATAGCTCTTGGACCATACATCCTTCCTTTTTTATATAAACTCTCTTCTTCCCTTTCTTAGGAAGAACGTTGGTGATCCTTCACCTGAGATTTCTTTCTGAGTAACAGTCTGACTCTGGCATGAGAAAACATGCACCCTTGCTTGATTTGTGACTTAACACGTCTGCCAGCTCGAAGGCGCCTTTGCCTGTCCGTGCTGGGAGAGAAGGCCTGCCTGGCACTTTGGTGTCAGTAGTGATGCTCCTACCCAAGCAGCACCAAAGACTGGACTTGATCTCTGCAGGGGACACCACAGAGATGTGTGAGGTGTAGCAACAAACAGAAGATCACTTAGCAACACACGGTCTGTACCCTCACACTCTTAAGGATGCAGTCTCACCCACGCATTTCAAGACTGAATTATTGCCATTATGTTTCAAAGGCAAAACTGCATTTCTAAACTTCTTGTTGAACATATAAACCAATCAGAATGTCTTCACTGCTATTTTTCCTGGTTTGAGGATTTTTCCCATTCCTTGTACATTTGTTCTGGAAAAAAAGTCAGGAATAAATAAAACCATAAATCATAAACCAGACAGTCTATTAACATCAAAGCCTGTGGACTGAGTTTTTAAATAACATAAATTAAGGAAACTTTGCTTGTTTCCTTAACAAGATGCTTCTGCTTCTTTTCTAATTTATACCAGCTCTGGGGACCTGGATTCTTTGGTAACAGAGAACATAATCTCATCTTCTGTTATAATTGCTTATTGATTTTGAAGCTATTAAATACATTTGTTACATTTCAACATGGGTCAAAATAACATCACTCTTTAAACTGGAAGTTGTATTTAACTCACCTTTTAACATACGATCAAGTAATTTCAGTATCTTTAGATATATGGCACATGAGAATTCCTGTGTTTGGGGACAGAGATGGCCAGGAAAGATGAAGAAATAGTAAAACCTGGTCAGACCAAAACAGTTTGAATTTCTGAATTAATAGAAATTAATATTCTCATTTATAAGTAAGATGAATGTTCATTTTGTTAGCCAGTATGAAAATTAGAAAGATTATCACTGATTGTTTTCCTTATTTTAATTTAAGATACACATTTCTGGTTGTACAGTAATTACCTAATGATTATGTCAAATAGATTTCCTATCACTATGTTTTCTTAGAGGTCTTTCATCACCCTGCATTGATGAGTGGCTCTACTTTATGCATCTAACTCCATCATGTTTTTATTTTTTTTTCTTTTTTTCTGGTACAGAGATTTACATGGCCACGAAAAACAAAAATTAAAAAAAAAAAATCCCATATATTTCCTCTTTCAGAGTGCTCTGAATTTTTTCAGCAGTAGTTTCAGTAACAGTACACCAGCTGGACAAGATTGTGCTCTGCATGTCCTTCACCTGCAGGAGACGCTAGACTGTCACTGCTGCAACACAGCCCCTGCAGCATCCCACAGTACTGCCGCAGCCCACAGGAGGGGTCGAAAGCAGGAGGTGTGGCATTTGATTCCCTTACGCCTAAACCAGAAGTATAACCATAATGCTTGCCACCTTAACCCATTAGTACCTGTAAACTGTTCTGGAACTACTGACCAGAAGGACTGCTCTCCAGAAGGTCCATGCCAGTGCTTTGACTGCTGAACTACCTCTGCACAGATTGTCACTGATTTTTTTTTTTTAAAGAAAGAACAATGTGTTTTTTTTTTATAAATTACACATCCCCATTAAAAAAAAAAAAAAAAAAGAAAAATCAACAAAACAAACACTGATTGACAGAAATAATTAGAAAGTAATTATATCACTGCCTAGACAGTTTTGATTTCAGACAGGTAAGATGACAATCCGGCAGTCATTTCCCTCCTGAATGCTTGAAATAGGAAGGATTGCCTCAAGGCTTTACATTACAATTATTCCATTGTGTATTATTTTTATAATCATTTCCACTCCAACTATGTGCTGACATTTACATATTATAGGTTTCAGCTTGTTCCCAGCTCTGACTGTATTTTGCACTGTAGGCTAAATTCTTCTGTTATTACTGGTGTTATTTTTCTAACGTGTCTGCCTGAACTGTCCACATAGAAGACACTATGGTCTTATGATATGCTTTGTTGGGATTAAAACTGGATCAATTAATAATGGTCAGTGATCAGAAGGACATCTCAGTTAGGTTATATAGTTTAGCACAACAGCATAATTCTTCTTAAACAAGTCACCTGTCCCTAGAATGACAAAGTTCATGATATAAAAAATACTAGAGAAAATAAACGCATTTCATTTTCATAATGGTATCATTCAGTAAACATACTTAAATTGCTTGGAATTCTCTATTATCTCTCACACCAGCACAACATTAATGTCTACAGAAGTCCCAGATATGAAAAAGAGAGTGGAAATTGAATGGTCACCTTTTAGCCTATTAGAGACAGACTATCCACTTACTATTCCTCTAGAATGGCTAGAATAGGATACAGCTGTGTGATGGTGTGGTGGCATTTTCACACAGGGTCTGTAAAATGCCACTGATACGTGAGGCACGGGCTGAATGGTACCTATTCTTTGTTTTGACTCAGAGGGGTTTCCGCCAATGTGCAGATTCTCATGCCACCATGTCTACAGAAGAATGTATCAAGCTGGAACAGGACCAAATTTGGAAGCCTCTACAAGGCCTTACATTGTCAGGGCACATTAGAAGTCTGACTTCCAGTCCAGTAGCTCTGAAGGAGTAAACATAAGTATTATTTATCATTAAACTCTTCCCTTTAAGACTTGAAGTTTTTTCTTGTAAGATGTCTTCCTCTTAGAACAATATAATTTTAGCCTCTGCTGTAAATCTGTTGAGTTGCAGGGAGAGAAGTAAGTGGGCAGAGTAAGGTTTCTGGTGGGCAGTAAGGCTACCACAGAAATGTTAGTCCAGCTCTCCCAAGTCAAGGTGGAAATCTGAAAGCCAGAGATGTCAAAAAAGTTCATAAAAATGACTGAAGGACTAGGTCTGTCTCGGAACAGACTCGAAAGGGTCAGTCTGGTGAGAAATACTTGTGTGACAGGATATATGTGTCATAGATACGGAGTAAAAAAGGCGATAAAAAAAAAACCACATTTTCCCACTTAGCAAGAGATTAGGCAAGATTAAATGGCTGAAAGTTGCAACTAAAGCAGCTTTCAGGGAAAATGCAGTACCCATTAATCTCAGAAGGTAATTAATTATTACAACACCTCATCAACTGTTGCAGCTCATTCAACAGTAACAATTTGATCCTGCTTGGATGTTTTCCTAAAAGGCATACCATTACAAGATATAATACAAAGTCCCATTGCCCATGTAATAGGGTAATTCAGAAAAGATGTTCACAATGGTGTTATCCTTAGAAAACCGACTGCATGATCCTTGGCTTATGAAGCAATTTCTTGGGACCCTTTGCACACTGGTACAGGGGAGAGTTGTGACCTATAACACCACCTGTGACCTGCTCTGTTTCTGAGATATTACGGTATTACTGTGTCCACTTTCAGTTGTGTTTAGATAATAATGTTTTTCTATTTTTATTAGCAATGGTACTTGTTTCCACTAACTTTTGTTTTACCTAGCAATTATGCATACAGTTATCTGGGGTTTTATTCTTAAGGTGAGATACTTAATGTGAGGTGGAATTAACCATGAACTGCTTTCCACCCCTAACGTCTGTCTAGGCAAGCAGGACGACTCTGCTTCAGGTTCCAAGCTTTCCCCATGTGTATTTTACAAAACATCAGTAAAAAGTGCTTTGCCATGGAAAAGTGGCACAGGCTGGTAGCATCAATACAGAGACCACCAAGTGGCTGATGGCCCTGAGATAAAATTTTGCCTGTTTGTTTTCTTCACCAAGGTTGATCAGAGAACTGAATTAAGCAATAGCACTTGCCTCTGGCTGCTGCCTTAGCAGCGGAGGCAGAGCTGCACTGAGGGTCTTGAGTCACTGCTTCCTGCCAGTACAAAGTAGGAGTGGGTTTGGTATGTGTGGGATGTGGTGTGTCACCTGAGTCACACTCTGAACAAATATTGCTAAAGCAATATATTTTCCCTTTTGCTTGCAGACGCTGCCTCTTGTTGCACCTCCCTAGGCTCAAGACCATGTTCTCTAATGAAAGGTTCCCTTTATTGTATCTTAGTCTGCCTTTATACTGGTAGAGTAGATGTCCCCAAGAGAGACCATGATTATTCAGCTGACAGTCACAGAAATGCCCAGCACCATACTGTGTAAGTGTTCTTGTCTTCCAAGACACCCTTCCACTTCCAGACTGCCTGGAGGAATGGCTCCTGTCCCCTGCTGTCACCAGGGCTGCGAATCATCTGAGACAATGCAAGTTGGCCTTGGCCAAAATTGTGCCAGGAACTGCTCTATCTCTTATTTTATGCCTTATTTTATTAGACTATAAACTATGAATTAGGAAAATAAAAAATCATTTAGGAAAGGAGAATTTGGAGTAATTAATGCTCAGAGAGCTGTTGGTCAGCCTTGCAGGGGTTCTTCTGTAGGCTGCAAATGGAGGAAGGAGGCCAATGAGGGCAGGGACCAGTGACCACCAACCACCAAAACTTCATCTTGACAAAGGTTCTATGTCAGGAAGCTCTATCAGAATGGCTCCCATAAAGCATATGAGTAACTTCAGTGTAATTTACGTGGACTGAACTACACTGCTGAAAAGGGACTCACAGAAAAATTATACTCAGGACTCCTTTTGTCTGAAGCATTGTGCTTCCAGGGAGGCAAGTGGGGTGTTAGACACGGGTTTTACGCTGATATTCCCTGAAACTTAATTTTGGCTCAGATTAAAATGCAGTTGAATGAATCAGAGATTAGTCAACATGTGTAGTTTGGTGTTGTCATTCGCAGAGCGTTCCTTCTAAAAGCAGCCCTTCAGAAATTTCTTTATTTGGACAGTGCTAAGGTAGCTCATACACTCAAAATTTTACATCAAACATTTGATGCTTGCTGGTTGAATCAAAATTTGAAAAAATAGCCTGAGCTAAAACTTCTGATGATATAAATTTTCCTTTTGTAAGCCACCCATTGCATCCAAAATCTGAATAATTTTCCATGAATATTAAGAGCATGTCTATATTAAATGCATTGCACATCAGCAGTCCCAGAATGGGGTAGCAATACCTACTCTACCTTGGCAGTCAGTTGTGATACCTAACACACATTCAGCTGTTAACAATGCTGGTACCCCAATCTCTAATTCTGGTCACCAAAAAGGTGTGAGAAGCCATGAATAGCTACAAATGATGCTGCCTCATCTCACCAGCAAAGCACTTAAAGCATATCTGCCAGCCAAGCTAATAGCTTTTCCTATTCCTGTCACCATTTCCTGTTGTCTTACCATCTGGTAACACAGTTAAGGTACAAGACTTTGTGGGGTCGCTTCTCCAGTGAAAGCAATACAAACATGGGCCCAGGAGTCAGAGCAACTCCTACTCTAAGGCATGGGAGTATTGAGTAAAACTAATTTCACAGCCCATTTATTGGCTAGGGAAATTATCTCCATCTCCTCAGACTTGTTCCAAGTGCAGCAATACAGGCACAGTGAAAAGCAAAGCTTTCCGTTTAAAAGTAGTTGCAGAGTTTCCACCCTGACTGCCAGAGAGATAGTACTACACTGCAACTGGGGAGTGCTGCAAGACTTTCTGAACTGTGAAAAAAATTCACGTTTCTAAAAAGGACATACCTTTCCTATTACTTGTGCTAACTTTCAAGCTTGAAGAAGGATGAAGATCCCCAGAAATCATTTTTTCCCTGAGCTAAGGGGCAATACTCTTTCCACGTTTCTTTTTATGAGCCTTGCTATAGTCACAGTAAGAAGTTCCATTTTCACCCATATCTTTTTATTCTTCCAAGCTGTTTCCCCAAGAAACGAATGCTGACAAATCTAATGGTTTCCATCCCCTTCCCTATGTTGGTACGTAGCTGTCTTCTTGGCACACTGCTTTTGGACTGTCTGCTGCCAGCTGATGCTTGTCTTATTTGAGCCTCTCTCTCCTACACTTATAAATCCTCCCTTCTTTCACTTTTCTTCACTGCTGTTGACATCTGCACCCTTTCCTCCCTCTCAGTCACATTTCCTGTAATCTTCGATCCTACTTCCCTCAGCCTCCACCCTACATACAAGTTCTGGCAAAATATTGCTCAGATACTGTTGGGGTTTTGGCTTGCTGTGTTGTGTTCCGGGTCTTTTCACACTACAAAAACATGACTCTTCATTGCTATCTTAGGATAATAAATCGCTTCTGATTTCACAGCTCTGGTTCTACATGTTGTTACTTTGTCCAGTCTGATTTTGGCTGTATGGATGCCAATGCCCTCCAAACAGCTCAGGAGTTCAAACTTCAATCTCAGCCAGTCAAACAGGACAAGTTACCCTTCCCATTGTCTTTGTGGTCAGTTCAGTCTTTCATGTTACTCCACGGAAGAAGTTTACATTTCTTAAACTTGAAGGTCACCATATTGCAGACCAACTGCAGATTCCTTCAGTCCTCATGCTGTCTCCAAAACTTCTCTTAGTTTCTTACCACAGCACAGTTTTTTTACCTTGTTTTCCAGGATGTGCTAAAGGCTGACAGTAAAATCATGTCTTGCTGCTTAGTTACAATGCACAGCCTTCTCCCTGGCTTTTAGAAGGGACCTCTCTGACAGATGCAAGCCTTTCTGCTTTGCAGAAGTCTCAGGTTGCACAGAAAGGATTTAAGACCAAGGCTGGAATAGAAACCCAAGGCTGCAGCCGAAGGGACTCCAAAACCCTAGGGGGAACTTCTAACTAAAGTCATCAGCACTCAGACCTACCTCCCCCACTGGTCAGTCCTCAGAGAATAAATGTCAGGCCTCTGCTTTCTCACTTTCCACTCAGCACTGACTACATCACCCCTGTGGGTCACTCAGGAAAATGAAAACAAATACAGTCCATGGCAACCCCTCCTATATCATTCTGTGTCTGCTTTCTGCAGCGCAAATGGGGTGTTATACAGCTTTCTTGCTGCAGCTGTCTATTCCAGCCCCAAGTGCTTTATCATTGCACCTATTCTCTTCCATTAGACTGAAGTCTGCATCCAACTGATAAATCTCATAAAAAATTTTCTGGGATTTAGCACCTTCTCAGAAGCCAACTAAGGAGAAATCTACTGCTGACAGAAAGACAGAGATACCCAGTGCAACTATACAGGGACTTTTGAGCAAAAGACCACCTGTATTCCACTTTTGGTTACTCACTCTCCCCTTTTTTCAAGCCGGAGTTGTGTAATCATGCACATCTGTGCAAATATAGCAGGCAAAGAGCCCCTGGCAATCTGTGTCAGATCGCTCTCTCCTCCTTGTGGTTTTGGCTAGAATGGAGTCTGATGATGGACAAAGCCAGCTTTAGACAGATTTATCAGACAGCTTTGCATGGAAAGTATATGCTGTCCACAAGCTTTCAACCAGCCAGATGGACATACATGTGATTTTGTTTTCAGTTCCAAAATCTAAAATAGCTTCAGAGGTCACACCACCGTCTACCATACCTTTGTGAAGAAGTCACAGACATGATGGAAGAAAAATAATATTAAGCCTGACTCAATGCTGATATGAAAAAGTACAAGAATGTATCTAAAGCCTCAGGATTAATTTATTTTAATTGTTTCCATTCTGGGACCTGTGCATGCATATGCAGTAGGGTGTGACGGGGAGTTGCAGCGAGGATGAGGATGGTAACATGTGAATGAGTGAGTCTACCAGGAGGTACCTGTGGAAAGTCAGCATTTTTCCTACGTAGGAAAAGCCCCCAAGAATTAGGTTCACAGTATGGGCAGGTGACTGGTGGCAGAAATGGTGCACAAGCATATTCTCATAGCTGTCTGTGCTGGCATTTGTAAGGGAAGATTGGCCTCAGGAAGTTCAGTTTGTTCCCTGGGCACTGGAAAACTTGTTTCTTTCTTTTATAGAAAAAGCTGTAGTCTGGAGTTCCAGGAATATTTCTGGTGGGTTAATGGAGGAAAGGATTATCCATAGGACCTCTGTGGTACTGCAGCAGGTGACTCATAAACCACAAGTCTCCCAACTGCAACTGAGAGCACTGGTCTGTTAAGCTTACAGAAGTGAGTGCTTTTGTGGCTCCATGTGTGAGATACAGAGACTGACACAAGTTCATACAACCACTCCATCAAAATGATGCAAGTGGCCCTTCTTCACTCTTGAAGCCCCTAATGGTTTACTTCCATCCAATCTGTCATTTTCACTTCATCAGATGTGATGTCCTTCCATTGCAGCCAGTCTCCATTGCCCAGTTGCAAACTTTCAAGCAAGCATTTTTATTTTGATTCTATCTGATCCTCAACCTTGGGTAGAACTTCTGGTAATCATACATAAATTTACACCATTTCCCTTCCTCCTAAAAGCCTACTACCTCTGCTTCAAAGGCAGCTGAAGCATTGGGATTTCTTAGCTTGCTGTATGCTGAGGCCACTACATACCACATTAACAGGTAAGATCTCCTTATTTGTCTCCTATAGATCTGTTTATATTTTTCCCTTGATAGAACTGCCCTTTTTCTCAGTGTATGCTGTGCCTAACATCAGAGAGTCCTGTTCCTGGACCTGACTTTCACACAACATAGAAACACAAATAACTATAAATAAATGTTTGATTGTGCACATGTGAGAGTGAGGAGCACATTCCTTCACATTTCTTGAGTGTAGAGGAGTAAAATATATCAATAGGGCAAAAGACAGTAATTTAAAATTAGTTTAGTTTTGGTTCTGTCTGGCAGATAAAGAAACTGTCTGGAGTTCAAATTTGTCCCATTTGCCCAGTGTCTGTCAATGTCTCACCAACAGTAGAATAAAGGATGAAAAATGGTTTTTTTCCTCTTTCAGGTGTAACAAAATTGCTCTCCAACAAGTAAGAATCCAGAAATTTAACTCAGCTTCTTCCTGAGAAGGCAGCTCATTAAGCTTCCTGACGGGAGAAAGCAGTCTGTTAAATGTTGCTCAGCAGCATGCCAGAGCTTCAAAGAGATAGTACATTTCCTTTTCAAAGGGGCCTTATTCTTAAAGTATGCACTCATAAAAAAATGAGGATTTAACACAGTGAACTCGTATTTTTTAAGAGTTAGCTGGAGCTAAAAAAATGTGAATAAATTCTATCTACTAGACTTTGCTATCAGTTAAATCAGTGCACTCACCATTGAGAACATGTGTTTAAAGTTTCTCTATTTATCAGGCAAACAAAGACCAGATATACCTTCTGTGCTGATGCTAGAAAGCAATAATCTCACAAGCGGCTTCCTTCCATATATCAAGTTCAAAGGAGGAAAAAAAAGCTAAACCAAAACAAACATCATGAACACAAAACATAAACTCCAGGTTGACTAATGAATGTGTGCACAGAAACTCATCTGTTAACAATATCATCTTACTAAATCAACTGGTTTAATGCATGTGAAAACATGTAGGAGGGATCAGAGACTAGCAGAGCTATTTAAATTAGAAAAACTTGTGCTTCAAGCAGACAAGTTTTTGATCTATGATAAAAAAGAGATTATACTGGCCATAATATGACTTATTTTGTTATCAGACCTCAGGTCAACTGATGTGTTAAATCATCTCTCTTGTACCTATTAGACACAGAACAAAATCAGATCCAAGCCTTAGTCCAAATTTTGGGAAACTTAGTTTGAGATACAGACTGCAATTTCACCATTCCTAATTATTTTTCAGGTTTTTCAGGTTTTGGCTTCAGTTTTTATTAACTGTAACAAATAGTTCTGATTTCATGAAAGTCCCTGTCCAAGTCTATTAAGCTTGTCTTTCAGTAGTGATTAAGGACCACTAAGCTAATTCACTCTGTCTTCCCTTTCAGCCTTCTGCTCCATCTCATGTACTCTCACTGAAGTTTTTCTTCACTTACTTTATTCTCATCTTCTTTTTACCATGGGAAAAGCTTTACGGATGTCTGACAGAGCTATATTTACCTGTTCAATGTAACCTTTGTAACAACATCCTGCCGTTTCCCTCTAGGCACTGAATTCAGGTATGAATCATTATGAATGATCTGAGGAGCCATACTAACTCAGCCCTCCCTTTCTCCTCTTTTTTTCTTGTCTGCCAACTTATCAGTACAAATGGCTCCTACAGAAGTCCAACAGACAATTCCTGCGTGGTTTTTTATTTATTCTTTGCCAAATGTCAAATCATAACCTTGGATCATGCCTACCATAGCAAGGCTCTCCAGGTCATTTCCCATCCAAGAAAACAGAGAAGATTTTGAAGCAGGCCTGCCTGAATTTTCTCAAAAGACGAACGCACAAAGTGTTTATGAACTTCACAATCATGGGTTTTACAAATATCTTCCCTTTTTTGGCCATACCTGTTCTGAAAGCTGAACGAAATACCACAGTTATCCAAATGGGTGACTGCAATTGAACCACCAAAGCCGAAACAGCTTCGACAGCTGGAACCGCCACATGCAGTCCACTGATGGGGTTGTGGTCAGTAAGACATTGGTCTTTTAGGAACACCATCCTATATTTCAGCCAAGGTCGAACAGAGAAATGTACGGGATCTATAGAGATATTGAGCAAAATTCCATTTTTACTAATACCATGAGATATTATGATGGAGGTAGAAGAAAAGTTATTTCAATTATGGCTTTCCTTTAGATCAGACCTTTTCTGCTCCTTTTAAACAATATTTTCTAAGAACTATAGTTAGATTTGTAATGGCATACATACTTATTATTTTATTCAAAGTTTGGGTAAAAACTAGTAGCTTTCCATCACTGTGTCTTTAACCTTACGTCGTCTTTCCTGAACAAAACATCAATTTCAATACTGGATCCTGCAGAACCTGACTCATTTTTTCCCCTTTGGAAGAGTAAACAGTGTGTTAGTGCCAAACAAAAGGTGATGAAAAGTCTGTCTGTAGATGGCATTGTAAAAGCTATAAGCTCAGCTTTGTTAAAGACAAGCTCAGTTTGCCAAATCCACCAGCTGCACATAATGAAGTATTGCTGTACCAGTATTCTTGAACCTGTGTCTTCCAAGGTGGGAAGAATTTATTGATCCTTTCTTGCTGTTTCTGTCCGCTTGTCTGTTTAGCATCCAGCTGATGAGAGCACATGTGCTATTTTTCATTAAAAGTACCAGAGGCACATTTCTCTGGACCAGGGAAGCATCACACATCTTTGTT
Source organism: Lathamus discolor (assembly GCF_037157495.1). NCBI lineage: Eukaryota > Metazoa > Chordata > Aves > Psittaciformes > Psittacidae > Lathamus > Lathamus discolor. The sequence goes on from NC_088884.1 coordinate 49,631,924, forward strand.
CGGTGATATTCTGCCAAATCACTCCTTCGCATTCTATCCATTAAATTCAGGACTTTCAGCGTAATACTGGATTACGGATCATGGGCAATTCTTTGAATGTGATTGATACTACATCTTACTTGTGCAGACCATATACGATTTCAGTGCTTGTGATTCAAATTTTAGGATGTTATTTTTAATGAACCACATAAGTGTAAAGAACATGAAACACCTGCTGATGATAAGAGAGTCAAAAGGTCATCTGCTTCCTTGGACTATTTTAATAGCCTCTGTCAGTATATCAGATTGAGGCACATTTCTTCTAAACCTTCTCAGAAATTGGTTATTTCTGATCCAAATTCAATTTTAAATTAAATATTCTTGTATATATTGGTAGTACTTGTTCAGCTTGTTCAGATGGGGAATCTTGAACAATAACCTGAATCATCAGGAAGCTTCAGAAAATAAACCAAATAAATGTAAGAAATAACAGTGATGCTGATTTTTTTTTCTTTTTTTTTTTTTTTTGGCAAATATATTTACAAGGCCTTTTTCTCTTGTATTTCTTCTGTATGATTCAGTTCAATGAGACTATTCAAACAATAAGACTATAAACGAGATCGTCTCATTACTGTGAAAGCATTAATGCAAGCACAGTTGTCCTTTAACAATACCTTTGTAAAACTGCTTTGAGCAGCACACATTGTCCTACTGCTTAAAGGTAAAGTCATCAAATAAGCAACTGGTTCCACTGTGTCTTGGCTCATGTAGCAGGTCGTAAAGAAGAGGAGAGAGGGAACTGGTGCTGCTGTCTCCTTGGATGGAGATCCCACTGGTTTCTTTGCCAATGCCTTGATCCTGTCAGTTACATTAAACCACAGGTGCATAAAATGATAGGCAATGTCTGGAGCCATTTCAGCATTACTCAATCCATCACTAGACCCTCGGAAATATGAAGATGTCATTAAAATACATAAATATATATCAATGGAAAATTATCTATACCATCCATCCAAGTCTGACAAAAGAATTTGAAGTCCTTTAAATTAATGGTACATAATGAATTGAACATACCCAATACAGGCAGATGGAAAATTAATGAACAGCAACATGCATGTATTTTAAGGTGGTCTTGAAGTCTCTCCAACATAAAAAGGGATTTCCCAGGAGTGAACTTACTTCTTCTCATTTGTGAATATCACACACAGGTAATAAAGTGTGCACATACTTCCAGCTTGTGATGGTCAGAATTTTAAACAATTCTGACTTCAGCTGATTTTGTTTATTTGTTTCTCTTAGAAGCTTGGGTGCAACATTTAAGTGCTCATGAATTTAGGCTTAATTTCTATCTTATGTTCTACAGATTGACTTCCGAGAATGGCTGCAGTGCAAATGTATGACTCCTGTGAGAGACGGATGCTTGTATATCCCTTGAGTAAGAAGATACTGATCCAGTAGGAAATCCTATTTTGAATGGTTTTCTTTCTCCTAATGCGTTCCAGTAATAAGCCGCTTTACAGAAGATAAGCAAACAACAGTTAATATAGAAACCAAGTACACTGTAGGACACTTAACACACAGAAAATTATCTATGTATAAGTTTAAAATGTTCCTGAAAGGAGTAATTATTTTGGCTGTCATAAACATCATGTCTGCCACATCTCAAAAGGCAATTCTCATCTTCAGCTGAGTGACTGCTTCACCTTTAACAGACTGTAAGAATCAGAAATTGTATTAAAAAATATATTGCCTAGGTTCAAGTGTTCTTGTTCTCAAAGTAACATTCTACATTTACTTTTCCACTGGAGGATCATGTCTTCTCTGATTGAAGGAACCTGGTCTCTTACTATGCCACACAATCTGCTTCAATTTCTGTGCACAAGGTACAGCCTTCTTCACATCATTCAAGGCCAAATGCAATAGTTGCTCAGTGGTAAAACTACACAAATTAAACCACAAGAAACGGATTGTGGTGTGGGGAGCATAGAACAGGGGAAAGTAAAGCATGGGCTCAAGTAAATGTTATGTTTGATGAAGTGAGTCATCTAGAAGAAGGTTATATGATGGATCTAACTTCAGGAAGAATAACAGTGCAGGTCTATGCCTTCATGCATATGTCATAGCTCTTCCATTACCACAAGGTGGTGACGATTCAGGATGATTCATGTTGGCTCCTGAGTTCTACTTTTTACCCAATGCTCACTGCTGCTGAAAACCCCTCAGTTCCATTGCTTGAAATTCATTTACATGTATGATTATAAAGATTTATAGAAGTAGCTTTCACTCCTTCGATGAATGATTTTTCCCTAAGCAAGAACAGAGTATAAGGTTTAGTAATGATGGCTTAGACCTTATTCTTCAGAGAGCAAATCTGGGTTTCTTTTCTGCTAATCTCTGAAGAGTATCTGCAGAAACAGACACATAATCCATGAGCATGGGTATGGCTGGTGAAACAGACAATATGTACAGCTGTAAGACCCAAATATTCAGAGAATCACAGAATAGTTAGGGTTGCAAAGGACCTCAAGATCATCTAGATCCCACCCCCTTGCCATGAGCACGGACGCCTCCCACTAAACCATGCCACCCGAGGCTCTGTCCAACCTGGCCTTGAACACCACCAGGGATGGAGCATTCACAACTTCCTTGGGCAACCCATTCCAGTGCCTCACCACCCTCACAGTAAAGAATTTCTTCCATATCCAATTTAGACTTCCCCTATATAAGTTTGAACCCATTAGCCCTTGTCCTATCACTACAGTCCCTAAGGAAGTTGTCTTCTACACAATCGAGGAACCTCCTGGGTTGCTTGTCTGACACCATCAGGTAAGACCATAGTTATAAACTGCATTCTGGCTACAACATGTCGAATCCATTTAATAGTGTTTTAATTACTTGTTTCACCTTATTCACCCTACAAGGGAATGCTTTGGGCCAGCCTGAAAAAGTGTCTGTCAATACCAACAGATATTGATAACCTCCTTTCCTAGGTAATTTAGAAAAGTCTATCTGCCATTTTGTAATTTAGAAAAGTCTATCTGCCATTTTTGTCCTGAATAGCTTCCTTTCCAGTTGTTCCAAGTTGATTCCTGTTTTCAGTTTTAGGGTTATTTCTCAAACCCCCACCTGCTGTACTGAGTTTTGTGGGGGTATCCCCTTACTTTTTCAAGTTTATCTATTAAACATGCTCAGGTATTCATATTAAATTTAGAAAATTACTTGAAATTTCTGGTTACATAATAGCACAATTATGCTGAAAAGAATAATTAATCCAAAATACAAATAGAATGTTCTTTCAACTGTAAGAAAGACATCTGCGTCTTTAGAGGTGATAGTGAATTCTGAGGAAGAAGTTGTGTGCAGCCAAAAGAGTTGAGTATCTTTGAAGCGTGATACAATGTATGAGGTTTTGCAAATACTTTTGTTTGGCTGAAATAGTTTCATTTCATTTTAAGATCTGACACCAATGTCTGTTTGGTGATCCATGGATCTTCCTACAGAAACTGATGTAAAATTAGTGGAGTTAAAGTGAATGTATGCTGGGGCAGCTGAAAACTGTAATGTAGTCCTTGATGCCTGCGATCGGGATGAAATGATGAAAGAAAGCCACCCTGTAATTTCAGCCTTGAATGGTGGATTTAAAGTGGACAGTACCATCTAGTGGGCAAAGAGAGAATTAAGAGTACAAATACGGGTAACAAGAATCCTAAGAATTGAGATTGAGGAAATACAATGTCAATAAATAAATACCACTTTCAGAGTATAAGATTCATAATATGTCATATTAATGTGAAAAATACATTTAAAGGAAGACATTTAGGAAAAATTTAAAAGATTTTGGTATAATTTTTTCACTACCAGTCACATCAGCTAGTTATGATTACTTTACAGCCTCTTTCTCATAATTGTCAAGCCCTATGTTCTAGTCCTTTAACTGTTAGATTATCTCATAAGAATCTGCAGTCTTATTTAACTTTGGTTTAGATACCTTCTTTTTCTTCATGAAAATCTACATCATAGTTCTTATTGCCTTATTGTTATTTTAATGTTGCTCAAGAGGAAGCACACAGATTTCAGGTTTCGAATTCTTATTTTGTCTTTTTACTACCTGCTGGCTTAGCTATTTTAGACTGCCTCACTTCTGGGAAGCTTCACTGCTCCTGGTTATTATAATATGTCAGTCTTAAAAAGTACTGAATTCTTATAATATTGACTGCTCTGTACTCTTGGTACAGTAAAACCGGAAGGTAAAATGTTATTTCCAATTCTCCATCTCTTTGTGTGACTTTGTGTAATAAAACGTATAGATTACTCTTCCCTTTTTCTGTCTCTAAAAATTTGTCTTTTTTGTGTCTTTTGGAAATCAGAAGTTTTATTACAAATTTTTCACAAATTAGTTTCCATTTTCAATTACTTCTGCTTTTCTTCCTTTTTTCCCCTTTTTCTTCCTTTTCTTCCATAAAATAGATTTATGTTTATGTATACAACTCACTATATAAAAACAACATTCTGCAACAACTAGAGTGTAACTGATAACTAGTTCTTCACCTGGGACAGTGTCTCACAGGCAAGGATTTTGTGAACATTTCTGTGTGCCAGCTAATATTCTTCTATGATATTTCATTTCTGTTTTGCTGATGGGGAGCCACCAAATTAGTTATCTTAAGAGGACCACACTCTTCTCACAGGATGATTTATGAGTGAAGAGTATGAAGAGTATGGGCTTCCCTTGAGAGCCCATTCCTGTTTGCAGCCAGGCTGAGAGGAACCTCAGAGGACTATGTGCTCCTGGGTATCTTCAGCCAGCCAGCAGTGGCTGAGGATGTTTCAGAGGCAAAGTTTGTATAGGGTTACTTAAACTTCTTGGGGCTAAATTCTTAGCTCATGTTAATTGTCATTTGTTCATCTCAGACCATATACAATGTGTATGTATCTTCCTCTTCCTCCCTCTGCCCCCACACAACTTACACAGTGAGTTGTTAATAATGCGTATGTGGAACATTTTCCTGGGGTTTATGGGACTTTTCTTGAGAGCCATGGGACTGTAGTCAGCTATGAGCAAAAGCACAGAGCAGTGACAAGAGTTAAAATTATTTGGAAGGATGCTACTGCAGAAGTTGCTGAAACAACTGTGAATATCTGTATTGCTGCTATTAGACAGTATTTGAATCTGGTGGCAATGGCAAGAAGGTGGTAGACAAAGCTTTTCCTATAAAAAGCTTACAATCTATTCAACTCCTTTTCCTTAAATAAAACTCAGATTTAACTTACTGAAAATGCAGAAGTTTAATATACTATAGAATCAATAGGTGACAACTCCCTGTCACCAGGGAATTGAATTGCAGATTTTATTTGACTAGATTCTACAGGCTTCGACTTTACAGTGCCATTTTTGGAGGGACTAGAAATAAATCAGTAAATAGGAGTCTTAGCCTCAAAGAGTTCTTTATGTAAAATGTAATACAAGCTCTTAATAGAAGACCTTTCCAGGTGTCATATATAAATTATTCTGCAATATACATTCTGGTCATAACCTGTTATTTACCACCTCATAGTGTATCCCGGACTTTAAAACTACATTCTTCAGCTTTTATTGCTGTTTGTTTCATCACGGGAGAGCAAGGGTGACATCCAGTGGTCTATCAACTTAGCTGTACAGATGGACTGTGCCTTCAGTGAAGCAAGATCTATCTCACAGAGGCCTTAAAGACACAAAATAATACCTAGTAAAGCTTAGATCAAGCTGATTGCATGATTTCCCACCTGAGTCCCAGACTTCATCTTTTAATAAATCATTTCCATTTCTCCATACATTTTAATTCAGAATTAGGAAGCAAAGAGCATTAGTAAACAACAGGAGGCTAAAGGAATATTCTGAAAACTAGCTTTTGCTCAGATGAAGTAACAAGGTTACTCCCAAAATTCAGTAGCTTCCCTAGGGTGGATGGATGTTGAAGCCAGAACCATCACTGATAAATGGAATCTATGGATGTACCATTTATATCTGTAGGGCTTCCTTCTCCAGCTTTGCAACAGAAAAACAGTGAGAAAAAAAATCGCTATTTTTTTGTTTCCTTCATTTTCCTGCTGGGTTTGGGTATTTCAATGTCAGGAAAGGTATTGCGTAGTCATATGAAGAGGGAAGTATTCTTTCATCTTAAATCCCTTAATTCTTCCAAACAATATTCACCAGCTGCTAGAACTAGGGCACTTTCCTGGCCAGAGATATGCAGTGAATACGTTTCTGAAACTCATAGCAGCATATTTTCCACATTTAATTTTGGGAACAGAAGTAAGCATCAAGTTTCTCCTGATGTTTCTTGCCTTCCAGCCCTGTGTATGTCTCAGGGATAGCCTGCAGCACCCCTAAGGCTGTTCAGGCATATATTATGGCATAAACAAATGCTGTACATGTGGGGTCTTGTATGCTCTGCAGGGCATCTTCCAGCTGTATGTCAGGCTGCCTTTGGGAGTGTGCTCACTGTAAGTCTTGTTGATCCACAGGAGGAAGACTAGGTATCATGCAGGAGAGGTAGGTTTCTCAGTATTAAGGAACTTTCAAAAATGAGACTTATGCCTAAAATGTTGGGGTTACATCAGAGCCTGCCTTTCACTGACTATATTAAATATAGTCCCACTGAAACATTACAACAACCAAAAGTATTACTGTTACCTTCCCTTTAGGGGAAAAAAAAATAAAGGTGCCTTTTAAATCTTAAACTGGCTTTGAAAAATTTACAGTGATACCACAATAGAATTCTTTATTAATAAACAAACAAACAAACAAGGAGCTTTGCAAATAAGAGTTATAAGTTAATAATAAGTTATAATAAGTTAATTACTGGAGAAAAATGGGGAAAAAAATTTGAAGTATATCTGTTCGTTCAAATATTTCTATTTATGTCCTTGGTTCTGTAATATCAGGATAAGAATTTCTATAACAAGTGGATTGACTACAATTTTTTTAGCGGTTAATTAATTCATGAAAATTTGATGGTACATTCATTCAATAATAATCTGGACTGCATTCACTTTATCAAAATGTCTTTTGGGGTCATCTGATATTGTGATACACCTTCTGATGTAATAAAAAGCAATTTCAATGAGGCCTGTAAAACCAAACCTCCAATAAAAGTGATAGTGTATACACCCTCATATACCATTTCTGTCTGATACTGGCAATGCCAAAAGAATTATGTTGCAGATCAACAAAATTACTTCTGTGTCCAAACTGTCTGGTGATATCCCGAGCCTTGATTTAGGCAGGTAGGACCCCAATAAAGTGAGGATGGCTCAGAGAGTGAAGTAGCATCTTTTATTAGACCAGCCGATGTCATTAGAAGTAGTACATGAGCCTCAGAACCCATGACTTCATACTGAACTCAAGGTAAAGATTAAGGCATCCTACAGACATATGCAGAAAACCCCATTGGCTAAGTGGGGATATGCCTCCACTCATAGAGGTTCAGGCGTATTATCTGTGCTTCTTCTCTGTGAGAAGGTGTTAGCTGGGGCTGACAGGAGGTGCTGGTCTCATGGTAATTTTGAGCACTGACCTTTATCTTTATTTGATACACAAAGACAACGGGGAGGAAGGAGTACACCTCCTTCTTTTGTACAGTGACTCACTGGTTAGCTCTCCTGTCCAGCAGGAGGAAGACCTGGGCTACATTCCTCTTTGGTCCCTGTGGAGACCTGAAGGTTCATCTCAAAGACCCCAGGTAGATGCTCTAGCAAAAGTGATATTCTGAGTTACAGAGGAGAGTCAATGCTCCTGTCATAGAATCATAGAATAGTCAGGGTTGGAAAGGACCTCAAGATCATCCAGTTCCAACCCCCCTGCCATGGGAAGGGACACCTCACACTAAACCATCCCACCCAAGGCTTCATCCAACCTGGCCTTGAACACTGCCAGGGATGGAGCACTCACAATCCCCCTGGGCAACCCATTCCAGTGCCTCACCACCCTAACAGGAAAGAATTTCCTCCTTATATCCAATCTAAACTTCCCTTGTTTAAGTTTTAACCCGTTACCCCTTGTCCTGTCACTACAGTCCCTGATGAAGAGACCCTCCCCAGCATCCCTATAGGCCCCCTTCAGGTACTGGAAGGCTGCTATGAGGTCTCCACGCAGCCTTCTCTTCTCCAGGCTGAACAGCCCCAACTTCCTCAGCCTGTCTTCATACGGGAGGTGCTCCAGTCCCCTGATCATCCTCGTGGCCCTCCTCTGGACTTGTTCCAGCAGTTGCATGTCCTTTTTATGTTGAGGACACCAGAACTGCACACAATACTCCAGGTGAGGTCTCACAAGAGCAGAGTAGAGGGGCAGGATCACTTCCTTCGACCTGCTGGTCACGCTCCTTTTGATGCAGCCCAGGATACGGTTGACTTTCTGGGCTGCAAGCGCACACTGCTGGCCCATGTTCATTTTCTCATCGACCAGCACCCCCAAGTCCTTCTCTGCAGGGCCACTCTGAATCTCTTCTTTGCCCAATCCGTAGCCGTGCCTGGGATTGCTCCGACCCAGGTGTAGGACCTTGTCCCTGCTCTCACAAGTGTCTTGAGTATTTTCCATTTAGTGTTCAACAGAGCTTGTGCAGGAGTCAAGCCACCCCCATCCTTGTCCCCAAGCCATAGACTTATGCTTTCTCTGCCCTAATAATTACTTAATTATTGCCGCATGAAAAAGTTTCAACAGATGGTCTGGAGCTGAATAAATTCTATTCCTGCAGGCCAAGGATTCAACAAAATTTGGACCCCACACCCCAGTAAGCCCTCTAGCAGCTGAGCCAGTGGAGCTGGCAACAAGCCTTGAGCCTTTTACCAGATGATGTATTTTGTGGCTATTCTCTGTAAGTGCCTATCAAGACTGCAGATGAAGGGGCACATGCATCCAGGCAGCAGCTGAGCAAGCATTTTATGGGTATAAGCTTTAGATCCACATACCAGTGAAGTGGTTCATAGGTACCTCTGTCCTTTGTTGCTCTAAGTGGAAACATATAAACGGTGGGCATATTTATGGCTTAAATCCAATTGGTAATATTTAGGATAATGCTTTCTTATGAATTAATAGGAAAGGCTTGCCTCATACCTGATTCTATCACTACTTTGTTTCCCCCATATTCCCCCTTGACATCCCCACAGTTTTGGCCTTAGTTGCTCACAGCCTTGCTGCTCCTTCCCCGAGTCCTGGATTTACAGCAGTATTATAGTATCTGAACAAAGCAGGAAGTCAATCAATCAATTTTAAACCAAGAGGCCATTATGATCAGCTGCTTTGACGAGTTATACAGAACATGTTAAGAGATAGGCATGTCATGTAGCACAGATCAGTCCTCTCCAGCAACACAGGAATATCTCAGGGGGATCTGACCAGCCAAACAAGGCTGTGGGAGGGCAGCCCAAGCTACCAGAATAATACCACGTGACAGCTCAAACAGCAACATTTATTTCAGGACTGGCTTAAACATCACAGATATCCAAAAGGAATTTCCAGGCACGAAAATGAAAGCTGTCTTACATGCAATGATAGTAAGCATATAAAAAAAGATTGAGGGCCCACTGTACAGTTTAAATATGTTTAAATTGGTCTGTGATCTGGGGAACAACAATAGAGAAGGATTTGATACAAATTCTTGTTGGAAAACCCAACACCATATTCTGTCTCTGTTGGTGCCATCGAAGTTACACAAGCCATGAGTGAAATCAACTCAGCATCATCTGGAAAGCACTGTGCAACAGCTAGGGACTGAATTTATATAGTAAGTCCAAGGAAAAAGCAGCTTATTTTTAGCTGACCATGCATAGCAAACAGGCCTAGAAACTGAGACTGAAATATGACAAAATAGCATTATCCCAGGAAGAGAAATGCAGTTAACTAAAACCAAACAAACACACAGTGAGTAGTAAGAAAAAAATCAGGACTGACTATACAGAGCAAGAAGTCTTGATACGTTCAAAGTAAGGGTTTAGAATAAAATCTATTAAAATGAGCTTTGTATGTTGTGCTTGTATTTTTACAGATCATTGAAGAGGCATTTGCAGTGGCTTCACACCACATCACCATGAGATTTTCACCTCAAGTAAGATTACTTTTTGTTTCTGCTCCAGTCCATTTTATCTCTGACTCCTTACACATCCACTCACCACCCCGCTAAGACTGAAGGTCTGGAATACCGTGAAATGAGTTGCAAACACTGTGCTTGGGCTTACAGAGGACAATTCTATCTTGTGGCACTTAGAAAAATGTAGCTTGTGATTTTTCCCACTGATTTGTTGACAACAAAACCTTTCAGTCCATGACATGAAAATGCAATGTTAAAATAAGTGTCCCCCCACCTCTGTAGCAGGTGTGCATCTGAATCCTCTGGCATACTTTGCTGAAGCCTGTCCCAGAGCTGAAATAAGTGGGGTGGGATGTTTGGCTCCATCAGAGACTTTTGCAAATGCCACTTCCACAAGGGGTGAGGAGTGTCACACTTAGCAAACAACAAGCGCTTTGCTGCAGTGGGTAGGAGGAGCAGCCCCAGGTTCTTTATCCTGACCTGTGCTGCTTCACAAGATTTTGCCTGGTAGATGCTCAACTCATCTCTACCCAAAACCTCCTTCCACGAGAAGAAATTAATAAAGAAATAAGAAACAAAGCTTTCAGGTTCAAACACTTCTGTTAAAAAGAATCTCAATTTTAGCTGCTGCTGTTTCTGTGCAAAACATCCTTTACAAATAACTATTATTTAATTAAAGATAAACCATTCAGATGTGCTTGTATAACAAAATAAAACATAGGAGACACTTGGGACTCAATAAACCTCTAATAACAACAGCAGTTATCGAGGAACTTAAGAAACTTAAGAATCGTTGAAAGTTTTCCAGAGGAAAAAACCCAAATTCAGTAGGGTCAGCCTGAAATATTTAAAGTCTAAAGCAATCATCCAAAACATGCTTTTCATGCTGTAGATTTTGTTGGCACATCTTTCCACATCCTGCTTAGAGCTACCTGCGTAAGGCATGCATTAATTAGCTAGAGATACAGAGGCAGGGAAATATACGTATGAATTTTATGTAAATTGTCTATAGCGTACAGCTTGACTCTTTTGTCTTTGATCTGCTGATAATCTCCAAGTGTGTGGATTTCAGCAGGCCAAATAGTTTTTATCTCTGCTGGGAGTACTTTTGGCAAGTTTTCCATCCGTAGGAAATGAGCTGGAAAACTCTGGTGAAACTTCAAAGCAACAGCTTAAGGTGATCTTCCATTTCATGAATTTCAGTCTGTCTCTGCTGTTTAACAACATAGTGAGTTCTTTTTCCCTAGAACACTTTTAAAAATTGAATGAGTTTATGAAAATCATACACAAGACTATGAGAGAGATCCTTTCACTTTAGAATACACAGGGGACTTTGCAAGCTACGAAGACACTAAGGGAAGTACTGAAGCCTCAAATGCTGTCTACTACTAGTGCATTCCTTTGTACAAATAAATAACTTTAAATTATTTTACACTTCAGAGTAGCATTTGCTGGGGCAGGAGGTGCATCGTTCATTGTTTGACTGATTTCTGCTTTCATTTTTCTCCTAATTTTGTTATAATCATCCCACATCCTGTGATAGTATATTTCTGAGCTCTAGTAATGCCCTCACGTGCACCTCACATGGTACAATAAATTAGGGACAATGTGAAGTCTGTTGTACCTCATTCTAGGAAAGGAGGCAACATTGCTAAAAATCTGAAGAGCACAAAAGCAATCTCTTCCAGAGCTTAAATTCTAAGTAAGGCAAGACACAAGCATCTTTAATTAGGGAGCAAATGAAAAGAAGTCTCAGTAGCAATCTCTTCAAAAATATCTTAAAAGGTCACCTGGACTCAGAGGTGAATGATGTGTGGAGTGCATTTAACTGTGCCTTCTCCTGGAGCAATTTATCCAGTTATTAACTGTCCAGTCATTAACTGGGTTTGTGCAAAGAGCTTCACATGCCAAGTGAGGCCATGATATATTTAACTTTTTGAACTTTATTTGCAATTGCATTTCTCTCACTCTTGGTGTAATCATTATTCTTAAAACAGCCTGTTTCGTTCTCAGAAGTAGATGCCACTTCACAGCAAAAATGCTGCTGAAAGTCACAGAAAAGAAGACTCCATTTACATAATTGTTGCTACAATTCTTGATTAAACACCTAGAAAGCAACACAACAGGATCTGAACTAACTGGTTGCCATAATGCATAATCCTATCCCAAGATAAAGTAGAAACCAAATAACTTCTAATAGTGACCAGTTAAAAAAAGAAACTAAATCAACGTGAACAGTTCAAATGTTTGTTCACTTGATGACAGTAATCTTGAAGAAAAAAACAGTGAGATGATGCAGCTCTGAGAGATCGTTTATTTTTTCAGCGCGCTGGAAGAACATAGAATCCATTGACCTGGAACAGCAGCAAGAACAAAAAAAAAAAACAACTCCAGTGACAGTGCCCCTGGCAGCAGCTAAAAGCTGATGTTTCAGTGAAGGGGGAGGCTAGGAGGCAGCACACACCAGTGAGCTTGCCAGAGCCACAGCACCACCGGCAACAGGAATGGATTTCAGCTTCATCTCAGATGTTACCTCGCTGTACAGCTGCTTCTGCCGTATGGTACAGCATGATTTGTCTAACCCGCATTGGTTTGTGTGTCCTGATTCTGCCTAAAGCCATCTGCAGACAGAGAAAGGATATGCCCAGAGATCTGGTTACCTTCTCCTCACTTCATAAAAGAATGCATCAAAGCAGTAAGAAAGCAGAGAGAGAGGCAAGGCAGGTTAATCATTCCCTGGTTAAAAGAAGCACTGGCAATAAAGAAAAGGAGGAATCAAGTCAGACCCTCAAGGCAGAATCTGCTTCTGCACCCTCCAAGTGAAGAAGAATAGAGTGGGCACCCCACAGATAACACATATGTAAGTATCTTGTGAAACAGAAAAAAAATCTCCAAATCACTCAACACAGGAATAGGCCCAAGTGTTAGTCCTCAGGCCTAAAGGACCATCACAGATAGCTCCATTGAACTGTCAGGAGCACCAAGGAAGCCAAGCACTCCAGACACCACTGGACAGAGAAATGGGCCTGCAATATGGCTGTGGCTGGGGCTGTTCAGCAACCCAGACTCATTAACTTGGGTAAGAACTGACACAAAGGTCAGCCCTTAAACATGAGCCATGCCTGTAAAAGGATGGGCTCAGTCCCTATCTTTACATTGTTCCACTACAATGATCGTACTGTAAATGCTACTGAACTCATTCCCAGTCCCCAAGGCAAAGCAAGTTGCCACATTCTCACAGATGGGAAGAATATGAAGCTGACCAGATAGGCTGATGTAGCCAGATATGTTGGCTGTGTATTAGGGATTGGGACTAAATGTGGATCACTGTATTTCCTCAGGGGATGCGCCTTCCCCATTAAAGATCTACATTTCAGAATTGGTTCAGATGTAGCACAGAGCAGAGGATATTAGCATCTATTTCCAGTACCAAAATGAATGCTCCCTGAAGATCAGTCTGTTCTTTTGACAAATGTTTATCAGTAATGCTCCCACCATTTGAGGTTGACATAGGTAGGGACATCCTGCAAAACAATGCTGAAAATTAGTCCAGTTTGGTTAGAACAAAATTCAAATACTAATTCACTCCTAAACCTGCACTAACAACTAGAAAAAAAACACCCTGTACTCCCGCTCTTCTTCCAAGGCCTAGGATGCAGATATTAATAAGGTCTCATGGGAAGCTGTGGAGCGTCAGGACTAGAACCAGGAGCCATCACCTTGTTGGTTCACCAGGGACTCCACTATAGAAACTGCTTTCACTCCACTGACATTGTACAGACAAACCATCTTAGGTTTGTACAAGAAACGCTGTAATTAAGAGTGGGCCAGATTTACTCATCTCTTTACTGCTTAACCAGGCACGCCAAATAGGTGAGTTTGTCCTTACATATCTGAAACAATGCGGTTTTGCTTATGAAAATACCTGCTATGCCTCCACTGCAAAAATAAAACAATCACAGTGTCACAATAGTTTAAAAATTTTATGATGCATTAATGTCTCTCTGAACTTCAGGTCCTTTTAAAAGCGGCTTGGAGAAAAAAGCAGCTTCCAAAGTGCTTCACTGACACATTAAGTTATGCATTCTAAGTCCTAGAGCTGAAACGTTTTTAGCATTTATGGGAGCTCTGGGCTTCCAGTCCTTGTGCTGAGCCAGCTATTAATACATGACAGAAAGCATCTGTGATCTACTGCTTGCAGGGTTCAAGCCCCAAAGCATCCAGAAAGCCTGTGCATAATCCTTCTCTCACACGGCTGATTGACCGCACCACATACAAGTCAATGTGATGTATACGCTCTGAAGTGACGGGTTCAAAATATAATGTACTCTGCAAATGATTTGATCTTAATTAGAAGAACAAGGGTCTTTTACATGACAATTTTCTTTTAGAAAAAGGCATAGGGCACGGAGAGATATTAATGTCAGCATCAGTCCTCATAAAACACGGAGACAAGATCTATTTTTAGGCTTGTGGATACGAAGTACACATTAAAAACGAGATTATGCTGCTGCTAATGGGAAAATGATTGCCATTCTAACTTCCCACTAAACCAGACTGGGGTGTTATTATGAACATAATAGCTCTTTACAGAGAGAATAACAGCCCACTCTTCTGTTGGAAAACGCCTCACCCATTTCTTTGATGTCCAGGCTTCTGTTAGTCTCTGTGTGCGCACACAGGCAAGTACATGGGTGCAGAACCAGGCCCAAGGAGTTGGCCCAACACCAGGCAGTAACAGACCTTTCTGAGTCATATATATAGCCTTTGTCACACGAATGTTCCTACTCTGCACTGGGTTGGGGTATTTTTGCTGGAAGACTGGATCAAAGCTGTCTAGCTAGAAAGAAATTTCATTCACTTCAGTCAGCACGGAAATATGTCGGGTTTAGACTTGAATTTCAAAGACAGCGTATTCTCACAACTTTGGTCTTCCTTGAGTAATATGATTACTCTTTTTTACCTGTTACAGCATCAGTGCCTGCTATCTAGCAGCTTTTCCCTGTTAGCGCAGTTTCTGCAATTAAGATGTCAAGCTGATAACCAGAGTAATTATGTAAGTGTTGTGTATGGGAATTCTGACTGGATGAAAACAGGGGAAAGAAAAAAGCTGTTATGATAATACCTGGCAAAACTATACATAAGTAGAGAAGCGTGTGTCCCTTTGCCAGCATGTCTTGGAGCACTGCATGGGAGAACAGGTTGTGTTCTCCAATGCTTTGCACAAGGAAAGTTTTGGGAAGACCTGCAGTGCAGCCTGTGAAGTGGCTCATCACACTCCTGCCATGGGGATGCATCCCTGCAGTGTCTCTTGCCTTTCTCAGGCAGCTGCTAGTCAGGGTGGTTTTTCTTCTGTGGGAGAGCTCTGTATGAGGGAGTTGTGACTGCACGTCTGAGGCACTGAAAAGCTTATTATGCTTATCGCCCTGAAGTCACAGCATGGCAATACAGATGTGAGACCCCATGATCTGGAGAATGATTTTCCCAGCGATGGCCATTCCTTGCATTACAGGGGTGCTGACCCTGATTTTCCCCAATGCAGGTAACTCAGCTGCATAACTGTAGGGGGTGGAGGGCAATCTCAGACACAGTCTTCCCCGAAAACAAACAGCTAATACTCACAGCCATCACATGCTCAGTTAAGTACACTCCAAACACTGCAGCGCCATTGGAGGGGGATGGGGATGAAATCCCACTAGCTCACCTAGAAAATCTGTGCCTCTTCTCACATTCTGGAAACACACAGTCTGAAAGACAAAGCAGTGCATTTGGGAACAGACCACAACAGCAATTTCCTTTACTAGCTTGATTTAACACTAGTGGAGAGCAGGCATTCATATCCCAGGTCCTGTTGAGTATTATGGTAAATTTTATCATGTTTGGGCTAAATTCTCTAATGTGTAGTCATTTAAACTCACTTGCTATAGAAAGAGCCCTTGACTTGACTCCTCGCCTCCACAAAAACACAACACATTGTTTATGCCATTTGCACCCATTCCAATTCACCTCATTGCACAAAGCAGAACCTTTAGGTTGGGAAGCTATAGAAACTGCACTAAAAAAGTCACTGAGACAATTCAAAACCTACTGGAATTAAAACAAGAAAAACATATAATTTGGACTCAGAGTGACCAGAGTGAAAACGGGTGCTGCCACCCGCATGTTCTGTACGGTCTCTGTGTGAGCCAGAGGTCATGACACTTTGAGAGAAAAATGCACATCAATTCCAACAGCAGATTAGAACATTTTAACATTCACAGCTATACACTGCAATGGTCTGCAATGTGTCCTAGTCACAATTCACAAGTCCAGTGCTGCTTGGATATTTTAGTCTTGCAGATGCATTTTTCTCCAAATGGGTTGCTCAGCAGTAATGATTATTCAGAGAAAAGTGGCAGACAGGGTCAGGCAGCAGCAGAATGAAAAGTGAAAACTTGAAAGATGCTAGATGAATATTTATGCAGAGCAATCTTCACTCTCACATTATGGTGCATAATGGGATCAGCAAAGCTAACGGAATTCACGCTGTGTGAACTTCCTCTGTGAGAACTTAAGTTTAATCTGCACGTAAGACTGACAACCCGTGAACAGAGAGAAAACGTTCAATGGCATGTAAAAATTTCGCTGAAATAATGTTTCTGACTAGATCAATATTCTGGCAATGACAGAATAAACAGCTTTTATTTTTTTCCAAGCAAATTTTAAATCCACAGGCCACTTTTTTTAAATGGCATCCAAACATTGTTGCAACAGACCTCGTTCTTTTGTTTCACTGCCGATTTGGTATGTCCTACTGGCAACTGAAAAGCATCCATGGGGATCAAGTAATGAGGACAAGGATTTAGGAACAGCCTGACAACGACCGTCACATGGGCTGGTAATGACAAAGAGCAGGCAGGCAAATTTCTGCCCTGATACTGCAAGATTTGTCAGGGAACACTTTTCATTGCACAGCGAATGGCTGTTGGATGACTTTGGAGAGGCTGTCTTATTTTGCAAGATTTTCTTCTCAAGGTGTACAAAACTCTCTTCATGCATGCAGATGACGAAATCCATTCCTGTGCTGTAGGGTCACCACAAGGCTGCAGATCAGTTTACTCCTCTGGGGGGCTGCAGATTTACTGCACAGACAGGTCTGCATTTCATCTGCTCTTTGTATTTTATATGAGCAAGTCACTACAAAGCCCAAGAATCTATTACGATCCACCATTATGCACAAACCCCCAAAGAGCTAATCACCTGTGGCAGAATACCTGCATATTTAGACAAACATCTAAACTCTTTATACTTACAGAAGGGTCGTAAAAATTGCTTAGCAAGAACACTTTTTTCCTTGACATTTCTACAGTATACTGATATTGCCACTGCTTTAAGTAAATTTAAATATTAGGACAGTTTTCCTTACTGCACTTTAGCCTTCCCTTCACTAACGCAGGGGCCCTGCTTCATCCCTGTACTCCACTGAATGCTTCAGCACGTCTAATCCTTCAGGAATGTACGAAAACACTGTATTGAATCTGGACCCCTGTGAAAAACTGGAAAACAATGCAATTCCAGCTACCTGAAACATATGAACCCTCAAAAATACCTAATGCTGATATTATCTACGTTTATACGTCATCTTGCTTCTCCAGAACCTACACATCTATCATTATTCAGTAGTAACTGATGTGTCAGAAGCACATCAGTTAGAAATAACCAGCTACCTTATGCGTGACTTTGAGAATATACTAAATAAAACTTCAGAAGATGCAGAATTTAGCCCATGCTACTAACCCTAACTCTCCCTCCTGCCGCTATACATTTCAAGAGGCTGTGCTCCGCCTGTGCGCAGGGGTAAAGCGATCAGCCATTTCGCGAGCAGCACCTGCACAGGGCCATCCTTCTCAACGCTTCAAGGCCGGGGAAAGCAAAGCTGTGAAGACAGGGGATGGAGCGGTCGGCAGAGCCATCCTCGGCTGCAGCAGACATTGACATTAAAGTATTAACACGACACTTTGCCCCCCCCCACCACCACCACCCCCGGGAGGGTGCGCGGCAGTCGGTGCTTCCCAAGGCCCTGCCGCCCGCTCGGGCTTTAGCGGACAAGCAGCTCACTGCCGCCGGCCCCCCGCTCCGCCCGTGTCAGCACCCCCGCGCACTCCCCTGTGCCATGCGCACACCTCCACCGCCCCTCTTTGCTCATGCTAAAAATAGACGGGAGCGCCTGACAACTGCCTTCTGATTGGCTGTCGCTGAGGCACCGCCAGCCTATGGCAGCGCGGGGCGCGGCGGTGCGCCGAGACGGACGGCCGTCCCGTCAGGGGCGGCTCGGCCGGACCGGGCAATTCGAGCCGAGCCGAGCCGGGCCGGGCCGGGCCGGGCCGGGCCGGGCCGGGCCGGGCTGAGCTGAGCCGAGCCGAGCCGAGCCGAGCCGGCCTCGGCGGACTGAAGGTTGTGGGCGTACGTGTGGGAGCCACGTAGAGAGGCGAGGCCCGGCGGCGGGCCGTGGCCGGTGGGGTGCGGCGGCTTTGAAACACGCCGTTTGCTTTCCGCACTGGTCGTGCTTTTCCCCTCTGTGAAGCCGAAAGCCTCAGGATTAGCGAGGCCAGTGATGCGAACACAGCCCCACCTCCCGCCTGCACCCCGACAGTCGCCGGCGACTCGGCCTGTGGGGGCCGCTGCCCGCCCGCGCCGCCGCCGCGGCTGCCGCCCTCCCGCGCCGGCAGGGGGCGCTCGTGGCTGTGGCGGAGCCGCGAGCAGGGCCCGGTAGCCGCGGTAGCGGCGCGGTCGTGGCGGCGGGACGGGGCTGGTGTCCGCGGTAACAACGTGTGTCCGGGGGAGTGCTTCCTTCCATGGGGGTTAGGACACGGGCCGGTGGCACTCAGCCTGCTCTGGCGGGTTTAGGCAGCGCGTCCTTCCTCACTGAAGTAACAAAGGCCGTTCGCTGTAAATTTAATGCCTTTACGGGAATCTGGTATCAAGCTGATTTTATGTATTTTGTAAATTCTAAAGACATTTCATGGACTTCTGTGTATCAGGTAGTACCTGAGGTGACAAATTCTTAAAGCAGGGAAGTAACAGCTGAAAGGACCAAAATGGAGTGGAAGTGGTTTTTTGTTTGTTTTGGTTTTTTGTGTGTGTGGATTTTTTTTTTTGTTTGTTTGTTTGTTTGGGGTTGTTTTTTTTTTTTTGTTTATTTTTTTCCCATGGAATTATCAAGAAACAAGGGTAAAACAGTTGCAATGGAGAATTAGCAAATACCCTCAAATCTAATTTCAGACATGTATCCAAGTGCACAATAAATACATCAAACCAGTAGTTTCACTTGAAAGCCACCAATTTCACATATAAATACAGTTATATAAACAGTTTGAAACCTGCTGTATAGGCATATTTATATAAAAAAAGGCTTGATATCTGCTAGTGCTTTATAGCCGCAAAAAGTGCACTTAGGGAACTTGGAAGGCAGAAGCAGGAGCTGATTAGCAGGATGCTGTGTCCTAGTGTATTCAAGCACTGGATAACACTTCTGGAATTGTTAAAAAATTTACAGTCTCAAGGAGTGGTTTGACTCCTTTCTATCTCTTTTCTAGAACCTCTTATGAGTGCCACACAGACTGAGCATCACAGAGGTGCGAGTCCAAGTGTAGTGAAGGTAAGAACTGTAAAGACGGGAAGTGAAAGACGACTTTCTTCCAAAGAAATTTACATCTTCTGATTTTCACTGGGCCTGTGCCTTGGTTCACACCAGTAGAAGGAAGCAAGCAGTTCTGTGTTCCGATTCACCCAAAGTTAAATGCTCTGACGCTTCTAAAAATCAGTATTTTCTATTGATTGTGCATTAAGCACAGGTAGCCTTTGGTTCATGAGCATTATCTTGCCCATAAGAGCTGTCAGTGTCAACTTGTAATTTACATACTAATTGGTTGCAGTCTTCAGCAGTAGAAAAGCTAACTGTCCACAATTCAAAGGATTTCTTAATTATAAAAGGAAAGTACTTCATGGCAAAGAGTGTAGCCAATAATTATGTACTGCTAAGTGCCAAAACACATGTGAAATGAGTGTTAACTTCTGGGAACAGAAGGAAGCCGATTTCTTGTGTAGCAGTTTGAGGTTTCTAGCATGAAAAAGAAAATCATTGTTCACATATTCTTCTAATGTAACAGCATTTTCTGTGTGGTGATGGCATTCAGGAGAAATAGCATAATAACTGCCACAGTTAATTCAGAGGTGGTGCAAGTTATATACAGAGGGGCCATTCTCCACATGGGTTCTGAGCACTTGAGGGCTTGTATCACCCCTTGCAGCTGGTGGGACTTGTCCAGTGTGCACACAGTCATCCTTCCTGTCTCTGGGTAACAGCAGAAATTCTGTGGTTTTTAACCAGTCCCACCATCTGATCATAGCCTAATCCTGTCCTGTGTCATTACCTCACAAACCCAGAATGGAGGGGTTAAGGCTTTTTAGAAAGGTAAATGTGTTTCTCTTGGATTTAACTGAAAGGTTTCTAGCACAAGTTATAAATGTGAAACTTCTTTAGATTACCCTTTCACTGTATAAGAGAGTCCAGCTGGTTTGGGTTCTGCTGTGTGCAGCTGCAGATACTTCCAAAGCTTAGGAAAGTGTAATGGCTTGGAGATCTGTGTCTAAATAAGTTTACACTACACTGTCTTTTAATATGGCATCTGCACACCTTCAATTCCACTGCTTGAGGATTTATCACAACACTAGAGATACCTTTCTAGATTAGTCCTTCAACAAGAACATCTTCAGCTTTTATTATTTTTTATGCATTGGTTAGTAAACTTTTAACCGCTTTATTTGAAGATTAATCCCACCTATATTTTTAATTTTTCTTCTTAACCTGTTGCACATTGTATTTTCACCTTATTTCTTATCATTTAATGTATAGCTTCAGTCTGTTAGAACTTCCGAACAGACAGATCATGGTGGTATGTCTTGCTGCATGTGCTCTGTTATGTAAATTGTATGTTGATTAAGGTACACAATTCTTAAGAGCATCTGTCCAGGGATGCATGTGTAATTTATTTCCCTAAAATGTTTTATATAGTCCTTTTCTGAGACACCTATTTTATATGTTCTTTACCTTTCTGCACAGCCAGTGCCTCTGGGCTGCTTTTCTGAGGGCTTTAATTATTGTGCTGTCTGGAAGACAATTGCATAATTAAGTGGTTTTCATTTTCATTCTGAATTTGGTAATTATAACTAAAATGCTGAGAAGCACATCAGCTGCAGTATGAAGAAACTCAATCATTAAAAGAAAATGCACCTCGAAGAGGAATGTTTTTGAGAAGATTCTACTAATAACCAATAATTGAAAGGAAAATTGAAAAGAAACAGGGAGAATTGAGCTCGCTGAACTCCTTCAGTCTGTTGCTGTAAATGATGAACTTTGTGTTGCTTTGATGAGCACAGAAATGTGACGCTCTGAGGAAAATTTATGAGTATAATTGTAGTAGTTAAACATTACCCTGAGTATTACAGTGCTGAAAGGACAGATGTTTTATTGTTTTGTAACTTTCCATGTTTAATATTTTAAAGATAGATTCTTTATTTGCTCTCCCTAGTTCCTGGAGTGCCCCAATTACATGTGGGTTTATATACATATATACTTTTCATTTTTTATTGAAACAGATGGCATATCTACTCTTTCAAGGCTTAGGCATAGGAGGTACGATAGGATTAAAATAATTTTGAAACAAGAAGACATCGTTCTCGTATCCTATTTCCCATACACCTGTTAGTTTTTCAAGCAAGCAATGACAGTAAACACTCAGGAATAGGGACTGTGTTTCATTTGTGGTGTTCTGAAAACCCTGCCCTGTTCTTTGGTATTCAGTTCCTATGACTACCTGTTTTCAAAAACAGATGTCTAAAAGTTAGCAGCTGAGCTCTGCTGAGCTCAACACTAATACACCTACCAATGACAAAGGGAGCAGATTAGGCATTTGTTCCAGCTCTCTTAGAAGATCTCTCACCTAAATCCACCAGAGTCACCTGAGGCACATTGCTTTTAAAAATCAGGTAGCTTATTAAAGCATATAAGCATGAGCTCAGAAGCCTGATTATCAGGTCTTTGTTGTGTAAACATTAGACAAGCTTAATTTCTGCAGAAATACTCCAAAGTCAGGGTTTCTAGAATTTAAGATATGTATATGTGCTCCAGGGAAGACTTGGAATGCTATGAGTAAAATGTGTTTTTCTGCCTCTGGAGTCTGTATATATCATACATATATGTATGAAACATTATCCACGCAACTATGCAGTGCAGGACATGTGAGTGGAATGGTAGTGACATCTCTGGAAGTCCAGATTAAAAAAATGGCTTGAAGCAGTTAGTAGTCCTGATTCAGTCAGAAGTTTCACATACGGTTGTGCTGCCAACTTCAGTGGGTGTTTAGGCAAGCATTTATTCTCTTTGATGAATTTCCACTCAGTCCTGCAGGAATGTCTGTTCAAATGCGTGTTTGAGATACTTACATTTCTATCAGAGTAGTGGCTGTGAGTATTTTGAATTTTAACATCTAGTGTGACGCTTACTAAATGAATAACAAGACTTACACAAAATGTACAAGACGTTTATGTGGGGACTCAGTCCTAACCTACTACTGGTAAAACAGATTTTCCAGAGCATGGAGAATTCTGCATTTGTGTCAGCATGCTTGTGGATATAGCGTAGAACTTGATCACAGAGGAAGCCTGGACAGGCAATCAGTTAAAATTATCCTCTTTCCTCATATGAACGTTAGCCATAGAATTGAGACCTTCAGAA
This sequence comes from Lathamus discolor, assembly GCF_037157495.1. Classification (NCBI taxonomy): domain Eukaryota; kingdom Metazoa; phylum Chordata; class Aves; order Psittaciformes; family Psittacidae; genus Lathamus; species Lathamus discolor. The sequence continues at coordinate 49,654,742 of NC_088884.1, forward strand.
CATGCTTTTAAATATATTTTAGGAATGTAGTGATTCTAAAGCTATAATTCACATCCAGATTTATGATAATAAAAATGCAGAATGAAGAGCAAAGCCTGCAATTCAGCAGTTAAGTCAATCATTGAGTTACACAGAAAATCAGAGTTGAAGCCTATTGTGGTGGTCATGAGTGCCTACCTTCTTGAGTCTTCATGTTACCAGAGAAAGGATTAAATGGGTCAGGGGTCTAATTTAGTAATTCCTGTTTTCCCAGGGGTTTCCAGGGGCCTTCTTGGTGAATACTGGGTTGTTTTGAAAGACAAAGCGTCAGAAGTTTGAGTAGAGGAACGAAATCTGCGCAGTCCAGAGTTGTGTCTCTCTGACTCTTAAGTTGTGTGGCTTTGATATGTAGGCCATAGCTAATCTGTAGTGTTCTGTTAAACAGCAAAATTGGTAGTATTTTCATTTATAAGTTTGGTGAGCAATCTGTATGGCAATCCATGAGAAACTTGAAAAGATTGATGATTGTCCTTTGGCTCCAAAACCTGGAGAGGTGGCTTGAAGGGCTAAGGTCTTGTGTGATGTTTTAGGGCCCTAACAATGTGTGTGTCACACTACATTTCATATCAGACATTTAATAACCACAGTCAAATGTTTCTCTAGTTTTCCCTCAGCCACTTTTTACAGTGGTATCGTAGTTTTCATGGTAAAGCACACTTCAAATATCACATTTTGATTCAACTTTCAGCAGCCCACATTTGCCACTCAGCTTTCAGTGAGCAGCCACAGCTGGTGGAATGCTAACAAGGTGACAGTACTAATTCACATTTGAGAAGGCAGAAGATCCCGTAGACATGTTAAGATTCATTATTGATCAGGGCTTTGTCTCCACAAAGTGAGGTTATTATTTTCATTGGAGTCAAGAGTCACACTGCCTTGATGAGAAAGTAGCTTGGACCTTATCCAGCTATTGATATTTCTAAAGTGATGATCTGGCTCTAAATCTGACCACGACGATGCATTGCTTCACCACGCAGCTCTTATTACATGTGCCTGTCATTAGTAGTGCTTCTGACTTTGACTTTTGAATGGCTTGAAAACAGAGCCTTGTGGTTTTAGTTTTAATAGGTTTTGTGTGTAAGGCTGTTCATCCTTTTACTCTTGTATAGTGTTGCCCATGGATTGCTTACTATTCACAATCATATAAGAAAGTTGCTGTATCTGCAAAATGTGCTGCTTGGGGGAACTTGCACTACTGGAATACTTTTATATAAAGAGGTAATCTGCACTGGTTTTCACCACTGAAGTTCAGAATTTAATATTAAGATCAAAATGACATGTCATCTTCTTAATTCTATTTTTCATATTCATAAACATTTCTGTATGACTCATTCAGCAGTATTATGGGCTAGTAAGAATACCTACTGCGGTATGTAGGATTTCAGAGTCAGTGGACCAGAGTTACTTTTTTCTTTGTTAGAGCTTGTATGATTTGATGGAAATGTAACTGAGCTACAAAATGAGTAATGAAACCTGGATTTGATCTGGTAGTTTTGGCTGCAACGAGTGTGCCTCCCTTAGCTTATGTGGTGAGACAGGATCTGGAGCACTGCGGGAGTACCTGCGTTCCAGCAGAGCTCTGACAGAGCAGCCACTGCATACCCACTCGCGCCTCCTGTACTGTAACCCTGAAATGTAACCTAAGCAAGGCTAAAGTTATGGAGATGAAAGTATGAAAGCCAGGGTACTTTTCCCCTTTTATGCAGATACACATGTATTGCCATCAGGTCAGTGCTCTTTGACTGCTGAGTCAGCCTAGATAATCAGATGCAAGGTAATAACTCCTTTCACACTTCTAGCAATAGGTTAAGTAAAGGCTTGGCTGCTGTACTGTATATGTTTGTCACTTCGGATGAGATTCTTCCCACCAATTTTGGCACTTGCTTTACAGAGATCTGCTCTCATTTTAGTGTACAGTCATCTCATTTTGGTGTACAGTCATCTCATTTTAGTGTTTAAAATATACATTATTGTGCACTATATTGTAGAGATTCTATTGTAGATGTGTATGTCTACTATTATAGACATTCATATTAATAGTCTGAATCCCATATTCCAAACCAGTGCAAAATGTATAAAATATACACTATTGTACACTGTATTGTAGATATTCTGTTGTAGATGTGTATGTCTGCTATTATTAATAGTCTGAATCCCATATTCCAAACCAGTGCAAAATATGACTGCCTTCCTCTTTGTATGCTACTTTACCAGGAATACTTTCCTGTTTTGTTTTTATTCCTATGAATCTATTTGTGATGAACAGGCTTGGTCTTCAAGCTCATTAGTAAAAAGAGAAGCACATGTAACTCTAAAATTAATTCTATCTTAATAGTTGTCCAACTTAACTGGCTTTACAGGAATCTTGTTAAAGCCTAGTACTGGAAGAAGTCTTTTTGACATCAGATTAATCAGATTAATTCCAGTTGGGATATATGTTATAATAGGCAAGGGGTATTTATTAACATTTTGTTATTTAAGGGTATGCCCAGGCTTTCTGCTATGTATCTGCAGTCTCAAGATTTTGTGTATTTTTCATTTGCCCCCATGTTTTGGTAGTAATAATAGTAGCTTAGCATTGCCTTTTGCCATTTGCCCTGTGCTCACACATATTTCATAAGTCAACTAGCAGAGTCCTCATTATAAATATAGTAATTTTTGCCTTTTTTATTATTATTTTATTTGGCATGATGAACAAAAGCCAAAAAACTGTTTCTAGCTTTATATACCTTCATAAATACATTTCATTCGTAGTATGGATTCAGTAAACCCTTTGGCCTGGTTGAAAGGATTTTCTTGTTTGTTTTTCTTTCCTGATTTTAAACTAGAGTAAATTAATCCAATTTAAAACTGTTCAGTAGGAATATTTATTGATCGTTATTTGGGTGCATAATAACCAATCTGGCTTTATTTAAAAGTATTGAAACATTCTTTAGATCAAACCTGAGCAAACTCAATTATAGCAATGCCTTGCTTCCCTGAGTCTTGCACTTCACCTGACGCAGAAATTAGAATATGGAAAAAATAAAAATCTAATGCCAATGAGATAAAACTAGCACAATGCAAAAGAAGATAATTACATTGCTCAGCTGTCACAAGGCCAATGTAAAAATGAAGTGACTCATCTTCCTTCACATGCACAGCCTGCTCAAACACACATATATAATTATTTATTTGTATGGTTTTGATTCTTCAGCCAAATGTCACTACTTTATAATGTGGTTTAACCACTTCGGGATTTTGTTCAAAGTGTTCATTTATAGTTTTATCATTGAACCACAAGAAAGTATTCTAGGCTCCGATGTAATTAAGTTGCATGCAAGTGTTGTATATCATTAAATCCTACTTTGTATGAGTACATGAGTTCAAAGACAGCTCTCCTGCAAAGATGAAGATACAATATGCAGTGGACAAGGGTTGCTTTCTAGTGAAGGCATATTCCTTACCAAACCAGTGTATCAAGCAAGGGTATGCTCAAGACATAAACATCAAGAAATCTGCATATAATGTTGTAATTTTTACTTTGGAGGTAAACAGAAAATTGACTTAGACCATTTCTTAAAAAAAAAGGGACTAAAACTTTATAAGTGATTTTGATCTTACGAACAAAATCTGTAAAAATGTGCAATATACAAAAATGCTGGTAAGGAAGAACATTGGTATAAAGCCTTTGACTAATAATTGCCATTGATTTAAGAATTTTGACAAAATGTGATACCCCAGTTATGTCTGAAATAAGGAAGAAATATTTTCTGGGCTGGAGGTAAAAATAGACTTTTGCAGTGAGTTTTTATGCAATTCTCAAGCTGAACAACATGTAACAAATTTGCCTCGTGGAACTTAATGTAAAGGTTAAGGCTGAGCAAATAGTATTCATGCTAATTTAGCTGGGTTTTTTTTGCTGTCTGAGAGTCATTCCTGTTTTTTGGGCAGTGTGTTAGTGGTTCATGTTTGCTGAAGTTACTTGGATGAATTTGAATTTTCAGCCACTGAGTTATTTACAAACTGTTTGCTTTGGCTGTTCACCCTGGTCTATTAAGTATTTGCTTTGGTTCATTCTATTGAATCTAATTAATTAGCATCAGATCCAATATGTGCAATGTGTACCAGTGCAGATGAGAGGAACCCTTTGGCATCATGAGGTGCTTGGGTAAATCACACTGCATTGACATGCTTCAGCATCTTTTTCTTTGTTGACACGAAAATGAGGAAAAGGGTAAACATAGTACAAGCAGATCTTTTTGTGATTTAGGAGCAAACCCAGAAAACTGCTGTTAATATAGGAAACATCCTGAACTGTATGAAAGCCAAACCATTGAAGATAGTAGGACTACAGAGTAAAAGTAACTGTAAACAAAAAAACTTGCTGACTGGTGTCATTTTCTTGTCGATCTTGGCAATATCTACTCACAGGCAAGCATCCTAAGTAGTGACCCACTTCCTAGAACTGATTTTCCCTTCTTTTATTTTTTTACAAATCTTTTGAAAAATACAGTTCAAAGGGAATAAAAAGAGTGACATTATGGTTGAACTTTCTATAATCTAACGTGACTGAGGAAATGGGGCTGTGTAGTCTGAGTTCCCTTCATAGATAAAGACAGAAAATAAGCACTGTCAGAAAATAGCCAGTGCAATAAGAGGTCTGTATGATAGGTCCTTTGAGGCTGTGTATTTTTTCTGCAAGCTTGAGATGCAAGAAGAGCTTACTTAGATGTAGGTCCTTGTTATATGAGATGGAGCCAATTCTAAAAGAGATTGGGAAACTGGCAGGAGTTCAGCAAAGACCCAGAAATGCAATCAAGGGCTGGAAAACCTGTTCTCGGAGAGAGCCTGAGGCACCAGGGCTGTCTCACCAGCTCCAGCAGTGGCTTTGGGGGTTTTATGAGGCAGCAAGAAAATAGAGTCCTGCTCTTCACAATGAGGCAGTGTCCATAGGGTGAAAAAAAAGCAAGTGAGACAAGCTTTTCACTGTGAGAAAGGTCAAGCAGTCGCTTCTAATCTGAATTGTGATCATATTTTACTGGAAGGTCTGACTATGCAGGCTGTTGGGTGAGTTGTAGGATCTCTACTGGTGTCTTCTGTCTCACGAAGTCATTAAAACATTAGAAAAGGAAGTGTCACACTGCTGCTGTAAAAGCTCTTTGAGACAGTGAACTGTTGGAAGATCCTCTGTGGCATCCTGTCTGGTTGAGAGCCATTTATTGTAAGCTCATTTCATACCGTTAAAAATTCCATTGTTTTCTCTGGTTTTGGTGTGTTTAAGATAACGTTTGAACTATATCCACCAGATTTCACTGTGAATTTTATGAGCTTTTTAATAGAAATGCTGAGCTTTTACATGATATTTTTAGTCCTTGCACCTGTAGAACTGTTATCCTCTCAAGGGCCAGCTGACATAATTCTTTGAACATACGTATCTTGACATGTCTTCTTCCCTGCTTTTCCATCTCTCAGAGTTGCCCTATTAATCTCTGTTCAGTACTGCTAAAGTAATGAGTTTACTACCAACCCTGAAGTAGATCATAAATAAAGCAAAGCTCTTGTGGCCTCCATGAATCATATCCTCCTTTAAAAATTCCTAGCTCTCCATCAAAAATTCTTTGTTACTCACAGCACAGAACTCATCCCATCATCACTAAAAAACAAATAGATTAGAAGACTATCCAGAGACTTAAACCTAACCACTAATGCTATTTTTTTCCTGGAGTTCGTTGATTTGGTCCAGTTAGTTAAGTAGGATATCTTATTTTTATGGCTTCCCATCAGTTTCCATTTGAGAAACCTCATATGTGCAGCTTAGCATACAAAGATGCTAGCAACACAAACAAGCTGCAAGTGTCAGACTTGAAAAGAAGGAACACAAAATGTACTCTGAAAGGCAAAATCAAAGTGACAATTCAAATGGGAGTAGTCTATTCCCACTTACAGAGAGGTGAGAGTTATCTGAGGACTCTACTAGAATCAGCTTCAGGTACTTACTGACAGCAGAGGTATGCAGATACAGCCTGAGCAATAAAAGTTCTATAGGTTGAACTCCACCTTCCCTTTCAGACACAATACAGATCATTTCTTGTTTTGTGGGTAGTGGGGTGGCCCAGATGGAGGAGGAAGACCTTCTTGCATCGTTTTTTCAAGGAGATACAATGCTTGGGTTTCAGTACAAGGTAGTAGATATCCAGTTCATCTTATGAACCTGGGGAGCTGAGGCTAGGTCCTGGGTCTGTGAATAACACGATGTATTATGCAGGACAATTACACATTTTACATTGCTGATCTTCTGTTGCCCCTCTTACACTTTGCTTGTCTACGTTTATAGGCATACATTTGGGAAAGAGATGGAGTCTGGTTATCTGTTTGTCAAGACCCTCTAAGGTTCTCTAAGATGTTTGAACCATATTCTGGCTATTTCAAAAAAACTGACTCAAGTCATGACTTGTGTTCTCCACAGCTTCATGGATTTTACCTATACTGATTCTTGATTTGATTGGCTTAGTTTCTAATCAATGCAAATGTGTTCCCATCATAAGTAACTTGCGCTAATTTCATGATAAATAGAAATGAAACACTTATAAAGACTCTAAGGCGGTTAAAATATTTTTTCATAATAGCTCAAAAGCTGAGTTTGGCACAGTAGGTTCTCCTTTTGTTTCCTTCAAGGAACTGGTTGTGTTCACAGTGCCATCAGCATGCTTTATGTGGAACAGGGCTCTTCTGGAAGTTGCTTGTGCTAAATCTGCAGGGATTTACTTCGCTTTGTGGAGAAGGAGCAGAAAAAGGCATTTAGAATTGAGGGTGGAGATAACCTACTCCATATCTGATACTGAAAGTAAATATAAACGCAAACCACACTTTTCATTACCTTGTGTATCCTCAATATGTGTCTTAGTACTAGCTGCTACAGCTGGTATTTTTACCGATGTCATCTTCGTATTTCTGATAACTGCTGTTACTGGGAGTTATCTGGGGCTTGCTGCAGCAGCAGGATGCAACTGCTGTTTCAGGAAAAACTTTAAAAAGGCAACCATTGAAAGGTGACTTTAAGCCTAAAGGAATACATCTGGTGGAGTGCTTGCTACTGAATTAATATTTTGGAGGCCATATTATTGATGCTGTCAGGGCCTTCAGACTCAATTCCTACTGCTTTTTTGCTCATTTGGAGGATAAGCATCTAAAGAGATACTTTGGGATACGTGCTCCTTAACATGTGAAATTAAGGTCAAAAGTCTCTCTGTTATGCCTCCTCTCCGTAAGTTTTCCCACAGAGCACCAGTTGTGTGAAGTCAGAAGGGAGAGATGTGATTTTCCAGTGTCTGCTGGTCTCTGCCACCCTCCAAAGACATCTCTCGATGCAGCATGGCTGGATGTGTCCTGTCACACACTCTGGTTCCAGTCCCAGAGCTCTCCTCTGAGGTCGTATACAAGGCAGCTGTAGTCTGTGAAGCCCTCTGGGGGTGTCAGTAGGCAGAGTGGTGGTGGTTGGATGTCAGAAGCAATTGGTTCTGGGGCTTTCCATGAATCTTGATCTGTAGCTGAGAGGGTGTAACACCTCCCTTCTGGCAAAGAAAACACTTCTTAGCCTCACAAAAAAAAAAAAGGGAACAAAAATACTTTGAATGGGGATACAGATCAAATTTCTGTCACATCTGGGTTACTCATTTGCAGGGGAAGGAGTTGTCCATGATTATGGATCTTGATTTTTACAGGAATGAGGAATACCTTTTGAATGAACGGATGTGGAGGGTTACAAAGAGTGATACAGAAGGTTGAGCGATATACTTAGAATTATAAATTAGAGGTCTAAGCTAAGACTGGGGGTCAGATTTTAAGGTAAAGCTTAAAGCAAATCAGGGTATTGTTTGGGTTTTTTTATAATGTTTTCTGTTTTTATGAAAGAGAATGTTGGATTTGGTACTATTGGGCTTTGAAAGTTAGGTTTTGCAAGAAGAACCTTAAGAGAACACAGAAGTTTAAAAAATCCAATTGACAGAAATGCTTGCCATTTCTAAAGATCATAGAATCATAGAATAGTTAGGGTTGGAAAGGACCTCAAGATCATCCAGTTCCAACCCCCCTGCCATAGGCAGGGACACCTCACACTAAACCATCCCACCCAAGGCTTCATCCAACCTGGCCTTGAACACTGCCAGGGATGGAGCACTCACAATCCCCCTGGGCAACCGATTCCAGTGCCTCACCACCCTAACAGGAAAGAATTTCCTCCCTATATCCAATCTAAACTTCCCCTGTTTAAGTTTTAACCCGTTACCCCTTGTCCTGTCACTACAGTCCCTGATGAAGAGACCCTCCCCAGCATCCCTATAGGCTTCCTTCAGATACTGGAAGGCTGCTATGAGGTCTCCACGCAGCCTTCTCTTCTCCAGGCTGAACAGCCCCAACTTCCTTGTGGCCCTCCTCTGGACTTGTTCCAGCAGTTCCACGTCCTTTTTATGTTGAGGACACCAGAACTGCACACAATACTCCAGGTGAGGTCTCACAAGAGCAGAGTAGAGGGGCAGGATCACCTCCTTCGACCTGCTGGTCACACTCCTTTTGATGCAGCCCAGGATACGGTTGGCTTTCTGGGCTGTGAGCGCACACTGAAGCCAGCTCATGTTCATTTTCTCATCGACCAGCACCCCCAAGTCCTTCTCTGCAGGGCTGCTCTGAATCTCTTCTTTGCCCAACCTGTAGCTGTGCCTGGGATTTCTCTGACCCAGGTGTAGGACCTTGCACTTGTCGTGGTTGAACTTCATAAGGTTGGCATCAGCCCACGTCACAAGCGTGTCAAGGTACCTCTGGATGGCATCCCTTCCCTCCAGCATATCAACCGGACCACACAGCTTGGTGTCATCGGCAAACTTGCTGAGGGCGCACTCAATCCCACTGTCCATGTCAGCGATGAAGATGTTAAGACCGGTCCCAACACCGATCCCTGAGGGACACCGCTCGTTACTGGTCTCCAGCCGGACATTGAGCCATTGACCACAACTCTTTGTGTGCGGCCATCCAGCCAGTTCTTTATCCACCGAGTGGTCCATCCATCAAATTGATATCTCTCCAATTTAGAGAGAAGGATGTTGTGTGGGACAGTGTCAAATGCTTTGCACAAGTCCAGGTAGATGATATCAACTGCTTTACCCTTGTCCATCAATTCTGTAGCCCCATCATAGAAGGCCACCAAATTGGTCAGGCAGGATTTCCCCTTAGTGAAGCCATGCTGGCTGTCACCAAGCACCTTGTTGTTTCTCGTGTGCCTTAGCATGTTGTCCAGGAGAATGTGCTCCAAGATTTTACCAGGCACAGAGGTGAGACTGACTGGTCTGTAATTCCCCGGGTCTTCCATTTTCCCCTTCTTGAAAATGGGGGTTATATTTCCCTTTTTCCAGTTGTCGGGAACTTCACCTGACTGCCATGATTTTTCAAATACGATGGCCAGTGGCTTAGCAACTTCATTCGCCAGCTCCTTCAGGACCCGTGGATGGATTTTATCAGGTCCCACGGACTTGTTTCATTCAGATTTTGAAGATGGTCTCGAACCAGATCCTGTCCTACAGTGGGCCCAAGGTCTTCATTCTCACAGTCCCTGCATCTACCTTCTAAGACTTGGGTGGTGCAGTCAGAGCCTTTGCCAGTTAAGACAGAGGCAAAGAAGTCATTCAGAACCTCAGCCTTCTCCAAATCCTGTGTAGCCAGTTCTCCCAAGAGCTTCCTCAGGGGGCCTATGTTGTCCTTAGTCTGTTTTTTGTTTGCTACGTACCTGTAGAATATCCTTAACATCCCTAGCTAGGTTTAATTCTAACTGTAGCCAAGAAATGAAAAGGCATTTGAGTCAGATGACAAAAAAAAATAAATAACCCTTGTTCATAGCACTATTCTATGGTATCTTTGTGCCACCTTAGACATTTTATTGTATTCCTGAAACCTCTTCAGTTAGCTTCCTACAGTGATGAATTTGAGGGTGCAGTATTGCCCTTACATCTGTCTTGTCCTTCAAATCTGTTACAATAACGTGTTCCAAAGTTCAGTTTGTCAGTAGGGTTTCTGAAAAAAGAGAAACAATTTTTTCTCTTTGTTTGTTTCTCTTTTATCACCAATCTTTAATTGAAATACACTGCAGCACTGCTGTATTTGGGCAACATGAGTTCACAGTGAAATCAGGAAACTTAAGGGAAGTAGAATCACAGAGAAGGAAAAAGGGATGGGTTAGTGTGCTATGTCCGTGTGTATTACATACAGGAGGTTTTCCTAGCTTATTTTCCAGACAGCCAAGTACTTCACATTACAAAATACACTATTCAATTTGGAATTAGCTGGTCAAACTGGGTTTTCATATGCTGGGTGTCTGCTACAATGTGGGAGTTTTCTTCTTCTTGATGGTTTAGCTGCTTTTGTGAGATGTGCATTTTGCTTTCTGTGTAAAAATCCATCCATACCTGACTCTGCTATAAACCAGGTAGAATTGTCTACTTTTACCTGCAGAGCCTTGTCAGACATTAAAACTAAGGGGAGTATGGAGGGGGAGGGGTGTTTAAACATACTTGCTCTTCTCCTTTGCCCTGAAACTCATGCACATGGGAAGAAAGTCAGTCAGATCTGATCTAAACTAATTGGGGCGAAAAACATTAGATAAAGAAATTAAGACTAGAGGTTGTTGGTGCTGCAAGGAAAGGCTGGTTTTGAAGACTGGCACTTACTAAGAAGAGAAAGGCAGACTGGTAATTGGGCAGGAAAAGTAATCAGCACTGGGAATCAGCTGTGAGGAGAAACAGTGCTGAGATCAGCACCTGGTAGAAAACACAGGTGAACATATGCTTAAAATTGGTAAAGTCATTCCTGATCCCACTGAATTAAGATGTCTCATTATATTGCCTTAACATCTGAGCTTTAAATTGTACTATTAATGTCCTTTCAAGGCAACTGACTCTAGCCCTCCCCAGAAATGCACTTAAAAATAGCTGTGTGTTTTTCACCTCTATGCATGTGCATTGTATTTAACTGTCCACTACCATTAGTGATAGTGGACAAGCTGTAAAACATGGGGTGATCTTCACTACTATATCACACAGCTGAGAGTAGAGAAAATACTCTTAGCTGTTAGTAGTGGTAGGAGTGCTACAGAATAGTGCTTCAATAAAAGCATTCCTTCTTCTTCCATTGTCTGTTTCTGTAGAAAGCTGATAATACCTCCAGAAGTTTAATATAAATCATTAGCAGTACAATTTGAAAATAAACCTAGATGATTTAAAAAATAAGGGGAAAGAAATATCATAGCAGTGTTTTAGTAAGCTTAAATAAAATACAATGACTAATAGAAATACAAATGTCATGAACTTTTCTGTCTAAAGAAATCCATAAGCAGCTCAGAAACAGCTGATGTAATGTGTTTGGTTCTTTCGTCTTAATAAAGACCTCATTTGTTTTACTACTAGAATTTTTTCATCAGCTCAAATATGCCATTTGTTTTGACTTTTTTTTTCACATGCTTTAATTGCCAAAGGGTATCTTAAATGTTCCATTCTTCCAAAGGGGAGAAAATGTCTTTAAAACAAATTCTCAGTTCATTCAATGACAGTATTTGAAAAATACTGGGTACACTGGAACAGGAATATTTAAAACCCAAAAGCTCACTATGCTGCTTTCACCTGAATTCTCTTGTCTGCTATAAATGAGGAGGAAGTCTTGCGTATTGTTGAAAAGGGGCCAATTTGAGAAACTCGGCTTACTGGCCTACTTTCAGATATTATCTTCTAAAAAATAGCTTTATTCCATTTGTTTAGTGCATTATCCTTGAAATAAAGAGCTGAAGAATAAGTAATCCATTTCTGTACAAAAAATACTTGATGTGCCTATAGCTTTCCCTACAATACTCAATCACTTTAATCCTTTGCCACTGTTCCCTGGTGTTTATTTCATGGTTTAATTCAGATATTGCTGCAGTCTTCAGAATTCACCCATAAAAAAAACCCTTCATTGAAGAAGCACATTTTCCTGTGCTGGATACTCACAGCACTGAATATCCCCTTCAGTCTGCAGGTGGACACATTACTGAACTTCTTCCACAGCCTTTTCTAGCCCAAACCTCAAGTGATTTCTCACAAAACCACCGGTGACCCAGTGCTTCAAACACAGGGCTAGCAAACTCTATCTGGTTTATGATGATGACATCACTGATAAAGCAATTTTCACTTGTTTTAAAACATGTACAAGACCCACATTCTCCACCTGGCTTTCCTGCACAGCCTTCCAGTGGAAGTGTCAAGCAGGAGTCATCTACAGGTCCGACTTCCAACTCTGCTGTGGGTTTCCTGATGCCTCTCCCTTTATGTTGTTTAATGCTTACTGGTATATGTGCACCGTGGAAAGGGTAACCTGTCTTTCCCCTTGCCTCTTGGCTCTTGTCTTTTCTGGTTATACTGAGGCCTGTTTGTACCAGAGATCACTCAGAAAAGATGTCTGAGATCGCTTCTTGTAAGTATCCCTGATTTTAGCTCTCGTGTCTATTGTGGGTTTAGCGATATAAGGCTAGAAATGTCATCTTTAGCTCTTCTGAATCAAAACATAATATGCTGAGCTCTGAGGTGCTGGATATCATCAATACTAAGAAAATACTTCCAGGCAGCAAATGATTCAGACGCTGTGAGCTAAAAGTGTATTGTAAAGCAATCCCATCCTTCTCGTTGAAGAAACAGTGTGTCCGTGCTTCCTGACCTAGTGATATTTTTTGTCTTTTTTGTATTGAGCCTGGAGTATACAAAATATGGACAATATCTTTCTCAGTCTGGAAAGGTCTTTTAATACACCCACAGACAAAGCATATTATTCACAGCAGCCTTGGTGCTTGTTAGTGAGGAAAAAATCTGTATAATTCCAGCGACCAATACTACTGCAAGAAAATAAGAGAAAGACAATGTTGTGTATGAACCTTATTGAATTGCAAACTGCTTTCTCAGCAATCAGAGCTGTACACTAATGCAAATCAGATACTTACATAATGCTGTTATGCAAGGAGGGTGACAAGAGCTGCAGTGATTAAGAAACTCTTTGTGTGTTCATACTGTGTTGTCCTTTCACTTCAGAGAGAAAAAACTCTGACAAATTAACTGCTTGAAATGGAGCATTCCAAAGCCATTTAGAGTCAAACATCTCTGTATGGTGCTGACTTTTCACCTTTTTTTTTTTTTCTTAAATTCTTTTTGTGTTTTGGGATTGTTTTTTCTGTTTTTTTGGGGGAGGGTTTGGCTTTTGTTTTTTTTTTTTAATTCCCCAAGGTGCTTCTTCATGGCCCACAGCAAGATGAACAGCCTCCTTTTTATGCCGCATCCTGGGAGAGCGTCCTTGTCTCAGATGCACATGCATGTGCTGTGCAGAATGGCACATGGCTAAGATTAGGATGTGGTCTTTAGATGACATACTGATGAAAAGGCAGCTTCTAATTTAAGACATGTGCTCTGCATCACGGCACATCCTGTCTCATGCAAATTATAGCATGAGCATGGTCTTGCAGTAGCTGTTTTTCAATGGAGCCGTGTCACAAATCAGATTGGAATCTAATCTTTATTCTCTTAGTATAAATGTAAGCATATATATACTAAACACTTCTGGTTTAAATGTATAGTGAGATTATTTTTTTCTCTCTTATTTGTCTTCCTCAACAACTGTCCCTTTGCAAATGAGTTGAAAAGCACATCAAGGAGTAAAGACTTTGTTGAAAATCAGTTTATTTAGAACTGACAAATGTGCTACCCTAATGCAAACTGGTTTTGTGGAATTTTGTGTATCACTACCCAACTACACTGTAAAAATGCACTGTAATTTTTTTACATTTCAGATAGTAAGTGGTATCAATGAACTGCTTGTGCAGAGTCCAAAGACATAGAATTGATGACAGAGATTGTAGAACTACTGTAACCAACTAATTAGAGATATAAAGATACCTCCCAGTAACTCTTTTTAATTTCTAGATGACATGCATAAACATCAAAGCTAGCTCAAATGGCCTTAATCTTTTTGAACTGATGATTGTCTCCATGTTTCTTGGATTAATTTTACCATAGTATAAGATAAAGCAAGTAACATTTCATGTGGAATTAATTCAGATAAAGTTAGTAGGGAATTGAAATAAAAGCTTTGTGATAATAGCAGAAAGAAAATGAAATATATTGAGTTTGGGGAAAAAAGCGGAGAACGTTTTTATGCTAAAAAGGGTGTTTGTAAGGATATCAATCTGTAGATTTTAAGTTCCTTTAGCTTACTCCTTTCCAATAAAACATTTTTACAGCAACATGAAATTGCTGTGCAAGAAGTATAGCTAAGGCCAAATCATGAATAAGACAAAATCTGAGATGGTAAAGAAGAAAACATATCAGTCATTTGGATTATATCCTTTTCCCTCCTTCATTTTTCTCCTGAGTGAATGAAGCACCGGCAGTTGCAACAAGAGGAAGAAGACAAAAGAAAAAACAACGGCTAAATAGTAACAGATGCATTTGTCCGAAAGTTCATACTATCCATATGGTGATGGTACGATGTTGCTATTATCTGCATCTTACCTGTAGGTTTCAGCTGAGATCCTGCTGTGTGGCTGTTACAAAAACACTTAGAAATGAGAATCTGTATCTAAAATATTCTGAACATTTGAGACAAAGCAGGTGCCTAACATATCTTAGAATCTGGTTTTGATTGTGGTACTGATCTGGTTTTGATTGTGGTCTGACTGCTGGCCAGAGACAATATATTTTAAATGTCTATTTATATATAAAATTGTTCACCCCATGTCAGAATTCATATCTGTGGCAAAGCCAGAAATAGATCCAGGTCACCTGGGAAACTAGTTTATTTCCTTATCCCACGATTAGCGTATTATATATAATGTAGTGATAACTTAGCTGACTGAAATCCTTTCCCACCTCCATTCCTTGTAACTAGTTGGTGACATTAATTGCATTTCCACATTATCTGACCTTCCATATTTATTCCAGTATATTAACACTCTTCGCAGAGAATTTAATCTCTTCCCCACAGGACAGCTGTATGTAAAATATTGAAAAAGCTCACTATTAAGCAACAGCAAATAAAAAGAACTTGTTACCATCTGCCTGATCTTGTGTCAAATGGATCCTCTAACTCATAATGCTATAAATAAAAAAAAAATCACTGATGGGAATTACATTATGTCTTTCAAGCCAGCTGCTATTGTAAGAAAAACTCAGATGAAAGAAAGTCAAATCAAAAGAAATGAAGATACTCCACTCTTCTCTGAGCTTCTACTGCAATCACAGAACCACGTGAATTGAGGCATTTTAATGTAGCATGTATCTTTTTTTTCTTTTTTTGCGTTTAATCAAATATGAAAACCAAATTTTTTTTATTACATGAAATAGATAACGTTCAATAGTGGAGTGCTTCTTAACATAAGGTACTATTGTGTGTAGCTTTCCTTTGGTATGCTATTGCTAGATATTATAAATATTTTTATGTCCAGAGTGTAGATGAAAGCGCATCCCTGATTACCTGGAATGAACTGGAAAATGAATACACACACAAAGGGCTTCCGTATACATTGTCTGGAAATGGAAGGTACTGATGTAACAAGGTCACAGCAAAAATGCAATTTGTGCATTCCCTTTGCATGATTGCTTTCTTTCTGATGGGGAAAATAAAGGTTGTCCTAAGAGGAGCCCAGCCTCACAGACTGGAGTGGAGCTCTGCTGTCTTATAGAACCAGACAAGCCAAATGTACAGTGTGAGCTCTTGCTTCAGAAACGAGACTGAGTATTAGTTATGATTATAGGCACCAAAGTCCTATTCGTAGTCACTTAGTCAAGCTGGATATCTTGGATGGAGCTGAACTGTACGCAGGAGAAATGTCATGAGTAAAGCTTTTGACATGCGGTTCTTAAGGAAATTCCAGACTTTTCAAATCCTTTTTTTGCTTTCTATTTGGAAAATCAGGATGCAATATTTTGCTTGGGATTTCATATTACCAAGTCAAATCAAACACACAAAAAGCCTTCTGCTTTAAATTCAGTATGCTTCAGTATCATGTTTGTGAGCCAGGGGCTTACCGCACAAACTGGGATTAAGGAAGACATTTTGCAGTGGTCTCTGGGAATGATACTTCCTGAGTTAGTTTGTTCTCAGATGAAACCCTGTCATGCATGCATTTAGTCATGATTGTCAGTGATACGGCTTTGATTGGCAAAGCTTTTTCTCTGGTTTTCAGGAAAATTTTAACCCTAAAAATGGATTGTTTTTTTCTTTATTTTCCTCACAACTTTAAGAATGTTGTACAACAGGTTCTATTTTTTAATGTGTTCTTTATTACTTAATGTGTCCACAAAATGAGTCTGTAACAAGAGTTGCTGCTGTAGCAGTGTTGCTGTAACTCACTATCCACAGACAGAAATGAGAACTGACCATGGCACAAGGTGAATCTGTTCCCGTCCTAGCACCTCCAACTGTAGACAGAAGACGGCAGCATGGTTGCTTACTCAGGCTGTGACAGGAATAAGAAATTGGACAAGGGCAGCTCTAGTTCTTTCTAAGGGTATGCTTTGACATGCTTTATGTCCTCAAAATCTCATACAACAGCTGGTTTATACAGCTTTTTCTACTTGCCCATCTTTTCAACCAAAATATTAACCGGAGGAAAAACTAAATACAGTTTTCACTAGGGCTTGATCCTAGAAGAAACTGGCAAACTGACAAATTGCTTGCAGAACCAGCAAAAATGACACAGAATGTACAGAAAAGACCTCAGGACACAGGAATCATTCAGAAACAATTTGTAAAGCTTCCACATCTTCTCACCAATGTAATGTTGACAAAGTGTATTGGTCTAGGAACAGTCAAAGTCGCATTGAAAAAGAGCACATTCTTGGTCCATTATGTGAACGCCATTGTAAGGACTTTTGTGTATCTGTACATCCCCAGATCATTAAGCTCTAGTTTGGAAATTTCCCTGAGAGGCAACACCTTTGGAACAAACCTATGTTGCTAATTTACAGTTGCAGCTACTTCTAGTGTTGTCCTAGATTTTTTTACTTGGTTGTCATCTTGGCATATACCAATAATCATTGACAGTCCTATTCATATACCTCAGGTCTGTTCCCTTCGTACACTGTGTATTTCTGTGTTCTTTCAAAAGCATTACATAAAATGAGTCAATAAAAAGACGTATGATAATAAGCATACATGCCTCAGGCTTCATGGCTTTAAAATGTCATGCTTACACAGAAAGTATTGTTTGTTAGAAGTCAGCAGTCTCAATAACCCATTATAGCTTTGTTTACTCAAGGGCACACAATAAGCTCTAATTTCAACTCCCAGCCAAATGCTTCTTTGCTTAAACGCACAGTACCCCATCACATACTCAGGCTGCCATTCACCTCACAGGCATTGGTTTAGGACATATTTTCCATAATATAAAGTTGCACCTCATGCCACCCTAAAACCAAAACCCTTGTGTGAATCAAGGGCACAGTTATTTCATTACTTTGGTCTTCAATTAATTAACCCTGAAGTAGCATGTTTCTGTTACTCTGGATCAAGAAAGCACAGTAAGTTCCGTGCTCCGAGATGCTGAGAGTGATGGTAAGAACTGCAGAGACCGTCCTTGCAACAGCACATACCAAAGGACAGGAAAACCTTGGAACTGGTTGTGGGTGGGGTGAATTGTGTGGAATAATTTTGATAAAAGACTCATGCACAGAATGATATTCTTGTGTCTGTGGGGAAAAAAGGAAAAAAAGGAAATCCAGAAATTAAGCAATCAAGTTCCTTTGTTTCCTCCCCTTTCCTATTTTCAGGATAAAATGCAGCAGCCAGCTGTAAAGAAACCCCAAAACATAGGTGAGAAAAAGTGCACTTCTTTGCCTCCCTGTCAGCTCCAGTCTATGCATAGGATTGTGTCTTCTCTGCCTCTTCTGATAATTCCTTCAGTCAAGTCAGAAATCAGCTGGAATTCCAAACCTTTTGGTGGAAGATGTTTTGTGGCATTCACATAATGACACTGAAACAGGTTCCAGGGCAGTTTTGGTGTTCTGGCCTCTAATTCCAAGAACTGTAAGGAGATAGGTGGCAGTTAAAAAATTAGCAAAGTTATCTGAACTTTGTGAACCTCAGATGATGTTTAGTTTGGGTGCAGACCAAGCTCTGGGCAGAGGTACCAAGCATTCTTATTTAGTAGGACCTGGTTTTATGCTCTCTGTAATGTGGACTTTGACTGGAGACAGTTTTCATTTGCATTGTTCTAGATATGTGTATTAAATAAGTACATTCAGGTTATGAATTTTGACAACCCCGATCATGGCTTGAATTTGAAGACAATTTGTAGTTTCATCATTTTCATAACTACATTTTAATTTTGTTAACTGCTAAAGCAATTATTTCAGGATTGTTTTTCCTCTAAATTCTGTTAAGCTGCAAAAAGAATTCTTTTCCTTCCCTCTAAGAGAACTGAAAAAGCAGGGGAAAGTCTGTTCTCATACTCAGCTGGATTCTGTAGTGAGAGAAGTGGTTATGGGACTGCCTATGGTGCTCCTTGAGGACATGACAGCTGGTCACTTAAATCATGGATGACCTCTTTCTTGGGGAGGCTTCACAATTATGTTTTAGGAGCATGTTTGCCTACCGCTGTGTTTTAGGAGCAGATCTTTGCCTGATTTGACAAGCCCTTCAGTTTCTTGCTTCACTTTTGTGTCTCTGGTACAAGTTTTACCTCTTAGTATCTTCCTTTCAGTGTTGAGTGTAACTGAGTATCTTGTAAGGTTTTTGTCACTTACAAGCAAAACAGAATCAAGGAAGTAGTAGGGAACCCTATACCAAAGCAATTTCACACAACAGTAGTGAGTGGCACCATGACCACCATTCCTCCTAACCCACTGGCCATGCTGCAATTGCTTCTGTTGCATAGTCTACATCTTTCAGCATGTTCTCTCCTTGTTTGCTCTGAAAGACTGTTATTTGCTGCTTTATTCCTGCCCAGTTCGTGGCCTGTTTTTCTGGATGCAGATTGAAGCTGAACCACGTTTAGTGATGGCAGTAATTTGCCTACACTCTTTTATTAGAAATCATGGTCTTGGCTCTGCTGTTTGTTGAGTCATTGCCATTTCTATCTTTTCTTTTCCCCCTCCATTTTGTCTTTTTTATCGGTGTTCTCACTAGAAGTTCCAGATAATACTGGGGTCCCTGTGCACTGTGGGTCTTCAAATACCCAGTTGGTGTGGGACCCTTCCCCAGTGAGCTTAGAATTTAATGCCCATTTGGTAATGCTGCTGATTTTGGCTTTGTGCACATACGTAAACATAGTAAGAGGCATTGCCTGCCTAAGAAACACACAGTGCAAGCAGATGTACAAAACGGAAGAAACCCAGAAGGAGATAAGTAAATTAAGTGCTCACTTTATTGCAGAAAACAGTAGTATATATTCCTTTATATTTCTGGTTTTAGATTTTTTTCCATTTAATTCCTGCCTTTCAGTATCTTAAACTGTGTTTGGAGTCTGTCAGGGGATCCCGAATGTTAGGATAGGAACCACTAATTAAAGATTATTACACTTTCTTACACAAACCCTTGTGGCTGAGAACTGGTCTTTAGTTGCCACCAAGACCTATTGTATTTTATTGGCAAAGTAGTTGAGCAAGGTATCAGGTATACAAACAGTTTCTCCAGACTGGGCAATCCGAAAGCTCAAATACTACACATCCAAGCTACTGTAGAAGCTGTTCATCTTTTTAAATACCAAATATGCCCAAAAGGCAAGGCAATGTGCTATCCTGGCAATGATGGGGTCTCTAGTGCCTGCTTGCAGAAAAGAGAACGGGCCTCCTGCTATGGAGTACTCCAAGCCCCTAGCAGTTTGCAGCCCAAAAGCTTTCCATGTCTTTGTGTTCCCATGTTTTGCCACTGATAACTAAATGGCCAGACATTACTACAGTGATTTTGCATAGAGAGCGTGGAGCTGAGTTTAACTGCCCATGCAGTACAGCTGAGAGGGCAGTTCATGGGAACGCTTGCTTCAGTGCAGAGATAGCCAGCATGGGCAAACTTCTCAGTGAAAGCCCCCCTGGGCATAATCTGGGCACTTTGTGTCATGCCCTCTTATTAGGGAAAAGCTTTTGGAAAGCCACCCCACTTCCAGTCACTTCCAGTCAGGCAAGCACTGGGAGTTGATCTGTGCAATACGGTTGAAGATGCACTCTGCCCTTGAGCACACCATGGCAGTACTCTGCTCTTGAAAGCTGCTCACTGGTAGCCCAGAGATGGAGGTGTGCTGAGGACAGTGCATCTCTTTCCCCTGCTGTCAGTAAGAGATGGATGTGCTCCCTCCATTCAGCGGTGGCAGGTGAACTCACAGCCTCTTCTTGAACTAGACTGTTTTATGGGCATCACAGACCACTGATGCAGTGCTTTACACATCAGAGTATGAATATAAACATGAGTTGGGAGGGCATGCATTTAACGCATGCAGTAGTTCACCATCTTTTGAAAAGCTATTGCATTGCTCACTGAATTGCTGGCAGGTATAACATTAATCTGTCTCTTTCAGGAAGAACACCGAAGACAAGAAGAGGTTGAAAAAGAGTAAATCAGTGCAGTGCTGGGCTGATCTTGGATCTTTCCATAAGACATAAACCTGACTCCTCTGCTTGGTAAAGGAACAAAGCTGGGCTGTGTGTCACAGCTCACTGGGTGTGACATTCTGAAAAAATGATTTTCAAAACCAATTTGCACTCTTATCTCTTTGACACCACGAGATCACACATTAGCCAACACCGTCAGGTATCAGGAGTGAATCGGTGGCTGGCTTACCTCCCAAGGTCTGTCCCCTAGTTTTATTACTGTTGACATTGGAGCCAGCAGTTAAAGGGCAGCATGAGATGACCATTGTGTAGATAACACGGTTTGGTGCATCGGTTGAGCCTACTGGGGCACAGTTTCCTTCAGAGTGATGATAAATTGTATCAAAGAACTTCCAGAACAAACTTGCAGAGCTTACCCAGTTTTGTCTGTCATTTGAAGCCCCACAAATGTTTTCTTAGACAGCAGGATAAAACACAGCAACAAAAAGAATAAGAAAACAAAAAGACATATACAAAATGCAGCAAGAAGCAATGTCTCGCGAAAACAGTGCCTTTTACAACTAGAAGTAAAACCCAGTGTAAACACATGAAGTGGGTGTAAGACATGTGGTATGGGATATAGTACCACATTTTCCATCTTCTTTAGGGAAGGCCACACATACTGTCTGTGAATGGGAAGCAGCTGGGAAGTAATCTCTATCAGCCTGAAACGGATACTAGCAATCTTCAGAGCAAGCTATATTTTTCAAATTATACTACTTTCATTGCCAACTGGAAAGATGTTTAATGTGAAAAGTGCAATAATGAAAGGATTTTAAAGTAAAAATAAAAGATCCAGTTTTAGCTCATTATTATCTGACATGGGAACATTGATAGTTGCTAAGGATAGCTGAAGACTATCCCTACTTAAAAATCTCCAGCAGAGTGGCTTTATGTGGTTCTGTTGAAACCAGCAGTAAATCAACTGACTTATGTAATTTCTCTGCATAATATTCCATCATCTCATCTGAGTATGAAAGTGTGTCAAAACTTATGTTATTTCAACCATTTTTCCATAATTTACTGCATTTTGTAACTCTCCACAACTTGTGCTCATCTTTGTTTCCCACTTGTTTTCTACGTTTTTTTCCTTCTAAAAATTTTAAATGATCCTGGAGTCCAATCCTAAATAATCTTGAACATTAGTGGGGAAATGAGTCTCTTTCAAATATTAGTACAAACTTATTCACTCCCTTGCTGGCCGTGACTTGAGAGCCATGGCCACAACTTGAGAGCCCTGGTGACGTAGTTTAAATGGATGAATGTTGTGTGTCTGAATTAGCAAAACTATAATGTGTTGGCTCTTTGTTACAAATCAGAGAAAGAATTTGCAGCCAGGATGAAAAAATGAAAGGAAGTCCTACAAAATCACTCAGCTCTTTAAAAACAGCTTGGATCATGGTGCTGTATTTTCAATTGACTTTTTCCAGTTTGATGTGAGTTGTGCTCTTTGAAGCTGAAGGAGAAAGATGCCTCTGCATGTCAGTGCAGCTGCTTTTCCTAAATACTTAAATGTGAAGGATCTAAGGTGAAATTTTCAGCCACTTCTCTCTCTACAAGCCCACTAGTTATTTATCCTAACCTGGCTTTAGCAAGAATGGCTTTAAAATAATGCTTGTAAACACATAGATAAAGGATGGCCATGACTGCAGGTGGCAGAGCCTTTGGATGATTTGTTAAAGAGGAGCCTAGGCAAGCTTTGTGCCTTGCCTGTGGTATTACCAAAGCTGGGCAATCTGAAGGGCATATGAAATAGTTGTGAGGTGTTTGTGAAAGTCAGGGGACAGAGTTAGTTAGTGCCTCAGTCCAATCCTGATGGACATCTCAATACTGAATGCAAAGGGTGTTGTCATCCTCTCCCTGTCCCTATCTACTTTTTACTTCTAATTTTGCGCAGTATTTTTATTTTCTCCTCTCATTTCTCCCACAATTACTTCATTCCCTGTCTTCTGCTTTACACCCCATTAGCCTTAGATTTGACGTGAAACTTGATGATATCTGAATATGAGTCAGAGCCCATCCAGAAGCACAGTTTACTTACCATGTTGATAGCCTTGGGCTTTTGCTGAGTTCTTAATACCCATTGTATTGAGCCACTTTTAAAGCACAGTGTTGCTTTATACAAATATTAGATCTAAAATCTGTCACTCGTCTTACCGAAGGGCAGATAAGAGGTTTACTCATTTCCTAGTGAAAAATCATTTTTACTGGTTGACTTGATGATTTAGAAAGGAAAATAATTTAAAATAGCAATAGCGTAGCTAATTATGCAGTTTGAGTTCAGGAGTGTATTCTCAGCATTAGGCAGTGTTGTTTAAATGCTATAGATGACAATGATTAAGGCAAATTGATAACCTCTTCAGAGTGCTGCATCTGTAACCCAGTATTCTCCTAGGATACATTCAGGTGCATACTAATGAGGAATTACTAATAGTTGGTGGGGGGTTTGAATGTGTGGAAACTGTGGAGGCAGCCCATAACTGTTTTGAAGCATCAGACATGTTTGATTTTAGATAAACTGAAATTTCCTGGGAGGCACTGGGTATCTGTTAATAGTTTTTCATCGCTTTGGTGAATGGTCAGGTTTTCAGCCTTCTCTGCTTGTTTGGCATTTGTGTAATACTCAACGAATCCTTCATTACTTGGTACTCAATTTTCTGCATGTACACCCACACAGAAAAATAGACATGCTCTTA
Organism: Lathamus discolor; assembly: GCF_037157495.1. Taxonomy (NCBI): domain Eukaryota; kingdom Metazoa; phylum Chordata; class Aves; order Psittaciformes; family Psittacidae; genus Lathamus; species Lathamus discolor. The sequence goes on from NC_088884.1 coordinate 49,678,098, forward strand.
TCTATGTATTTGTTCATACTAGGGATACACATGGGTATTTAAACTCTTTACCATGCATACTAATGTTACAAAATGGCTTCACATACAGTAAGCTGCTTGATGGAATTTCTGGTTTCAAAAGACATAAAACAAAGTTTCTTGCAAAAATGTGTCACTGCCGTTGTTACTCATTCGTGTAGGACCAAGCCCATGGTAAGCAGGTCAGAAATTTCGAGGTAAATATATTGCTGAACAGCATCAAGGTCTTCCATCTTAAAGTCATTAAAGAACACTGTAGGAGTTCCACTTTAAGGACCCTAAAAGGGTCAAAAAATACCATTCTTTGTAGCACTAAACATGATGATGATATTTCAAAAAGAAATTTCACTATGCAAAGATCAGTGAGATGTGCTCTTTTAGAACGCCATAATTGGAAAGAAACCCAAAGCTGTTTTAAGCTCATTCCAAATACCTTCAGGACACCCTTGAGAGTGAAAGAGTAGAAGCTGAGTAGGAAGTCACGTACTGGAGAAAAATAAAACAGAGAAGAGCTAGCCTAGTTGAAAGTTCAGTCTGATGTATCAAAAGTTGCCTATAGTTTTCTTCATGCAGTCTCTTAGCTCTCAATTTTGATTATGCCTACAAGAAACTGTGGTTTCTCCCCCCAGAAACTAGGGGTCAGTCTGTGCCCTCAGAATGGACATCTCATAGGGAAATTAGTACTTGCTTTGCAGAAGCCACAAATACAAAGTTTGCTCAGTGGAGTTCAATCACACCAACAGTCTGCCAGAGGAAGAAATGTAAACAGCGCTGAAAAGATCTCTGGTGCTGAATTCACATTTAAATTAACTCTGCGGAACAATAGTGACTCTAAAAAAGAACACTACTTTGTACTACCTCTTAAAACGGCCTCAATATTTTTTTAAAGGGTTCCATTTTATTGCTGGGATCAAAATTCACACAAATGCCCAAATCTTCCCTAGATTCCCATCCCCGAAGCAACAAGCCTATTCCTAAAGTATTTGGAGGAAAGAGCTTCATTCCACCATACCTTGAATGATGTCTTTATGACCAGGAGATTTAGAATTCATCACACTTGAAGGATAGAGTCCCTTTATAGTTGAAGGAAAGAAAAGAACATTTCTAGGACATGGTTTCTCTCATCCCGAAATAGACAGATCAGATTAATCATTCCCTAAGCGTACCCATTCCTCTTAATTTTCTGAGGAAGGAACTCAAAAAGGAGTCACGTGAATCACAGATGCTTCCATGAGATCAGTCCCACCCAGACTGTCTTGGAATGTCACATAGCTTCTATGGGAGCTGCCATCCAAGGGGATTCTTGGGATAACAGTGCTGAAGATCATGATGTGCTGAGATACTAAGTTAATAAAGTTATTAACAGCTTCATTAATATAATTAACAAATGATTAGCTTGAAATTAGTATCCTGAATATATCACTAACTCCTGATGTAGCCTAAAACATATTAACTGAAAGGTCAAGATTCTTATTTTCAGCTACATTCTCATATAAGAATATCTGGGTATAAAGAAAATTAACAGTATATTTTAGTGTTGATATTGATGAAATTGGAAACTGAAAAATGGGGAAGTAACAAAAATGGCAACTCAGCTTTCTTTTTTTTTTCCCTGAGTCTGAATTCATTGTGGTGTTCTAAAAACAGTTAAGTGTCAAGAAAAGAAAAGAAAAAAAGACGGAAGAAGAAATACTATCTTTGACTAGAAAGTTGAGGGTTTTTTTCCATTTATATCTGTACGGTTTATTTTTGCAGGTAAAATTAATATGAAGATGTCTTTGTGCATTGGAATTCCCTCCCACAAAGAGTGTGAATTTAGGCTGTAACTTTGTCAGGAACCTCTACAACCTTTCAAATTTTGATTTTTGGGTCTAATCTTTCGACTCTGAACCACTTTAATAACAGACAAATGTAAGCCAAAAAATTAAGCCACAAGCCTTGCCCAAAGTGGTCTTTCCACTAAACTAGAAAAAAAGTGATCGACCCTCCTCCCTGTTTCCCCCAGACAATCATGAATTTCAACCACAAGTTTGACTTTCCTGGCTCAGCTTGGCTTCATTTCATGTCTTTCATACTTCCTTAAAGCTTTTCATAGCTTGATTTCCTTTCTAGTGCCAATAAAGAAAGAAAAAGCACCGTTTCCGCATGAATTCTTCTCCAGATTCTATAATGTATGATTCTATAATGTGCGATTCTATGATTTGTTTAATAAATTACATAATCTGATACTCTAAGAATACCTTGTCCACAGATTTTTGTCATGAACCACTGACAATCCTATTTTCTTTTGATCTTTCTGCTTGAATAATACAAAATTTTAATTCTGCAGATCTGCACATGTCCAGTAACTCCTGTACTAACAGAATAGAGTTTATTTTTTGTTGTGGGACCTCAAGATTTCTTTGAGACTTCCAGTTCTGAGAGGACCTGAGCTACATCTTGCTCCTTGTGGCATGCCTGCACTGCTGCCATGACACCCCTTGTGCAGACAGCAGGGCCAGGGAACGGTCTGGGAGGGAGCTGCCTGTATGGCACTGCTCTCCAGCTGGGATTTTGGTCTGGCCAGTTGTGGGACCACAAGTACGTGTTGGGTTGTGGAGTGCATCTTACCCAAAGTCCCATAGATACAGTCTAATCCTGTATCCTGGATCTTTTACTTTAGTCATGTAAGTGATGTTTTGGATTACACTGTAGATCTCTGCATAGAGGATGCAGAGCCACAGAAGAGCCTATTCTATTGTGTGAAATGGTGGTTGCCCAAGGTGAAGAGGTGTCAGGCTACAGTGAATTTCATATCTCTCAGAGATTTTTTCGCTTGTAAAACAGCAACTCAGACACTGGCTAGTAAAATTAGTAGACTTGAAATCCCACAGTCTAAATCACTTGTGGGAAGTGTTAAAAAACATAGTTGGAAACAACACTTATTCATCTGACGTAACTGAATTAGTTCATAAATAAAAGAAAGATGTGTGACCCTTATTGATTTTTTTCCCTCTTTGAATATAATGGCTGCTGCTTGAAAGGAAAGAAAGAAAGGAAAGAAGAAAAGAGGAAAGGAAAGAAAGGAAAAGAGGGAAGGGGAGGGACATATAATAATGTGTATAATAATGTGTCTAGCTACTCTATCATATGAAATGAACAATTTTCATGATATTTTTCTCATTCTTCCGTCATTCTAGATAAAATGTAGATGCTGAGTGTATACACTCAGTAGTAAGATGAGAAATTTAAAATTATGGAATTATTTTTTGAAGTTACTCTATTCTGCAACCAGAAGTTGGAAAAAGATGCATGTTTGTGTAGGCATTCAAAGAATAATACGATTGGGCCACTTGCTTTAAGTTGATATGACAACCAATACTGATGGAAATAGTCTGTAATCTGAATTACCTCTTGTTAAAAGAAAGGACAGACAAATTAATTGGTTTCTGTAATGCAAGGACTTCTCTGACTAGCAGGCTAATTTGAGTGGCAGATCTCATCTTCCTCCTGCTGATAGATGTTCTTCTTTATTTCAATTACTAAAGTAATGAAAACTTAGATTAGTAAAAAAAATGCAGTTTCTGGTTCTGATTTAATAAAGGTTACATACTGTGCCGATAGATTCTAAAACATATTTTTAAAATCCCTTATCTTGTCCTTCTTTCTTGTCACCTTTCTGTTTATCCCATTCATCATTTAAACATTGTCTTCTCAAATGGGATTCACCTAACTTCAGCCATCTAGAAGTTAATAATCTAGTCTAAGTGAGAGTCAATAGAAAGTGACAGGAACCTCCTGAGGGTGATTCAGTTTATCCTAAAAAAAATAATTTAGCCAGATTAAAATAAATTGCCCCCTGGAAGTGGGCTACCCACTTATTTTCTAAAGGGAATGCAGCCATCTAGCGTGGAGTAGATGCCCAACTGCTATACAGGTAATGGTAGGTGAATCCTATCTCTAGAGTGGAAGCTGTTTGAGGAAGAAATTCAGAGACACAATTTGAGTAAGTCTTCCAAATGTTCCTGTAGATACCTGTGGGATTAAAACAAGCCAAACCAAACAAAACCAAACTAAACCAAAAACCGACCAACCAAACCCCCAAAACCCCACCACAAAAACTAAAAAGCGTCACCAAAACACAAAAAGCTTCATCATTTGGAAATAACAACAATAAACCTCCTAAACACATATAGATATGTTTGGCTTCCACCAATGATTTTCTGTGACATCTTCCCAAGTTATCTTGAGAATCTTGAAAAAGCTGACCCTTTATGTCTAGATGCCTGAAAAAGGCATAAAGATCTTTGGGCTGCCGAAGACCTGCTGGAACTATCAGAAAGTCCAAATCTTATGCTTCCAATGGTATTGCACAGTCCTTGTGAGCTAGAGGTCTTTTTATGTTGACCTGCCGAAGTTTATGGTGTGCACACCTGGTTTTATATATTTATAATTATTTTTGCATGAAAGTGAAAGTAGAGATATTGCGTCAAATATTTTGGCACTTCAAGAAGCTTTTCCTTAAAATCTTTTGGTTTCCATTAAAAAAAAAAAAATCCAAGAATCTCTTCTTCCTTTCCTTGTCCTTGGTTCCCTTGATTGAAGAGTTATGAAGATGCTGTTCTTCAGTATTGTTATAACTGATGTTTGTGAATGATTCTTTCAGGACTTGCTTCCTTCTAGATTCTGTAAATAAGAACTAGTAATCAGAAGGTCCTGATTTTTGTACATTGAAACTTTTTTTATTGAAACTATTTTTCTTTTGATCCTCAAAAGCAAAGGAAATATTGCTAATCACTTCTTTCTCATATTTTAGGGAACATCATTTAATCCTTCCTTAAACAGAAACCTCTGCTGGAGCAAGAAACAGATGCTGAAGCCAAGAGCAGATAAACATGTCATGTTAGTCATGATGAACTAGTATAATCCAGCTATAGGTGCTTCTTTGCTACTAAGTGCTTGTACGCAGTCAGAGGCTGTGTGCGGCGAGGCTCTTGCCCAGCAGTTCCCAGGACCTGCAGGCAGGGCTGGGGAGAATCTGTGGGATGGATGTTCACTCTCCCACTGCACTTCTAACGTGCTGTGCCTTCCAAACCTGAGGTCTCTTTAAAGGACTGAATTAAGGCTCTTAAATACCAAAATCAGGTTTGAGTATTACAGCCCCAGATAGCTGACTCAGCTATTTTCTTCTTCTGTAGGTGCCTCTCAGACACCTAGGATCTCCCAGCAGCTGAAACTCTGTTTTCTGCAGGACCATGAGTTTTGAAGTTGGGTATTTCAACATCTGTCTTCCATTCAGACTTGAAATGAATCCATCAACATGGCATTTTCCAGTGTGAATCCCCTCAAGGGAGTAGCTGTCCTCACGACATGGCCAAAATAAGTCAACAAGATGTGATTCTTCATAAAAGGTAGCTGCAACACCTTATCACTACAAATTACATCTAATGATACAGCTTAGTGGCAAGGACATTTTCCTAGGATGCATAAGGCTGCTGGGCTGGACATCTCAAACAAAGACTTTTTACAAGGGCATGTAGGGATAGGACAAGGGTTAACGGCTTTAAACTGAAAGAGGGTACATTTAGATTAGATATAAAGAAGAAATTCTTTACTGTGAGGGTGGCAAGGCACTGGAAAACAGGTTATCCAGAGAAGCTGTGAATTTACCATCCCTGGAAGTGTTCAAGGCCAGGGTGGGCAGTGTTTTGAGCAACCTGGTCTAGTGGAAGGTGTCCCTGTCTGTGTCAGGAACCAGATGATCTTTAAGGTCCCTTCCAACTTTAGCCATTCTGTGGTTATGATTCTGTGATTCTATGATTCTGTGTTCAAGGTCTCTCCCAAGCAAAGCCATTCTATAATTCTATCAAGTTCAAAGGCACAGTCCTTGCTTCTGAAGTGGTGGCCTTTCCCATCAGGTTAAAAGCAGTTTATATAGGACAAGCTCTTCACCTCTCCAGGAGACATTACAGCCAAGACTCCAGAAAACCATAAGCAAACAATACGGAGAAGCTAAATTTACATCTTGAGTATTGGACTGTCGTCTTTAACTAAGGCAGCCTGGGTTGTGATCCTCTCATTTTAAAGTCAACAGCTGTTTTTAAGTAAAATAGAGGGAAAAAAAAGTTGGGATCAAAATCTAACACTTGGTCAGAACCATAGACATTACTCAGGACAATTTACCACATCAGCTTTTCTTGTATCCCTTTTTTATCCCTTTAATCCCTTCCAGCCTTGAGCCTTTAGAGACCAGATTTTAAAATGAGGTGTTTCTCTCTTGGAGTTTTCTACATGAATAACACCTTTTCACAATACACATTTAAATGTTGCTTTCTGTAGTTACAGTGGAAAAGTGCTTAAGGAAAGGAAGAAGAATCACATTTTTAGACTGGAGAAAACATTTGATGAGATCTGAATGCTGTAGAAATAGAAAGCCAGCTTGACTACAAACAAAATTAAGGGGATGAAGCCAGCAAGTGGAAAAGCTGCATTCCTCATAATAACTCTGCCAACAAGGTACTGACAGAAGAAAATGTTGAAAGCTACAGTTTGTTAGAGCTGACGCTGTGTTCAGAGAGAAGCTCTGTTACTTTCTTGGTGTAAGAATTAAATGTTTCGGTTTTGGCTTTTTGGAATCTAAAAGTTACTGATAGGCTTTTATAATGTTGCACAAATGGTATCTTAACACTAAAACAACTCCTGAATGATAAATCTAAGCTCATCATATTGGACCATTCCTTGGCCTTAATTCTGTATTTGTTCACTCACTACATAATTAAGATTTATTTACATGGGAAATCTGTCATCCATTCCCCTTGAACTCAGAAAAAACCTATGCACGTTGTGAGTAATGTATGTACATGAATCCCTTAGGTGAACTAATGATCTCATATACCACATATGTTTTTCAGACACAACAGCATTACTAGTACTGTTGATTAGAATTTGTACTTTAAAGGTTGAAGGTCATTAAGGCAGTTTCTGAAATTACATCATCCCAACTCTGACAGGCCAGTAGAGACTGACATTTTAAAGTAATACTGTTTAAAAGCAGAACACTGAAATTATAAGTGCATTTGCCAAGTTAAAGGTTTGTAAAAATAGAGTGCTCTTCAGATACGAGTGAGCGGATAATGTATCACGAGTATGTTTCACGAAAATATGACCTGCAAGTATTTGCCCTCATTTATTGACTATGTGATGAAAATCCTAAAATTATTTACCTTTTCTAACCCCAGGGTGTATTTGAAGCATTTTGCCTATTGTCACAAATGTTGTTTCTTACAGAATCACTCATCTGCAGAATGTCATCTGCCCTCTTTCCCACCACCACATTTGTCTGTGCTAAATTGCCCACACAGAAGTACCTCCCCTCCTTCTTTCACACACCGAAACATACAAGTGCCATAAACAACCTTCTCACACAGGCTAAGACACAAACACATGCTGTCAATGGAGGGAGTTTTATACTAAGTAACCCCTAAAAGTATTTTTTTCCCGTTAGCTGATGCTAAATGGGTGACCTCAGCCATGCAGACCCTCCAGTTTAATTTCCCAAAGCATTTATAAGCTTGAGCTCTTAGAAATACTTTTCATATACTAAAACAGCTGCGTATACTCTTGTAGAATGGCACAAAGGTTAATCTCAATAAATTTGTGAGGCTTTTTCTGGGGGCTTGATTTTGATTGAATTTCTAGAATCTGCTGTTAAACAAGGTCTCCTGTTTTAGCAGCTGGTTAAAAGACTCAGGTGAAATCCTTCAAGAATCCCATAGTTTATACTTAACAAGATTTAATTATTTTACAAATTATCTCTTTCACATTAGTGCTCCCTCTGCATTTGCCACAACCAAAAGAGCAATCCAAGTGTTGAATTATGAAAAACAATTCCAGTGTAGAAATATGGGTAATACACGCAAGGTCAAAAAACAGGCAAGAGTAATTTGCAACAACTAAATTGCTTGATGTAATACTTTGGCTTGATAGTCTTTAAGAGGAGCCTTTACATAAGTCAAAGGTCTTTGGAGTAATTTGCAAATCAAAATCCTACCACTCTCCTAAATCCTTTTAATCCAGTCGTTAATCTCAATAATGACCTAGTTTTTGGAACCTTTACTGTGTTCAGCCACTTAATGACATTACCTAGTTTGCCCTTTGAAACTTTTAGAGGAGAAATACATGGACATAAATAACGTCCTGCTAAAATGTAACTGAAGCCATCCTGAACAAGTGCAGTTTTATAGAAGAAAATCTCCTAGCACCTGCTGAAGTCTCATAAAGCTTCTCTCTTTACCATAACACTATGATTTTTATTAGGTAGTAGAGCTTTGCATAATAGAATGGAAGAACGAGGTGGATACCAAATAGCTGACAATTGTTAAAGACATCAAAGTGAAGAATGAGCAGCTATTATATAGTCTGGATTTTTTTCTCAGTATAGACTGCTGTGCATTGTATGATCACTGATATACCTGTTTTTCTGCAAAAATAGATCATGGAGAAAATCACTGGATTCATATGAGTTTTGAAATTATAGAGGAAAGAAACTATCAAACATGAAAACACACAGAGCAACTTTTTCCACATGATTCTCTTACAGAGAGTAAGAACTGGTTCAGTTTTAGTGGGAGACGCTTCATTAATACCAAAATTCCTTAACAAGAGAAGGCATAGAACAGCTAAACCACAGCATTGTACAGCACTAAATGCTCTCCGATGCTACACACAGGTGAAAATTAAAGCCTGAAGTTCACTTAGTCATTGCTTAGCTGGCACATAGGCTCTATACTGTGTCTGGGGAGGCATACCGGGAGAGTTTTACACAGTAGGATGATGCACTTTCTGTGTAATTCCACCACCGAGATAATCACATACCTGCTGGATTCCCAGATATCTTTCAAAGCTGTTAAGCATATTTTCAGATGAACTGCTAGAACAGTGGTTAGGCATTCCATTCCATTCCATTCCATTCCATTCCAGTCTAGTCTAGTCTAGTCTAGTCTATCATGTGTTTCATTTTCTTTTAGTTCTGAAAGAAAGATCTTAAGCCAATCATATTTTAAAAAGAAAGAGAAATCTTCTGTCTCTGATCTTTTCATAGCCATCCTGCACTGGAATTGAAGTTAAATAGTGTTTTTGGCTGTTATGCCTCAGAGAGGATACCAGAGAGTGAAAAAGGAACTGGACCCCCATGAAATGTATATAAAAAGACAGTAATGTATGCACTCTCCATAAGGAATCACAAAGGCTAAAAGCATTTGTTAGATTTCTAAGGCCAAAAAGCTATGACAGGTACAATGCATGCTCTAGTATCTATACACAACAGCTCTGAATTGAGTTTATTATTACTGGGAGTTTTGGGGGTTTATGCAGTGAAAGTAAAAGAAAGCCAAAAATACTAACAACAAAATGAATGAATGTTCACACTACTGTTGAGGATCTGAATGATCTGAGGAAGATAAGAGTCTTCTGTAGAAAAGTAATATGGCTCTAGAAAATTACATTTAAAATCTTTCATGTTTAATAGAAAATTAAAATCTTTGTCTAGGTTTTCTGAAGTATCCCATAGAATTCCGTAGAAGTATATTTTGCACATCCTAGTGCAAAACCTTTCAAAAGGTATTTTCTATCATATAAATGTATTTTCCGGGACCTTTGTTGTAAGTATTGTTTCTTCAGCTCATAAATTCTCTTCTTGGTTTATGTCTTTTTAACCATTATATTATTTCAAAATAGATAAAACAGTTTCTATTCTCATATGAGAATAGAAACTCATATGTAATGAGTTTCTACATTAAATCACTTGAACAAATAGTTATGAAGTTTTGTATGTCCTTGCTTTACCTTCCTTTTTAAGACTATCCACGTTCTATTTTTAAAAAGAATTAGTCTGTTGCACAGGTCTGCTTTGAAACTCAGATCCAACTGTTTTGTGAGCATGCTGAACAATGGTTTGCCATAATTATTCAGCCAGTAACTTACAAGATTTTAGATAATTTCTTCATTGTATGGCCTGAGTTCATGACTATGCCAGCCACTACTCTTGGGTATTTATGAAATAACAGAGAATCAGAGAATGGCTGATGTTGGCAGGGACTTCTGGATATCATTTACTAAGACACTCTTGCTCAAAGCAGGATCAGCTCCAGCAGATTACTCTCAGCTGTGTCCAGTTGGGTTTTGAATATCAGCAAGGTTGTAGACTCCACAACCTCACTGAGCAACCTGTTTCAGTGTTTGATCACTCTCATAGTAAAAAATATTTGCCTTGTGTTTTAAGTTGAATTTTCTGTGTATGAGTTTGTACCCATTGCCTGTCATCCTGTCATGGGGCACCACTGAGGGAAGCCTGGCTCCATCTTTTTACTTCCCATATAAGGTATTTGCATGGATAAGGCCCAGTTGAACCCTCTGTGCTCCAGGTTGAACAGTCTTGGCTGTCTCAGCCTCTCCTCATATGTGAGATGCTCCAGTCTCTTTACCATTTTCCTAGCCCTTTGGTGGACTTGGTCTAGTATTTCTTTGACTGTCTTTTACTGCAGAGTCCAGAATTGGACCTGGCCCTCCCGATGTGTCTCACTGGGGTGAGTTGAGCAGAAGGATCATCTCCCTTGACCCATGGGTCTTCATAATACAGCCCAGGATGCTGTTGAACATCTTTGCTGCAAGGGCACATTGCTGGCCCCTGGTCAGCTTGCTGTCCGTCAGAACTCCAAGGTCCTTCTCTGCAGAGTTGCTTTCCAGCTAGCTTGCCTCCAGCCTGTACTGGTGCATGGGATTATTCCTGCTGAGGTGCAGGACTTGGCATTCACCTTGATTGCACTTAATGAGGTTTCTGTAAGCCCATTTCTTGTACCTGTTGAGGTCCTTCCAAATGGCAGCACAGCCATCTGGTGTATCAACTGGTCCTCCTAGTTTTGTGTCATAAGCAAACATCGAGCCTATACCCAGTCCCACTATCCAGATCATCAATAAAGAGCTTCAACAGTATTCTCCCTAGTATTGACCCAGGAGATAAATCATTAAATGACTGGCTTTCAGCTGGACTTTGTGCTGCTGATCACAACCTGCTGAGCTTGGCAGATCAGCCAGTCCATTGTCCTCTCATCTGCCCTGTTCTAAGTCAATAAATAGTATCAATTGCTTTGCCTTCCCATTCTTTTGAAGAAAAGAAGAGCATGTACCAAGGGTAAAATTAGACACACATATAAGGATATATTTTTATGACAAGAGCATGTGCAGTCTCTTATAGTTAGAATTCACAAAATTGTATGCATTGGCCTCCATATAGCTGAAAATATCCTTTCTACTGAATTTGCGTAGCTAAATAAATATAACTTAGACCTTCAAGGCTCTGCAGATTTTATCAGAGGCTGTATGGATTTTTTACCACCCCTGGTAAAAAGTTTCTGTAACATTTAACCTAAATAATACACCTTTGACCATTTGAGATACAGTAGTGAAGACAATTTGCGTGGAGTGGAGTGTAGGAGAGCACAATGGTATATGAAATTACATCAAGGTAGCATTTCAGTCAGTGCATTGACAAACAGAAAAGCGAATGACAGCTTACTGGCATTTTCAAGGTTGTGTTTGCTAGTTCTAGTGACTCATCTTTGAGGCAGTCTCTGAACATCAACAGATATCGTTCAAACAGATACCTTTCCTAATCAAAAATTGCAGGCCACTTCTGAGACTCTAAAAATAATGTGGGGTTTTTTCCCCATCATTTTTAAGACATCTTCTTGATGAGCATTGAAAAATATCACAGGATTCTTATTTCTGTCTCAGTGGCAACTGCAATCCAGTGGAAGCAAGAGAGAAATCAGAAAGATAAAGGGCTATAGCAACATGCCAATGTGGCAACTGAAATTTGAGTTGACAAAAAAGAAAGTTTAAAAACTCTTGAAGCATTTGTGGAAAGGGGAAAGGTAAGATAAAAAAAAGATTGTACCAATATTCACATCTCTATTTAGCCATGTTCCATGAATATGCTTAGGTTTATGAATACAAATACTCTTAGTGAAATCGGTGACCAATTATACCTGTAAATACATCCAGGATGAGTACTACTGTAAAAAGAGGAAGGTTTGGGATGAGGGGTGGAGGCAGGGTACCTAAGCTAAGAGTACACAGAACCATAGACTGAGGTTGGGCTTTAGTTGGAGGTCTCTAATCCAAACTCTAGTCTGATCACATGCTCAAAGGAGCGCTAACTTCAAAGCCAGGCGAATTTGCTCAGGGCCTCACACACAGCTTCCCCGTGCAGTCAGTTCCTGTCCTTAACCACCCTTACCCTGAAGAGGTTTTGTGCTGTAACCCAACTGGATTTCCTTTCTTGGGACTTTCCACTGTTGCCTCTTGTGTGTGTGCTAAATTCTTTGTGGGAGGTATGGGAAGCTCTAGAAGGCAATCCAGCATATATGAGTTGGATTTGCCTTCTTGCATTTCTTGTCTTTCTCCATACAAGGAGATTCAGGTGATTGTTCTTCTAAAGCTGGAGCTTCACTGCACTACGTGAATGTCTTCACTACTGCTTTTCCTCGGAAGGAGAAATAAGTGAGGTACATGTAAGAATTCTATCACATGCTGTACCTTATGTACCAATATCTTAAACTCTGTACTTGAAAGACTCTTAGTTGGTCAGCTGTACCAATTGTACCTGCCATGCTTTATATTGATTTGTATTGTAGAGTATCTTTATTTTTTTCTCAGCCATGTTTCATAACTACTTCATTAAAATACAATACTTATTCTCCTTTCTAATGCATGTTTTCTAGGCTTCATGAAATCAGAGTCCTCCGTACATTTCTATCTTAAAATGCTGACACTCATGGTTGACCCTTTAAAATAAGAATATAAGACAAAAAATTGCTCTGGTAAATAACATAACATCCTGCTGGCGAATCATTACTGCATACTACTGTGTGCTGTGTGCACATCCCCACTATAAGGATCCATCGAAGGCATTTGTGTTTCCACACATGATGTGGTGAGTCACCTTCAGGTTTAACTGACAAAATGGCACTTAAAAATGAGGTTGAATGCTGCTATGTTTAATTCTTTATGTGATCCGAACCTAAAAACCATGGCCAAATTTCCCTAAATGTGTTCTCATTTAAATCAGTACACTTGTATCAGTAATCATGGAGCACTTGGTTTTCATACTTTTTTATCATAGAAGCAAACGCCTGAAACAGACCTCAGGGTCACTTAATCTTTCCCCACATGCACACCTGCTGTCAAAACAGACTCAACAATGTCTGTGTTAGTTCTGATGGGCATCAAAAACAGAGAGTAGTTGTGGTCCTTTGGCTAAAATCCTTTCAAACAATGGCAGCAGAGCTTTCCCCACAGTGCAGAAGGTTCTGTGTCTCCACACCGGTATTTGTGAATGGAGATGTCTCTGGCAGAAGGAGAAATGTCTGGTTAACAGCAGAGTCAGTCTGCTGCTAATCAGTAATCTGAGGCCCAGCGCTACGTGATTCTAATGCAGTCTGCCAGAGCGAGAAATCTGTGCTGGCTCATAATTCAGATAGATATGATTCAGGTATGGAAAGGACCTGGATGAGGGAACTGAGTGCACCCTCAGCAAGTTTGCTGATGACACAAAACTGGGAGGAGTGGCTGACACACCAGAGGACTGTGCTGCCATTCAGCGAGACCTGGACAGGCTGGAGAGTTGGGCGGGGAGAAACTTGATGAAATTTAACAAGGGCAAGTGTAGAGTCTTGCATCTGGGGAAGAACAACCCCATGTACCAGTACAGGTTGGGGGTTGACCTGCTGGAAAGTAGTGAAGGGGAAAGGGACCTGGGGGTCCTGGTGGATAGGAGGATGACCATGAGCCAGCAATGTGCTCTTGTGGCCAAGAAGGCAAATGGCATCTTAGGGTGCATTAGAAAGGGAGTGGTTAGTAGGTCAAGAGAGGTTCTCCTCCCCCTCTACTCAGCCTTGGTGAGGCCGCATCTGGAATATTGTGTCCAGTTCTGGGCCCCTCAATTCAAGAAGGACAGGGAATTGCTTGAAGGAGTCCAGCGCAGAGCCACAAAGATGATTAAGGGAGTGGAACATCTCCCTTATGAGGAGAGGCTGAGGGAGCTGGGTCTCTTTAGCTTGGAGAAGAGGAGACTGAGGGGTGACCTCATCAATGTTTACAAATATGTAAAGGGTAGGTGTCAGGATGATGGAGCTAGGCTTTTTTCAGTGATATCCAGTGATAGGACAAGGGGCAATGGGTGTAAACTGGAGCATAGGAAGTTCCACGTTAACATCAGGAAGAACTTCTTTACTGTAAGAGTGACAGAGCACTGGAACAGGAACAGGTTGCCCAGGGGGGTTGTGGAGTCTCCTACACTGGAGATATTCAAGGCCCGCCTGGACAAGTTCCTGTGTGATGTACTGTAGGTTACCCTGCTCTTGCAGGGGGGTTGGACTAGATGATCTTTTTAGGTCCCTTCCAACCCTTGGGATTCTGTGATTCTGTGATTCTGTGAAAGGGGATCAATATTGGGAAATCTCATCTATAGCTGTCATGTGAAAGCTCCAACAATTGAGTTTTCAGTAACCTGAAACATTATTCTTGATGAAGTGCAGGGCTGGGAAGATGAAAAGGGAACACTAGATAACAGAATGAAACCTCTTAATGATTTTATCAGGTCCAGCTTTCACTGTGACTCATATAAAAGTTGAAAGAACAAGCATAAAGATCTTCAGCCTTTCAATACATAAGGCCTTCAAAGTATGCTCATATTGTTCAGGAGAGTTATTTTTCTCGGCCAGCAAAATAACAGCTGAGGGAGCCTGAATTTAAAAACAGTTCTCAAGAACATCCTTCTGAACAGCCTAATACGATACTGGTCATTCCACCACCATCAAGAAAATGCACACAGCAGTCTGATTTGAAGCTTTTTCCTTTGTGAACACATGATTCACACGTACTGAAAAAGCAATAAGCTCTTGTCCTCATTAGAATTCAGCACAGAATGAGCCTTAATAAAGCAGCTATTTATACAAAGAGTGTGGCGAGAGCCATCATGGTTTAAGACAGAGGCAAGATTAATATATTCAAGATATCAAACTAATTTAAAGCGTAAAAAGGGCAGCAGACCTAAATTTGTAATAATCTCAAACCCTTTCTAGGTTGAAAGTCATTCACTCACTGGAAGAAAAAGAGAAAAATAGATGTTGGCTAATTTGGATTGTCATTTGTTTGATTTAATTTTGATTGCATCAAGATTGTCTGGTTTTTATGTGCAAAATTTTCCTCTTTTGATTAGTGTTCCTCCATCCTCTGGATATCAGCTATAAATCACACAATAATCATGAGAAAGTTTGGGTTTGTTTGAATGCCTATTATGATTCCATTTTGTCTCATTTATATCCTAATCAAATAAATCCCACTGGAAGTTAGCCAAGGGACAGAGATAAAGCAAATGACAGTAAACCAAGAACTCATTTTCCTGGCATAGAAAGTTTTAACCTTTGCAGGACAAGTATTAAGTCTGTAATGAAGAAGAAATGTAGCAAAAAAGAAGGCTGAGCTATCTGAACAGTTTTGAGGCTGAAAGCACCTCCTCTACTGCCTTCAGAGCCCAGCACCAGGCCTGGACATTGACTTTCACATTGCGGACAAGAAAGGGCGCAGCTCATTAGGACTTAAATGCCAGATGGTTTCACTAGGCGAAATAAATATTTGTGTGCCATTATCTACACGTTCCATTCCTCAGTTGTGAAAGTGTGCTACTGGAGGTATAAAGCTACAAACAAGGTATAAAATTACTAAGAATGAGTATGTGCCTTGAGGTTCTTCCAAGAGCACAAGCTGGTTTGCAAAGGCAGCACAGACCTGTAGCCATGACCATGCAGATGGCTGTGAGATCATCTCATGTGCCTAAGTGCCCATCAGCAAGTAAATCAAGCAATAGCAGGTTGCATTCCCTTAAAGTACTCAGCTAAAAATTTACCATCACAAATTAAACTTCAGGCTACCTATGGGACGTAGATGCTGCACCATATGAATAAAGCCTCGAAGTAGTCTCTGTTGTGCCAGGCTCCATACAAGCACACACAAAAATACATGCCTGAAAGAAGTTTCCATATGAAAAGCCATGTTGATTCCTTGTCCTAGAGGGACGGAGGTGCAAAAGGAGATTTGGGATGAGATTTATTTCATCTGACTTTAGGCACCTACAGTGCAGATCATGTGTTTTATTCATCCAGGGTTCCTTCTTGCACCTTGTGTAGCACTGCAGAAGGCATTTTTTGGCATGATTTGTCCATCCTGCTTAGGATGTCTATTGTAGGATGAGAAAAACTGCTCTCTAGCAATGTCTGTTGCTCGCCATAAATCTAGCAAACAGCCTACATGGCAACTGTGTTGTAGGTACCTACACTTGGTCAGATGAATTTTCAGCCTTGTTGCTTTCTCCTTCCCCTGCATACACAAGCTGAGGCAAATACAATCTGCTGTTAATGCTGGTTTCCAAATTTCTGTTTGTGAGTCTACAGAAAACTGTCACCCAATTTGGATAGCAAAAAAAAAAAAAAAAATAAAATAATCAGAGATTAAATGTTTTTAATGACTTTTTGAGCAGCAAGGCATCTTGTGGGTATCATATAGATGACTTCGCCCACCCCAGTGGCCCTGCCTTTGGCCAAAAGGAAAGTAGGAGGCTTTGGCTGTGTAGCAGCTGCAGCTTGAAGCCTGAAAATTTGAGGATCCTCTCCTGACCTCCATGTGCTGTCAAGGCACTGGTGTTCCTTATAGCCTAGCCTATTGGCTCCATGTTCTTTCCCTTCTTGAAATAAGTTACTTCACAAAGGGCAGAAAATAAAACATGAATTAACAGAACCTTTCTCTGTACCCAAGCCAGGAGACCTACCTATGAACACTTAAAAAGCCCCTGATATTTGCTTCAATTATATACAGCATGTAAGAAAACCAAATCAATTTTAAAAAATGGGCATTCAATAGTATGTAAGAAACTAGTCAGAATTATTTTTTATACTCAGGCATTTGTGTCTATATACTAACATCTTTTTTCAAATAGAGTTGTCTGATTTTGTTTTGAATGCTTTTTTAAACCTAGCCACAAGTATGAAGAGGCATGAAAGCTAAAATAAATCTGAATTTAAAATGTTTACTTTGTGTAGAATTTATTATGTACTTGAACATATATATGCTTCGCTTTAGTCATAGCATGAGAAGAGGCAATCCATGTGAATGTAGAATCATAGGATAGTTAGGGTTGGAAAAGACCTTAAGATCATCTAGTTCCAACCCCCCTGCCATGGGTAGGAACACCTCACACTAAACCATCTCACCCAAGGCTCTGTCCAGCCTGGCCTTAAACACAGCCAGGGATGGAGCATTCACAACTTCCCTGGGCAACCCATTCCAGTGCCTCACCACCCTCACAGTAAAGAACTTCTTCCTTATATTCAATCTAAACTTCCCCTGTTTAAGTTTTAACCCGTTACCCCTTGTCCTATCACCTCAGTCCCTAATGAAGAGTCCCTTCCCAGCATCCCTATAGCCCCCCTTCAGATACTGGAAGGCTGCTATGAGGTCTCCACGCAGCCTTCTCTTCTCCAGGCTGAACAGCTCCAACTTCCTCAGCCTGTCTTCATACGGGAGGTGCTCCAGTCCCCTGATCATCCTCGTGGCCCTCCTCTGGACTTGTTCCAGCAGTTCCATGTCCTTTTTATGTTGAGGACACCAGAACTGCACACAATACTCCAGGTGAGGTCTCACAAGAGCAGAGTAGAGGGGCAGGATCACCTCCTTCAACCTGCTGGTCACACTCCTCTTGATGCAGCCCAGGATACGGTTGGCTTTCTGGGCTGCGAGCGCACACTGAAGCCAGCTCATGTTCGTTTTCTCATTGACCAGCACCCCCAAGTCCTTCTCCACAGGGCTACTCTGAATCTCTTCTCTGCCCAACCTGTAGCTGATTGCTCCACCCAGGTGTAGGACCTTGAACTTGGTAATGGGACGGCTGGCTAAACTGAAGGTCCCTCGGTGACAGAACAGCACAGCATCAGTGCATTGGTGTCATTCTGAGCCCGACAATACAGTGAGAGCTGGAGAAATGTTTCTAATCACTAGGTTATTCAACAAAAAAAAAAAAAAAAAGAGTTTAATGACATTCTAATGAAATCATCATTTTTGTCTTAAACTGACTGAGGAAAAAAAAGTTAATTTGTTTAAGGAATCAGTAGATTCATTCAGATACACTGCATGCAGAATGTTTCAATTTCTTGAGACAAAATTCCGAAGTCAGATTTTAGTGAAATGCAACTTTTCACATTCTACCAAATTTTATTTATTTTTTTCTGTTTTTCAGTTTCATCATCAAAACAATGAGTAGTTCTCACAGCCATGTTGCTATGCTGCCATGTGCTATCACAAACATATTTCTTTGGAAGTTTTAAAACAGCCCAGGCTTGCTTACCACTATGTGGCTTTGTTCCAAATATGTAGGGAAAAAGCAGATATTAAATGTAGAGCAAAATGGTTAGTAGTATCAAGTAGTATTTCTACTACTTTCAGTGTGCCAATGTTTTCTTTGACCTTTCTGATGATGCTACGATGTCACAGCTCAGCAGCTTTGGCCTATTTTCTGCATAGCCTCCACTGGGCTATATTTGTTGGAAATAAACATCTTGCATAACAGCCCGGCTGTGCACTCAGCTTTTTTTCTCCTCTATATTTTTTTTCTGAAAGAGATTTTCCGAGCATGAATTCTGCACGTACAATTAACATTTCCCAAATTTCATCTTCAAAATCTGTTAGGGTTTATAAGAAGATTAAGAGACAGAGCTGATGTGCTTCATCACCCTTCCCCTGTAATCACACAGCTTTGCACTAGGAAAGAGAGTAAGAGGCAGGTTAAAACTGCAGTAATTCCCTTGAAAGGAGAACTAAAATAGAGGACTGTGAATGTGAGAATCTGTACTAGTGGGATTATTTAAACAGAACCCTTTCAGGCAAGAGCAAAGATCAGATACAGGCTACACTCAAAGACATAAATAATACCCTGACCTGATAGCTTTTGCTGTTATATTAATAGCAAAGATGAACAGTTTCACACAGCAGAATCTTTAACGCTTTTTCTTGTTTCCTGTGTTTATTTTGACTGAATATGTAGCAGGTATGTATACAGACAAGGACTGGATAGGAAATCTTCCGAAGGAATAAAGGATGAAATACATTTACAGAAATATTTTTAATCAGAGTAAACACAGAAATTGGTGCATATACGCCAAAAGGAAGAAAAAAAGAAAGGCAAAATATGTACAATGAATTCGCATTACCCAAGTTGCATAAACAGGTTTTCAAAATTGGGAAAGTTTGCAAAGAACATTTTGCACAGCTTTCAGAGTTGTTTACTTTTACAGCTAAACTCACAGGAGAAACCATTAATCTCTGCTTTCAAAATCACGAACAGTTTAAATATAATATCAATTAAACCCCAATATTTTCGGCTTTCTTATAGTTCGTCTTCTGTTTTTACAGCCTTTTGGCTTTAAGTCATCACATTTTACTCCACAAAACACAGGCAGGAGAAAAAGCTTACTTAAAAGAATATAAGGAAGATGAAATTTGTGGTAGTCATTGGGCACTTTAAATAGGGGTGGTTTTTTTTTTTTTTTTTTTTGTATTTATGGTACCAGATCTTCTGTCTCTTACACTGTTTTCATACCTCATATCTCTCTTGGCATTAGTGGGATAGTGGGATGACCTGATCAGATAAACAGCATACTAAATGATCAGGCCTATGATTTTCAAATCAGAGGTGTTAAACCCACTGTTTTAGAAAAGAAATAATTGATATGCCACAGTGGAAATTAAGTAGCTTCTTTTCATTTTTAATAATTGAATACTACCTAAGTCCATGTAATTAACCTAATCACTCGCATGATTCAAGAACAGCCTCTGGTACTACAGAACTGCATCAGCAGACTCACCCAGCCTCTGCAAGTTTGAGAAGACCCTTTCCAACTGCAAACAGCAGGGTAAATGCAAGCTGACTTCCTCCACTGGCCAACGCACTGCATAAACCGTGCAATCAATTTACAGCACACAAGACAGGTTTTTCCAAGCATTGTTGAACTCATTACCTCTATCTAAGGGCGTGTTATTATGTTTAATAGACCTCTTAAATATTTACATTTCTCTGGAAATAACACCTCTTCACCTCAACATTCTGTTTACAGTTACAAGATTTTAGGAATAATTCTGTAACTGGTATTCTTCCTGCCTTAGGAAAAGCTGTGCAAGTACAATTTATCCTACAGTCCTCACTATATCAGATAGTTTAAATGCTCTTCCTCAATCAAAAATCCTCTACTCCCTGCTTTCTTTTGATCTTTCTTTTTCACTGTAAGTTACATCACATTGGAAGCATTAGAAACTATACTGCAAAGGGAATCTTTGCCTGTCTTCTAAATGGCCTCCCAGTTTTTGAGTTGAAGCAAGACAACTGAGAATGCGAAGACAACCTAACATTTATATTATGCAACTTGCCTTCAAGTTATGTACATTTTTATGTCCATAAAACATGAAACAATAATTTTTAAGTTTGGTTTAATGAATGTTGTTTTTACTTAACTTATCCCATGGGTCTAATACCTATAAAGCAAGAACACTGACTTTAGTCTTTAACATGTTTATTGCATTGGATATAAGCCACACTGCAAATCCTGAAGTTACCAGAAAATGGTAAACTGCAGACCAGTACATCACATTAATTAAGAATATATCACTGAACTTCAGAGTTGGCAGAGAAATTTACCTCTTAATTCATGTTTAATTTCAAAACAACAGCATTTAATGAAGGGGTCCTAAAAATAAGTAAAATTAAATCTAGGTGAGTAAAGGAGCATTCACTGTCTACCAAAACAAACTTCCATTTTCCAGAGCCTTCCCAGACTATTGGCATTGCATTGTTTTTAATCTGGATTTGTGATGGCAAGGTGGAATGGCATGGTGGAAATATCCTAAAGGCTGTATGCTGATAGCCTTTGGTTGTAATGAATGTCATCAGCAAAGTGTCTCAGCCAAGAAACACCAGAGCCAGTCCACAGAGAAACCACTTTTAAGAAGGTTTGATTTCCTGATGAGAGGAAATTTGGACAAAGATACTAGAAGAGTAAGCAGATAAACTTTACAAGTGTGTGCTATTGGGAGATTGATCTCACAACTTCTCTCTTGTCTAAGCTGAGGAGAGAAAAGGTTTTTATTCTCTGCTGCTTCTGCATGTCCTTGATCATAGACTGGCTTTTGTTTCTCAGAAAATCTTTCTGAAAGACAATTAACTGAAACAGAAGCTGCTACTGAGTCTGCAAAGTAGGAAGATGGGGAAAAAAAACACCTGCTAGCAGTGTTTATAGAATCACGCTGCCCTGTTCAGTCATATTCCCTCCCTTGCAAACCCTGATTTCACTTCTACCTGTGAGCTTGATTTCTGCAGTTGAATTCCCCTTGGGCTTGCATTGCTTGTAAAAGTCACAAATAGAAAGTGACAAGGTGTCATGACTTGAGGTCAGCACCATAATTCTGGAAATACTAGTTTAGAAAGAACAAGCATAGCAGCTCAATAAAACATGGTCATTGTCCTGCACTGAAAAATACAGCTACTTCTTAAAGCAGGAAGTCAACCTCCACCCATAAGATGTATATTAGAAGTAAAAATACATTGGTTACAGCATTCAGGAGGTTAAAAAAAACCCCATAAAATCAAAGAGCACACAATCATTCCTGTGTGAAACAGAAGTGAAAGTTCTTAATGGATGGAATTCTCTGTATGTAAACTACTGCAGTGTTATGAGCCTTCAATCAAACATATATAAACTTGCTTTGCAAAACCAGGTCAAAGATATCCAGGTACCACATCGCTGCACTGTGTATATATGAAGAGCTCATAAAACACGGAGGAACTCCAACAGTTGATTTGCCTTTAAGGAGGATTTTTTTTGAAGTTCGTAGCTAACCAATAAAAGGATTATTCACTTCATGGGAATAAGAAAAGGTAATATCTTCAATGTCTTAAAGCAGCACATAAATTTAAGATAATCCAAAAGCCAAAATTCAAGTTGCACGAACCCCAAATGTATTATCAGACATGTTTTGCTTTAAATTTAAGCACTATTATGTATTTTTTATTAAAAGACTTTTAATTGATCCCTCCTCGAAATATTTTTTCAATACAACTTTATAAAAATGCTTTGATTTTTCCTGGCAGTTTTGATGATTTGACAGTTCTTAAAAATTTCAGTAGTTACCATTTTTCCTTCAGATATGCACTAAACATCACGCGTGTTTCAGAAGGCTGATAAAATATTTTGTTAGTGGTGATGAAACCAACACTGTTTCTATAAAAGAAATGCCCCATTCATCCACAAACAGCAAAAATATCAATTCAGTCTCAGAAATTATGGTCAGGCTTGGTCTGTGGGTAAAACCTGTCCTGGTACAGAGAACTATCATATCAAGGATATCTTCCTGGGAGAAGATGTCCTTTCTCCAATACCCACCTTTAAGAGATCTGTACTGGTTTGGTTCCTGGGCAGAGTACTTTATAATTCTCAGTCAGTGAAGTTTTCTAAAAGTTGCCTAAGGAATGAGAAAACTGTTGCGAAAATAAACAAACCCAAAAGAATGATGATATAACTTTGGTGCACCTAAATGCAAGTTGATACCACAACTCTGCCAGAAATCAGTTGTGCTGCAGTTTTCAGGTTCAGACTTCCATAGCTAATTTAGGAAAGTTAATCTTCCCCTTAATCTCATCTATGTTCAGCAATATTGTCCTCTTTATCAGTGTAATCAAAGATAGAGAAAAATCTTTCAGGTTTAGTAATGCTGCTTTTTTGAGAAAATTAATAAATAGATGCAATTCATGACCTCTTTATGGTGAATCAGGCTTTAAAGTTTGGTCTGAGGCTTAATCAAAGTTGGAGAATAATGGAAGTGGAAACTGTATGCCCACATTATTACAAGCCAGGTTTCCAGGAGAATTTATGAGCTGAAAGGAATTCATGTCTTGGACATCTGTGCCTTTTCCTCTTAAAACTGATACATATTGTGTATGATTTATGAGAAACACTGGATAAAAATTGAATGCTAAATTGAATCTGCTCCTTAAACCAATTTTAGGTACATCTATAAAAGAGACAGATACAAGATACAATATCAAAACAGAAAGGATAACCAACCAAAAGTATTAACAAGATTTAATGCTTCACCTCCCAATTCTCCAACTACTGTTCAAGAAAAGAGAATAACACTGAGTGGCGGGGGATGGTACCAGTTCTCAAACTTCAACAGCACTTCCTTCCCTGTGACATTACACAGCTTTGGAACATAAAAGCAGGAAGTGAAAACATGAAAGCATCTGCTTGTAAAGGAGCATACTTTCAGAGGTTTTCACCTTAGCTTTTACTTAGCTATCGCTAAGTTACATAAACTCTTACCTTATCTGAGGATTCCCAGTTGGATCTCAGACACCGAAATACACTGATTCTGTCAAACTCAATGGCTGTAATTCATGATTAAACAGTAAGAGTTCCAGGCATCATTTAGAAGGTGATATAAAAGACATCCTCCTTTACCTCATGCTGCCCAATGGACCACAGTGTCACTCAGTTCTGCATCACTAATTGCATCCTATGCTGAACATACCCTTACCGTTTACATGGCCTAAGAGGTCCACTACAGACTGAAAGATTTTGACTGCTTTCTGTGGCACTTAAGCCAGAGGAATTATACTCCTTTGAAAGCAGAGGTTTAGCAACCTACATAACATCTCCTGCTGCCTCACCCCTTTCACATCACAGGAAGAGGCTTCAACCTCTTCAAAATTAATTCGAGCAATATTCTGATTTGTTTTCTTTCCTCTTATTGGCATCCTTCCTTCTTTTTTATGCCCTGTATGCACGCTCATTACACAAAGATAATAAAAGACAGGTAACCCAAATGCCATCATCCTTTTGAGTCAATGGGAATTCACACAGGGAGTGAAACTGGCTTCATCCACATGGTGTTTAAAATCTCTTTGGGGCTCCTTAGGTTTACTATGAAACTGGGTGAATTCCCTAGGTTTCTTGTATTTGTTTTTACTTCTGCAGGGACCTAGAAAATATTCCTGGAAAAATTATGAGCCCCATTATAACTTTTCTAGCAAATAATTCAGAAGTTATAGAATATCTGCAATTATACAAATATGTCTACCTTATGAAAAACCTCATTTTATGCTTTCATGACCTGCAATTGCCCTTGACAGACATGTGGCTAGCTTTAGTTCATGTCATTAATGGCAGTATGACTACTCATGAATTTGCAACTAAGGGAATTTTTGGATCAAGTTCTATGCTGACAGTATCAGATGCTTTTGTGGGAATATGGGAGCAGAGGGTTCAAGAAGATCATCTGAGCCTTCAAATCCAGTTCTCTGTGATTTTGGTAGCTTGATGTGTGCTCCATTAGACAAAGAAGCTTAATTTAGAAGGGTTGAATCTTTGTCACACCACCTCACAAGTACACAGATACTTTCAAGCATCCAGAGTAGCATCTAAACAAGAACAAACCCAGCCAGAACTGTCACAAAGCACAGGAACAGGCCAGGATAAAAAGACAGCAGAAGTGAAAATCTGGACACATGTAAGAGGAAGAAAGGTCGACTAAAACTGTTCAAATAAGCCCGTAAGGAAGAGCAAAATCCACACTTCACAAAGAGCAAAAAGTCCCAAAGAGCTTGGTTTTGTTAGTCAATTAAAATGGAATTCATCAGATTGAAGGTAGATGCCTACTTAACATTATTGATGGTCAGTAGAAAGAAAGAATGGGCAAATTAATTTCTTCGTAAACTAAATATCTAAAATGGGTTGCATTTTTGCACCTTAAAAGTGTTTAGTTCACTCTACTGATTGGAAAAAAGATAACTAGCTCCAAGGTAGGTCCTTACACTGTAAAAGATCATTGAATTATCTGAATCCCATGCTTAAACTGTAAAATATAGTTTACTGATTTGAATTGGAATTGCTGGCTTTTTTCTTCCAATAAATTTCCTTGCTTTCTTCCTTTCCACTCTGAGTGACAGGCAAAACAGATACATTTCCTGAGCGCATATATATTTTTGTCTTATTCATTCCAACAAAGATGAAAAAAACCCTTCTTACTGAAAAGCAACAAAAAATCACTGCAAATAGTATTTTCTACCTGTGATCTGAGCCCAGATTCAATTGTTAGAAATACAGAGATTGAATTTTCTGAGTGAAGAATGATGTTACTCATTATAATACATATGATTAACATGTGATTATTTTGAAAGGAAAATATCTCGTAATTCGAGGGTATTTTCTCTAGGCTTAATTGTAAGGCAAATTCCTAAAGCTGTTATTTGAAGTTTCCCACTAAAATCTCTTTTCAGCACCAAATACCACCACAAGCTTGAACAAGCTGCACTTAAATGTTCATTCCCACAATCCATCTACTGGTGTTTCAAAATGGCTTGCTGCTTGCATTAATCTCTAAGGCAAAATTCTTCGTTAATAAAGCTGACAAGTGGCTTATCTTACAGAAATCCAATGCATTGTGTTACTGCATAATGTAGGCAGGCTGGACAAAGATGATTCCTGACCTGTGAAAGCACAAAATGTGTACACTGGTTTGGGTAAAAATCTTTCTCGTTCCTGTACAAGCAGAATCTGGAATTTTTTGCCATGGTGGAATCTGGAGAGCAAAAACACTGATTCATCAGAGGTCACTGCAGTTTTATGGACTCCTTTCTGCATATCCATGACCACATCCTCTGCTGTGACTGGCACTGAGAAGATCTGGCTCTCCTATAAACTGCTGCTCCATGGCCTTGGGCAAGTTGCTTGGGGCCAACTCTAATAAGGAACTTTAGTGCCTAAAACAAAAGGGCTACAGAACAAAATCATAATCTTGAAAATAAACATTATAATTGCTGCCTAAACCTAAATGTGCATGAGCTTGCCAGGGCCTCCTCTTTTTGTAATGTGGAGGTCTCCACATGCAGAGAAGTGCCAATACGTAGAGCTGATTCTGGCTTCTGAGTGGCGCAACACCTCCTTGTACCCGGGCATGGCTGTTCCTTGGCTAGTTTACCCAGCAGATCTGTTCAGCGTGCTGAACACAAATATAGCAGCACAGGGCTCCTTGCAAAATGCAGCTGGGTGGTCTGACTGGATGCTGAGTCTCTTTGAAGCAGAGATCATCCTCTTCAATGCTAGTGCCCATTACACCAAGCTGGTGAGCAGCACCCTCTCTTCTCTCTCTTCATGTAAATCTTTAACATCTTGTTTCACAGTCACCTGGCTTCAAAGGGAAGGAGTGTAGCATGTCTGTCACTGCAAACCCACGTCATCCAGAAGCATCACTCAAAAGTTTAAAGAAGCATTACCCAAAAGTTTAAAGTGTTGACAGTGTTCACAGTGGGACCTAAATGGATGGCTGGCAGCACATGAGAGTGTGAGTGAAATTTACCCCTGTTCACCAGATTTCCTACTCTAGCTCTGGGAAGCTGTCTGCTAGGCAGCCTGCTTTAGACACAGCCCCGTCCTCAACAAGATAGCCTGCGGCAGCTACTCCTCCCTCATTGTACTATCCTATGAGCTTTAAAAGACTTGAAAATCCAAAGTTCTGCATCTGCTCTAGGTATTCAGTTTCTTTCTCACCAGCACCTCCATGCCCCTGCCAACATGAATATCACAGTACTCCAGTGACATATTCCTGCTTGCCCTTTTTGTCTGCAGTGAGGGAAGAATCAGGATGTGTCTTAGACCTACTTGGTAAGAAGACAGATTAGAAAATGGAAGCTGCCTGTATTTAAATATTATATATCACCAGTATGTTTCCTGCCTATGTACATAATTAAACTGAAATAGTTTGGAGACAGACATCTGTGTAGCCATAAGGATATTGTCCTTTGTTTCTTTCTGTTCCTCCCTTAAAAAGAGGGGATTGTTGTACTTTTTCTCCTGATCCCCTATATACCTAGTTGCTACAAACATTGTGGCAAAGGCCTGTCTTGTTTGTTTTTCTTTCATTTGATATCTCATACAAAGTCCTCCTGTTGTGCTTCAATGGACATGTAGTAGGAATAAGAGATAATATTCCATGTCCCTCTGAGGCTTATATAAGTATTGCTCAGAAGCATTGGTACCTTCAACTTCTCCTGAGACATTTAAACACATTCCTTAAATGAAGATTCCACTGAAAAATATTTACAGTAAAAAATCACTTCCTGTATTCCCAAAAAATTATTTTCTTATTTTCATGTTGCTGTTCTGGATTTCAGTCTGCCTGTGATAAATTTTCTCAGCCTTGAGATTTGTATTCTGAAACATAAAGCTAAGCTTTGCTAGGGCAACTGAGAGATTTAGATATTCTGCATTAGTTGTGTGACACTTACCAGTAAATTTCCCTAACCTACTGAATAAAATATGTTCAGCCAAAGCAAAATGTCTTTAGAGTTATGTTCATTTTAACACAATAGTGATGCCTCCCAGATGCTGCAGCAATAGAAATAAAACCAATAGTCATTCTTTTGCCAAGCTTAGACTGAAGGACATTTTATTTAAGCAGGATATTATATAAATACATAAAATATGTTCAGCTTCCTCAGAATATCTTTGGTTTATCCCTCACTGTTTGGCTTTTTGTCTATCTTTTCTGGCTTGTCTAAGTTAGGTATAAAAATGTAATGCTTGGAAATACTAGGTAACACATGCTAAGTCTGCATGTTTTGGAAGCCTTTTTTTGGCAAAGCATTCTGCCTTTGTTATATTCAAAACTTAAAGCTTAAGGGGGCCTAAACTTAGTTTGATTAATTCAACAATAGAATCATAGAATAGTTAGGGTTGGAAAGGACCTCAAGGTCATCTAGTTCCAACCCCCCTGCCATAGGCAGGGACACCTCACACTAAACCATCCCACATAAGGCTTCATCCAACCTGGCCTCGAACACCACCAGGGATGGAGCACCCACAACCTCCCTGGGCAACCTATTCCAGTGCCTCACCACCCTAACAGGAAAGAATTTCCTCCTTATATCCAATCTAAACTTCCCCTGTTTAAAGACATCCATTCTGCTTACAAGAGGACTTTAGCATGGTGAAACTATTTACTAGGAGGAAACTTTATTGTCATTAAGGGCACTGGCAGTATTCTCTCAACCTAATTGTAGGCATTAAAGCAGGTACCCTCAGTCTGAACCTGAAACTATGCCCTGTGCCCTTAGTAAGATGCAGCGAGATAACACGTTATTGTAATATTGTATTTTGCACATCTTTGGATAATTTGAAAATCATAGTTTCATAAATGAGCCAATGATAGCCTCAAAAATGCTCAAAATGCAGAAAGCAGATTACATTTGTATAGCTGTAGGTCAAAGTGGTCTTAGAACCATAGAATCATAGAATCAGCTAGGCTGGAAAAGACCTTTAAGATCATCAAGTCCAACCATTACCCCCGCACTGCCAAGACCACCACTAAACCATCACCTAGGGCCTCATCTACATGCTTTTTGAACAATTCCAGGGACAGTGATTCCACCACTGCCCTGGGCACCCTCTCCCAATACCTGAGCACCCTCTTGGTGAAGAAATTGTTCCTAATATCCAATCTAAACCTCCCCTGGCACAGCTTGGGGCCATTACTCATTGTCCTATCACTTGTTACTTGGGAGAAGAGACTGACCTCCATCTCACTCCATCCTCCTTTCAGATAGTTGTAGGGAGTGATAAGGTCACCCCTGAGCCTTCTCTTCTCCACACTAAACAACCCCAGTTCCCTCAGCTGCAACTCATCAGACATGTTCTCCAGGACCTTCACCAGCTTCGTTGCCCTTCTCTGGACCTGCTTCACAGTTCAATACTCTTGTAGTGAGGGGCCCAGAACTGAACACAGGATTCAAGGTGTGGCCTCACCAGTGCCCAGTACAGGGGGATGATCACTGCCCTGGCCCTGCTGCCTACACTATTGCTGATACAGGCCACATATTCAAGATTATAATTGATAAAGGCCAGTTATTCAAGACTATTCAAGATTATAAAAACACAAATAGTTGATGCAGTCCTGAAGGTCATGCTTCAAAACTAAGGTAAATTTATGTGCTCTAAGAGAACGCCCTAGACTTACTATGTTGATTCATGCTGTTGATTCATGTTTGTTCATACTGGGACTGTGCTTTTGAAACAGATTTCCCAGTCATCTCACCTAAACATGCTTGGGTCTGCATGTTGGTATAGTCTTGAAGCACCTAAACTGGAATCCTTTAAGATGAAACTAAATCAGAAGCACCCAGCGCTCTGTCGTATGCTAACCCTCCAGCAGAACCTGTACGTATGCCAACTGCTACTGGGTATTCACTGGGTGGGAAAAGCTGACCCAAAGTACAATCCCTGTATCACATACAGTATGGGCATTGGTTCCTCTGTATCCCTTCTTCACTCTGTAGACTGAGATCCATGCTCCTCCTACCCCATGCACCATACTATTTGCAAATGTAAATAGAGCCTCTGTAACACAAAGATCACAGGCCTGAATCTCAACAGCTGTTAGATACAGGTTCTTTCTTTAAGATCAGTGGTGAAGCTGCACTGATTTATATTGCTTAAGGATCAGGGTCTAGTGAAAAGTTTTTGAATTAACTTGGAAGATATTTCAGGAAACAGAAGTTAAACATTGAGTTGACCATTTTGGGTTTTTTTAATCAGGCATTTCTTACTCTAGATGGCTGAAGAGTAAATCCAGTGAAAGCCGCAAAGCAGGTGCTGATCCCCTGCTCAAAACCCTTCAGTGACCTTCAGTAACTGTAGGGATTCTTGATAATCTGAAGCTGTGACCCTTAAGAACTTCAATGCTGAAAGTAATAAAGCAGATCAAAGCTGTGTACAGACAGAACCAAAAGTTATCTAAAAAATTTTCTTCATTATCTAGAGTGGGGTCCTGGCCCTACCAAATGACCTTGGCTTCCTAAACCCAT
The DNA here is from genome assembly GCF_037157495.1 of Lathamus discolor. Lineage (NCBI taxonomy): Eukaryota > Metazoa > Chordata > Aves > Psittaciformes > Psittacidae > Lathamus > Lathamus discolor. The sequence goes on from NC_088884.1 coordinate 49,708,108, forward strand.
GAGTTGGGCTTTCTCTCATTTCTCCCACCAGACCCATTGAATACAGACTTTCAGCTGGAATCTGGGTGTATAGTTTCAGTTTAAAGACAATTGAAAATGTAGCTTGATGTAACCACGAAATTTCATACAAAACCACTGCTGAGTTTCTGAGAAGAATTAAATGAAAGGAAGTAAAATATATTTCTCTTGCTTCTGGAATTATGATTCATTATTGTTATTATTAGTGAGTGGCTTGGAGTTGTGGAATGAATACAACAGGATTCATATTCTCCTCATTAGTGATGAATGACTCTGTTATGTAGGAAGCCATTAAACTCCTTACACATTTGTTTGCAAGCAATGAGGACTTGGATCGTCCTAAATTCTTGCCATTTTGTTTTGGAGATCAAAGTGGGTGATTACAGTGTATCTTTCGGCTTTCAAATATGGGACCTGTTTGTATTTACATCATCAAGACAAAACCCACTGTTCCAGGCCAGCAAAAGACACATGGTAAGAGACAGCCTTTGCCCCTGGAGGACTCGCTATCTAAATAAATATATTCATTTTGTATTGCGGAAGTCAGCAGAGAATTCCCCTGAGGCTAAGCACAAAATAGTCTAAAATACAGTTATTGTGAATTGTTAAATAAAACAGCACTGGATGAATGCAAAGTGTCACCATGATTCAGGTATGTTTTGCAAGGCTTCTTTTTAATCTGTCTCTTCTTGTACACCGACATTTTCCAAGCCATTAAAATACCCCTGGCACAGCCTATTAGTGTTGCAGAACAAGATGCGGATTTTCTCTTCAACATTATTTTTACAAATATGGGGCTTCTACCAGTTGTGCAAACTGGAGAGACATTAAGTACTGATGTATCTCTGTATCTTCTAATTTGAAACCTGAACTGAGTAGGTCCTTGTCAGTCAATGTGGTGGACTGCTAGCACTAAAGTGCTAGAAATGGCTTTGAAACAAGCAGGATATGTAACTCTAAAACTGATGATGTCCATCAACTTCTCCAGTAAGGCATTTTTTCCATGTATTAGACTTACTTATTGACCTTTCACACCGTGTGTTCCATGCTCCTGCCAACTAATGACAGCCAAAATTTTAAATTAGAAATTCAGACCATCTGAAAAAAAGGCTGTTTCCTTTCATTTGTATTTCTTCCTCATTTATTTTTGTATGTATTCAAGGGCCCTGGAGAACTGCAAAGACTCCATTATGCTCAGTTAATTTACAGCCCTCATTTTTATTGGGTTACTGTGAATGCCAGTTTTTAAATCAACATTGCTATGTCACAAAAAGACATGTGTGTACATCTTGTATGCAGGACTCATTTTGCATGAGAGTGAGTGCTAGGATGAGGTGCTAGAATTGCTAATAGCATATTTGTAAGCTACATAGCAACAGAGCTGACAGGCAAACATTCTGGCATGCCATTTCAGACTATTTTGTCATAAAATTATCTTTGTGGAAATGTTTTATAATGCTTTGGGTTTTGGGGAGCTTTTATTGTTTTGGTTTGATCTATTTTTTCCTGAAGTCTTCTAAACTGAAATCCTTTGTGTTAAAGTTTCAAGTTCTAATGAACCCAGATCACTTTTTCCTAGTTTTGTATTTATAAATGTTTCCTAAGTGTGAAAGATTTGAGAGGCCAGGGAAGGACAAACGCACAATAGAAGATATTTGATGCACTAATTTGTTAATTGTTTGTACCTAATTTTTGCTTTGATTTTGCCTGGCTTCAGTCTCCAGCCATTTCTTGATTTTTACTTTCTCTTTGCAAGGTCCCATTACGTTTTTTCTGTGCAGCACAAGATGACTAGTCCTTAAGCAACCATAAAGTTCTGGTCTGTTTATTAGGTATTTTTTATCTATTATGAAGTCCAACCCAGAGTCACCTTTTAATGGGTGAAATACTTTTTTGTCTGACAAAAGACAGACACGTTTCACAGACATACTAGCCTGGAGCCTGGATAAGCACAAAAAGTGGCAAAAAGCCAGTCACCTCAGTTGTATTATGCAGCTCTCTGGGGTCACTAAGAAGTTGTATCCAGATGCTTATTCTCTCTTGAGTTGCTGAAAGCATGTAGGGATTTATTTGGAAAAGTTGTAAATGAAGACATGCCAGCCAGCTTAATTATTTCTGTTTCAGAGCAAGAAGCAGAGCCCAGTGTGAAATCTCTATCCCCTTGAAGCTAACAGGGGATCTCATGATGTCTCCCTTGGTCACCTACATTTCTTTTCATTGTATTCCTCCTTTTCAGGAAACCATTCTACTTCCTCCAAAAGATCATGGGATCCCCTTGATTTGCACTGGCCAAATGTTTGATTTTAATTAGGTCTGAGCAAAGCAGTCAGGGTTGGTTGGTTTCCTTACCCTGTATCATTTTACTTAATAATGGTCAAACACAAAACTACAAATTGAATACCTGATATGTAGCCCTTAGTATTCCAAAACATCAGTGACCGTAATATTATCAAAGTTGCCTGAAGCCATAGTTCAGGGGCAGTGCGATTTTAGAAGTTATCATAAAATCATAGAATATTTAGGGTTGGAAAGGACCTTAAGATCATCTACTTCCAACCCCCCTGCCATGGGCAGGAACACCTCACAATAAACCATACCACCCAGGGCTTTATCCAACCTGGCCTTGAACACTGCCAGGGATGGAGCATTCACAGCTTCCCTGGGCCACCCATTCCAGTGCCTCACCACCCTGACAGGAAAGAATTTCCTCCTTATATCCAGTCTAAACTTCCCCTGTTTAAGTTTTAACCCATTACCCCTTGTCCTGTCACTACAGTCCCTAACATCTCTATAGCCCCCCTTCAGATACTAGAAGGATGCTATGAGGTCTCCACGCAGCCTTCTCTTCTCCAGGCTGAACAGACCCAACTTCCTCAGCCTATCTTCATATGGGAGGTGCTCCAGTCCCCTGATCATCCTCGTGGCCCTCCTCTGGACTTGTTCCAGCAGTTCCATGTCCTTTTTATGTTGAGGACACCAGAACTGCACACAATACTCCAGGTGAGGTCTCACGAGAGCAGAGTAGAGGGGCAGGATCACCTCCTGCTGGTCACGCTCCTTCTGATGCAGCCCAGGATACGGTTGGCTTTCTGGGCTGTGAGCATACACTGAAGCCGGCTCATGTTCATTTTCCCATCGACCAGCACCCCCAAGTCCTTCTCCACAGGGCTGCTCTGAATCTTTTCTCTGCCCAACCTGTAGCTGTGCCTGGGATTGCTCCAACCCAAGTTACATTCATCTCCCATCCATCTGCTGCTGAGTCCTCTCCCTCAACCCCTCAGTGATACAGAAGTAGTAGCTTATGAGGCCATACTGCACAAAAATGGTTAAAATAAGAACCCTCCCCAGAATAACTCTTCATTTCAGTGACCCTGCAGTGCCACAGGTACTTATGAGCCAGCGGAAAAACAAACTGGGAAGTCAATGGGAACAAACAGCTTAGATGAGGGAATCAAACCAGTCAGCAGCTTCTTCAAACTGCTTCTTTTCCCTCATCTCTGTGCCATGCACATGCCTTTGCAGGAGTGTTGAACCATGCCTAATAAAAGAAAACAGTATGCATGCATAAACTATGAACAGTGGGCCCAGGATATTACCTATGAGATAATAAACTAAGAAAAAATAATGTTATGACAGCTTCAGAGAAAAAAATACAGCATAGGAAAAAGGCCTGACCTCTTCAGGGCATATTATCAATATTTCATGAGAGTGTGATGAAAGGAAACATTTAGCAACACAGCATTAAATTTCTGTCTGACAATGTATATCTATGGCAGGCAACAGAAAGAGCAGCTTGGATTCATAATCTGTGTAGTTTTCCAAGGAATTCAGAAATTACCTGTGTGAAACTTACATAAAACTGAGACAGAAAACGAAGTGTTTAAAGTTACTGAGTAGAGTTTTATTGAATAAAAATTCATCTGTAATGGCTTAAAAAAATACTCATTTCAAAAGCTTTCTGACAAGGAATGTGCACAATGTGCTAAGAACTAATAAGTTACTAATAAGTAACTCTAACAAAAAAAAAGTGTGTCTGGGACTAGAGTTTTTCCCTCCAGGAAGAAAAAATTGAGCAACATGCTTTCAGGTTTAACAAAAAACTGAAAAGAGGTGATTAAAAAAATGAGGAAAAGTGTTTCCGTCGGAAAACACAATTTAATTGAAATGGAAATATTTTAAATGAATGAACCTGTTCCACTGAAATCCTCTAGGGTAAATATTTCCAAGGAACTGTTCTGGTAACATAAAAATACTTTCACTTCTAACTTCTTTTGTTTAGGCTTTTCAGGCATATTAATATATCATCCTCTATACAATATACCACAATATATCATATACTACATAAAATAATAAGACTGTTTTTTCCTGGAAAATAAATGCTTCCATAATCTTTAGTTGGTATTTATTTCTGAATTTCATATTCTCCTAGAATTTTTTGGTGAGAAGTAAGACATATATGGAAACATTAGCTTTCCCAGAAATTTTATTTCGTGACTCCTACCATCTTCAAATCCTCACTCAGTCTTTCCTTAATAATCCGAGTGCCATGTTATCCAGGATGAAGTTTACGATTTTTACAGCAAATGATTCTTTGAAGAAGATACCTAGCCACATTTAAGGGCTTTTCCATCGTTAATACATGGGGTTAGGGGAGGGCAGATTTCAGGAGGGAATGGGGACTCAGCCAGCTGAGATCTTTATTTGCCTGGGAACATAATTAAACAAACACATTGCTCATGAGAGTGGATAGATTAACAGCCTCTCAGCCTGAATGTATTATGTCTGAAGAGATGTTCTGCCATAAAAAATTCACCACACTATGCTCATAATGTGGTCTGGAAATCCACACTCAGGGCTAAAGGAGCTGGTCAGCTTTTATCCTACCACAAAATGCCCTCTCTGCCAAGGGTACAAGATAAGTTAGTGGAGTGAATCTGTGATGGCCACAAAAAAACACTTTAAAGCAGTAGCCTGTTTCATACAGATTGCTAAAAACTCACAAGCATTCAGCTGCCAGACAAGCGCAGCCAGGATGGTGACTTCAAGCCCTGCACCGTGCAGTTTTCCACGAGAGCGCTTTGCCAAAGAGGAGTGGCACTCTTATCAGTAGTTTGGGATTTTTCCCCATCTGCATGGTTTTTCATAGCTTTTGCTTAATTTGCATTTCTTAAAAGCCTCTTTGACAAATACAGTGCATCTGCAGTGATGAGTGAAAATGCCTCATTTGTTCCTGAGACTGGATTGTGGAATCCCATCAAACAAAAATGCTAATGAAGAGCAAATAGTTACTTTTTTTCCTGAGGGCGAATTTAATCATGGATGTGTAGTACTTCTAAGTGCATTAACACCTGCAGTACAGCAAAGAGAAGTTGGCAATATCCAGTGTTTCCCTCTAAACAGTCATGCAGAGGTTTTTTTCATTACAGATACATAATAGATACATTTACCAAAATTAATGAACTATGTTGTGATTAGAACTGAGTGAAGTATGTATATGTACTCATATATACGCGTTTGCTTACACATATATTTGTGTGTATATATAGGAAGTATATGTGTATATTCATGTAATGTATAACATGATATGTATGATCATATTATCATACGATTACTCTCTTGAGCTAGCTCTTCCATACAGAGAGAGACAGTGTATATAATAAGACCATACAATATCTTCTTATTCAGGTGTCCCAGTGTTAATTTTTCACATTTACCTGGCAAAGTTCAAAGATCTTCAAAACCTTGAACTGGTTCCTGTCAGAATCAAAATCAAGTTTGACTGTGTCGTGGTTTAAACCCAGCCACACAGCTCGTTCACTCACTCCCCCCCCCTTCTTGACCTCACCCTGCTCCCGGAGGGGCGGAGAGGAGACTCAAAAAGGATGCAACTCCCACGGGTTGAGATAAGAACAGTTTAGTAACTAAGGTATAACACAAATCACTGCTGCTACCACCAATTATAATAATGATAAAGGAAATAACAAGAGGAAAGAATACAACACCTCAACACCAGCTGACTGATAACTCGCCCCACTCCCCCCAGCCAAGCACCGACTGATACCTCCTCCAATCCTGCAGTCCCAGCCCTTACGGGTAACTCCCAGCTACATCCCTGGGCATGACGTGCTGTGGTATGGAATACCTCTTTGGCTAGCTTGGGTCAGGTGTCTTGTCTCTGCCCCCTCCTGGCCTCCCCTCCTCCCTGGCAGAGCATGAGGCTCAGAAAGTCCTTGGCCAGACCAAACATTTGAGCAGCAACTAAAGACATCAGTGTTATCAGCACTGTTCCCAGGCCAAAAATCAAAACCACAGCACTGCACCAGCTACTAAGGAGAAAAATGACTGCTACTGCTGAACCCAGGACAGTATCCACCCCTTATTCCATACCATTCACGTCATGCTCAGATCCCACATTTTCAATATACCATCACTCTTATCTCAGTGCACTCTTATCTTAGTGCATGGACCAGTCCCTGTAAAGCTGCTGAGTCCATCTGGTCCATGATGTGAGGCTCCATCTCTTGTAACAGTCTCTCAGAGCAGGAGAGGCTGTGTGCAGTGTTCACACTCGTGAATAACCTGGGCAATAGTGTCCATTGCCAAGTCCACCCGTCGATCATGAGTCCTTCTCTATGTTGCATCTCTGCCGTGATGGCCTGAAGTGCCATGGGACCACCAGGCTCAAAACAATTCACTGTCCCCTTCAGCAGTTTCTGCAACTTGTCATTGAGGAGTCCATACAGCTGCCTTCCATCTCCGATGCTTCCAAAGCACTGGAGGGGCCCAGTGGACCAAGTACTGGCTCATACTGTCCCACACACCCTGCCACTCACGACTGTCCAGCCTTGGGGAAGATCTCTTGGTCCTCCCATATTGTTGTCTAACCCCAGACAAGAAGCAAACCTGACTCTGCTTAACTCTTGAGATCAGAGAAAATGGCCGTGGGTAGAACACACTCTGTGTGTGTGCCAACATGCTGATCCCCATCACAATCAGCAGGCAGGTCCCAAGGGTACCCAAAGGCCATTCAAACCCTTCAGAACTCTCCAATGACGCTGCTGTGCTTGTCCCTGGGGCTGGTGCAGCTGCTGTGCTTGCCGGCTCTCCCACCACCAGCTTCTCTTTTCCTGGGTGCAGCTCTTCCCCCTCTGCCTTGCTGGGAAATGTTGCGTGGGCTCCTGCATCCTCCTGGGGCTCGGCGGGCGGCTGCCGGGGGACGCTCTCGGTCCCCGCAGGGCTGGGCTCGGCCGCGGGGCTCGGCTCCTCCGCGGGGCTCGGCTCCTCGGCCGCCTCCTCCCGCTGCTCGGCAGCCGCCTCGTTCCCGGCCTCGGGCCCCGCTCCCGCCGCCGCCTGGTCCCCGGGGCCGCTCTCCCGGGCCGCTTCGGCCGCCGCCGGCTCCCGGGGCCGCTCCCCCTCGGCTCCCCGCGGCCTCACGAAGACGGAGGCGAGGACAAGGGCCAGGGCGGTGCAGAGCAGCGGGACGGCCAGGTACAAGGCCACGGCCACGGCCATCCCACCCTGCTGCCGGAGCCCAACCGTATTACAAGCCATTGCCATAAAGTACAGTGAAACAAGAACCTTAGCCCAAGCCCCACACTTGATAAAACTATCACAGCAAATACCGGCTCTAAGTAATGTACAGCATTCTGAAACTGTGAGATCAAGAGAAACCACTTTTAGAACCAATAAATCAGCACTGTGACGACTATTAATCCGATCATCTCCGTCGTTATCTCAACCCTTCGCGCCCCAAATTGGGCGCCAAAAAGAACTGTCATGGTTTAAACCCAACCACAAAGCTCATTCACTCACTCCCCGCCCCTTCTTCCCCTCACCCTGCTCCCGGAGGGGCGGAGAGGAGAACTGAAAAGAATTCAACTCCCACGGGTTGAGATAAGAACAGTTTAGTAACTAAGGTATAACACAAATCACTGCTGCTACCACCAATGATAAAAATGATAAAGGAAATAACAAGCGGAAAGTATACAACACCTCAGCACCAGCTGACTGATAACTCGCCCCACTCCCCCCAGCCAAGCACCAACCAATACCTCGTCCAACCCTGCAGTCCCAGCCCTTACGGGCTCTGTTACATCCTGGGCATGACGTGCTGTGGTATGGAATACCTCTTTGGCTAGCTTGGATCAGGTGTCCTGTCTCTGCCTCCTGCTGGCCTCCCCTCCTCCCTGGCAGAGCATGAGGCTCAGAAAGTCCTTGGCCAGACCAAACATTCGAGCAGCAACTGAAAACATCGGTGTTATCAGCACTGTTCCCAGGCCGAAAGTCAAAACCACAGCACTGCACGAGCTACTAAGGAGAAAAATGACTGCTACTGCTGACCCCAGGACAGACTGCTATAATACAGCTTCACCTTCAGTGCAGATGGGTCTTGTAGTTATTAAAAAAATTCTACTTTGACAGGAAAAGAGAAACTGTAAGAAAACCTAAGTGGAGGTGAGGGAGGGAGGAAGTAAAGAGGGAAAACTGGAGTCATGTGTAATAGACTTAAGAAGGGCTTGTAATACACTCATCTTGAAAAATATAACTTTGGCCACCACAGATAATACAGAAAATAGGAAAGTAGTGAATGGGCTAAATGCTGTAACTGAAGCTGCAGATCCACAAAGGAACTGCATCCTTAACCACAGAAGAATTTAATTTAGGCCAGGAAACTATCAGGATACAAATGTTTAAAAAAGCTTTTAGGAATGTAGCAGAATTCACAGAAATTCACATATGGGCTGAGTATCTCATTCCCACTGATTTCCACAGTGGGCATCTTTGACACCTTAACATTAATTATGTCCTTTAGAACATGGTCTAATTCCCTTTGAAGTCTGTGGGAGGATAAAGGAAACTAATCACAGTCTAGACAAACAGCAGTGCTGATATAAAGGTTTAAAGTAAAAAGCAACTGAAGGAAAAGAAAGGGTAACAATCTTCCTAGCTCCAGGCCATTTGTACTCCTGGATCTCAGCTTTCCTCACTGCAGCTCTCAGGTGTCCATCTGGGTTACTGTAGAATTAAGCTCCCTTGAGAACACCCAGTGAAGGCAACAAAATATAGAAGAGTACTTTGTGCTGGTCTTCCAAATATGATTTTTGCTGTACCACTGTAAGCAAAATTAATAAATAGTGCCTTTAAATAGCCACTGGCAAACATCTGAGCTTTTATTCTCTGGCACTGCTGTTTACACTTCTTGGAGATGTCAATTCTTGTCATCTAAAAACTTGAAACTGTTGGTTAGCTACAAAGTACACCAGCAAAGTTTTCTTCACTACGGAACAGTTAGACACAGAAATATGCCATTAGCAGTTCCCATATCACTTTAATGAAAGTTGAGAGTCATGCAGCTGAACACTTTGAAGAACCCAGCCACCGTAGTATACCCATTTCCAACTTTTTATGAGCTGCACTCACTGGCCATATGCATGTACTTAACCAGTCCCCTTGCAAAGTGAAATGTGATCAACTCAACTTCAATAGAGGTGGTTTAAGCTGCTGCATATTCCTGTGCAATCGGGACAGCTATGACACATACAGGGTTTATTATACCAATTTATTAAGCTGCCAAACCCTCTAGGTTTTATTTCACTATATGCTGACATGCTAGTATGTTACTAATATAGCTTGACTAGGATGAGCATAGGTTCAGCATTGTAAATATGCTTACTATAGTAGTTTATTCCGCTCCCAGTATAGGAATAGCTTTTGGTCATAAGTATGTAAACATACATATAATCATGTTCACATACCTCAATGCCATTGTAACCCTGCCCAGACCAGGAAGGGCTGCTGCCTTACTTCAGTTCTATCAGTATACGTACAGGACTGTATATTTTGCCTTATCTGGTTCTTTTTTTTAAGAAAATGGTGAGGAGAATAAAAAATTGTCAACCATCTAAACCACTGTCTAATAGGTCAAATTGAGACCAGTCTGTTCATGAAGAATAACTGGTGACTGATAAAAGACAAGTGGATTCAATTTAAGCTTTTGGGAGATATATTAATTCATGTATGTTAACCATATGTGAGATGTGACTGTTTTCTGAAACTCCACCGCATCCAGTCCATGAATGGCAAACCATCATAATAATATTTCCACAAGAGCGGCCAAACATGTATATGAAGAATAAATACTTTGTGAATGTGGTAAATGGCTCGTGCACTGCTGTCACAGTGTGGACACGGGAGAGGACTATGTAGTGTTTATTTGCAGTTGTAGAACATAAAGCCTGTCCCCTGTGTGTAGCGGTGCGGCAAGGAGAATAAAGAGCCTCATTTCTCATCAGCCACTCTGTGCTGGGACAGGTGCATGGGAAATCCCTAAGAAATTCAATGGTAACAAAATTTGGCTTCTAGTTTGCTGCTCAGAAGATGCATCATTTTGGAATGAGAATGAGGGAAGAGGAAACTTTCCTTGTCTATGAAATTACAGACTGGTAATTTAAAGCAAAAAAATGCTTTCATTTTCCTTGGCATAGAAGATATCAACATGTACCTATAAAAGAGTGAAGTAGGAAAGGGCACAGGAGAAATAATAATCAGAAAGTAATGAGTTTTTTCAGAGTAATTTCTCTTAAATATACATTTCTTGCCTTATATTTGTTTAGTAACATGAATTATTCTAACTGCTTATATCAAATGATTTCATCTGAAAGCACCACCATTTGCATAATGCCCTTAAGCTTTGACTGTGAAAAGATTTATGTATATATTTAATTTAAAGTACCCTGGGCCTTATTTCTAGTCAAACTGAGGCCTTTTTACATCTTTGAAATGAATATAAATCCTCCTGGTGACCACTTTCAGACCAGTCTCACTACCAGAGCGCTTTAGAGAAACAATGTAGTAAATAAGTCATAGACCCTGTGAGTAGTCCAATTGAATTCAATTACACCATTCACAATGGGTTGTGTGTGTCTATGTGCATGTGCATGTGAGTGTTTATATATATGGGTCTCTTTGCAGAATCGGGTTACTCTTACATGTCTGACCTCTATTATTGTCTGAACCTAAGTGAGAACTCTTGATAATTATATCCTCTAACCCTTCATATTAAGCATTGTGTAATGAGTTGTTGCTCTCCTTCCTCAGTTATTAGAGATTGTTATTGTCTCTGGGTTGCATGATGAGACAATTAGGTTTTATTCTGAAATCTATTATGTATAGTCATTATATGTAGCATGAAAAGTCCCGATAGTCTACCACTGAGTATGGATTATCTCTTTCTGTGCCTAGCTAGCTACAAATGTTGAAAGTAATGCACCCCATCTACAACCCTTTGCAAAAGGTGAATACACCTTTTTTCCCAGTACAGTTAATCACACTGTGATAGAGATTATACTAAATATATTATCAGGACCAAACCATTACCCAAATGTCACTCAGATGTGTCAGTGAACAAAGGGTGGAAACCAGAGATGATGCGTTTAATAGACTTTGAGCTTTCAAGTCAATAATAACTCTGATTCTTCCATCCATCAATACAGGCAAATGCTGTATTTCCAAACAAGGCTTAGATGTGACAGCTCAACATTTATATGTGATCAAAATTGTAATAATTTTAATTTAAATGTTAATTAATTTATTTGTTAACTGCCTCTTGGGCTTGTGCTCCATCTGGCCTGGTTTCATGTCACTTGATAATATTTATTTGTGGTCTGATGACGAACACAAGGTGTGTTTATATACTTTGAAATAATACTGTTTAATGACAGGAGATGTCATTCTTCCTGAGGCAGTCTGCCAGGTATTTAATTGTGAATCTATTAATTTTATAATCTGAATTTTCATCTCTGTTATTTTTTGTATATACAGTGAAAATCTGAGTCAAGAGAGTTTCCCATGTATACTAGCACACACAGATTTTTTAAAAGTATCATGGGTGAGACTCAGATTATTACATTATAGTGTTTCCACAGTAATTTAGAGAAAGCAGGGCATATGGGTATTAGTTTAAATTGATAAAATTCAGTACAAAGGTAATGGACTTTTGGGAGGAACAATCTAAACTATTCACACATGACTGACTTTTAAATTAATGGCAAGCACTCAGGAGATGTTCTGGAGCCATTGTGGACAGCTCAATAGAAACATCTGCTCAGGGACAACACTGGCAAAATAACAAATTAAATGATCATTCAAGCCAGGTCCTCACCTTTCCAAAGTTGTGGAATTGAAATGGGATTCAGTTCACTAACTTCAGCAATGTAAAAGTTAAACATATATTGCAAAGTAGTTACTGAAGCTCCTTCTGTGATCAGTGGAGGGAGACTAACCTCTGGAGGACAATCCAGCTAGCTAATGTCTGAAGTAAATGAAATAGTGCCCTTTTGAGGTGTCATCTTTTCAGTCAGCTGTAGAAAAGCAAAGCAGTTGCTTTACAATAGAGGCCTAGCTGTTAAAGAGATAAAGCTGTGGAAGATGTTACTGCCTCCATGCTTTGCTCTTAGCCCTTAACATTGCATTTATTTTGCTGAAAAAATCTGGGGCTTGGCTGAGCGTGGTCTCCACATGGCTGTTATGGACACTGCACTTACCAGACTTTCCATGGCAGGAACTGTAGCTGTCTTCAGAAACTGTTAAAGGAGTCAAGACTTATGTTGTCATCCCCATCAGCTTGAATTCTCCCGGCTTGGATGCTCATGGCCACAGTACGCCAGCACTGCTTTCCTCTGTCAGTTGGCACTCCTGTTTCCTCCACATTTTTATAGTTTAACCAGTGGAAAACCTGAAGGCTGATTTTTATTTAAGTTGTTGAGTTTATTATTTGGGATAGTCATGTTTCTGACTTCTCATCTGATCTGATGGATTAACCTAGTAGTAATTCACAGGTAACAGTAGGCAATTTCATAAACAGGAGAGAAGATTGCTGTTGGTGTAAGACTATTTCAACAGAGAAACTTCCTGTCACAAAATCTAGTAATAATATGGCCCATTCCAACGAAAGACAAAAAGATTTTCAAGATACACAGGAAAAGAAATTAATAAGTATTTTTTTTTTATCTTAGCCATCTTTAGCTGTTAACAGATGTGATTTGAAGCTCCTTAGTTTTAACGTGATGTGTGAATATACTACATGAGCATAACAAGTAGCATGCCTTGTACATTTTTAAACCTAACATAAATAAACCCAGTGCCCTGTGGATACTGACAAAGTTAGAATTTCCATGCTGAAGGAACAGGCTATTTGTTCTAGTTAAGCTGTAAAAACTATTACAAAAACTATTACAGCAGTTAGCATTGTTCTTCCAGCTGCTAATGGCTGGTTTGACTTCAAAAGGTTCTGCTTGCAGCTTGTTAGGATTGATAAATACACAGCTCAGCAAATTCCACCTGGGTATTTTCAATAAATTGGAGGGCAAATGCAAATAGGAATGTGAGTTTAAAGCTATTGTACCTCCCAATGCCCTCTACGAAGGAACATCTATTTGCATACATTTTCATCCATTTGCAGAAGGCCTTATACATGCCCACATCCTTGCTTTAAAGTTACGGTAGAATAAAGAAAAAATCAAATCAAGGAAGAGAGATTAATTCTATATACTTGTGGGACTGGGGTCAATTTATAATAAATGCCACATAACGAGGTATGAATCTGATACAAAGAGAAGAGATTTTCACGAAATGCATACAGTTTCACTCCCATGGTAGTGGGATACTGCATAGTGACAGTTTTCAGATAGACAGGACAAAGAAATATCTGGTCAAATGAATTCTAATATAAACTGAAAAAAACATACAGGACAGCAACACCACAGAGTTTCATAGCTAAAAATTAGCTTATTTTGTTTTTTCTGCAGTGGCATTTGCTTGCTGTCTTCAGAGAGCAACTTTATCAGCTCTGAAGTAGCTCTGAAATAGTCATAGCAAAATTAAAATAGGAATAAGTTTAAATTAGAATTATGTCTCACAAGGGAATCTGTACTTGAATAATCTAGAAATAAAGAAGGAGAATGTCTAAATAGCTCTGCTGTGAGACAGCTTTTCACTACCTTCTTTTAGAATGGCAGAACAAACTTGCTTACTTTCATCCTATGCAGAAGACCATGGAATTTCAGATTCACCACCTGGTGTGTCATTGTCAATTATTCTTTTTAAGGCCAGGATTAGTAAATATGAATGTAAAGACTGACTGCTTTCGCAAACCATAGATCACTTTTATTCACACCCAAAATCTGATTCGAGAGCCACCTTGCCTTTGTTATGAATTTTAAGCAGAATCATAGAATGGTTAGGGTTGGAAAGGACCTCAAGATCATCCAGTTCCAACCCCCCTGCCATGGGCAGGAACACCTCATGCTAAACCATCTCACCCAAGGCTTTGTCCAACCTGGCCTTGAACACCACCAGGGATGGAGCATTCACAGCTTCCCTGGGCAACCCATTCCAGTGCCTCACTACCCTCACAGTAAAGAACTTCCTCCTTATATCCAATCTAAACTTCCCCTGTTTGAGTTTGAACCCATTACCCCTTGTCCTGTCACTACAGTTGCTAATGAAGAGTCCCTCCCCAGCATCTCTATAGCCCCCCTTCACATACTGGAAGGATGCTATGAGGTCTCCACGCAGCCTTCTCTTCTCCAGGCTGAACAGCCCCAACTTCCTCAGCCTGTCTTCATACGGGAGGTGCTCCAGTCCCCTGATCATCCTCGTGGCCCTCCTCTGGACTTGTTCCAGCAGTTCCATGACCTTTTTATGTTGAGGACACCAGAACTGCACACAATACTACAGGTGAGGTCTCACAAGAGCAGAGGGACAGGATCACCTCCTTCGATCTGCTGGTCACACTCCTTCTGATGCAGCCCAGGATACGGTTGGCTTTCTGGCCTGTGAGCGCACACTGAAGCCAGCTCATGTTAAGTTTCTCATCGACCAGCACCCCCAAGTCCTTCTCTGCAGGGCTGCTCTGAGTCTCTTCTCTGCCCAACCTGTAACTGTGCCTGGGATTGCTCTGACCCAGGTACAGGACCTTGAACTTGTCATGGTTGAACTTCATAAGGTTGGCATCAGCCCACCTCACAAGCGTGTCAAGGTCCCTCTGGATGGCATCCCTTCCCTCCAGCGTATCAACCAAACCACACAGCTTGGTGTCATCGGCAAACTTGCTGAGGGCGCACTCACTCCCACTGTCCATGTCAGCGATGAAGATGTTAAACAAGACCAGTCCCAACACCGATCCCTGAGGGACACCACTCGTTACCGGTCTCCAGCCAGACAATGAGCCACTGACCACAACTCTTTGCATGCGGCCATCCAGCCAGTTCTTTATCCACTGAAAATTCATCCTTCCCTCATAAGAAAAGCTACAATCTGTACATGAAAAGAAAATATCTTCTTTAAACACAAAAGCAGATTAATTTTGGAAAATCTGAATGAGCATTATGGCTAGCACATTTTTCTGATACGCTCATGCCTGTAACTCTGAATAAGGTTTGAAGGAAGAGCACTCTGTTACATCAATACTGTGGGAAGTGCAAGGGAATTGTCGCTTTTTCCTGCCCACTATATATTCAGTATTTGCCTCAAGGAAGCTGGTATTGCAGGTCCTGAATCCAGAGGTAAAGATGTCTTGCATTGCACTGTTTTCATAGTCATAAGTAATTAAATCTTTGTTCTTCTGAAAATGAGTTATTCATTATCTGGAACACTAGAAAATAGTATGGAAATATTTTAACAGTGTATATAGTAGCCTTGTGTCCTGGGTTCAGCAGTAGCAGTCATTTTTCTCCTTAGTAGCTGACGCAGTGCTGTGTTTTCGACTTTAGTCTGAGAACAATGCTGACAACACATCAATGTTTTTAGTTGTTGCTAAGTAGCGCTTACTCCAATCAAGGACTTTTTTATTCTCATGCTCTGCCAGTGAAGAGGGGCACAGGAGGCCAACAGGGAGCAGAGACAGGACACCTGACCCAAACTAACCAAAAGGCTATTCTATACCACAGCACATCATGCCCAGTATATAAACTGGGGGGGGGTCTGTGGATCTGATGGAAAAGCAACAGGCAACACAGCTACTCAAACTCGAAGCACAACAGTTACACCAACCCCAGCAACAAGCACCGCAGCTCCTCAAACCCTGACAGCAACAGACAACGCACCTACTCCAACTCCAAGCACAGCAGCTACACCAACCCTGACAACAGACACTGCAGCCACTCCAGCCACGTTGAAAGACATGCACATAAACCAAAAGAACCAATCTGTGCCAGTATCAGTTGCCACTATAAGCAAGGGGAAAAGCAAATGACAGCCACAAAGATCAAACCGTGCAGTGAAGAAAGATGAAGACCCAATGTGCGCACTAGAGCAAACACCATCTGAACAAGAGTTATTACTACTTCCTGTTTATATACTGTTTATAAACCACAACACCTTGAAATGTTTACTTTACTCAACAGAAATGCAGTTTCACCCAAGGACTCATCTCCAATGTGCAGTATAATTTTTTGATATCTATATGGGTGTTCTCACACTAGCAATGTCAGTTTGTCGTGAAACAACGGTCTCATCACATAGCAGAAGTACATGATGAATAACCATGGCAAAGTGTCAGTGATATAGCCAAAGAGAGTAGTCGATAAGTGTATTGTAAGTTCAGGTTTAGCCACAAGTGAACTGCTTAGCAAATTGTTTTTTTTTTCACTTGCACAAATGTGAATCAAGTTAAATCTGCTGAAGATCTGCAGACTAACCAGACAGAATTTGTTTTGAATAATTCAGCTTCCCTACTAACCAGTAGTCTGGTTAACTTACCAGTTGAGAAAAATGGAATGTTTTGCATCTGTTGACATATGTGCAAGTTTTAAAAAGGAGGGGACATCATGGTTGTGACTTAGCTTGGCTCCAGAAGTATCATACTCTAGGAAACATTTAAGACCATATCTGTTGAATTTACTAATTCTTGGCTGAGTATCATTTCCCTCATAAACTCCACATGGGCAAGAAAAGAGTCAGGTGGCGTTCTGCAGCTGCTGGCGTCTCTAATCTGCACTCTGCTGCAAGCTCTTAAACAATTAGCTTAATTTTTGCAATTAGTTTTGATCTGTGGTTTGGGGTCTGCAGAATATTAGGAGCTGTTTCAACAGGCATCCATAAAAGGGGTAAATAGTGTTATAGCTGGAACATATGACTGAATTAATTTTCTTTCAGAACACCTGGAATCAATATTATCACCCAGAAACATGTTGTGTCCTGTATTTTTTTCATTATCTCTAAATTGTGCTTTATGAACCCTGGGTGGTATAATGGTTAATATTGTGACAGGAAAAAGGATTTGCTGGGTTGATGTGACACTGTACAGCACAGTGATACACACATCTCTTTTGTGTGGGGCTGGGAGGTATTATTCATTCTTTTATTTAGTTTATTGAATGTATAGACACTGTAGTAATACTGCATTAAACTGTAGCCTGTAGTGAACAATATTCCAACAACTGTTTCTAATCTGTGGCAATAAATTGGGCTAAAACCTTGTGTACTAGAAACAGAAAGAAGACATCATAGCAAGGCTGGAGTCTTCAGCCATTCAGAAATAGAACAGAACAATTTACAAGTTACTGGATTAATGCATGAGCATGCTAATAATTTACTCAAGATGGTGCAATGCTGAGCAATAATCACAACCACCTTTTGTGTGAACTGTTATTGAGTCAGCAGGTATCACCCCCCATATTATGGCATTGGTCCAAAATGAAGAGGTGTTTGGTGCTGGATGTATGCATGACAGGTCAGTATCACTATGGTTTTCAAGAACACTTGGCGATTCCAAGACTGGGAGAGGGATTCATTATTCTATGTGTATTCACTCTAGAATGAAATCTGTTTAAGTATTTGGAAAGAGGGAAAATATTTAATTTCCCATATTTTGCTGGCATGAGAATCAGATTTTCAAAAAATAGGGAAAACTGGAAAGTATGGAATTTCTTTCACTATTCTTTTTTAATGATATAAGTTTGAATCTGTAAATGGGAGAAATTTCTAGGCTTTTAAAAAGGAAAGGCTTTCCTTCATAATAGGTTTCCTGGACATCATGTCAATACAATAATTCATAGAAGAAAAACAAAACAAGAAACCTTATTTGAAATCCATTAATAGCATGATCTGAAAACATTCAACATCCTTTCAAATTGAATTCCCATATCTACATTAGACTAATTACTTTAACAGAAATACAACAATGGACTTAGCGCACTTGTCTGTCTCTGTCTCACCCAGCATGCATTCCCTGTTATGCTCTTTGGATTCATTAGTTGTAGAAAAGATAAACTAATGCTGTAGAGAAGCACAGGATTTGTAATGGTTTGTAAGGTATTTGATGAGTACACCCATTAAAAAAAAATCATGTTTACATTGAGCCCCCTACCTTTTAAAGATCTGTAATAGCATTACTTATTTGAAATGAATGCTATTTGTTTTCTAAAGCTACAGGGAGATTTTTGGGTCCATAATGATGAATATATTAGGCCTGCTTTTAATTAGGTTTTGAATGTGGAAACATATTTACAAGTAAAAATCACAGTAAGTCTTTATAAAAATGCATTTTCTGGTGCTTTAATATGCCAAGCATGCTCACCTGCAAATTGACCGTGTGCTGTACCAGGGGTAGCACATGCCTGTTCCCAAGCTAGCAATCATTTTAAATGTACTCCAGTGGCTTTATTTCTAAATAGGGTGCGGTTACTCTCCCGTGTCTGAATTACTCCTAAGGATGTCCTAGTCGTGGTTCCCTGGGAGAGATGCCCATTCTGAGAGGATCCCCGTCTATATTAGCACTACAGAGCCTCAATGCAGCCAGTCATCCACAGGCCACCACATGGG